>NC_071403.1:14637500-15262500 GCF_017976375.1 Cuculus canorus
AGTTCCTAGGTTGTCCAGATCAAGAACCTTATTTGGGAATGCCATTACTCCCTTATAGCTGAGTTTCCTCATGAAAATGAGGTTTTCCCTGAGAAAATAAGGATTGTGTGAGATGAGAAAAGGTATGGTGAATGATGAGATCTCATTATGACACAAATGTGACCCATAACCAATCAGGGAATGTGGCTGGAGTTGTGAGCCTGGAAATGTTGTCAGATCCCCCAGGGTATGTATACATCACCCTGATCTGGTATTAGGATTTCAGTTTATCTCAGGGCTAGGGCCAGACTGGATTTATTCTCTTCTCAGTTACAGTGCTGTAACAGAAATCCTGACTTTGCTGAAACCTGTTGAACTCCTGTAAGTCCTCAGCAGGACTAGAATTTTAGCTTTTATTTTATGATTTATTTTTTTCCTAAACACATTAATATGTGCATAAAAGAGAAAAATCGCCAATGTTGCTCTTCTAGGTCTGTTGATTTACTGAACACCATTCACAGATTTGCGGTCCCTGTACTCAAACCAAGAACAGAGGCCTAATATTCTTTTTTTTATTTAAACTGAATACCACAATTTTCAAAGAAGAATGCCAAGGGTAGTAGGGGGCATAAACTGGTAATTTTTTTTAATATAGTTGACAATCAGAACTTTTTATTTTGAGTTATTTACAGTTAATAGTTTCTCAATGGTAATATTTGTATCTCACTTGGGGGGAGAACCATCACAGTAGCAAACTGAGAATAAGACACGAAAACTACACTTGCTATGGCAACTGTACTAGCAGTCTTTTGCTATAAGTGCATGTAAAACTGTGTTTGGAGAAAGACCTTACCATCTGTATGTTATATATATTCACTAATTGTCAATACCTAGTACCAGACTCCTTCCTAAGTATCCAAGTTCTCAAACCTCTGCTTTTCCCCACCTCTCTCAGTATCCTTTTCACTTTACCTGAATCTCAGGGTGAATACTTCACTGTTTTCAGAGATGTCAGCAGTAAAAAATACTTGCTATTTCTCATTCTTTATGCTTATTACATTAACGATACTGTCATCTGTCTTAGTAACAAAATCTAAGTTCAGTGTGTAGCCTACGGCAATAAACATAACTTTGAAAGGCAAAGAATAAACTTATGAGGAATTTGCAAATGAATGTCTCTTGTTCATATTGTTGATCAGTGACTATGTGTGAATCACCAGATGTAAAATTCAAGAGAATAGATTATATCATTTGTCTAAGACCATATGGCATAAGTGCACTAGAATTTAAAATAAAACTGTTTTCCAACCAGTCATCCTCTGTTTAATGCAACAGGAATGTATTGTAATGACACTTCAAAAAACCTTTATATCAGATACAAACCTCCAGTTTATATCTGATATTTTTAATTTTTGTGGGGTGAATGCAATTGCAGTAGTGTAAACTCCTGTGGATAATGCTTATTGTCAGTCACTGACTTTTTCATTAACCAGATGAAGTCACACTTAGTATCAGTTCAGATATTCTAAAACATCATGATTATTAACTTTCTTTTTTTAAACAAGTCTCTTAATAAAAATATATTATGGACCCTTGAAAGTATTTTTTTCTGTACAAGTAAATACTGCATTACTGTAAAATCCTTAAAACATTAATTATTAAAAATACATTAAGAAATATGGCACATTTTAGTAGTCCTTGTTCACTTCTGATTTCCTCCCATTCATTTTTAACCTTACAAAACATTGACAAATTTACAAGTGAAACCCTTCATACTTACAAAAGAAAATGAGTATAGATATAGTAGTTTCCATATGCTGTGTTCCTCCAAAGTCAATATGTATTTGCATACACACAAGTATATAGCACACTTGTGCTATATTTTGGTATGCACACAAGTATATAGGACACTAATGCCAGGAAACATCAACATGATAATAGCTGCAAGTGTGTAATAAAATTCTGAATGCAGAGTATATCTGCATATTGCTAAAAACATTAACAAAAAAACCCTAACGCAGTCTTCCCTCCACCGATGGTAAGATATTAAACTATACATGTTGGTCGCTATGCTTATTCTGCAGGCTACTGGCAGATCACATTTAGTGCCTTTGCTAGCTCAAGTAGAGCCTGGTATCTGTTCAGTCCAGTTTGCCTTTCAGGCATTTCCTGAGATACTTCCAGCCTCTGCGCACATATAATGCTTTCTGTCTGAAAATGAAACCATTAGCATCACTGTGAGTTTTCAGAATTGCTGAACTCTTAGGGAACTGGACGAACTGCAGTGTTTTGAGGAAAAGTCCAGTTATGCTTGTTCTACATTTTTGTTTTTATAAGAATTGTGAACAGTTCAATGCTGGTTTTGTGAACATGGAGGTACACAAAACGTACACAACTGTAATAGTCGAAACATCATTGTGTACAGAAGACAGACTAAGGATCATATGCTATTTTCCCTTTATTTATAGGATGTAGAATTGAATTCAGGATTTTTGTTAGCGGCACTGCAGTAAACTTATAGAGTGTTTAAATCAATGTGATAAAATATCACAGGCATGCCCTGTGCTGTAAATACCCCACTAGGCCTCCTATTCTCTTAGTTTATTGGGGGCATAAAGGAGCCGAACTTTTAAATTCACAGTGTAAAAATAAAGGCTCTAGAGTATCCCGACTTTTATAGTTTTCCTAAAAATACCCATCAAACCATAGGATGACCTATTGGTATTGCTGTTATTTTGTATTCTTTCTACATTACCATAACCATAGTTCTGCCATAAAAATGATTTTTTTTGCGTAAAGTACAATAATTTTATAAAGGCATAAAGGACATAAAGTAGTGTTTTTCAGATGCAAGGCTCCTTTTTTCACAGTGTAATATTCATAAATGCAGGAGCCATCCTAAAGACTGCCAACCATCATACTGTTGCTAGATTCTTTATTTAATCTTACAACTCAGTTACGCTCTAAAGCTTCCTGTATCATATCGAAACTTTACATACACAGCTCATGGCACTGATATTTTTCTTCTTTCCTTTAAGGTCAGCTATCACATTATGCTGTTGATATACTATACTAGTCATCCATCAGAGCTATGTTCCTTTTGTCTTTGAAAAATGCATCTACCCGTTTTTAGAACTGAGATTTGGGTGACACTTTAGATTCTATACAACATGGAAATGTTAAGGTAATTCAATGTGCATCCAGGGAAAACGCATGCCAAACACTGCCTTGAATTACTCTTTCTTTACAAACTTCTCCTTTTATCTCTCAGCACATTGCAAGTGCTGAGAATTCACTACAGAGAAGGAGTCACTGTTGACCAAAGACTTCAACTTTGGAGTCTATATATAGCATGAAAGGACATATTTCTTTCATATCGATAGGGATCCTCATACAAATTGCATGGTAAACAGAGAAAAACTGGAAATGGCTGATTTATTGGAAAAGACTTGGAGTGATTTTCCAGTATCATCAGTCTCGCTCTCTGTGAAGCTGGCATTTTTAATCCTGATGCTGCCTTTTACATCATACTGTTAAGGGTTTTGTAAATTCCGTTGTCGTGTTTGTTCGTATTCCATAATGCGCTTTGGACAGATGATTCCCACATGCCTAATCCATTCTTCTCATTGAAAGGGAGGGCAGGATTGCCTTCTTCAGCCAAAAAAGATACACAGCATGAAGATGTAGGAAAACAAGTGATTACGGAGTTGATGAACCTGTTAGCATTGTAATGGACATAGCATTACTGTTCTTACCTAAGAGGCTGAGATTGTTTTCTGTAAACAGAGAGGAGAAAATTCACAGCCTATATATATGTTACAAAAATTGAGACCTTTTTCCAAGTGTGCTTTTTAAACATATAATTCCTAAACTTGTCCATAATAACTGGAATTTATTAATTTCAATACAGATGCTGAGGCAGTGAGTCTTGGAGTTAGATTTATCAAAATTGCTGCCCCAGTTACTACAGAATTAATCGCTGACATGTTTAGCATGACTTTTGCAGTGATAAATTACCATTTTGCTTGGCAGTTTATTGAAATTAAGCTACTACATAGAGATCCTGTCTTTTCACTTAAATCATTATTGACCTACTTTTTTTTTTTAGCAAACCTGACGGCAAAAACTGCACACTGTCAGTAACACAGGGTTATCTTTCTGCATAAAATGACTGAATGCATTTTAATCAAGCAGAAATGAATAAAAGTTCAGAGGTAAGTGACAAAAATAATTAGAGTCAAGGAAAGACTTCCATATGAATAAGTATTGAAAAGTTTGACTTCAGAAGGAAATTAATAAGAAGAGACATGAAGAAGTAGACTGTCAATGATAGGATATTTGCCAGCTGTAAGTTGCGGGGATCCTCCCACTTTCCTTCCACTTAAGCAGCTTTGTGGGAAGCCAAAACTCTGTTGTGTCAGTCCAAAATTTGCCGAAGTCCTCTTTAACTTAAAATGCCTACACAGGCACAAAATCCGAAAGTACTTTGTTATCCTCTTCTTAAACATTTTCCATGTTTTAAACATTCCTCATTGAAGTTAGTCAGAGAGAACGAATGAACCCCCACAGAAGTTGTGAGCTGCATCAAATCTGCCTGGCAAGTGCCAACTGAAGCCTTCACAAAGGCAGCCTTCACCCCATTCTCCTTCAGCTGGACTTCAAGATGATGCCACCAGAAAAATGGGAGCAGGAAAAGGGAGAAGCGGTTCCCAATTTGCCTGGTTTGGAAAGACTTCAAGCACCCTTCTTCCTAATGCATGGACATAGCCATTGATCTTTGGACTGGAAGAAATTCTCCCCTGCCAGTCCTGGAGTGCTGCAGAGTAGTTATCACCTGGCTGGCAGGTATGTGGGTAGGCATACCAACCCTTCTTCTTAGGAGAGTTTCATAGCATATACGGTAAGGGATGGCTGAAGTTGTATGCAGTTGAGCTAAGGTTTTTTGCATCACACTTGTCAAGTATATTGCTCTCCTTAAGAGGCAATACAGACATAACCACTTTTTTTTCCTTTTTTTTCTGTAATTGCGATACTTCCATTTTATTTTCTGAAAACCACTGCACAACTCTTCTTTCATTTTGGTCATACAAATTACATTCAAGGATATATTCCATATGGAAAACTGAGACAGTAACACTCCTCAACGTTGTTTCAATGCACTGTGACAGTCAGAAAATAAGGTTTGTTTCACCAGGAGAAAAGACCTTTCCGGCCCGAACTGTTTCTTTTAGACCTACCTGAATGTGGATGTTTCTATTCAGTCATTTCATTGGTGCAAAGAAAGTACATGAATCTTTTTATATCAGCATTTTGCTTCTCTCTCTAAACACTGTGAGCTGTAGAAGAAATTGTTTAAGAAAATGGACCACAGAAAAGCAGTTGTGCAAAGGTATGTGAATGAAGGAGGCAAGCATAACTCCTCATCCCAACACCGTTATCACTTACAGTTTTTCCATGGTCTCCATATCTCCCCTGTCTCCACCAGGGTACTGTGCCCCACCATACCATGCATATTCCTATGTATAGATGGGAATAAATGTGCCTGTACGGAAGTGCAGGAAGCAGCAAATATGAGTAGGACATTTGTGTTGACAGTAATGGCAGGTTTGTGTGGGTGAAGGTAGGTGCACTGTGTCTTATAAACCGAGGACAACAGGAAACAACGGCTCATTAAAGCCATATGTAAGAAGTAGACAACTTGTCTATTAAGTCATGATTGTGTCATGTACCAAAGCCCCCACATCAAAATTCAGACTAATTACAGATGAATCATGTACACAAGGAGACAAACTCAGATCTGATGTAGATATTGCCCAGACACGATATAGCAGCAGCCATTTGGGGTGGGGAGAAGGGAGGTGCCGCTTCAAAATCTTGGGCAGGACCCAAGGTCATATGATGAGATCGAGGTATCAGTGTTTATTTGAAATGAAAACATTTCTCATTCTGTTTTGATATGAAGAAAACCTTAAAAGCAAGTGACTTCTTGCTTAGTGTACAGATTAAAATATCAGTTTCATTAGGAGTAAACTGTCCTGCTGTGCCTCTCTCTGAGACTTGTCACCAGATAAAAGACTGTGTACTGTGGGGGTGAGGAGAAACAGAAGAGAGGACAAGGTCAGACAGTACAGTTATATGCAAAGCTTGACCTTCCTTTGGGTCTAGAAGGGCCCTATCCAATCTGGGTGTGATTTTCTTCATGAAAAAAACTCTCTGCTCACATTTTCTTGCTCCCCTTTACATGGTGAATTGGTGAAACTATGAAAAGGTGATTTATGCATGAAATACGAGAGGGCTCTGAGTCACAGTCAAGCTGTAAAAGTTAATTCAATGAAGGGTTCCACACTATAGCAATTATTATTTGAATTCACTGCCTCGGTTGAAGATTCCTCCATGGCTTTGCACAGCAAACAAATAAAGCACATAGTTAATTAATCTGCCTACTGGGAACACAGCCATACTTTGTTAGGAGACTTGCCCTGACACAGCACGGGATCAAATAAAGTGCACTTTGGGCAGATGGTAGCCCTTAGGAGAGTTCACAGAATCAAAGAATCATAGAATGGTTTGGATTGGAATGCACCTTTAAAGGTCATCTAGTCCAATCCTTCCTGCAATGAGCGGGGACATCTTCAACCAGATCAGCTTGTTCAGGGTTCAAAATACCCAAGTGTTCTGTCAGCACTGTCTAACGAATGAAGTATTCCCAGGTATCCAGTCCCCATGCAGCAGAGGTGCAATGCTGATGTAGTTGCAAGGGAGAGAAGTCTCACTCTCAAATTGCAGAGCACTGCAATTCTTCCTTGGCCTGTTGCCTTTCTCATAATATCCCTTTGTGCCAGGATGGAGGTTGTTATTGCAGACTACGTTCTTATGGGTCATCACCCTGTGTTATTTTCTCTAGCAGAAGTCTGCCAGTCCTGCTGTCTATTTAAATCAGTATCGATAGACAGCCAGGTTTCTCCTACAGAAGTTTATTGTGACAGCTCCCCATTTTCTTATTTAAAATGTACAAGAAACTTAGAGAAATACATACACATCGACACAATCATTTAAATATAAAATCTTAACACTCACCAAATTATAGCATATTGGAAATATAACAGGTTTAGTAAGATATTTGTCTTGTCATCATCTAAGTGATTAAATGTATCTTTGAGTAATATATTTCCATTATTACTTTTAGAGAAGAAATAATTCTTTCAGTCACTAATTCAAATAAAAGTGGTATTGCTATTTCCTAAGAAACTTTGACTCTGCGTTCATTGCTTAGGTAGTATTGATTTGAGATTTTGAGGATCTGGAAATGAAAATGTTATCAAAGACAATGACTGAGAATTTTTTTATCATTAGCTTCTCTTTAGTTAACACAAAAATAAATATAAGTACAAAAATAACATGGCTAACTTCATATCTGCACTGCGTATCATTCAGTGCATGTTGTTTTTTTGGATGTATATGAATACAGATAAAATGACCATTGACAAAAAAATTGCAGAACTGTCTTTTTGCAGTTGGACTAGAACTAATTTCACATGCTGGGATGATAGTGCAGTAAAATGGGCTGTTTCCTAAGAGCAAAAATTACCTAAAAAGAGCTAAAAGTACATGGCGTAGAATAACAGAAGCAACAGGCCAAACTGGAATAGCTGTTGCCTTTGGAGGACTTGACTCAAGCTGCAAACTGGTTAGGTCATCTTGGTCTGTTTGTTGGATACTGGGAACTACCATGACTGGAATCAAGCAAAATAATCACCATTATTAATAATGACTATTTTATTATTAACAAAAGTAAAGGATAATTCAGCAGGAACAGCAGTGCCAGGAACAGTTCCTTCTTTTCTGTCCCTCTGTAGAAAGTTTAAGCTCACGATGACACCTTTGAGAGTGAGCTTGTTCTTGGTCTCACAGGGAGACAGGGGAATAAAAGCTGCAAAGCTGAGGATGGGACAGAAATTCAGTTACCGGTTACTCTAGAGGACATTTCTAATCTCTTTGCCCCCATAGTAAAAAGAAGTCTCATTTGAATGTATCATACATAGTTGAAAACAGATAGAAGGACCGATAAATTCTTCTGTGGAAAGGTAGATCAGGTTTGCTATATTTCAGATAATCTATGCAGTTTGTTACCTGAATACTGTTTATTAATTGTATAAGTTATCTATGATATTGACAAGTGAGCGAAATAATGCAGATCAACGCTCAGTAAGCCACCTTCAATTAAACTGCATTTGAAGGAGCCAGTTTTTCTGTTTTCGAAGTTGAACATTTCTTTCAAATCCATCCAAATAGTATTGCTCACACAAATCTTTCATCTCATAATTAATAAAGGGTTTCTGACTTTTAAGGAGCTATTCAAGAATGGATTATCTTGTTTTTCATAATCCTTTTTCTCTTAAAAGAGTGGGTGTCATGTGAGTCATTTCTTTTTGAGTTGCATAAATCAAAGGCTTGAGTATGACAGTTGGCCAAATTAACCTCCAATTAATATAAATATTCTAACAAAAATAGCTACTCTTCTTAGTAACCAGTGTAGCACCTTATTATACTGTACATAACGTGGATTCAAACAATAAGGCTACCAAAAATTACTACCTGGCATGTGTGAGATACACAACATTTGCACCTGCAATCTGAAAAGAGAGATACTTTCTCAAACATTTAAATAAACAACGTTTTAATCCAAGGAAGAGAAAATTTTAAACGGTCAGGGTTTGTTTTGCGATGAAAGCATTCAAAACTATCCCAGTAGAAACTCTTTCCAGTGAGAAAAACTTCAGCATCTTTTGAATATATTTGAATAGAAAATTGGTGCCTTGAAATAAAATGTCATTGCTCCGAGGGCACTGATGGACCTGACTGTCCCTGCCCACCCCTCTGGTGCTCCCCATGACCTGCCCCAGCACCCCACGTCAGCCCCCACGTCCGTCAGTCCCTTCCCCAGCGATGCTGAGGCAGAGCTGGTCTCCAGCTCTCTCCAGCCCAGCCAGCCAAGGCCACTCATATCCTACTCTGCCCTTGGGATATCCCCATCTTGACAAATAGATTTTTTAATATATTTTTAACTTCCAGCTGAAGACTTCCAGTGAGTATGTCATACGAATCACAATGTCCAAGGCCTATCTAGAGTTTCTAACACAGAAACGTTTATATCCTACTCATTTTACAGCCTACTCATCTGAGACAAACCTTCTCAATGTGGTTATTAAGATACTACGGGAAAATGTGGCAAAAATCTTGCTAAAGCCAAGGTTGATGATATCCACCGTTCTCCTGTTGTCCACAGGGCCAGTCATTTCCTCATAGAAGACAGTCATGCTGATTGGGCATGATTTGTTGTTGGTAAATCCATGCTGGCCATTCCAAATCCCTTTCTTATCCTTCACGCACTTGAAAACAGCTTCCATGATAATTTGCTCCATAACTTTCGAAAATAGCTTCCATGATAATTTGCTCCATAACTTTCTGAACTGAGTTGCCCTCTACTTGTCCCGTACATAGACCTTCCTTTGTGTATTTTTGAAGATATAGTTTTCCAGTCACTGAGGAGGAATTTCCCGTGGCCATCATGGCCTTTTAAAGGCAATAGGGCCTCTCCTCACAATACTTTGGCCAGTTCCCTTCAGTATGTTGTCTGTACCTACAGATTTCTTTACACCCAATGTGCTTAAGCAGTGCATAACTCAATTCTCCTCTACTATGGGCAGTACTTCTCTCCCCCGAGCTCAACCAGTTAGCTCAGAGACCTGCAGATGCCTGAGGAAATGCTTATTCAGTAAAGACTGAGGCAGAGTGGTTCCCATGTTCTTTTTCCGCCACCCCGTTCAGCAGCTGGCCACACTTTTGCTGATCTTCATTTTGCTGACGAGGTACCTATAGAAGACCTTTTTACCTTTTACATTTCTCAACACCTTCAAATCCAGCTGAGCTTTGGCTTTTCCCTGCATGCCTGGGCAGTGCCTCTACACTCCTCCCAGATAACCTGGCTCCATTTCCACATTTTGTGTGCTTCCTCTTTGCTTTAGTCTCTCCTTTCTGCCAAGCTGGCTCCCAGTCATGCCTGCTAGACTGTCTGTTAAAACATATCTAGGATTTTCAGGAAAAAAACTATAAACTTGTCATATACTCCAAGTATCTCATTTATAAGATGTGTAGGTGTTATCAATAGCTATTTTAAAAAGCTTTGATGTGCATGAGTCAAGAATATATCTCTTTTAACATCTAAATTCATCAATATAATATAATTCTAAATACAATAAAACATCTATTTCAAATTTGTCTTCCTCCTAGATTTTTTATATTTGTTTCTTGCAATGAAGCCTCTAAGATTCTCTCCTGCTTCCCTTCAGTACAAATCTACGGATAAAGTAACACATGATCAGCCTGTGTATTTATTGTGTGAGTAAAAGAACATGGCAAGTCATCCAATAAGTAACAATCCTGTACAATAGTAATATTGACTATTTTATTGACTATTAGAAATTAAAATTGCTTAAATATTTTACTTTTATTAGTCATCTATTTAATTTTATTCTAATACATCTTTCATTCTGATGCATCTTGTATTTTAATACACCTAATGTATCTTAATATATCTAATATGTTCTAATACACCTGAGTACTGATACAAGAGTTGCGCTCATAAAAACTACTGAATCATAGATTGGGAGAATCATGCACATTTTTATTACAATCGTTGTAGCTCATACACAAATCATCTCCTCTTATATACTACTTTAACTGTTGTATAAAATGGAAAAAGAACCCTGAAGAGAGTTACCAAAATAAAAAAAAATGGAAATTGCAAATAATTTACTTCCAAGTGTTGCAAAAATCCTGAGCAACCAGGCCATATAGATTGTGAGATGATAACACGTAATTATCTTTCAGCTGTGTTATTGTCTGCATTTATAGCAAGAAAGTTATTTAGCCTATGAACTGAAAAATCTTTAGCCACACGTTCTGCCTTCCATTATCTCCTTACATAGACTGAACTGGAGGAGGATGTGTCACTGTGCAAGCTACCCAGGCGGTATTTAGGTAAGGACAGTAACTGGGAGGATTAATTGTTCATGTGTGAAGTGTGATGACTCTCTGACTCTGGATGGAAGGACTTCACCTTTGAGATGAGAGAGTGACAGAGAAATCCTGTCTCCTATCTGAGTGTCCATGGTGTGTAGCTTCATAATTATGGTCAGACCTGCATTCTGCTTTTGGTTCTGCTATGTCACATTGGCCCCTAATACTGTCAGATGCAGAGGAGTAAAGGAAGCTTTCTAGCCTAACCGCCTCGCTCACAAGATTGCGATGATTTATTAGTGCGTCATATGTGATTTCTTTAAAAGGTACTTACTATATGTAGGTTGCAAAACATTACAAAACTCAGGTACTCTCACAAGGTAAGCTTGTAGCTGCAAGTCAACTCTAAGCCTGAGCTAAAACATATATGGAGCAAAGGTTCAGCCTTCTGAATTCCCTCTACTTACACCAAGGAATCATCACCAGTCAGCCTAAAGGTGCCTCATTTGGATTCCTGTTGCAGGTCTTGAGACATCAAAGTAAACCGTTTAGTAAATGAATATTAGTAGATCCAGTCTTTTACCCATGGATGTGCTTTGGTAAGGATCAAAGATGTGCAAAACGCAGGGATAGAAATGTATTATTGTCAGATGTATTAATGACTGATTTGTAAGGAAAACTTTAAAAGGCAATAAGAAAATGTATATGTTTGGCAGCTGCAGTGAGTGTCTGAGTCCCATCAGTAAGGACAAGATTTTTCATTTGTACTCTTAAAAAATTTATGAATACATTATTTCTGAAGTGTTCGTTCTGGGCTCATTAAGTATTTTCATTTGTTATCATAGCTGAATCACTCTGAAATGTATTCACATATTTTCCAGATCATAGAACGGAAAATCATATATATTAGGATAAACACTGATAAGAAAACAAACAAAATTATTGAGGTCACCAAAATTGTAGGCTATGCTCACCCACGTCTTTCTCTGGTTGCTCATCATGATGCACCCAAAATCTTGTCAACCTCTATACACACAGCTGTGGATTGTCCTGGAGAGGTAAAGGACCCATAGATTTAATGTTGCAATGATTTCCCAGAAATCATGACCCTAAGCAATGCCAAAGTGCATTTATTGCTTTTGGGAGCAGAGGGAAGATCTATATTCATGTTATGAAATCTCAGCGAGACTATGCGCATATATGTATAAGCTCCATCAGGAAGCTGCATTTCTTGAAAATGCATAAGGTGGAAGTAAGGCAGATTTCTAGCCAGTTGCCTCCACGCAGGATTAAAACTCTCTTTCTTCTTCCAAGTGTTGAAGAAAGATAAATTGTTTGCAGTAAAGAAAATGACCAAACTCTTGAGCCCTTCATCAGTAACTACACAGAGTATGATCTGCAGAGCTTATGCTGATGTAGTTCATTGCAGGTTGACACTGGAACATTGACACCCTGTCTGTGTCATCTGGGGATGGAGCTCATGGAGATGGGGAGCAGATGCCAGGGCAGCGCATGGTTTGCAAATACCTGGAGCCTCAACATGCACCAGTACATGGTGAATGAAGTTCTCATTCTGCAGCAAGACAACCCTTGATTCTTAAAATTGGCATCTGATTTCCATTCAGATTCAGCAGTGCTCCGCGTGGCTCAGACATGAGCTTCCAGGGAAGCTCCCTGACACTTCCAGGGAAGGCTGGTCCTTCTGTTTCTGTGCTGGACTAAGAATATGCATGAACAGCAAAGCTGCTGATCTCGGAAAATTCCAGAATGACAACATATGTAGAATTAGCTCACCTGGCTGAAACAGTGATGGTGGTGTGAAGCATCTTGGATGAGATGGTGCTGTGCCCTGTGGCAGCAGGGCCACGGGCCAAGGTTACCTTGCAGATCGACTTGCACAGTGGCTGAATGCCACATAATCTTGATACTCATCAAGTACTCATCAGGAAATACACTTATAAAGAATTCCATAAAATTATACTCTTCAGTAAAAAAAAAAAAAAAAAAAAAAAGAAGAAAATAAGAACAATCCCTGGCTACTAGATATTAAAGTGCTGCATAAAGCTTTTAAAATTCTGCTGCAGCTTTAGCAAGTGTCGTTTGCTTATTTACTGAGGTACAGAGGAGGTAGAAACCAGAGTTCGGATCCAATGCTAGGTGAACATAGCAGTAGTTTATGGAATTCAGTCTGTTTAAGCAAGTTATGAATTCAAAATCTGCTCAAAGGCCACTAAAAGATTTTCTTTGTTAGGATGCCTTAAATTCCCAGTAGTGCCAGTTTCTCTATGTTACCGGCCTGTACACATTGTTCTTAAGGGCTCATTTCCCCTACTCTGATTCTTTTTTGTAGAATTCCACTGACCTGGAGCTTCCAAAACAGTCTGCCATCTCCCTCAGTTCTGATACTAATTTGTTTTTAAGGGTAAGTCCTGTGCAAATAAAAACACTTTGTTGTAGAAAAAGAGAAGATAGAAAGTTGCTGATATGGTTCCATCATTTTCTAGAACAACCATTGCTTTTCATCTATCCCACTGGATAAGTCACTCTTGGAAGTATTTAGATGCTTACGCTCACCTCTGTCACTCCTTGTGCTTACCTGATGCTTGTCATGGTTGTTTCCACCTATACCACACTTTCAAAGATTACTGGGTTTGACTTGACTGTTCAGATGTGGTTAATAATGATAAATAACATGTGGTAACCTCAGAAAGATATCAAAATATTCCTTGGAACCTAAGGAGAATAGAGAGCTCTGGGTTTCCCCAGAAATTCTATGTATTTCTTCCACTGGGCCGTGAAAGTATTCATGACAAACGCAGATATTCTTTTTATGGGTGTTACATGCACTCTTTTAAAAGAAACTGAATACATGATTTCCCAGAAGAAAAAGAAACTAAACACATCATCTTCGGTAATCAGAATACATCTTTTGAACCAATAAATAAAAAAAAAGAAGGGCACAAGTGAGTATTTATGCAAGATTTCTGACAGTGAACAAGATGAGAGAAAGAAGTCACTTTTTTCTTCCATTTACTTCATGCAGCTGACTGTGTTCAGCTGACTGGTTTTCCCCAGTGATGCCACATCAAGCAGATACTCGCTTAATTTTACAGACATAAGTAACTAACTCCACTTGCTTTGGCATCACCAAGTATTACAAAATCAAGGTCCTCACCAGCTTATGGACAATAACATAGATGATCTTTGCAGGAGGTCATGAATGACAGTGTAAAATCAGAGATAGCATTTCTTTTTCACACCAGTTGAAACCACCATCAGCCACAGCTGCTCAGGGCTTTCCTCCCAGCTCAGATGCTCTCTCTGCACTGGCAAACCACCCATTTGACATGCGCAGACTGTATAAAGAACAAGAAGAAAACTACTTGTTTTATATGTTTAGTAAGAGCCACTCTCTGATCATTTATTTCCTAGAATGAATTTCTCATGGAATCAGGAGGGGTCAGCACGAGGGATAATGTTGGATGAGAGGCATTTATGGCATTGGAAAAGGAAAGTCAGAATCTAACAGCCCCATCTAGGTCTGTTTAAGTTGCTGTAGTACCACACCTGATAGGCAAAAATACTACCTGAAATTATTTTTAACTATTATTAAACTCGATTAACTTTCATACTGACAGTTTCTCTGAAATATCATCTGGTTTCCTCCTTTTTCCCTGTACACACAAATGATTTTGAGATGTTAATATAATGAAACCAAACATGCTGAGGGGAACAGTAATGGGCTCACAAATATATATAAAAAAAAAACTCAAACAAAACCTCCTCTTTTAAAAGCTTCAGGCTCTTCTCGCAATGCAGTAGAGGTTTGGGGTTTGGTTTGTTGTTTTTACAAGGCAGACTACAATATTAAAATAAGCAGTATCTTATTAATATTAAAATAATGTATCTTTGGGGTTTAAAGCATGCAAACAAGTAAAGCAGTTTCTTGACCTAACAGTGTTCTTTCAATTTTATACTAACTTTGATTTATAAGAACCAGCTGTTTGGCTCCAAGGCGCTGCTAGAAATTATTAAGCCATTTAGCAAAACTTGAAATGACTACATGAAGCACAAAGCAAAGGGGCTCAGGTCTGAAACCCAAAGCAGTTTTAGATGCCTTAAATCAAAACTCAGTTAACAGTACCTTTTGAACCCCACTTTGCTTCAGTGTGTTTTCTGCCCAAAAGAGTATTTCTTCTACAGGAATCCACACGTGCCTAAATTTCTGTCCTAAAGAGCATTGTACAACCCCTTGTGTTTCTCCATACTTAAACCTCAGTGAGTCTCACAAAATGCACTGTCCTCTATCTGTCTTAATGCATGACCCATCATTTTCAAGGCAAGGTGTGTGTTATTTCTAAGTCTTAATACTTGTGCTGCACAGGCTGGATGGCCTCTTTCTTAGCTTTCTGGTTTCTTACAGTTCTGTTTTTAGGATACACATAAGCACCTACAAGCTGCTAGTGGGGCAAATGCAGAATCCGGAGACCTGAATTCAGGGAGAAGATAATTCCCACCAATCTTTTTATTTGTCCAGAAGTCTTTGGGCATGTCTGTTTTCACCACAACAGTTCCTGAGGCACTTAGAGGTGTTACTTATTGTGGACTAAATTGGTCTTCCCACTACCTAAAACTTTTTGCATCCATCTGCTAGTCACCTAAGTCCCAATCCAGTAGGCATTGTGCACAAGATTTTTGCTAGAATCACTTTTCCATCTTATGTCAAACATTATTAAATGTTGCATTATTAAAAGTCCTTCTGTGGCTCTGGCCTCTGATCTCTCAGATATCAGTAGTTTTCATAGAATCATAGAATGACTAGATTGGAAGGGACCCACTGGGTCATCAAGTCCAACCATTCCTATCATTTCTAAACCATGCCCCTCAGCACCTTGCCCACCCGTCCCTTAAACACCTCCAGGGCATCTGACCCAATCACCTCCCTGGGCAGACTCTGCCAGTGCCCAATGACCCTTTCCATGAGAAAATAGCATTTTTAACCAGACTAGGCTTTAAAAAAAGAAAAAATGTTACAAAAGTGTGGTTTTGTCATATTATTTGTTTTGGTTTTCCTGTATCATTTGACTTCCAGAGAGCAATTGGCAACTAGAAGACAGTGATTCCAGTATAAATATTTCTCATAAAATTATGCCCACTCTGCACTGTTCCATTTCCCTCTGACACCCTTCAGGTACATTATTTCCCCTCTTTTTAATTTTCCTTTAAATGTATCTTCTTTAAAACACGGCAACACTCCCAAAACTCGGGGTTCCCTTGCTTTTCTCCACACTGTGTTGTACCTACGATTTTAGGTATTCTCATAAACCAGATAAGAGTATTTGTGATGAAGAGAGACCAGCAGAAGTACGGCTCTCAGAACTTGGAGCAGAAATGTCCTCAAGAATCATATCTTCCTTTACATGCTCTCAGAACAAGGTACAACACACTGAAGGAAGGGGACAGTATCTCTTGTCTAATCATGCTGTAGACTTTCCTGAAGGCTTTAATAAGCCTTTTCTTGCCCCAAATCCAAACTATTTCAGTCCAGCTTTCAAAATCAAATACGGTTTCCTCATGTATTTATGTGACTTCACAGTACTTGGTTTAGGTCTCAGCTACAGGCAGATTAGCAATTCTAATGCTACAAGGACAAAAAACATATGCAGGCAGAGGAGGTTAAAATTAGATGGGTTGTTTGTTACTTGTCACATGCTGTTGTAGATTGTGTCGGCTCCATGTACATTATACTATACAAAGATTAATAAAAGCCAATGAAAGGAAAATAATGAAACTTAATACACTGGAAAGGAAAAGAAAAAGAACTGTGTACCATTAACAGTACAAGCTTTACCCTCAAGCACAATGTTTTGTACCTTTTTATTGGTGTTTTTCTCGCTTTATAAATAAAGTCATAGCAAGTCTTTAGGGAAAGCAAGTAGTTTACAAGATTACAGCATTTAATTATTTGCCAAAAGAAAGAAAGAAAGAAAAAAAAGCAGTGAATATAGTACAGTAAAATGCTTCCATGGAAAAGACAAATCTTTAAAATGAGTGCGCATGATTATCCATGAAAACCTATGTCTGAACCACAGATTCCATTAATAGAAGAGATGTGTACAATAAGACCAGACTATCACAACACAGATTACATTAAATAGATACAATACATCTTTCAGAGCAGCTGCAGATTATAACACTTAGGAGAAGTAAGTGGCCTTTCTAGTAAAGACTTTTCAGATGATGACTCCATCATTCTCTGTTGCCCTTAAAAACAGCTGATGAGTGAAATGGCGGTGAAAGAATCCTGAAGAAATCCATTAGTAAGTAGCAGAACCAGGTTTGCTCAGAGCTTTGGGACGGATCAGGGCAGGATCTCAACTTGGCAGAATTCTGGCTGCGTGATAAGGTTGCTTTAGTTAGGAAATAATTCTTGAACATTCAGGAAGATTGTTCACATTATTATCCTCTATATGAAAAAACCAAAAAAACTCAAAACAAACAACAAAGTAGTTTGAGATTATAGCATCCTCTAAGTTGCTCTCATTCCTGAATTAAAAATAATAGCATTATACTGTAACTCTTGCAATATATGGACTTTATTAGCATTTGACTAACACACATGAAAAATGAAGACTAATCTACTGGATTATTAAACATGATTTCAGGAATCATGACTTTATTTATAAAGTGGGCAAAACACCAATAAAAAGATACAAAACACTGTGCTTGAGGGTAAAGCTTGTAATGTTAATGGCACACAGTTATTTTTCTTTTTCTTTCTAGTGTATTAAGTTTCACTATGGACAGTTAGCCATAAGTTCGTTCATTTTTTCATATCAATATGAATTTTCACTTCATTAGAAAAAATGCTGGGCCAAATGTTTCAACAAACAAGTTATTTGTCAAAAAAAAATAGTATTGGACAAAAAAGAGAGTGTTTTCTAACATAAAAAATTGAACATTTAATTTTGGGCACATGGGAAAACTTTGTGTCTAAACTTTTAAATTATTTTATACCTTATTACTCTTCATTTCCAGAAATATTTTTTTCTTAAAGAATGTATCAAAATTTACAAGAAAATATTTAATAGTGGGAAATGTTCCACAACTAAAAGTAGCACTTTATATTTAGTCAAAAGAATAATTTTGAAGTGCATTAATAAAAAATAGGATTCTTATTTTTACTCAAAATCAGGTAAGTATTTCTGATTCACTCGGCACAAACCAAAAATTTCCAGTTTGTTTCATTAATCAGACAAAAAAACACTCAGGCTTTTCTACTCTGTGCTTTACCTTCAACTATTACAAAAGCCATAGACACATTTCCTAAGTCTTACATTGGTGTTTCATTGATAAGCTCGTAAGCAAAACTATAAATAGTATACTATTTACTATACCAAAAGAAACAAATACAGTTTATCAACACAGGGATTAAGGATGTAAGGATAATGTAAAATTACTAACATAGTTTTTCTAGGAGTCCTTGGAAAGATGTGAATTCATCATCAAAACAGAAGTTGTGGTGCAGTTGGTATGTGATAAACGTAATGGAAATAATTAGAGAATTTATTGATGACACTTCACAGTGGTTTGTCAGAATAAAGATGATAACGTTGCTAAATCCTATGCTTATTCATAGTAAAATAACTCACCATAAAAATGAAAAAAACTAAGCCATATTATTCCAAGAACCTGCAGACATATTCTCTAAAATCTACATGTTTGTGGTGATATAGACAGGAACAAAAATAAGACAGAACTTTATTTACCCAGTGAATACAGACATTTTCATTAATTGAGTATTTACCCTACCAATGCTTGGCAAAAGTAAGAGAAAATTTGTTGTTTTCCTTTTCACAATGACGAATCGTTTATTTAAAAAGATGTTTTTTCATTGCATTTACAAATGGGCTAAAAGTAAACCTCATTTACGCATTTACTGATGGCTTTTTCTAGTAGGTGAAAATAGCCAGATATTTCTGTCCCAAGTCCACATTTAATCAGAACGTAGAGTCAGAAGAGGGGCTCGTCAAGTTCAACATAGTGAAAATTCAACTTCATCACTGAAGTTCAGTTTCCAGTAAGCAACAGCTGAATAAAGTAGGCTGTTCTGTTGGTATAACCAAAACAGAACTAATAAAGCCATTTGTCCCATCATAGGCTGCACCCAATCTCTTTATAGAGAGTTTTACCTCAATAAAAGTTGTCAGAGATTTTAAGGAAAAAACTGGAAAGGTTTCACAGTAAGAGGAAGAAATTGGAAAGGATCAGATTTGTCATTTTGAAAAGGTTTACTGAGTTTGCATCATCTGACAGAAATGATTGGCTTTCTTCTGCAGTGTTCAGACAGTTTACAGATAGTGGTAGAAGATATTACAGATTGTTCCCACTGCCCATTTTATACGATATGAAGCTAGATCCTTGCTCATGTGGACTCTTCCATCCGAGGCTCAGGAGAAAGGTGAGAGCTAAAGGTGAATAATGATATCTAACGCAGACTTCAAATGGAACTCCTTAGGTGCTGACTGGTTACCATCCAAAATCACCACTTACATGTATAACAAAAACAGTGTGAAAATATACTTGTTACCATAAATACAATGAGTGTTTTTTTAAACAGAAAATAGGAAACTGCTAGAGGGATTGGATTAATAAAATGAGGAAAACTTGCTGTGCTTTACCAGACCACAGTAAAGTCTGTCTAAAATGCCGTCTTGAACAGTAAACAGTTTCAGAAACTCCAAAAATGTCAAAATGAGAAATGGGAAATCTCTATAATTTAGAAAAGGAAAATAATAGTGAGAAATTACTTGAGCATTTATTGATGAACAAGCTGATAACAAAGTCTTCAACTGCATATATCATGTTCCCTATTTCCATTTCCCTTACATAACCAAATCAACAAACCTTAAAATACATGCATGGCTAAGGCTGGCAGATGACCATCTTTCTCTGCTCAGAAAATGCCTTAAAAAGCTGGTCTCTGAATAGAAGTTGGCAGGAAAAACATGCAGATGGCAGAAGTAACCTTAATATATATCCATTACTGATATTAAATTAAATGGCATGGATAATCACACAGCATAAACACTAATGATTAATTGCAAATAACAGACATAAAATGTATATATTTCATATGTGAGCTCTTAAAGTGGACTGCTGAGGCAGCTAGGCATTGAATGAAAAGATTAAATCTCAAATTAGATATGCTGTTGGCAAAAACAGAACCAAGGAAAAAATCCATAACGAGTCAATCAGCTGCTCCATAAAACTAACGTCTCTTGCACTGTGCCCTGAGGGTCAGTAGTCTGTGACTCTGATGGCATGTCAAGAAGAGTGATTTGCTTCAGCTGAAAAGAAGTCTGTGCAGGTCATACAGCATTCAAGATTAGGAACTAGTCAGAAGAGTATCTAAACAAATACGAATTGCCTTTTCCGGAGCAAATGCTATCATCACTGATATATAGCCACTTTGCTTTAAATTTAGATCCCTTTTTCCTTCAGACAAACAGGAGATAATCCATATTGTGTATCTTATGGGCATAACAAAGAACTTGGTGTTCAAGCCAGCATCAGAAAGCTGAAGTAGCTTTAGGCTGCCTTTGCATCCTTCTCAGCTTGGATTACTAAAGTATGGCAGTGATTTTTAACACCATTCAAAATGGTCATGGAGGACATTAAGTCACAAGTTGCATTCTGGGCTGTTGTATCATCTATAGTACTATATCATAGAACCATAGAATCATAGAATCACCAGGTTGGAAAGGACCCACTGGATCATCGAGTCCAACCATTCCCAACACTCCCTTAAACCATGTCCCTAAGCACTTCATCCACCCGTTCCTTAAACACCTCCAGGGAAGGTGACTCGACCACCTCCCTGGGCAGCCTCTGCCAGTGCCCGATGACTCTTTCTGTGAAGAATTTTTTTCTGATATCCATCCCGAACCTCCCCTGGCAGAGCTTGAGGCCATTCCCCCTTGTCCTGTCCTCAGTCACTTGGGAGAAGAGGCCAGCTCCCTCCTCTCCACAACCTCCTTTCAGGCAGTTGTAGAGAACAATAAGGTCTCCTCTCAGCCTCCTCTTCTCAAGGCTAAACAACCCCAGCTCTCTCAGCCGCTCCTCATAAGACTTCTTCTCCATTTTTAATTTGGGTTTTTTTTTAATTTTCTTTAAATAAAAATATATAACTTATAAAATTTTCATAGCATGAAATAGCTGTGATTCCGAACAGAAATTTTACACATAAAACTGCATGAATGTCCCTGTCAAACCACGCCTTTCTTGGGACCAATTGATTTCACTTCACGGGTTAAACTCAGCTTGCTGTCAAGGTTTTTTTTGCAGCTCTGGTCCACTGTCATGTGGCACCTCCACAGGGCTGCAGCTGTGCATCACAAAGCACCCTTAAAATAAGGTGTTTTAAGGCCTGATGACAGTGCACTTTATATGTGCACTTTAGAGCAAACACACTTCCAGTCTTTACTTCATACTACTGTCCTTTACACCAATACTACCTTGTACTTGTTTCTTTATGGTCTTCCTGTTTACAAAGGCTTGTGGGGACAGGATGAGGGGCAATGAGTATAAACCGGAGAGGGGCAGATTTAGACTAGACATAGGGAGGAACCTCTTCACCATGAGAGTGGTGAGACACTGGCACAGGTTGCTCTGGGAAGCTGTGGCTGCCCCATCCCTGGAGGTGTTCAAGGCCAGGTTGGATGAGGCCTTGGACAGCCTGATCCAGTGGGAGGTGTCCCTGCCCATGGCAAGGGGGATGGAACTGGATGATCTTTAAGGTCCCTTCCAACACAAACTGTTCTATGATTCTATGATTCTCAGCATCCTCCTCCAGCCTGCTATTAGCGGTCTCAAGGTTTGTGTGTTCCCGTTGAGATGTAGTTCTTCCCACAAGATTGCCAAGTCTACAAAGTACATGTAGGGCCAACGCAGCATCAGCATCTAAGCAACACACCAGCCAAAATAATTTCCTTTTCTCACAAGAGTCTCAAAACCATGGAGGGATGATAGTTAGAAGCCAGGGATCACGTTTGCAAAAGATATTAGAAGGTAAAAAGATGGCCAATAAAACTACAAGTAAACAACAAAAAAGGAGAACTCGGTAAAGAACAACCATAACCATTCTGTGCATTATTGCTAGAGAATTTCTTATATTTTGGGCTAACAATCTGAAGAACTGAGGCAATAATAGAGTCTGTATGATGCATTTTAATTTTTTGATCTACCATCAGTCCTAAATATTATTGCAATTCTGAATTCATGTCATATTGTCTACATCCTTATTGAAATACATGTAAATAGAGAACAAGAGAAAACACAGGGGAAGAAAGCAATGCCTTTCATTAACCTTTTATTAGAGGAAGGGTCAAGGCAATATGTTAAATACCTCAGTGTTTTCTTTTTCTGTAAGGATGTTCAGCTTCTCCTTTAATAACCAATCATGAACTACACTCATCCAAAAGGGACCCAATGTGTCCACACCGCTTTACTTATTCTATTAAACAACTTATCTGTGACACAGTAATTACTGTAGCATCTGAGCACAGCATAAGCAATACCAGCTTTACCTTAGCTTGATGAAGAGTACATTGATCAGTGATGTGCACCTCTGCCTAGGTCCTATTCAAATGTTTAGTCACAGCTACCTTATCACCAGCATCAGTTATTATTTCTGTTGTTGTAGCTACAGCAGTTACATATTGCAATCCCAAAACATTTATCAACAAATATTCCTACCCTGGCCCTATAGGAGTGTTAAGTCTGAGTTTAGGATTCTTCTTTCAAATCAAACTCCAGAAAGGCAAAGCTAAGGCTGAAGATAGCAACCAAGGGAGCTGAAAAAGATAGTCCAGCGACAAAGAGCCACGGTATTTACCTGTCTACTGACAATGTATTCTTCCTATGGGAAAACCAGGTTTCAATCATTGTAACGCCAACAATCAAACCTTTCTAAGTAGCAATGATGGCAAAGACACAACCTTCCTTTAGGTCAAACCATTCTTTGGTTTTGTGTAATTGTAATTTCTACACCTACCTATTTCCAAACTATGGCTTTCGAAAACATTTTATGTATTTGGAAAACAGTGAAATATCTTCACTTTATCTTGTCTCATAGCCATTTTGCCTATTTTTTTTTTCCAATCTCTGTCAGTCTATTCAGATTTACAATAAAAAGTTTCCTTGAGAAGTTTCACTTGAGAAACATTAGGAATGTTGGATGTACCCATACTAAGCAGGAGAGTAAGATTAAGCCATCTCTACAGGGTTGACAGGACTAGTTTTGAAGGAAGCAAAACCAGCTGGCTTACTAAACAATTTTACACTAAAATGCCAGATTGATGAGTTTGGTAAGTGATGTCAGTGGATATCAGCTGGCCAACAGGACCTGTAGATTATAGCAGTACTGCATAAGACTAATTGTACATAAATGAAATATTTTTCTTGCATAATATTGTAGCATTCTTCAGGTGCCAGTTGATAGGAAAACAAAATTTGGGATACAGAGAGGAGACGCAGAAATGGGTATTTAAATATCTTGGACTGTATTATCTTTCTGACATTTAAAGACAACGTATTTCTGTGAAAAGTGAATTCAATTAATTTCATTTAATCTGTATGATTGGTAAGGATGAAGAATGTTACCAAATATATTTCTCAAACAGTGGGTTTTTTGTGACTTCTCAGCATAAAAGAGAGAGAAAATTTGTGCCAATGCACTTGAAACTAAAATTTATGTTTGTCTGGAGGGTAAAAAATATTTGAGGTTATCCAACTTCTAGACTTAATTAAACTGGCTCTATGTATTTTCTCTATAGCACCTTTATATAATTTTACCTCTGAAATTTTTAATACATATAGATTTCCATTAAAAGTTTTATTTGTAAAATAGGAGAATCATTGTGATAAATAACTAGTTTTATTAAAGAGCATTAATGATTTCTGCAGAAATAGATAGCAGTGATCAAGTGTAATTAAAAAAATTATTAATCAAATTTTTATGAGTTAACCTTAGCCATCCAGAATTTTGATGTAAGAACTTTATTTAGGGAAGTGCATTGGTTTAATTGCACTTTCTGTACTTTTAGTAAAAATGTCAAAGGTATGCTCTGAATTGTATATTATCTGAGGGCTTGATTACTTGCTTGTTAATAATTGTATCAGTCATCTGGAAATAAACTCTTCTGACATTTAGCTTTACTCTGTTTGCTTTTAAAAGTGAGACATGATTTAGCCCAGGCAAAGAAAAGAATATGAAGTAGGAAGTATACGGAATTAATTATTTACTGAATAAAACTATATTTACATGAAACTGTCTCAAAGCAGACCAGGTGGGGGTTTAAAATGCCTACTGACTATGGCTGTGGATGATGCCCTTTTTTGACTCAGCTGACCCAGGGCAAGAGATCGCTGTGTTCTGCCCTCTGCTCTGCCTGCCTGCCCTCTGCCTTCCTCCACCCCTACTGATCTGCCAGGAGAACTCCTCACACTTCACCTAGAAGTTCCAGTTCAGCCATAACTGTTTGAATAGTTTAAGCTAACAGTTTCAGCCAACACATTGTACGGACTAATGAAAAGATACAATGCTAATAATATTTTACTTAAGCTGATACATGTCTGTGCGAAGGAAATAGATTGAGAAGTCCCAATGTGAGCTATTGCTGCTGAACATAGGAATTTCCTACCTTCAAGGTTTGGTGTGGATAGGTCATACTCTGGCTAGATCACGTATTTCAGCGACGATGTTCTCACCTAGGCGTAAAATGCTTTGATCATACAAATGCTGACAACATTGTGCAAGAGCTAGGTCTGAGCTGGCTCCTGACATGAAAAGCAGAACACAAATCCTAACATGCTCTGGGATCCTCTGTACTGGATGCCTAACCTTGCTGAATAAGCTAGTTTCTGCTGCTTTGACCTGTCTAGGCTTGTTCACCAAGTGGAGACTGAATCGAGGAGAAAATGGACTGAAGGTATGTTCATGGAATCATAGACTCATAGACTCATAGAATCATTAGGTTGGAAAAGACCTTTGAGATCATCAAGTCCAATCTTACCTGTCCACTACTAAACCATATCCCTAAGCACTTTACCTATCCACCTTTTAAATACCTACAGGGGTGGGGACTCAAACACCTCCCTGGGCAGCCTCTGCCAGTGCCTGATAACCATTTCTGTGAAGAAATTTTTCCTAATGTCCAACCTGAACCTCCCTGACACAACTTGAGGCTGTTCCCTTTTGTCCTATCACCTGTCACTTGGGAGAAGAGACCAACACCCACCTCTCTGAAACTTCCTTTCAGGCAGTTGTAGAGAGCAATAAGGTCTCCCCTTAGCCTCCTCTTCTCCAGGCTAAACAAACTCAGCACCCTCAGCCACTCCTTGTAAGACTCGTTCTCCAGCCCCTTCACCAGCTTCATTGCCCTTCTCTGGACACGTTCCAGGTCCTCAACTTCCTTCTTGTAGCAAGGGGCCCAAAACTGAACACAGAATTCAAGGTGCGGTCTCACCAGTGCATAGTACAGGCGGAGAATAACCTCCCTGGACCTGCTGGCCACGCTGTTTCTGATACAAACCAAGATGCCCTTGGCCCTCTTGGCCATCTGGGCACACTGCTGGCTCACGTTCAGTCAAACAACACCGCCAGGTCTTTCTCCTCCAGGCAGCTCTCCAGCCACTCTTCCCCAAGCCTGCAGTGCCGCATGAGGTTGCTGTGTCCCAAGTGCAGGACTCTCCACTTGGCCATGTTAAAACTCATCTCATTGGCCTCAGGTCATTGATCCAGCCTGTCCAGATCCCTCTGCACAGCCTCCCTACCCTCCAGCAGATCAAGGTGTCGACAGCACAGATAAAATTTCATCACTGCATTTAGTTGCAACACATACTTTGTTTGGGGTAATATTTTCACGATGATAATAGAGCTCCATTTGGTACTACGGAACAGACTGTTATTAGTTATGACTGGGCCTGGATAAATAAGTTTCTGAAATAATTTGTCGACAGGTTACAAACAGACTGTAGTCTATTAATTTCACTGTTTATTGGTTAATATCAGCAAATAGTTTCTGTTTCCTGGGCAATTAGGGGGGGAAAAAGTGCTTGTAACATACCACTTTTCCTATCACTGTAAGATATTCCTGCCTGGATGGACATGATCAAGTGGAAATATTCCACTTGTGTCCTCAAAATATTTCTTTTAATATCTTATGTAAAAAAATATGAACATTAATAAATTGTGTCAACTAAGCAAACTGAGTGTCTTCCGACCCCTTTAATCATGCCTCACTTCCCACAAGAGCTCACTCAATCAGGGATCTTCAAGTTTCCTTGTGATGCATGTCATTCAAGTCCAAAGTGGAGAATGCCTCATGCCTGACTGCCGGAGCTCCTCACCGCAGCACCGTGCCTCATGGTCTGATATGTGCCGAACTAATAAGCTGTTTTCTAGTCATGTTTAGATACCTCACAGTAAATTATTGCAATTTAAATATTTCCTTTTGTTATACTGAACGATACGGATATGCACAGTGTCAGACAACAGATACGCTGATTCTCCCGTTCCAAAATGCTGACCCTGCATTCATCCCTCTCTACAAGAGGCTGGTGCTGCACTACCGCAGCCTATTTGAACACTGTCAATAATTTAAATGCAGTCAGAGCCCAAAGAAGATAAGAAAATGGACAGAGTCATGTTTCCAGTTGCTGCTTCACAAATCACAAAGCAGAATCCGTTGTTCAAATGGGGACAATAAAAACAACAAAGCAATTAAAATGATAAGGAAAAGATGGAACAGGTATGGTCAGGTCCCAGAATTACTGCGTCTGTCTGAGCTTAAGTGCCAAACTTATTGCTCAGCCATGGTCTCATGGTGCTGTATGTCACCCAGCAATTTCTGGATTGCTTCCTCCTGTTGCATTCACATTCTCCCATGACCATGTGGGTCAGAGAATCAGGCCCAAGGTTTTACTTAGATCAATACAGGAAGATGAATATTAGAACAGACCAATAATGCACATTGTTGAATGTATTCCTCTGGTTTTAAACCTATGCTCAGTGCTTCAAAGCTATGGTTCCTCTGTGCCTCACTCTGTCTCTGAAGATAAGCCTTTAACCTGACACTTGCAGCCAACAAGCAGGAGTGGCACTGGGGAACTGCAATGAGATGTGACCTGCCACAGACAACTCCATAAGCCTCAGTTTTCTTTTGGCAATGCTGCATCTCCACAAGTACAATGACAAAGCTATTATGGCTTATAGAATATATTGTAAATTTCAGTTATCCATGTGTCATGCATATTTGCATAGCCATATTTTCAGAAATATTTGGATTACATAATTTTACATACAGCACAGTCATCTTTCCTTTTTCCACTAAGCATTAGACTTTGAGCCTTCTACAGTTCAAAGGCCACTGAAAATCTTGCTGCCTGCTGTAGGTGTGCCTGCCCGTTTACACATGATATCAGAGGTGAAGAATTAAGTAACTGATAGTTGTGCATGAAATTCAGTGCCTTGGCTTAGATAAGTGAAATCCCAAGGTGCTATAGCTGACACTACTGCCATTGAACACTCTCACAGGGTTTGTCATACCCTTTATGATCTTTTTGTCCAGTCTCATCGGGTGTTTTTGCTCATGAAGTCATGACAACCTCACCTTTCATCTGCAGCACATCATGTTCATTTTCAAGGCCAGGTTGGATGGGGCCTTGGGCAGCCTGATTTAGTGGGACGTCCCTGCCCATGGCAGGGGAGTTGGAACTAGATGATCTTTAAGGTCCCTTTCAACTCTAACTATTCTATGATTCTATGTCTGTGGCTTTTGTGTTATGGATACAAGCTAGAAGCAATGATGGCTAAAGGTCCAAAACCTGAGGAAACCCAACAGTTTATTTTGTTAAAACCTCAACATTTTTTAAAATTCAGCATTGGTAATTTAAGAAACATTTATTTTGGGAGGCAAACAAGTGTCTTCTACTTCCTTTCTTACCCCTTTCCATACATAAAAGCCAATAGAGAGGCCAAGAGGCACAGGATCCATCAAGCAAATTTTCCATAGACATAGAAGAAACCGTAATACTCAGTTCATTTACAAGCAGCAGGTACCAAAAGATGAATCGAGCAGGAAACTGAGGCAGAAGAAACAGAAAAAACTCTGCTCCCTGAATGGCTGCTGGCCATATATATTTGGGTCTGTGTTCTCCTTTCTTTTTTTTAAACCTTGTGTTATTGACCCCCTCACTCGAAAGTGAAGAGGGCCTTACACAGTAGGACTAAAGGGAGCATCAACTCTGAAAAGAAAGTAAATGAAATCCCTCTCCCATTCCCTCTCTGCCATGCTTTTCCTTCCTTCCTTCCTTCCTTCCTTCCTTCCTTCCTTCCTTCCTTCCTTCCTTCCTTCCTTCCTTCCTTCCTTCCTTCCCGCCCTTCCTCCCTCCCTTCCCTCCTCAGAAGACATTCTTGTGCTCCATGTGATTGAGGTTAGCACTGGCCTCCCCCTCAGAGTTTAACTAAAAACACATGCCAAGAATCATTTAATACTCATTGCAGATTATTTAAGGCACAGTGGCCTGATTCACCGCAGAAAGATCACATCATTAATGTAAGTGCAGTGATCAATATCAGCACTCTATGTCCACATTTGGCTGTAACAAGCAATTCAGCTAAGAGAGCGCATCTTCTCTAACCCATGGTATCATCATTCATTGCCTTGCTCTAGATTAACATCTGTGAAGTGCTCTCATCCAACATATCATGAGCATTAAAACATGAAATGCTCTAAGACTTGAAAGCGTTTCCCAGAACAACACAAGCTGATGTGATGGGAAAGGCAAACTGAAGGTCTGTATTCTCCTTTTCACTCCTTTCTTTTGGAAACGCCGCAGTGCAAATGGGATTCAAGCAGCAGCAGGGTCCTGAAATTTCTGCAATGCTGAAACTTTTCAAGGATTTAACCACTGTGCTGACTGCTGCTCAAAAATGTGTTGCTTCCACTCTGTTGAGCCTGCTGATACAGAAGAAAAGGAATTGGCTGTGAATTGAGTGTTGGCAATTCCATCGTTGTCCCAGTAGTCACAGATGTTTTCAAGGCAGCTTACGCTGTGCTGTCCACAAATACAGTCAAAACCTGAAATATTCCCCAAACAGTTGTCTTTAATTGGGTTTAAATAGATGAGTTATGGACTGAATGCATACGTATCACCAGATATGAAAGAAGAAATTAAATTAATGGAAAAAACATTATTCAGAAACTCAGGGGCTACTGCTCTGGATTAACGAGATACAGGATACCTTCATTATCCTAGGATCTGTTATTGTGTGCGCGCCAATGTTTTGTTCTCTCTTAGCAGTGTCATAAATAATGTGTCCTTGCCAACCCTGGGTTTAGGTGACCTAAAGAACCATCTGCTGTCTTGATTGTAGACACCTTGTCCTGACATGTGCCAGCAGGACAAGTGGCAGTTGGAGCACCATGGTGGAATGTGATCCTGGCCAACTGACAACAGAAGGGGTTCTTTGCTTTCATGTTTGGATACTGGGCATGTTTTCCTCTTCACAATATCTCTGTGAACAAAGGAACAGCTTTACAGCTACCAAATACAGCTCTCAAAGGTGCATCGTCTGTGCAGCAAAGAAACACCTGCACGCATTTAAATTCTCAGGCTTATCAGCAATGTGTTGAAACTCAGTCAATGAGAACATAGTTGACTGGTGTACTTTGCTTGTATTTAAATTCAGCATTTTTTACAGGTGTTCAATGTGAGAGAAACAGCTGTCTGACTGTTCAGAAAAATTATGAAAACATTGCATATAACTTTGTCACATCCTGGTTTTCCATTATTTTGACCTCATTTTTGGAATCCTGTCACTAACATTGAAGGAATTGATCCTGTTGCCTGTGCATCTAATAGAGGGAAATACAGCTTGGAAACTTATAATGTAATTCCCTTCTCGCAGTACACAGCCACAACTGAGAAGTAATGACCTTTGTCTAGCTGAATTTCCAAGACAGTGCATTTCTGCATATTGTGAAACTTTGTAATAGAACTATTTTCCCCAGGAAAGCAACTGGAACGTTAATTATTAATTACCTGTAAATTATCTTTCCAAAATATAAATTAGGGCAATGATGGAGTCTAGATCTCAGCAGGAAGAACAGTAAGTAGCTGCTTTAAATCCTTTTCAATGTGCTGCAACTTCATAAATACTCTGCTGTTCAGATACCAGCACGGAGGAAATATCCTGCTTAAGAAAGGAGGCCATCCACCGATGCAGGCAAAACCTCCCTGTGTCTTGTCATACAACTAGATATCAAGTTGCAGTGACAGTGAGACACTTTCTGTATCAAAGAAACTCAGAAATGCATTCTATTTTCTGATGATCCAAGAGCTATGTTTTATTAATCTGCAGGAACAAGACGAATAAAAGCAGTCAACAGTTAGGGGGTAATGTCTTAATACCTCGAGTACCGAAATGCCTCTAAAGACTGTTACAGTAAGTCATGCTTTACTGGTGTACACTCCATGAAGCTTTTTATTCTTGCATTAATGCTTTCCATTAAAAGATACTATTGCATTCAACTACTCCCCGCTGCCAGGTTGCAGGGAGGTTTTTCCCATCACCACTGTAAGCAGAAGAACAGCATGAGCAAGAGAAAAGGCTGAATAGAGCTGACCATTGCTGCAGCAACAAGGAATTGTAGGAGAAAACCCACCCACAAATTTCATGTTATTTGCAGAAAACAAATATAGATAAGGCTATCAAACCCCGTGGTAATGATCATAGCCGCTTTCTTTCCTCCTTCAAGCTCACTTACTTTGAACTGAGAGTGATCTGATCAGCCTTTACAGTGGGGGTACTGCATGGAAGGAGAGGTTGGGATGTATCTTTGCAGACAGCCCAGTTTTGAACGTGTAACCTTCATTAAACAAGACTCTTTGCTCACAGTGCTGTAGGGCCTATGGCCCGTTCAAGCTGCTGAGGCTGTACTGGGTTCCTAAAGGCGTATCTGCTAGCGGCAGTCCTGAGGTTGACAGATTCATGTTAACTCACTGCTCACCCCCAGCGAATCAGTCCCATCAGTGCTAGCTCACAGGCATCTTTGCAACACATTGGTAGGTAGTATAGATGTATCTGCATATTATAATTATAGACCTTCTAACACTTTGCATGGTCTTTATCTAATTCTTGCCCTCATGACCAGTTGCCTTGACGCTATTATAAGACCCTATGTGTGTAAAACTAATACTGGACAATTCAGTGTTGCACTTTGAAGAATTAAACCCATGTTTTCTTTCTCCCTTTGGTCCAAAATTGTATTGCCGTCATTTTCCAAGTAAGTAGTTGTATGATATTATTCCTGGGTCCCTATACCAGTGCACAGGATGGATATGCATCACCTTGTGAAAGGACACCATCCTGATGTCATTTTATAACAGTTAATTTGATTTATTGAGACAGAACAAGCTTTTTTTGGTGTCTGTTTTTTGTATACAGTGGTAGGGTAGCCTCAAAAGCATTCAGAAAAAGGTCTGCTAATGCAGACTGTACTATGCAAAAGACGTTCTGCAAAGAAATGAACACATCTAGAAACACCTGGATGTGATGGGCTGTGTGTGAATCCAAATCTTACCTTGGGCAACTATAATCTGCAGAAACCCTTCTGGTTCATTTATCTCCTTCTACATGTTCCCTGAGAGGTTTGCAGCAGCTTGCTTCTGATCTGTACCAGCAGTAAAGACAGACACCTGCTGATGCCTCTGTCTTTCTGGATAAGGAGTACGATGGGGAGAGCCAAAGTTCTGCCCATTTCAGCTCTACCTGCTATGTTGGAAATATAAAGAGGTGCTTAGACCAATATTTGGGCAACCACAAAGAGGGAGAAAAATGAAAATACTCTTGTCTGTCTAGCCAATAATAAAAGCCTTAATCTTGCCAGGAACTCTTATGATTGAAAATATACATTTTTTTTCTATTGTGCCATAACTTCAAAAATTGAATTAATAGATAAGTTTCAGTTGTTTTGTAGGTTTGTCAGCTTTTGGCATTCATGTTTTCCAGCTCATTTTTATAAGCATAAAAGCAGTGACATTTGGTTTACTGAGAACTAATACTACCTAAGACGGTGTTTATATTTATATTTCTGGAAGATGTGACATTCGAAATCCCATATACTGTGAGACTTACAATATAATAATGGGAGAAAAAATATGTTTTGTAGCAGACGTGGAAAAGGACAAGGATCTTTCCTTCATTTTATTAGTCAGTTGCAAAACTAATGTTGTGTCTAAACTGTCTGAAGCAATACAGTAGTATAATTTTGAACAATAAACTGTGAAACACTTTCTTCTGTATTTGCAAGTGGCATATCCTTATGACTTTTATTCGTGAGTAGAATTTGTGATGTTCTTGTGCACCTTTCTTTATAAAAGAATTTTTACAGCTTTCCAGCTCAGTAGATCCCTGAACTAGCTCATCTGTGAGGTAGATGAAGAGAAAAATTAATAAATTTTCTTTTGTTAGAGACGCAAGGTGGCCTGCCCCGACACAGCATCATCTCTTTTCCCAAAGCTTAGACTCAGTTTTCTCCGAGGCAATTGAAACTTAAATCTCTTTCAGAGTCCTGGTGGAGATGTGAGAAGTCTTCAACAGTTAATTAGAGAAATGTGGAAGTAGACCTTCTGTAGTAATAATGGAAGTATTTGCCCTCAGATACAACATCTCTTTCATCTTGTAATGACATTTAATGCTATGTGAAGGCCAGAGACACACAGAATATCTTTTCTCATTCAGTAATTCTGAAAAAGACAACATTTTGTGGCAAAAGGTCTTTATTTCCACTGAGTCTGTTGAAATGCTTGCCTGTTATTAGGATTAAAACTTGTCACTTTTGACTTGGTTGTTTCAGGATGGCATTTTACCTGTGAATTTCCATTTACATACCTTCCAAATTGATGTGATCATTAGGATCCTAAAACCCCAGCATTTCAGAAGTTCCTGCTTAAGCAGTAGTTTCTCTCTCAAGATGTGATTTTATTAATCCAAAATATAGGTACAGCCATGACCGATTTAAATAGTAAGTAACCTGACAGTCCTGAAATTTTGTAACATGACTGAAATTCTGCAAGGGTGCATTTATTTTAACAGTGGAGGTTGTAAACTGGACAGAATTTCATATTCCAACTAGATATAAAATAAGACAATTTAAGTAAAATAATTCACAGCTGTTTGTATGTAAAATCTTGTATTAAAACACTTTAAAATCAACAGTCTCATAGATATGAGATTAGCTACAAACTACATTTCTGTTCCCATGCTCTAGAAATTTTGTTGTTGACTGAAAAAATTTAGACACCAAAAAGGCACAGAAAGCTTTTAAAGCCTTTTCAATAACAGAGCTGCATTTGCAGGAAATTAGGTAATTAACTGTGGCCTATGCTTTACTTCACCTTCAAATCTTAATAGTCTTTCTGATTGCAATTACAGTGGTCAGCATCTTTTGTATCAGTTCCCTAACAAACCAGTATCGGACAACTCTTCTTTAAGCCCTGGCCTCAGGGCATATGTGTCTAAGTCCTTGACAAGCACAAAGCAAAAAACATGGCTGAGTCCCAAAAGGTTTTTCTTCTCTTTTCTTCATGCTTGTTACACCATACCTCTCTCTTCTCTTTTCTTCATGCTTGTTACACCATATCTCTCTCTCTCTTCTTTTCAAGCTTATTATGAGAGCGGAGAGCTCATTTCAACCATCAATCATGCTGTGGAATAAATCCATATGGATTTATCATATTGCTGGGCTCCTCATCTCTCAGAAGTATAAACTTTCATTTGAAAAAGAATAACAGTAAATCTTATACCACATAACCAGGCAGAAATAGGGGAAAAATACTATAAACAAAAACAATGATAAATAGCAACACAGGAAGTAGGGGAAAAGCGTCTAGCTGAGTCTTTTAACAATTAATTTTAAGCGTAGTCTTAATTAATGATTTTCACTGGTACTTCTGAATCAATATCAAACAATACATTAATTAATCTTAAAAACATTAGTTAAATTAAGAAAAACAATCAGTGAAAAGAAAGAATAGCTCCAGAGAAACCAGTTATATGACTGGCAAAAATAAAATAATATTGAGCTCAGAAAAATGCAAGCAAATATAACTAAAGAGAAAATACTCCAAAATATCAGAGAGCTGGTAATGGATAGAAAATTGTTCATTAAGATCTCATTTGATATTGCTGGAAAGCAAATTAAAAAGTTGGGGAACGTTTGACTTGTGTACACAAACTGACCCATCAGTAGATACAGTGATATCTCTTCATCAGGCACCGATGGGGTTATACCCCAAATACCTTGGTTTGTTCCATATGAATACTACAGAAAATTGGAAAGAATCCAAAGACCATCATTTGCCAGTGAAGTTAACTTACAGGAAAGGCTGGTAGTCCTAAACTTGTGCATCTCAATGTGACAAAAGGTGATTTCTGGTGGGACCACCCGTACCTATAATACCCGCTGCAGACTGTTATGAAGGAACTGCTGATGCTAACTGCAACCTAAGACAACACAAAATGTGATTTGAGAGTAAGCAAACACTTAGTATTAAGGTGGGACTTGCTAGGCTAGGAAATATCCTTCCAACAGCCAGGTCAGCAGGCTCCATGGCATAAATCATTTGTCACACGATCTGACCACAGAGGAGAGCGCTTCCTGCACACTTTGGTGTCAGCAGGACTTGGCCCCAGGTGTCACCAAGCTGAAAGGGGAAATTTCAGTGTGGGCGCAGCTGGGGCCGGAGACACAAAAGCCACATCCCTTGCATGACAGGGCCAGGGAACAACCTGGAGAAAACTATTTTCAGAGATTCCATGGAAGAGCGTACCCATATCCGGAGAACAAGGCTCTTGCGGTCTCATCACTGCCTAAGAGGACTCGCTCAGAAAGCACTGCTGCTGCTATCTGGAATTTGTAATTAGTTCCTATTGCTGCTTTCCCAAAAAGAAAAAATAAAATGATTGATGTTGATGTGATTATTAAGTATTATTGGATTGAGAAAGTTAGGTTTGATGCAACGAAATTTGCTCAATAGCAACGAGAGCTAATGCAAATGTATTTTCTGTAGCCTCTCTTGGCACTAGACTTGTTAAAGTAAATCTGGATTACTTTCATAAGTCCTAGCTAAGAGACTCAGAATTATTTTTTTACATCTCCTTCCCTCATTGGCTTTCATTTCATGAACAGTAATATAACACATACTGTGCACTTGACTCTTTAGTTCTTTCTTACACTTGTAAAGAAAAGAAAACCAATGCAGATTTCTCTGTGGAATCTGTCTTCTCCAGCATTTCTAACTGGCTGTAGGTATTTTGTTCTGACACCCCCTGGTTTATATTTCTTCCATGGCCTTGTTTCTCCCGTTTATGAAGGAAAAATAATGCGTATTTAAAACCTTATTTTTCTGCAAGCTTCACATTGCTGTTTTCTAGTGTTTTCTCTCCTTCCCTTTTCCCTTTTGACTGTACTTCCTTTGGATCATTTCCTCTCCGTCTACAACTTCTCTTATTAACTGATCACCTTGTGTTAATTCTGTTCCACTTTTACTTGCACATTTCCAACATCTGACCTGTGTTCATTCATTTCATCCTATACCTGGCCACTTTCTCTGACACCTCCTGAAAGTCCTTCATTTAAAGTCAGTACATCTAAACCTAAATTCCTGTTGCACTCTCTGAAACCTCTGACTATAGCAGTGGTTTGAAGGGTTCCCAGTATCGCTGTATGCACGCTGTGTGTTAATAGAACGAGTTCCTTATTTTTCCATCAACCTAACAGCATGCAAAATGAAGGTAGCTACAGCACAGAGTTCCTCATTTTATTGAGCCTCTGCTGACAAGTGGAGGCTGACTCTTTCAATTCTGTAGTGGTATTTTTATATCCCTAATTTGTTCTCTATATGCAATTTGTGATTCTTCACCTCTTTTGCTTTGCAATCCCCAAATGACCAAAAAACTCCCACTACTTATCATTATGAAGAAACAATCATGATTGCTAAAAACTAGCTTTTAACCAATCTTCTGTGAATCCTATAAATATATATTGCACCCATTCATTATGCAACAAAGTTTAAAAGCTAATTTTAGATTGTACAAATCAAATTATTTAAAGAACAAAATGACATCTCAATTGTAATGCTTTCTTTTTTAGTAGCATACTAGTTTAATTATAATTTTGTAATTATATGTTCTAATGAGAACTTTGCAATCCCTTGCAGTACACAAAAGTGTCCTTTCATTCACTGTTTTCAACACACAGTTATCAAAATGTTCTCAAGATGTAATTAGTTTCTATGTTTTCTTATGATTAAAGCCATTGCAGAGGATGTTTCACACAAATCTGTTATCCGAAAATGAACATGCTTAGTGCTGTGTATCCTATATCTGGATATTCATTTGGGGCACACAGCCAAATCTGGCAGTTGTCTAGAATTTTATTTTCATTGAGCAATCAGTTGAACGTTCATTCAGCATTTTTCCATATTTTGACAGCAAAGAAGCACAATCAACAGCTGCTTCTCTGACAGGAATCTTTCCTCCACAAATACTTATTCTATTTTAAATCCTAGACATAGTAATACACAAACCATCCCTGTGATATAAAATTGACTCAAAATCTGGCAATCTTTATCATCCTATTTGACATCCATTTTTTTCTCCTTTTGTAGTTTTTCTGAGATTCTGCCTTTCTCTTTGTCCACCTACATTGGTTTCTCATTCTGACTCTATTCTTCCCATTTATTTACTCCAGAGTGTTCTTGAACGGGCTCCTGATACACCAACCACTTGTGTGTGCTGTTATCAGGCTTCCTTGCTAGAGTATTCATTGGGTTTTCTTCTCCTGGGAATCAAGATTGAACTTCACCCACTTATGCAGCTCCACTCTGCCTCACTAGCCCTTTATGATGTTATTCTTTTCCTGCAGCGTGCTTGCCATGCTACACTGGAGCAATGTGGAGAGATCTCCAGGTTCCCACTGGTCAGCGCTGCTCTGAAACTGGAAACAGTGCAGTTGCTTTCATGCGGTATCACATCGGGCTTCTCAGTCCTGCTTCTCAGTTCAGCTGATGGTGATTACACAGCTTTTGCTTCCTCCCCTGCATGAGTTTGGGGCTAGCTTGAGGATACAGACCAATATCAATGCCGTATTGAGCCATCCAGACACACCCATAAATCAGTGAACTATTATTTTAACAAAATCCTGCATTAGTAACAACGCTCAGCAACAGGAGTTCAGAGCTTTTTTAATTTCCGAGCTTTGGCAGAACTAAAATTGCTTCTAAGGTCTCCTGTATCATGTTTACGCAGTGAATTACTTCTACGGCTCTCTTTGTTGGTTACTAGTAAGGATAATCCATAACTCCTGGATAGGCATCCCTAAACTGTAATGCTTAGCAGAGCATACAGTGTTGCATAAGGGACACATTTTGTATTAGTTTTTATGTACAGCACCCAAAATTAAAAACTTCCTGGAAAATGAGGGCAGCTTTGGGTAGAAACTGAGATTGTTTACAAAAACCTGAGTTAAACTGCATTTTTAAGAGAAATACCTGATCTTGTTTTAATTACTCAAATATATCCCCCTCTCCCCAGACTCCTTAATCTTTTCCACTGTTTAATCAGCCCCACTTTTAAGAAACTGCATTTTATTTTAAATAGCAATTTGTCTGAATTTCCAGACACTAATTCTGTCTATGACTTTCTCAGTAAATCTAAAAGGTCCCCACAGACACTTCTTTCTACCTTTACGTATACACAGTTGAAGCCACCACTAAATCCCGTCCTTCATATATTAAACAACTTGACCCTTGTAAGATTGACGGCTATACTTGTTTTCCAAACCCATGCCCTTTTTGTAACTTTCCTTTGAACTCTATTTTTGATGTGGTTTTGAGGTGTCCATATAGAACAGGTCACAATATTTTAGCATGCTTTTTATTGTAAGATCACAGATTAATTCCCTGTTCCCACTCAAAAACCTTCTACTCCACACATCCAAATATACTGGTCTGTTTTGTCCCAGCCCTGGAGCAACAGCACAGTTTGAGATGCTATTCCAGAAGGTTGTCTTAATTAAGAAGGGCTGTTAGATTACACGAACAAACAGGGAGGTACCAGAAAGACATGCAGGAAAGTCAGTGGATCCTATCCCATTCGACAGTACTCATGGCCACATGCAAAAGAAGAGCATGGTTGGCAGTTGGGCTGATTGATGATACATCTTCGCAAGTGTATTTCGGTGAGGGAGAAAATTAGATTTCTCTAATGGCAACTCTGACATTTATGGGAACAAGCTGCCAGTTTTCTGCTTGTATTGAGAGAAAAGACTGTTGCCAAGAAATGCTTCAACCATTTAATGGGAAAGAAGCTTGCGAGATACATTTTCTTAACAGCAGAAGTCAAGGCAAGGTTCAAGAGAGAAAAAATACCAGAAATATTGAGCCAGACATGGATGTATCTGTGCAAATATACAAAGCCCATTCAAACGGTCAGCCTGACCTTGGACTACTCACAAACCAGAACATCTTTGATAAAAGCTGGGTTTTGAGAATCACAGGCACTATCCAGTGCCAACCATTTTTTAGTACAAAAATGCTGTATTTCTGAGCCAAGTAAATCTGAGGTGCCTTGTGTTTAGGCCTGGTGGGTCCTTTGGTCAGTCATGCATAAACTGCTTTAGTATTGGTTTTGGTATGTTAGAACTGACTCTGCAGGACCATGAAGCAGTCACTCAAGCCTACCCTGAAATAATCAAGGGTAAAAAAACAAAACAGCAGCCATCGAGTTTCAGGCTCAAGGATCAATAGTGATGGATTCAAAATTTCCTTTTTAAAAACCCTTGAGAAACTCATATAAGCCTCATAAATCAGAGCAAGCTTCATTTAAATCATTAATCTTCCATGATCAGTACAATCTTGATCAGATTTTGCAAAGCAAACAGGTGCTGGGAACTCACAAGGGTGTCTCACAAAGCTGGTGTTGGTACTCCACAGTGATCAGCTTCTCATCCCTCTGTCATTCATCTCAACTCAGTATCGCTCAGGCTTCCTGCCTCCACCTTCTTAATTTTGTGGCTGCATTTTTTACATGCTAGATCAATCAGTTCAAATTAAAATCACAGAATCATAGAACCATTAAGGTTGGAAAAGACCTCTAAGATCATCCAGCCCAGCCATCAGCCCAACAGCACTATGCCTGCAAAACCATGCCCTAAAGTGCCACGTCTGCACTTTTGAACGCCTCCAGGGAAGGAGACTCCACCGGTTCCCTGGGCAGCCTGTTGCAATGCATCACTACTCTTTTAGTCAAGGTTTATCTACTATCCAATCTAAATTCCCTGATGAAGAATTCCTAAATCTAATTCTCTGGTGCAACATGAGGCCTTTTCCTCTCATCCTATTTCTCATCTCCCTGTTACGTGGGAGAAGAGACCAGCACCCACTTCACCACAACCTCCTTTAAGGTAGATGCAGGGAGCTATAAGATCTTCCCTAATTTAAGTCTCCCCTAGTTTACTAAAAGAATTCTATTCAAAGACTAACAGATCAAATTTAACATTGCTGGCCACCTGATTGGCCTGAAAGGCTCCCTGGAATAAAAGCAAAACTACTGCTTTGTAACTCCTCTTTCTGCACAACAGCTACAGGTTTAGCTTTAGCTTTCATACAGGAAGCCCACAGTGGAGTCTGAAGAACTATATCTATGCAAGCTTTTTTCACATCCAAGAATTAGTTCGGGTTTTTTTTTTCAGATGAAGGCAAGTAGATAGAAGAGGAATAAGAAGCGGATTTTTTTCCCCAGACAGCTTAACGCATTTTTTTTCAGTACTTAGAATCATAGAATCATAGAAAAGGTTGGGTTGGAAAGGACCTTAAAAATCATCCAGTTCCAACCCCCCCCATCCATGGGCAGGGACACCTCCCACCAGCCCAGGCTGCTCAAAGCCCCATCCAACCTGGCCTTGAACACCTCCAGGGATGGGGCAGCCACAGCTTCCCTGGGCAACCTGTGCCAGTGCCTTAACACCCTCATAGGGAAGAATTTCTTCCTAAAGTCTAATCTTAATCTTCCCCTCTCCAATTTAAAGCCATTCCTCCTAATCCTATCACTCCATGCCTTTGTAAAAAATCCCTCCACAGCTTCCCTGTAGCTCCTTCAGGTACCAGAAGGTCACTATAAGGTCTACCTGGAGCCTTCTCTTTTCCAGGCCGCACAATGCCAACTCTCTCAGCCTGTCTTCACAGCAGAGGTGCTCCAGCCCTCTGATCATCTTCGTGGCCTGCTCTGGACCTGTTCCAACAGTTCCATATCCTTCTTATGTTTGGGATTCCAGAACTGGACACAATAGTCCAGGTGGCGTCTCATGAGAGCAAAGCAGAGCACCTCATCTACCCACCTTCTAAACACCTCCAGGGATGGTGACACCACCACCTCCCTGGGCAGCCTCTGCCAGCGCCCAATTAGTTCAGACTGGAAAAGCCACTGAAGGATGGTTTTATTTTCCAAGGTTTCTGACAATAAGAGAACTTCTCTGCTGTCGTGCTTTAGCACCGGAATTTGTGAACTGCCCAGCGCGGGGGGCGATGCCGGGAGCAGGATCCCAAGCCGGGGGCAGCACCGGGAGGATCAGGATCCCTGGAGCAGCGGGGCAGCAGGGGGAGCCGGATCCTGAGCCGAGAGCACCGGGAGGAGCGGGGGGAGCAGAATCCCGAGCTGGGGGAGCAGGGGGAACACGATCCCGAGCTGGGGGGCTGCAGCGGGAGGAGCACGGTCCCGGAAGCATCGGGGGAAGGAGGATCCCTGGAGCGCCGCGGGGACGGGAGCGGGATCCCGGGAGCACCGGAGGGGAGAAGGATCCGGGGAGCAGCGGGGGGCAGCAGGAGCAGCAGGGCGAGCCCGATCCCGAGCCGGGGGCAGCATCGGGAGGAGCACGATCCCGGGGCAGGGGGAGCCGAATCCCGAGCTGCGGGCAGCGGGAGGCATCAGGATCAGCGGGGCGCCGGGGGGAGCGCGGTCCCGAGCCGAGCGGGGCGGCAGGGGGAGCCCGATCCCGGTCTCGGCAGCAGCGGGGCGAGCCGGGAGCTCGCTCTCCCATCAGCCGCCGCAGGACCCGCACAGGCGCGGGCGGCTCTCGGGAGGCGGCGCGGAGACGGGGCTGCGGGCTGTGCCGCTCGCTGCCCCCCCCGCAGCCCCCGCGGAGCAGGAAGCGGCGCTCGGGCTCCCCCGGCTCTCCCCGCCCAGCAGCGGCGGCGGATGCCTGCGCCACGCCAGCCCGAGGCCTGGGGACCGGCCCGGCCGCCGCTTCGGCTCCCAGGTCGGTGAGCGGGGGTGCGGGGTGGGTGGGGGGAGCCTGCAGCAGCCTCCGTGCCCGGGCGGCCGAGGGGGGGGACAGCGGCGGATTGCAGCCTGCGGAATGCTAAAGAGCCTGGAACGCTGGAGTCACGGGCTGTAATCGGGCAGTTTCAGCTTGCAAACATTGAATGGTTTTAAGATCATAGAATCACAGAATCGTGGAAACGTAGAGTGGAATTGAGCAATTACAGCCTGCAAACACTAAATACTTCAGATCATAGAACCACGGTGTGTGATGAAGTCATTTCAGCTTGCAAACCTTAAATGCTTAAGATCATAGAACCACAGAAACATGGAAACGTAGAAAGTAATTGAGGAACTACAGCTTGCAAACACTAACGATCATAGAATCATGGAATTGTGGAATGTGAATAAGTAATTTCAGCCTGCAAACCTTAAATGCTTACTATCATAGAATCATAGAATGTGATTGATTAAGTAATTTTAGCTTGCAAACTTTAAATGCTTATGATCATACAATCATAGAATGTGATTAAGTAATTTCAGTTTGCTAACCTTAAATGCTTAAGATCATAGAACCACGGAAGCATGGAAACGTAGAAAGTAATTGAGCGATTACAGCTTGCAAGCCTAAATACTTAAGATCATAGAATCATGGAATGTGAATAAATAATTTCAGCTTGCAAACCTTAAATGCTTAAGATCACAGAACTGTAGAATGTAATTAAGCAATTGTAGCTTGCAATAAACGTTTAAGGTCATAGAATCATAGGATGGTTCGGGCTGATGGGGACCTTAAAGCCCATCCAGTTCCTTGCCATTCCATTTCCATGGGCAAGGACACCTCCCACCAGCCCAGGCTGCCCAAGGCCCCATCCAACCTGGCCTTGAACACCTCCAGGGATGGGGCAGCCACGACTTCCCTAGGCAACCTGTGCAAGTGTCTCAACACTCTCATCGGGAAGAAAATCTTCCTAAAGTCTAGTGTGAATCTTCCTCTCTCCAAATTGAAGCCATTCCCCCTTGTCGTATCACTCCAAGCCCTTGTAAACGGTGCCTCCTCAGTTTCCCTGTAGCCCTTTCAGGTACTGGAAGGTCACTATAACATCTCCTCTGAGCCTTCTCTTCTCCAGGCTGAACAACCCCAACTCTCTCAGCCTGTCCTCATAGCAGAGGTGCTCCAACCCTCTGACCATCTTTGTAGCCTCCTCTGGACCCGTTCCAACAGTCCCACATCCTTCTTTCGTTGGGGATTCCAGACCTGGACCCAGCACTCAGGGTGGGTTCTCGCAGGAGAGACTCGGGGGGGCAGAGCCCCCTTGTTTGTGCCGGGCTGACCCGCCCGGCCGGGAGGCGCTGGGCTGGGGTCTCTGCCGCCTCCCCCGCGGGACAAGGGGCTTCCAAACCCCCTGCCCCCTCGGGTGCCGCCGTTCCCCGCCGCTCGGGGCCGGGTGGTGCCCGCCCGGGCAGCGTTCCGCCCCCGGTGTTGATTGTTTATCGCTCCGAGGCGGCGCCGAAAATAGGTCAGAACCAGCGTTACCCCCCCGCGCCCCGTCCCCGCGGCTGCCTTCGCCCTCCTTGCGTTCCTGAGGGATACCGGCTTCTCCCAGCGTTTGGAACGGCGTTTGCGGGGGTTTGTTTATTTATTTCCTTAACACCGGTTCTTCGCGTGGCGTGGAAAGTTGGCGGCTGAGCGCTGGGAGTCGCTCCCGGTTGTTTTCCTGGTGCGCGGGGGGCGGCACTGGCGGCTCCGCTGGGCGCCGAAAATGCTGGCAAATAAATTCTATTAAGACTTATTTTGGAGTTTTAGAAAGCGAACACCCTTTGTCAGGCCTGGGAACGCGAGGGAGCGATCCCCATCGATCCTGTGCAGCGAGCTGGGACGCAGCATGTTTCCCACTTGCAGGCGTGGGGATGAATTTTCCCAGAAATCTTATCCATAGTCCTTTCCAAGGACTAATTTTATTGTCGTTATGAACTTCACAACAGTCAAATCTCTTTCTAATTTGGAGCTTTGGCTCCAGCTCTGACCTTGTGTTTGAGGCAGAAGGGCTGCAAACAGAGGTGGTTAAAGAAGAGACATCTGTTCAGCACAGATCGCGCTGCACACGAGATATAACAGTGTCTAGAAAAACAGTTTGGAAAAAAAAAAGCTATAAAGAAAACTTGCTGTGGGGGGACACTCTGTCTGACTTTCTAAAAACACACAGTTACTTGACTGAAACTTAACTCACTTTAGCTTAAATCCAAATATTCTGCTTTTTGTAATAGTAACTACTTCTTGTATCACAGCCTCTGCCCAGGTGGGGAAAAGCCCCTTCTCTGGCTTTGCCCACTGTGCGGGGCAGGCTCTGGAGTCCTGTTATCATCCCTAGGAGATCCTCAGGGGTGAATTAACTTTAGGACGCTTAGTGCATCAGTAAGCGCTCGTGTGGAAATAATCTTTCTTTTCTGTCTGGTGTTATTTCAAGCAAAAATTTCAGTAGAATTCACTTGAAAACTTGTATTTCATAATTATATTTTGCAGACGTACCACTTTGAAGAGAGATTGTATAGCATAAGAGATTTTAAACAAAATCTAATTGGGAGGTTTATGGTCACATTGCTTATTGTAACTAAAAAGGTATTTGGGTTTAAGCCCGCTTTTCATTTCTCCTGGTTGCAGTGGATTTTTCAGATTGAAAAGTAAACAAATTTCTGTTTGAAGTCTGACATTTTATCAGGTAAGTTGGCATAAATGTCTATTATGTTTTACTGGGTTTTGCCTTATTTTTAAAGGAATTATTCAACTAGTTAATGTTGTCTTATACCTGAGCAAAGCCTGAGCTAAAATCCACATGCACCAGTTTTTTGTTTGTTGGATCAGTAAGAAGCAGGGAATGCTATTCGTGTGATCCGTATTGCTCTAGAACAGAACGTGTTACATTTTCATCCATGAAATATCTCATGCTTGTGCATGTTGATTGTGAAGAAAAACCTGCTTGGCCCTTGTTAAAAGATAACTGCTGCAGTCCAAATGTGATTCAGTAAGGCTCTATTTGGCTGGAGCATTATGACTTTTTCAGGATGAAGGAATAATGGGTTTGTGGAGGAGCAAATTAAGTACTTTTGCATAGTTTTTGTTATTCCATTCAACAATTTGTTGCCCATTAGAACTGGAGATACTGCTGTGTGGGAAGTGAATAATAATCCGGGCTCTGGCTGTATCTTCACAAATACTTTAAATGAGTGGAACACAGAATTGTCATCTTGCTCTGTTTCTTCCATACAACTGTGCCAGTAGTTGCAGTCTGAGTACCTGCATTTGCTATGTCAGAGCACAGCTATAAATCTTACTCTGGGTTTTCCTTGGATGGACCAACTTATTTTCCTTTTCCTGCCTCTCATTTTTTCCCCTGTAAGTAGCGTAAGACAATTCTTCAGCTTTCCTTCAGTATTCAACGAAAATTACAGAACACGAATTCGAGCTCGTTCTCTGGAACGGTTTTCATTTCTTTTATGTTAAATGTAGTCCTATAAAACCGGTCAGAGGTGACTGATATGTGAAATTATTAAGTTTTGTTCTTAAATCACCACTTGCTTTATTAGAAAAATTTATTTATTCCCTTTGCTTTTAAGTTATGGTTGGTACAACTGGCCTGGGTAAGGCTTGGCATGAGTAGTCATCAGTACTAGTAAAGTATACATAGCAACCAAAATCTGTCTTCAAAACTGTGATTTTCAGCGTATGCCAGACAAGCCAACACATTTGTTGATTCAATTTAGTTCCATTGCTGTAGAATTTAGTTCTGTTTTGAGTTCAGCAAAACCTCAAAAATAGTGCCTTGGGTTCTGTTTAGGCTTCAGAAAAAATACGCCCTGGTGTCTATTCTGAAGCCATTGAACCCCAAGTCGTGGATGTGGTACTGTTACCTAGCACTCCTTTGTTTTGGAAGTATCCAGGTTCCTCTGTTCTAGGACTTTCTCTTGAATTTTTATCCCACATAGAAGCATTAATGAATACAGTTCCCAAGCAGAGAGAGATATGAAAATCGAGATCCATGGCTCTCTCCGGCGTTTCTTGTTGACTTTGACAGTCAGTTCTTCACTGAGGAAGACTGACACATTGTGTTGGACTTTATTGTTGTGGTTTTAAGACCTGAACACTCTGTGACAGGATGTTTCTGTCAGTATCACACTCTCACCAGGTTGTGGTCTGGTATTTTCATATGAACTTTTCTTTGAGGGTTCTGGAAGTGATTAGGATGGGATGTGCGTGCCACAGCCATCTGGCTGGATGTGGATAGGAAAGCAAATTCTGGCAGAAGGGTGAAGTGGATTACTGTGAGTGGTAAGGTTTTGAACTATTGCAGGTGAAGATATGGGAGCCCTGTCTGAGCTGTGACTCCTGAACTGTTATTTTACCTCTATAAAGAGAACCTAGATGTTTACGCCAACCTGGTGTAAACCTGTTTATTAAAGTGCTGCTGAGACTACTGGTGCCTGTATGTCTTTCGGCCTGGGTACTCTCCTGAACAAATGTGAAAGTGAAATTGGTACCAAAGGTGGACCTCAGGGTGAGGATTACGATAAACGGCTGTGAATTCTTGTTAGTGTTGACCTTGTTTCGGTGTTTGAAGTTGTTATTGATACGGGCTAGTGCTTCTTATCCTTGTTTGGTAAATGGTTCATCTTTTTCTGTCCTATGTCTTAAATTCCTGTTGTTCTTTTTCAGTCTCCGGTCCCTACAGACTACAGGGTAGGCTTGGCAGAATATACCCTCTTGTTTACTACGGTGGAAGAGTTGCGTTTCTGTTGTGTGGGGTTTCCTCCTCTCCCCCTTTCCTCCGTATGGAAAAATACAGTCTCGCTAGAGCTTTGATTGTTTTCATGACGTGATAGACGAGTAGAGTCTGCGTATTGACCAGCAATTGTTGGTGATGGATATTTGTTTTGCCAGCCTGCTGTTGTATGTCAGGTGCCTCTGACAGGCACTTGGCTCAGGGATCACGTAGCCAAAATAGGTACTTGTGTGAAGTACCAACACCTTCGGTTTCTCTTTTGGTTAAACTATGAGCATAACTTAGATTTTTCTTAAATTATTATTGGTTTAATCTTGCATACATTTTCCCTCCTAGTGAAAAATAAAAAAAAAATGGAAAATGTGTTTATTTTTTTTTAATGAAAAGTTTGTTTATGCAGCCACCTTCAAATGCTTTATAGGTAGGATATAGGATCCTACATAGGAACTGTCAAGATGCAATTTTAAATTCTGTTTTAAATCAAGAGCGAGAGACTGCGTTTGGCTGGTTAAATCTGCTCAAGAGCCACTTTTTCTTGTCCCTGTGAGCTTGCTACAATCACACTGTGTTTCTGAATAAATGCTGCTTCTGTGTCTTTCTCCCACGGCTAGGCAAAACAGTAAAGTATGTCCTTGCATTCTGTTGACATTCATGTACCGTATGTTTTCTGTGTGACAAGACACGTGCTTTTACGTTTGTTGAACATCTGCTGATTTTGGCCTACTCTAGCATTTTACTAAGCACATTTTGATCACGTTCATTCATGGGATACATCCGATGAAGTATCGTGTATGGAAAACTACGTCACTGTACAAGTATGAGCTTCGCAGTTAAATATTTATGCCATCATTTCTAGCAAAAGCAGTTGGTACTGTGGTGTTGCTGATACTTGCAGAAGTCTGTCGTACAAATTGTCTCCTCAAAGAACAATACATGGAACATTCATGGTAACAAGAGTGTACAACAAAGAGTAAACAAGAAAAAAAAATCTGAAAGGGAGGAAATAAGTTTGCTGTAGTTTGGGGTGAGGGAGAAGTCAGGTGAGCAAATTGTGTTTACTTCAAGCAGGAAATCAGTGACAGTACTATTCTTGGAAAGAACGGGCAGAGAAATAAGGAACAGAATGAAACCTGAACGCAGAGTTCAACTTACAAGCAGAAACAAAAGTTAAAAACACTAAAGCAGATTGAGATGACATCAGTTCTATTTTTCATTAGATGGTTTCAGTGCTGTCTCCTTTTTTTTGTAATGGATTTTCTTTAGAGGTTTTGGAACTGGGAACATTTTTCAGTGCTAAGAATCTTGGACTTCACATTTTTTACATAGTTTTGTTGTAAACAAGATATGAAATCTCCTTTATCACTGTTTCTTACTAAAAATAAATTCAGAATTCCCTCATTTCTGAGTTGCATGTCTTGCATCAGGAAAATTGAAAACATATTACTTTTCCTATTTTTAATTTTCAAATGAAAACTTATAAATTTGTTACCTCTAATACTGTATAATTTTTATATATATGCATACCCATGCATATATGTTTGTTTATAATTTGCTTAAACTTGTTTATGGAATAAATGACAAACGTGTGCTCACTACACCCTCAAATTCTTAGAATTAAGAAGAAAAAAATCTACAGCATTCATCAGTTGTGCAGGAAGCCTTACCTTTGACTTCTGACATTTTGAAATAATAAACTGGCTTGTTTTTCAGATCGAGCTCTGCTTCCTATAATCACAGCCTTGTTCATGTGTTGTAACTTCATGAATCTATCCCTGTTACTCATCGTGACATAGATCAATCATTACCTGTAGTGTACAGGGTATCAAACTAGATAAGCTTGTCATGCTTTCTAGCTATAAAACAATAGGAATTCTCTTTATGCTTTAGATGATATTCTAAAGCTAAGAGGTTGCACTTTAAATTTTGGTAACAGAATGGCTTGCGGTGTATCTTTTGTCTTCTTTATATTCAAGCTTACAAGAGAAATGTGATAGTGTTTGCTCCTCTGCAAGCTTAAGAAGTATTATTCATAGAAACTACTTTCTTCCCAGACTGTCAGTTCAGTTGTCACTTGATTTTTCTGCATAATGATTGTATATTTCCAGGTAAAAATTTCAACTAAATAGCGTAATTAATGCTGCTGTCTTTTAGTAATAGTGGTGTTTGCATATCTAGTACTTTTAAACTACAGTATATATTGCTTGCCTGCCTATTTATGTGGCCCATCTAGCTTCCCATAAAAGAATATTTGTTAAAGATTTTCTGTATTTTCTGGGCAAACAAGAGTATACCAGCTATCAGATAATTGTGGGGGCCTATGGTTTCATGCACTTCTGACTTTAAACCCTTCACCCCAGTGAAATAATTCAGATCAAATTGTGCCAAGGTATAGAGGATATTTGAAGTGCCAAAACAATGAGGCGTAGGTAGTAGAAAACATACATTTTGCTGCTCTATGTGTAAAAAGAGAATAGAGGGAAAAAAACTTATAATGACTGACTGAGGTCAGTAGTAGACCTAAAGGTGGAAGTCAAGACTTAGATTGCCAACTTTGCAGTTGTTCAGTCAGGTTGAGCTCCGTTTTCCTAATGAAAGCCCTTGCTGCCGAGCCATTGGTTTTACCTGCTGCTAATTTTACTTTGTGTATTCTTAAGGTACTGCCTCCTCTGTGGAAAGGACATTGTATGGCTCTGAAATGAATTTGAGCCATCAGCCAACGCTACAGACATTTGGGTTGGTGACTAGAAGCTCTAACAGATGTGTACATGCCTTTTGACTCGTGAAAGGTGTAGAAGCTGGCAAAGTTTGGACGGAAAGATGAATTGTCATGGCTGGGCAGTATGGTCAGCTGTCAGTGTGTCCTACTCAGGACAGGGGGGAACAAGGGTGTGTTTGGAAACAAACCAGCTATGCTGTCTGCGGGGAAGGGAAAGCCTCTGATGACTTTCGTTCCTGGTTGTTGGGCCTTTTTCCCCTGGGTGTGAAATAATGTATTTAATAGATAGTGTTGATTTTAAAGCAGCATATAAGGGATTTAATGATCACAAACATTAGTACATGAATTTCTGACTAAATATGACAAGTAAATTTTATGGGAAAAGGAGTGGACAAAACCAGTTCCATATAAAACATTGTCAAAAATTGTTTAAGCAGCAATGGTTATGGTTCAGGCTAACTCAAAAATCAGTTTACTGCTTTGTTTTCATGGGACTCTTCAAGTCTACCTCTTGAAGCTACTGAAGATGATCATTAGACTTGTTTTATTTTGAATATGTTATTTCAGGAATGGAGCTGTGCCGTTTTAAGTTTGTCTCAGTTATTTTAGTGGCTTCTCAGGCGTCAGTGTTGTTCCGTCAATTAATGCCGTTAGGGAGGTAAGAGGGGAATAAAGCCCTCAAGCCACAAAATAAATAAAAGCAAAACTTGAGTTTGATAAGGCTGCTGTATTTGCCTGTTTAATAGGGACTCTCTAAGTAACTTTTATTTTGGTGTTGTGGTGAGGGTAGGAGCAGCGTCAGCTCCGCGAAGGGGGTGGCCTGTGGGGCTGGGGTGGGAGTGGAGCAGCCTGTGGTGACCAGGGTGGTTTTGTCTCTCTCTTCCTTCGTGACAGGGAGTGATAGGAGGGCTGGAGCACCTTCTCTACGAGGGCAGGGTGAGAGGGTTGGACTTGTTCAGCCTGGAGAAGAGGAGGCTCAGAGGAGATCTTATAGCGACCTTCCAGTACCTGAAGGGACTACAGGAAAGCTGGAGAGGGGCTGTTCATAAAGGCTTGTGGGGATGGGACCAGGGGGAGAGTGGTGAGGCACTGGCACAGGTTGCCCAGGGAAGTTGTGGTTGCCCCATCCCTGGAGGTGTTCAAGGACAGATTGGATGGGCCTTGGGCAGCTTGGTCTAGTGGGATGTCCCTGCCCATGGCAGGGGGCTTGGAACTGGATGATTTTTACGGTCCCTTCCAACCCAAACTATTCTGTGATTCTTCAGGAAAAAATTGTTCCTGTTACTTGACAACTGGATCTGTCAGTTGGCAACTCCGCAAGCAGAGTGTACTTCTGGACCTGCTGTGACAAAGAGCTGCTGGAAGCTGCTCAGCTTTACAGCATCCAGTGACTGCTTCAGGAGAGAGATATCCCTGGTCTGGGTTGCCAAGGAAGGTTCCCAAGTGTGTAGTTGCATCCCTGGGAAGCCGGACCTGTGAGGAGGGAGTGGGACATGCTGTGTGGAGGTTGGGCTGGGCTGGTGCTTCAGCTCTGGGGCTGTGTACCTCCTTGGAGGGGGAGCACTACTGTCCTCTTTCAACTTTTGAAGTGAGCATAAGGGTGTTTTAACTCAGGAATGGCCATGAGAAGGGACAGTTGCTCTTGCCCTGCCACTTAAACCTCTTTGCTTTGCAGCGCCACAGCCGTGGCTTAAGGAGACAGGTGCACTGAGGGCACAGCCAGCCAGAGGAGCCATGGTGTCCCACTGCCACACACCTTCCCTTCCCGTTGCTGCAGTGGCACTGCTATTTGTGGAGCTGTGCTTTGAAACAGGATAAGGAAGCGATCTGATCAAGCCCTGCAAAAATAGATTATTCTAAAATGGTAACTAATTCATTTTAAAATGCTGTCCCACGAGCACTGTGTTGGCAGTGCGGTGGAGGCGATGTACTGATGCTGTAAAGATGAGATGAGCACCTGGGGCAGAAACTTCTGAAGCTGTTGCTGATGTGGAAGACTTCATGTAGTTCCACAGGCAGAATTGGCTTAAATTCTTGCCATGTCCCTTGCTCAGTTCTTCAGGGTTAGATGTTAATATCGGCATGCTCTCTCAGATGCATCAATGCAGCTGTTTGTGGAGCCATGCTGTATTTAAATCAGTGAAATGTATAAAAATACAAACCCAAAACCCTTATAAAGGAACCTCCAAAATACCCGTAAAGGTTTTTTTTTTGGTGATAGTGGGTTTTGTGTCCCCCACAGCTGTCAGTAAAATCACAGAGATTGGTGTTTGCCAGGTAGGTGAGAGCAGTTCTCCAGGGGTAACAGGGAAATCCTTTAGAAACTCTGCTGCTTATAATATATAATGTGCTATTTTCTCATGATGTTTACTGAAATACATTCTTCCTGTAGCAAATACGCTGAGCTCTGCTCAGTTTGTTTAAGCTGTCATCGTAGTTGCCCATCACTGCAGATCAGTGTCCTCTTTACCTGACGTTTGTTTCTTCAGAAACTTCTTTTACTGAGCATTTGTGCACACACAGTAGTCTATGTACTGTGTTTATGTAGTCCCTTCTCTAATAAAGCAGACAAGTAAAAGTGGAGAGTGATTTAATTTTGTTTCGGAAGTTGTTTTTGTTGTTTGGATGTTTTGAAGGTGGGTTTTTTTTTCAGTTTTTGGTGTTTGTTTTTTTTTCCTGCTGGTAGCTGTTGGGACAGACACATCTGATTTGCTCTAGGCTTCAGTGGTAAAAAAGAGAAAGGGGGGCATCAAGGGTAGAGTGTTGAAACTGGTGCTTGACTGGTTTTGGTAATAGCTAAGTAAATTTATAAGGTTAGATATGTTTCAACTTTGGTTTGGAGGCAAGTAGGAAATAACTTGCTGGAGGTGCCATCTGAGGGTCTTGGAAGACCTATGGTCAGAAAATCATTAACAAGAGAAGAACGAAATAAGAATCTATGCCGTTTCTCTGTCTAGTATTGAATAAAGACAGTGGGTAGGAATTATGGCAAGACAAAAATGTTTTATATTTTTAGATTTTTTAGAGTTTTTTTCACATTGAAATGGATCAAACTTGAACTTAAAAGTTGTGTGTTTGGCTTGTTAAAATGGTAGGAAACTGGAAGCCAAACCACAAGGAAAATAAGTGAAATCAAGGACTGTTTTTAAAGGTGTAGTACTGTAAAGCCAGCCCAAATCAGCTTACTTTATATTAGGTTGCTAACATTATGTGTTGAAAAATGAAATAGGCTTTGATATAGTAATCCCATGTGTTTCTAAAATAATTAATAGGTGTATGAAAGTCCCAGTGGAGCTGCTGTTTTTTCATGTTGGCGCATCCAGCCTATCGCCACAGATTATATTAGTGTAGGAACTACCAAGAAACTGTTTTTGTGGCCACTGATTGTGGATCAAATCTACTGTCAGATTATCTCCTAATGCAACTTTGATCAGGCAGGCAAATTATCACATTTCTTAAGTTAATACAAGTACACAATGTATCATTTGCACTGCCTTAATGCCTGCTGCGGGAGGAAAGACAGTAACTATTTGGCATAAAGCCTTCCAATACAAAATCAACCTGTCAAATTTAAACTCTGTTTACTGTCTTGTCAAACCATGACCTCAGAGCAGATATCGGAACTGTGTAAATTATGCTTTGTTTTATTGACACAGGACAATAATACAGAATTATTACCTGTTAAAATAATCTACTGAGCATGTACAGTTAGTTTTATTTTTCGTTTCTCTTGAAACCAGGGCTTTTTTTTCTTTTTGGCTTTTTTTCTTTTTAATAAGTTTGCTTGGGATGGGAAGAGAAGTTGCTACAACTGCGTCAAACTCTGAAGCCTTCAGCACAGGAAAGACATGGACCTGTTGGAGCAGGTCCAGAGGAGAGCTAGAACACTGATCAGAGGGATGGAACACCTCTCCTATGAGGAAAGGCTGAGAGAGTTGAGTCTGTTGAGCCTGGAAAGGAGAAGGTTCCAGGGAGACCTGATTGTGGCCTTTCAGTATTTAATGGGAGGGCTTGAAAGATGGGGACAAACATTGAGCAGGGCCTGCTGCGATAGGGTAAGGGGTGATGGTTTTAAAGCAAAAGAGGGCAGATTCAGACTAGATATAAGGAAGAATACTTTTTATAATGAGAGTGGTAAAACACTGGAACAGATTGCCCAGAGAGGTGGTGGAAACCCCATCCCTGGAAACAGTCATGGTCAGGTTGGTCAGGGCTCTGAGCAACCTGATGTAGTGGAAGATGTGCTTACTTCTGCAGGGAAGGTTTAACTGGGTGGTCTTAAAGGTCTCGTCCAACCCAAAGTATTCTGTGATTCTCTGACTTTTTAGGAAACTTTGATTTGTAAAATATGGCAGAAGATAACAGTAACAGTCATTGCAGACATTTTAATGCCAAATTGATCCGTCCATGGGAGGACATGCTTGGGACATGGAATTAAAAGATATTTTTCTTGCTTTGTATAAGCAGGGAAGTGAAGTATGTTTTAAGCACACTAAATAGGCCTTTAATACTTTATGAATAATCTGTTAAGTTGGGCAGAATCAAAATATTTTAGTAAGCTTCCCTCTCCTACTTTATTAATTCTTACCTATTACATACTTCATAAATTCTTGAGGTTGTTTGCAGGTGAATGTATTAAACTATGCAGTTTGTTCTTTAAGCCAACATTCTACAGCTTGCAACTTATATATACATATATAGTTTATTATAACATCATTGTATGTTTTTTATGTAAAGTTACAGAAGACTTTCGATTAAGTATTTGGAGGAAGCGCCTGATTTTTCTCTCCCCATGTTGCTCTTCTTAGTAGACTGTTAGATAAGAATAGATTGATTGCATTAATTGAAAATTGTAAGCAAAATAAGTAATTGATTTAAAGATGTATTTCTAGATACATTACTGCTACTTTAGTTAAAGGTATTTTCTTCATTGTTGTTAAGGTGGGTGAATGGTGAATGGACAGCTTAACTGCTAATTTACTGTCTTCACTCTGCTTGGTGGTTAGCATGAGAGTGCAGTAGTATTTAGTTCCTTTTTCTCACTTGGCTGATACACAGAACCCAAGTGAGACAAAGCATTGGCTTATATGGTAGCACATATCCTGAACTGCCACTGCTTTCCGTCAGAATGCTGTGTTTTGCTGGTTCTGACTCAAAGGCAGTCACATTTGTGCCAGTTATTTCATACCCTTTTAATAATGACTTTTAAAATGTGGGTTTTCTTTTTAGGATAAATCTTTGTAAAAGGCAAATAAAACATTCAGTTTGGTTTGCTCATGTTCTGTTTCCTCTTTCTTTGCAAATTACTGTTGAAATCATTGCTTAATTCAGCCTAATATGGAAGAGGAGAAGGGATGTCAGAGCTAATGAAGTTTGTGTTTAGTGTAAATTGGTGGCTGAAGAGAGAAGGCGCTGAAGTTAGTGCCGACACTGGGAGGAAAAATATAGCAGTCAGCTAGTGTGTGGTCTGTTTTCATAGAATCATAGAATCGTTTGGTTGGAAAAGTCCTTTGAGATCATCAAGTCCAACTGTACTTGTCCACTACTAAACTATATCCCTGAACACTTAATCTACGCTTCTTTTTAAATGCCCATAGGGATGTTGACTCAGTTACCTCCCTGGGCAGTGTCTTCCAGTGCTCAATAAACCTTTTGGTGAAGAAATTTTTCCTGATGTCTAATCTGAACCTCCCCTGGTGCAACTTGAGATACTTTCCTCTTGTCCTATCACTTGCCACTTGGGTGAAGAGACCCAACACCCACCTCTCTACAACCTAATTTCAGGTAGTTGTAGACAGTGAGAAGGTCTCCCCTCAGGCTCCTTTTCTCTAGGCTTAACAACCCTGGGTCTCTCAGCTGCTCCTTGTAAGACTTGTTCTCCAGCCCTTTCACCAGCTTTGTTCCTCTTCTCTGGACATGCTCCAGGTCATCAATGTCCTTCTTGTAGTGAGGGGCCCAAAACTGAACACAGTGTTCGAGGTGCAACCTCACAAATATGACTTTATAACTTTATATCACAAATATCACGGATATAACTTTATGGTACCTGCAGGATGTGTGATCTTATGGTTAGTCAAGGGTCCATAAAAGGTCAAGGGTTATTGTGGTGGAGGGAGAAGAACACATTGGTAGGAAGGCAAGCTTTAGTTTTCTAAACTAAACCAGTTACTGTTTTCACCACATTGAGTTTCAGCTGAAAGCTGTGTCCAAGAAACATGCTCACAGAACTTTTCATGTTAAAGTTCATAATGAAGCAGCTTAGAAATAACATGTCATTTGTCAGACAGACAAAGAGCGGTGCTAGGGGAGAAGGGAAGAAGCCTAATAAATGTTCAAGGTAAATTATTGTATTACATACGTGATCTATTAATAGGGGAGAAGAAAAGAAATAAATGCAACATATTAATGACTTCCATGCTCAGTGGGAATAATGAAGTTGTCAGCTCAGAGTATTGACTATGTTGTTTTTATCAGTGTGCTGCATAAAGGATGAGATATTGGTGCTAAATTTAAAGCAAAAAGTAGGAAAATTTGAATTTTAATTCTTGATTAGGCTGGTTGTTTATTTAGCCCATTAAAATGCGATAGACTTCTTGCTTTAGCTTTGTTAAAAATGGTGACTCTAACCTTGTAATGGCTTTCTGGGAGGCAATCTAGGCCTAGAGAACCAGGGAAGAAGAAAATTGTAGTGGTTTGGTTTTTGGTTGTTTAGCTATATTTAGGTAACTGTGTTTGTTTACATTCATGTAATTATTTATAACTGGGAGGCCATAAAAAGAATTTAACGGATAAATGCTGATATAAGGCAGGCTATTCCCTTGTTTTTTTTTCTGAGTGGTGGCTATGTTGCCTTTTTAAAATTGGGATAACGAATAAAGTATCCTAGATATCTCTGCTTGAGGGGAGGTGGTGTTTGTTTGTTTCCCTGTTTTACAACATGATGATTATGCAATCTGAGATTCAATTAGCATTTCTTTTCTACCCCCTCACCTTTTTAATTACGGAGAGCCAGGGTTTATTTGTATTGCTGGGAGGCTCTGTCTCCAACCAGAGCACCAGGATGCCGGGTGCTACACAGCTGCTAAAGGATTTCAAAGGAGGACAAGAGCGTTGCACTTGATATAGTAGTCCAGGCTCTCTCTGCAGGGGATGCAAAGAGGGGTGAAATGATCAAAATAACAGTCTGTTTCTTTGCAGCACCGTGCTGAACTAACACATGCAGTGAATTATGCTTTTTCAGCCTCACCGTAATTAAAACAAAAGAGGAGATTAACTTGGATGAGTTTTGGCTGTATGGATAGATCGAATGTATTTCTAGTCACATGCATAAAAATTTGGCAGGTCTCGTGCATAGTCTTGCCAAAGTCTACGAGAACCCAGAGAAAACTAAATGAAAAATAGTGGTGAGGTTTACAGTCAGACCATTGTTGTGCACACTCAGAAAGGAGATATTTGGAATAGCCATGCAGGTCAGGTCAAGAACTCTGTTTTCACCACATTGAGTTTCAGCTGAAGGCTGTGTCCAAGAAACAGCTGAAGACAGTTCCCAGGTGGGGGGACAAACCTGTGAGTCATCAGCACAGGGATAGACGGTGGCTGAATTTGTGTTGGTGGGTGCTGGATCTCTGAGCATAACGGAAAAGAGAGTGAGGAGAAAAGGTCAGGAATAGAGGTGTACAAAGCTTCTACAGCAGCTTAGAAGAAAAAAATATCTGGAAACTGTATTAAATGAGCAGCTACAAGAAAGGTAGAGGAGAATAAACATTTTGTTGTCTTTTCATTAGTAGGATTCTGTGTTTTAGCTTTTGACTTCCACTGCGCATAAAATATTGAGTGTAACACTAGGACAGTTTCAACTGCAGAGGATTTCACTTGTTTCGTCTCTCTTTTGAAAAAGAATGTAGTCTGATTTTAAAAGAGAACTGGTATGACACAGGTTTTGTTGCATTGTCAAACAAATGAAGTAAATGTTGGTGCCATTTTGATGCAACATTATGGTGTCAGGATTTAACCGGGACATTATTGGTAGTTTATGGTACCGAAGATGTAATATGACACATGACATGCATTTTAAAAAAACCCAGATTATGGTTTTGGTTTTGTTTTTTTGGTTTTTTTTTTAATGCTTCACCTTCTCTGTTTTCTTGTCTTTGAAGCTAGGGCAAAACCAGTTTGGTTTCATGGCTTGCCTGCACAAGTGGTGATAGGTTTTGTGTTTGTATAATATTTCTCTGAAACAAATGTACAGGCAAAGTTTCTTCAAGAAGAGATGACTAAGCAATCTCTTCTCTTTGTAGCAGAAATCTAAAGGTCATCAGATAAAAGGGAGACTTTGGTTATTTTTTAGAGGGTTTTTTTTTTAAATAAATGATTTAAGAATACAAGGGAGAGACTGCTACTTCAACAATTTCAGAGTAGTGGTTTAGCAGGAGTTTCAAGGGCAGTTACAGAATATTAGGTGATATGCTAGGTGTAATGTTCGCTCTAAGAAAGTGCGTTCTTAGTCTCGGCATTCTCTCTCTTATCCTCTAAATTTTGTCTCCTGAGGAGAAGGGACATGAGATATCCCAGGGGAATTTCACCTGACCTGTTCTTGTACGTCGTCTCCTCCCTGGTAGCTCTGTAGGACTGCATGAGGGCATGAGCTGTATTTGATGACTCAGGCCAGAGTATCCTCCTACCTCCTCATCACTGCATTGCTGCTGGTGAGCCGAGAGTCTTTCTGGAGATCCGAGATGCTGTGGGGTGGCTGGGGGTGTACTGAAGACCTCTGTAAGCTAGATTTTAGAATTCCTTTGTGAAGACAGGGATAGTTTGGCTGAACATGGCAACATCAGCTTTGCCAGAGCATGGACTTCATGAGATTTATTTTTTCTACTTTATTTTGGAAAAATAGGTGTCAGACTGCTACACTGGCTGAAAGCTGAAAACTGCAGTGCAGGAACCAAGGGCAGATGGGACAGTGTTGGTAGGCATTCATGTCTGATGGTTGGAGAGGACACTGAGGGGGGAGGAGCGGGGAGCTGTGAGTGGGACACAGGATAAGAGTGAGTGAACACAAGTACTGAAAGATGTAGAGATAGTGCTCTTAGTAAAACATTTTTTTGTTTGTTTTGTTTTCTAGTTCAAGCAGTATGTTTCTGACAGCAGTAGCGAAGAACTGGAAGACTGGTTAATAAACATACTAAAATGGAGTATTTAACAGTGGAGGTAAGACATTCTTTGAACATACTGTGGTTTTGTTTCTGAGCATTGTCTTGTAATTCCCAGTGCAAGTAGCTGCCTTATTAGCACTGTTACACAAGCTTTTCTCTGAGAACAAAGCTAGTTCGCGAGGTTTCTGTGTACCTCCATCTGCCTTTTCACTGTATTTCGGGTGCTCTGATGCAGCTGCTGTGAAGTATCGCTAAAATGTTAAAAAAAAAACCAAAAACCAAACATAATCAAGAATCATTTTTTTCCTTATGGTCTTTTAAAATCTGATATCCCGTGATCCATTTTGTATTGTGGCCTCAGAAAAGATTAGACTAAAGAAGATGGTGGGCTAGCGTGGGGACAGTTTGGACTGTCCCAGAAGTGCGAAGGAAAGCAAGGGTTTGGCCCTCAGTATAGGATCAGGTGGCTTTAACTGACATTTGAACTATTGGAGATGTTCTGTCTCAGTGCTTAAATATTTTTGAATATTGAAATGCTGTTTTGACTGTAAATGCTCAGTAGATACCAAAAGTTATGAAACTGTTTTTTTCTAACCTGTGTATTCTCATTTATTATCAGGTCTTCTAATATGTGTTTACATCCTGCATTAGCCTCCTGCTCATATGTAGAGAGCTCCTAGTGAAGGATTCTTCTGCTGTTTGCAGGCAGACAGAACAAAGATGCAGTTTAATAGCTTGGTTTCTGAACGCTAATTATATGCTTTAAAATAAAACAATAAACTCATTAAGGATTAAAATGAGTTGTGGACATTTAATGTCATTTAATTTAGTGAAGTTTAGTGGAGTGTGAATTTGAATGGAATCTATGCAAATAAAGACTTCTAGATGAGGTGAGCTTATTCTGTTGGTTTTTGTACAATTAGTGAACAAAAATTAAAGATACTACTCAAATCTGAGCTTCTCCTTTAAAGTATTTAATAACTGCATAACACTTTTTGTTTTATAGTTCAAAGAATACTGTTTTCCCTTGCACTGATATGAAAGACTTTGACAGAAAAGTAATGATTTGGTTTCTGCCAGCCCAGGGCAGGGAATGTTCCCCATGGTTAAGGTGCACATGGAACAAGCTGATGCTTGGCAAGGAAAAAGCCATCCTCCAAGGTCAGGTGTTAGGCTGCAATCCTGGGATCCTGCAGTGGCACGCAACATTGATTTTTGGATGCATTGTTTTGTGAACTATGGCTCAATATTTCTTACTGGATTTGCAGTTGATTCTGGAGGAAGGCGTGAGTGCCACTTTTCCAAGTATTCTTGGTAGCTGAGCAAGGGCTGTGTTTTTAGATTAAAACGTGGTGCTGTGTTGCCCACTCCTGTGTTTGCTGGGCGCTGTGTTCAGTCTGCAGGGGTTGCCTGCCTGGAGAGATTTTAGTGGTCTGGCTGGGGAAGCTAAGTCAGCTCGACAGAGGAGGGGGGGAGCGGCCCCGGCTAGAACTGTGCTAGAAACAATAGAAATACCACAAGTTCACTGGACAGCCCTTTTGGCAGTAAATGTGGCCCTCCTAGCTTTTTTTGTTGAATTAACTCATTCATAAAATGAACCTTTGAACTTGCCTAATTGGACTAGTTCTGGATTTTTTTGAGTTCTCCTACTGAGAAGAGAAGTTCTCCTACTTGAGGGACCTTGGAGCATTTGTGAGTGAGTGCTTGGCCCAACAGCTCCTGTAGGAACAGTCTTCACTTCTCTTAGTGGGGCCAAACTGTTCAGGGACACACAGAGTGCCACTCGCTGTGCTGGGAAGTCAGAGGCATTTTTCATCTTTGTCCCTTGAAAATGGAGTTTGATCAAAATGCAAGCTAGATGAGCATGCCCTGTGGCATCCTTTGTCTGTTTACATCCTCTCACTTTTTTCCCAAGTGTTTTAAAGTGAGTTCTTTTCTGAGGTATTCATCACAGGTTTTATGCACAACTCACAAGGTATGTTGTCCAGCAGCCAAGGGTCATGACAAATCTAGGATCTCTGCTTAGTGGCAGGTCAGGTTCCATTTGCAGAAGATACTCTTGCATTTTGGTAGGTAATGCAGTACGGCAACCCCACAGAATTAGAGTGAAGAACTTCTAGCTTTAAAGACCACTGAGGCAGCCCTACACAATCCTACAGACAATGCAGTGGAAGAGGGAATGGTTGCAAAGGTTACCGGTGACAGTTCAAACGCTGCATACTGTAGCAAAACTTGTGGCATCATTCAGTTAATTGGAAGTCCCTTGATTGAAATTTGAATGATCACAGGATTTTTAAATGAGCTGGGTTAATAGCGTCATCTAGATGCTGCGGTTTTGATCTTGTGGTAATGGCCCTTGATCAGAGTTCTTTGTATTGTCATAATTCAGCTTTAGAAGCAAATTTCCTCTTTCCCTGTCCCCTGTTACTTCAGTAACCTACTATTTCTGTGGGTTTTTTGTAAAGTGCATGCAGAGTCCTTGTATTGGCTGTTAAACCAAGGTCACAGTTATCTTCTTGTTTATAGTTAAAAATCTAGACTTGTGCTATGGTGCTTGAAGCCTTCCAGCTCCTTAAGAGTGGGAACAGAAAGGTAAATGTTATCTTGAGTCATATGCCAAGATAATTTAGTTGGTAGGCTGGATATAGCCCTTAAAGGTACCTTTACTTTCAGGTGACTGATACTGGCTGTGGCGATGACTGTTTATGGCAGCTGCTGTGTTTCAGTCACCATAGCACTGCTTGCTGCTTCACAAACACCCAAATGCATGTTCAGGATTTTAGAATCAAAAAGACCTCATAATCCATGCAAGCCTCAGCCAGGCTAGCTTTTTTAATGTTCGCTGCTTCTGCGTTAGACCCAGCAGATGGACTAATGTGCATGAAGGATATCTGGTTTAGGGTTTTTTGTCTGCGTATTCTTCAAACCAGACAGTTCTTGCTGGAACTGGAAAGTCTGAAGACAAGTGTTTGCAGAAAGTGTGGTCTGTTTTATTAATCTAGTTGGTATTGTTGAAGGAAAAACAGCAGAACTCTGGATTTTAATTTAAGTATCAGCAGGCAGTTGTGAATTAGCAGGAATGTGCCGGTCTGTGGCTGCGAAGAGGACAGTGAGAATTAACACTTTGCTACTAAGAAGGATTGACTAAAAATGGGCATTTTGCCATCCTTAACTCCTGTCTTCCCTCTAGAATTTCCATCTGAAGTCCCACATGACCTGGTCAGGTACTTTCTCTGCACTGTTTTGCCACACTGTAATTCAGCTGTCCCCGTCCTCATGTTGGAGTTGAGGCACCGCTGCCTGCACGGTCATTCTGCTTCAACAAGGGCTGGAAGCAGACCATGCTTTTTTTCTCCTTGACAGCAGTATTTTTCCCTCTCTCCAGCCAAGTACCAGAGCAGAGCTGCAGTACAGAGGTATCAGTAATTGCCAGGATTGTATTATGCTGATGCTGTGTTGTGATACTTCTCTGATATCATTTAATGCCTTCGCAACAAAGACAGAAGTTATTGTGGGCAGGATTTCTTCTTTAAGCCAGGGCCTGTATATTTAAGGAAGCTGTGCAAAATTGTGCATAGCATCGTCCTTTTTAAGGACCAGATAGGCATTATTCCCAGCTTGTATTCTAAAAAGTTTGTTTTCTGTTTGTTTTCAGTAACTAAGGTGCTGACAAGTTTTGACTTCATCCTCATAAACATGAGTGAAGTTCAGGCTATGGTAGAATTCTCCGTGGAGCTCCACAAATTCTTCAATGTGGATTTGTTTCAAAGAGGGTAGGTAGTACATTCGTTCAGACTTTACTGTGGTGGTTGCCTGATGTTGTGAAGACCTTAATGGGTACTGTCATGCAGTGTTGCTTCATGTATTATTGACTGCTTTTAAAGTGATTTGAAAAAAAATGTATTCCTTGTTGGAAAGGCTTATACTTTCTCAGAGTTACATACTTAAATAATTTGGCCGAAAACTTTAAGTTGTAATAAAATATTTATTGTCTAATTGAAAAAAAGGAAAACTCTGCAGCTTTGGAGGGTACTTTGTATTCTCATCCAGGCCTTTACCCTTTCATATTTTCATTTTTGTAATCCTTTGTGTTTGAAATATGATAGGTGTTTCTCTTGAATCTTTTAAAAATGTTGCTGCCCTTATTAACTCACTTATCAGTTTGGCAGTGGAGAACACCAGCTTCTCTCCTCGTCACACTGTGCTGTGCCTCCACAGTTACAGAGGACTCCATACTGTGTTACTAGGCTCTCCTGACCTCCTCTTACTCCACCTGGTTTCTGTGGAAGGCTTTTTAACATTTCTTTTGCTTGATTTTATCTCATTGTCCCCAGATGACTTTCTGTGTTCCTCCTTGACAGTGGCTATGTAGGAAATAATCATTTATAGCTTATTTTCAAGTTATTAAAGATTATTGGTCGTCTAGTATTGTGGCACGTTGCCGTTATGTCAGTCTTCTAACAGATTACAGTGAAAATACATTTCAGTATTGTAGTTCTTATGATGTTTGTTGTAGATAAATGTGGGTGAGGCTATGTGTCGGTGTTTACAGACAGGGAACAATATGTATATCAGTGTTGATTTGTGATTGCTCCTTTTCCAAAACATTATGGAATAACTTTCCTTAGAAACATTTTGGTAATAAGCAAATGCATTCTTTGTTTTAACCTTGTCATAATTCAAGGCAGGTGAGTGGGTTATTGTTTTTGGTAGAGTTGGGGGGAGTGTGGCTTGACAAGAGTGAGTTGATGAAGGTTAAGTAACAGGAAAATTGTTTTGCTTTGGGATGCATGTATAGTTCCTCCACCTGGTATTAACCCTCTGAAGTGGATATTTTGGGGAAAAGTGATGCAAAAAACAGTTAGGATTGGAAAAGAGCTCAGGAGAAAGAGGCATAAAATAACCATTATAAAATATTTTGGCTAGCTAGCCTCTGGGTTTGCCACATTACTGTTAGTTTTCATCTGTATTTTGTTAAAGCTAGCTTTTCTCTGAATTTGACCTGAAGCTGCTACTGACACGGCTGATTACCCATTCTGGCTGCTACCATTTGCAGTCAAAGTGTATGCAACAATGTCTATGTCCTCTTTTTAGGGAAAATAGTAATTTCATTCTTCATTGGAAGAGAAGGATTGAGGAAGGCTTTAAGAGGTCTGGGAAAATACTGAGAATATTCTGATTACTTCAGAAGAAAAGCACAGTCTGTTGAACTGTTGCCTTTTTCAATCTCTGAGATTGACAGGGATGGAAAGCGTAGAGTATGGCAGCGTGTTAGCTCTGGTAGAGAAGAGCCTGAAGAGAAGAAATTCTTTTGGATGTCTTAACCTTACTATTCAAATGACTCCTCAGAATGGTGGTAGAGAAGCAAAGCACGGCAGTATAATTACCAGTGCTCTACTTGGCATGTTTCTTTTTAGCTTGCTCCTTAAAAAGCAGTAAATGCACAGAGCAAGTTCAGAGAGGTGGAATGCTGACATAATGAGAAAAGTGACATGAGTAGATACTATCTCTCTGGTTTCAAGCTGAACCTTTAACTCTGGGCACTTTCTGTTAGAAAGAAATGTTGGGAAGGAGAGGGAGCTTCCACAACAATTCAAAAAACCGAGTATGTGACTGTTGTAATAATTTCTGTCAATTTGGGTAAGTTCTAGTATTTTTCTAGGGGAAAATAGGTGGTGTTTATTTGAGGCAGGATGCAATATTTACATTGCCAGAGGAGCCTTTCAATGATGGATTGAATCAGCAGAGAAGGAAATCTTAGTTTCATTGTTAGCCTCCTATTTTGAGCTACAGCTGTATTTAGCATGGTTTCTCTCACCAAAAGTTAGGTATAGAATTGATTGTATTCTGAGCTTGTTCAGGGTTGTGTGCATTCAACCCTACCCAGTTTAGCATGCCTGTCTCATGGTGTTAGAAGTGCAGTGACCTTCTGAACTGTGTAAAATAAAATGTCGACTACTGCAAGTAACTAGATCAACCTGATCAAGCTGTTTCTCAAAACTTAGTAGATTTTTATCCAAACTGTTTGGAGAGTGACCCCAGATTCTCAGTCTTTTGATTACTGGAGACGACATAATTTCCAGCCTAATTTTTCCTTCTGATCAGTTTTTAATTGTTTGTTTTTCTTACCAGTTTTGTCCTGTGCTTTGAAGTACTTTATCAGTCCAAGTGTTCATCCTGATGTATTTTTAGATTACAGTCTTTTGTCTCTTTTATTAAATATGAACTGAATCAGTTTGGTCATTTGAATTTGTGGCAGATTCCCCACTCCACTTCCTTTTCTGTTGTGTCCACGATATCCAGTTAAAATGATTCTCTTCTTGTTTTTATAATTATTTAAGAAGAAACTGCCGGCTATTACATCCAACTGGAGCATGTTTTCTTGGGTCTGTATCTGTAGTGACACTATTGCCAGGAGCACTTAGGACTATATTTATGCTAACAATTAATTTGGTACTTCAGTAATGAGTTACTAGAAGCAGTGTTGACATCCCTTTATCTGTGCAGTTCCAGGGTTACTTCAGACTAGATTTAATCTCGTCCTCTGGACCAGATGTTTTGCATCGTGAGCGTATTTTGAAGTTGTTCATACCAGTAATTGGTTCAGACCTTTTTGTCCCTTGAGGGCTGAGGTGCATTTTGTGACATGTAAATCAGAGCCTGTGGTTTTTTAGCTTTCCTTAGGAGACATCTATGTTGTATATGTGAAAAGCTGTAAGTGAATGGAACCAGCATGAAGCAAACTGGGATCACTGGGGGAGGTGCCTCAGAACCACTCTGCTAATCTTAACCAACCAGTCATGAAGACTTACTTAGTCAAAATTTTTCGTAGTATTTCACTCAAGATTAAATTTGAATCATAGACTCATAGAATGGTTTGAGTTGGAAGGGACTTTAAAGCCCATCCAGTTCCAACCCCCCTGCCATGGGCAGGGACACTTCTCACCAGACCAGGCAGCCCAAGGCCCCATCCAAGCTGGTCTTGAACACCTCCGGGGATGGGGCAGCCGCAACGTCCCTGGACAACCTGTGCCAGTGCCTCAACACGCCGATCAGGAAGAATTTCTTCCTAATATCTAATGTAAATCTTTCCCCCTCCAATTTAGAGCCATTCAGGCTCACTGTTACAGCCATGTTGTTCTCCTACCTGACCCTTTAAAGCAGACTGTGTATTTTCTTTGCTTTTAGAGAACCGTTACTATTGTAAGTCAGGGGACATACACAGAGCAGGCACTTCATTGGAATACGTGAGACTTGCCTGTACGTGTATCTCTCTGTTGCTCATCTGGTTCAAAAAAGATTGTACTTATTGTCTGCAGTGGTTCTGGGGTTTAGCTGCTTCTGGCAGTTGCACTGCAGCTGTTAGGTAGTTTAGTTAAAGAGCAGTTATCCTTATCTAATACAGCTATTTCATTACGTTTTCTTACAACTCTGTGCCACTTGCTTAGAACCCAGCTTGCTCCAGGTAGCTCTGGTACTTTATTTTAATCTGTTTTAATATTCAAGTAAGACTTCATATAATTTTCCTTTTGAAGTAGTAAGATGCAGTCATGGGATTTTTTTCCCAAACAGTGGTTGATGTGTGTGTATTTGGTGACAAAATGAATAAAAGAAATGTAATTGTATGGGACCTGTGAGAATGACGGTCTGAGATTGCGAGGCTTTGGGCTGTTTTGTTATCTTAGCTCATAAAAACTCCAGTGTGATTTGGGCTTGCTGGTGTTCACCATTTATAAATAGAAAGAGAAACATTATGTAGCTAGATTGAGATGTGGACTGCAGAAGTGGAGAATGAGTTGAGTGGAGAACCGGTTGGATGATTGGGCTGAAAGAGTTGTCCCCAGTGATGCGAAGTCCAACTTGCAGCTGATGACTAATGGCATCCATCACAGAGTGACACTGGGTCAGTACTGTTAATGTTTTGATTCACAACCAGACAGAATGCTTTCTCAGCAAGTTGTTGAATGGTAAACGGCAGATAATGGTTTGATACTCTGGAAAGCAGAGCTGCTCTTTGGAAGGATCTAATCACATGGGAAATGGGCTGATAGGAACTTCATGAAGTTAAAGGTAAATACAAGGTCCTCCAGATGGTGTTGAATAACCCCATAAGTCAGTGAAGGCTGGGGACAAACTGGCTGGAAAGGAGCTTTGCAGAAAAAGTACTTGAGGGCCCTGGTATATAAGAGGTTAAACATGAAAAGAAGGCCAGTTGCATTCCAGCTGTAAGAGCTGGGGTGTAGCAACGGGCACGCTTTGCAAAAGCAGGGTCTTCAGTCTTGCCGTTTTGTGCTGCCCTACTCCTGCCAGCAGCTGAGCAGCGATGTCGGGCTGTTTCTCACTCAGTTTTCAAACTGGAATACTCCTCTTTCCATAACAGTTTTCCTCGTTGAAGAATCTGCAAAGTAGATGCTCAGTACATATATTTTTTTTGGAAAAACATCTCATTGGCTTGAGAACCCTTAAGATATAAAGAGTTTCTCTGTGATGGGAGTCACTGACCGTAGTCCGGGATTTCTGTAAGGGTGCAGTCAGTTTAATATTACTTTCTGTGCTGGAAATGGGGAAAAGTAGGGTTTTTTTTTCAATTTAGTCAGTATCTTTGAACAGAAGCTGATCCCTAAAATAGGGTTTTTGCCACACTGTCAAATACTGTGTCTGTGTCACTGTGCTTCCCTATTCATACTTCCATTCACATGTCGTTTCTTATTTTTCTGTAGGTCCTTTGGCATAAAGACTATTCTTTGTTTCCACAGCAGACACCCAGTTAATGTATTTGGTTTATTACTGAAAGGCTTATTCTGCCTACTTATAATAATCATTAGTAAGAATAACCTTTTAATACTTTGTCAACCAGCTTGCTCAATGTAACTGAAATGAAAATCACTTTCCGATGTAGAACAGATGATGATGATGTTCTCTCGAAACATTTTTATATGCACTTAGTGCATTGCATTCTTGTTTTTTCTAGTGGTGATGTTATCAGCTCTAGATGGACAGTTAGAATGTACGGTGTTCTGGTAGTGTGATTTTGACCTGTCTTTTCCTGTTGTTTAGAAGTTTGTGCAGGTGGGAGGTTGTGGGACACCGATGGCAATTTTAGCAGTGTTTTGGAAAGGAAGTGTGGGATGTTTACTTCTTACACTTTCTGCTCTGCCTTGTGCCACCACCTCCTGATGATTATGAATAGTATTTACAATGCTGTTCTTCAAAGCCATCGTTAGTGTAAGAGTGAGCTTTATCTTACATCTTTTTCTGTGATGAACTGTGGATGCTTACCCTTCGCATTTACATTCATGTTCCGTATGTGCCAACATCCTGATCTGAGATATAAACGTATTGAATATTTCTGAGTGCAGGCAAGTGGTAATTGAATGGGCTGCAAGGTCTGCTTTGAAAACAGCTTTAGTCTATGATTTCCCTACCTCTGTGTGTTTGTATGGTCTCGATGTTAAATTACTATGTGGCACTAATAATTTGTTATTTTGTCAGTATATATATGTGGACACAACTTGCCAAACCCGGATTTAGATGATTTTCAATAGTAGTGTCTCTCTGTCTGTGCTTTGTCTTTTTTCTTTGGTAGCAGTTTTCTTTGTGAAGTAGAATATCTGCTGTTTCATTTGGGGCTTCAGAAACAGAACTTCGTTATTTCAGCTAAACGCAAATTTGGTTTTAACCCAGGTAGACTGTGAATGAGGCAAGTAAAGTAAAGTATTAACACCAACTCTTTTTAATAGCTGCAGGTTGACATTTGTGCTCAGTGTGTCTCATTATCTGTTAATTGACGTTGGTTTGGGTTAAAAGATTTTTCCAAAGATACATCAAGAGTTTACATTAGTAATGTAAGTCTACCACAGTTTGCAAAGTGGTTTTGCCTTATGAATGCTGGTTAACAGATGCTGGAAGACTATTAAATACCTTCCACAGAAGAGACTTCAGCGGATTCTAACATAAAATACGTTTTTGGAGGTGAATCATATCTGAAATTAGGTTTCAGTAGTGCTAAGTTGCCTGAGAACCTAAGTCCCGTTGAAAGTCAAAGGAATTCAAGATTCGGAAACTGCTGGAAATTTAGCTTTGTGATATTCTTTTGTTCCATAGATTAGTGGTTTTTTCCATGTGCAGATACTTAATGTGTCTGAGCAGCATTGACATTTTATGCTTCTGTGTGTGTGGTTGTGTAATGTAGCGCAAAAGAAAATGCACTGAATCAGAGCATGAATTTTAATGAGTCTTCCTATGATAACACAGTAATTTCATGAGAAATAATGTCATATGAAAAGTTATATTTTACTGGATCCAGTGAGTTGTTTACATGAGTTTTATGATTCATTGAGAGGAAATTAAAATTTGAAGAGTACGTTTTTAGTAGGATCGCTTTTCTCTCTCCTGGCTGCATCAGGAATGAAGAAGTTTTGTCCTTAAATAAAGAAATAGCCTCTGCTAATGTTTTGTGTTGTTAGCATATGATCAAATAACAAACACTCAAGGAGCAAGGAACATTCAGGCTCACCTGTTTGCTTTTCTTTTTAATTCATACAACCCACTTTTACTTTCAAACTGTGTTTCTGTATGACATAGCCTTCTGGAAATAAGCGTTGTGAATTGTCTTCTGACATGTAGCTTATCTTCTGAAGTATTGTACTGTGATCTTTACTTAATGTAATGCAGCCTTTACAAAGGGAAGAGAAAGCTGTCAAATTTGTCTAACAGTTGCAAGATGAGCTCTGTTCTTAAACTTATAGTTTTACAGAACTACAAATAGCAGTAATACACGTTTAAGATTTGGAGGGCTGGCCTGTAAAATCAAGGGAATAGTTTGTCCTGAAAAAAATAATGCAAATAGCTTTGTTTCAATTTTACTTTTATTTTTCTAAAGTGGATCAGTTTCTGATTCTAGTTCAACAGTGGATGCCCACACACAGGTCCTGTTTTCGTTGAGGCAAGAAAAGGTAAGACTGGCAAAAAAGAAAGCTGGGGAGGGACTTTTGACAAGGGCATGGAGTGATAGGACAAGGGGGAACAGCTTTATATTGGAGAGGGGAAGATTTAGGTTAGGTATTAGGAAGAAGCTCTTCCCGATGAGGGTGGAGAGACACTGGCACAGGTTGCCCAGGGAAGTTGTGGCTGCCCCATCCCTGGAGGTGTTCAAAGCCAGGTTGAATGGGGCCTTGGCCAGCCTGGGCTGGTGGGAGTTGTCCATGCCCATGGCAGAGGGGTTGGAACTGGTTGATCTTTGAGGTCCCTTCCAACCCAAACCATTCAGTGATTCTGTGCCTTGCCTTGAAGGCTGTCAGCAGAAACTTGGATCAGTGAGTTTCATTAGTGAGGGAGTAAATGACAGTATGAGACAGTATTGAGTATAAAAGGATTCTCTCTGGAGAAGGCCGATTTTTTTTTTAATCAGTAGAGGAATGTAGCTGGCTTCTGTGTGTAGCGTGAAGGTAGAGTTGGAGTGGGTGTTAGCTGAAGACATCGGAATAATGGTTTCTTGACTACATACGTTCTCTTTCTAAATCTGAGTTTTTACCGAGTTCAGTATTCTGGAATGGCATGTGACAGCAGTAGCAGTTTTAACTTTGCATTAAATATCTCTTTAGGCATTAAAATAGATAATTTTGAGACTCTTCCATGGTGTAGCACTCTTGTGCGGCAGCCTGCAGCTTCTGCTTAGGCTGACAGTTCAGACCAGTCCCTGTGTGATGGTAGCAAAAATCAGAGAAAAGTCTGTCATTCCTAAGTGTTCTGTCCTGTTCAGGTGTGTTTGGTTAGTATACATCATAGTTCTAGCAGAGGTGATTATGTTAATTCTTTAAGTGAGTTTGCAATCTGCAGCTGTCTGAAGGAAGGAAGGAAGATGTGCGTTCTGTGTTCCGAAGTCTCAACTGCTTGTGATACAAAAGAAGCTCTTGGTGTGTGGTCTTTTTGCATCTCTTCTGCTGCGCATACATCTAATCGTATCTTTATGTATACCTGTGTCTGTAATCACAAACAGCAGTTTACTGGATCATCCCGTACTTCAGAGAGCATATAGCTCTATGTGAATATGGTATCAGGCTCGATTCCACCACCAAACACAGATTTGCTGCCTCCACTTCAGTCAGGTGTTCTCTTCAAAATACCTTCCTCTTTCACTCCTTAAGGTAATTGCTGTACTCCATATAAAGTAACTTCTCACACTTTTGGCATTTCTTTTTTTCATCATATTTCATCCCCTTCTCCTTGTTCTTCCTCTCCCAGATTCTCACTCCTGTTGACAGTAGGGAAGGAAGCTCAAGACACCTCCAGATGGTTAGGGATACTCCAGGCTGGAGCATCATTTTTGTTCTTATCCATAAACTTTGTTTCTTCGCGAAGTTTTAACAGGCCTTTGGAAATGTTTCTTGTTTCTCCAAAAGAAAGGAGTCTTCTCTGACTTCTGGCACGAGATGGCTTTTGGAATGGTGTAACTGTAGTGCTGGACCAAATCACAGAATCATTGAATGGTTTTGGTTGGAAAGGACCTTAAAGATCATCTAGTTCCAACCTCCCTGCCATGGGCAGGGACACCTACTACTGGATCAGGTTCCTCAGAGCTCCATCCGATCTGGCCTTGAGCACCTCCGGGGAGGGGGCATCTAAGACTTCTGTGGGTGACCTGTGCCAGTGCCTCACCACTCACAGGAAGAAAATTTCTGAGAGAAATGTCTCTGAAAGTTCCGTCCTCCATGATAGGAGGTCTTCTCTTGAACGGGAAAGGCCATTATGTCAGTGTGATCTGCTGAGTGAGAGCAGCCCAGAGATTAGTATGTTGTGAAACCAAACCTCTGTTTGAACTTCTGCATTCATCTCACTTGGCATTCCTGCCCGTGGGATAGAGAGTTATGACAGACATCAAGGTATGTCAATTCTAATTTCCCTAAGCTCTCGTGGAGAGATCCTGAGCTTGTCTGGCAGCGCCAGGCTGCAGAGTTTCCTCCTTCCATGCTGCTGGCCGCTTCACGCCCCGGCTGCTCTAGCGGTTGGGCTGGCTGAGCTGCTGCAGCAGCCTGCTTCGAGTCAGGCTGCTGGATTGGTCAGGTTGGCAGCATTGCTCTGCAACTGGTGCATTGGTGTGACTGGGGAGTGGGCAAAATATTGCAGCGGAGGGGCAAGAATGAGCGTCTGGGAGGACAGGGCAGAGGAAAAGGAGAAAACAGAACTACTTAAGCTTGGCTTCTTACAAAAGAAGCCTATATACACTATACCTGTAAAAGTATAGTTTTAGTTTCAAGACGTTGTTCTTGGCATTTCCTTGTTATGAGGAGGGGCAGGATTTCCCAAGTGGCAGCATGCATGAACAAAGAGGAGGGCTCAGACAACTGCAGAGGACAGAGGGACCCATCCCTGGTATTTGATGGGGTAAGGGCCCTAATCACCCCCAGAATGCCAAGTCTCTTTCCGTGAGTTAGGTGATAGAAAGGTGAGTTTGCAGACATTCAGAGCATCTGAGACCCACAGTCTCCAACCCCTGAAGGAGAAACTGGATTCTTCTTCAGTCGCTTTTGCAGATCCCTGCTTACAGGGAGCAGTGGCTGGAGCTCAGCCTCATAAGGGGAACACAAAGATTCAGATACAATGAACATTGAAAGATTGAGGCTCCTCAGTGTAGGTACAGAGTAAATCATAATACCACCTTGATAATCATCCCTGTACTTCTGTCCTGTTACTGTGGTTAGTGCTTCTTGTATGCACTTTTTCCCTTTCCCCATCATAATGTTCTGCCCTTCCTAGTTTTTGTCTTGTTGTCTTTTTGCATGCCTTCCTTTAGCAGTCTTTGTTTCCTATGTTTCCTGAAGACATTCTAATAGACAATTTATTTCAAATTATTTTGGATGCCCTCTTAAGTTTTCTGCAATACTCATTACTGTTTTCTCAAAATAAAACCTTTGACAAAATGTTGACTTTAGAAAAACAATTTAGACTTGTTGAACAGGTTCGGTGGGCGCTGCGTGTCTTTAGGGTGTCCAGCTTGTGGAATCTGTTAGGAGGAAAAGGGAGGTTGGTTACTTAGTCTGTTTGTGCCCAAGTAATTTGTTTAGTTTATTTAAACTGATATCAGAACTTTAACTCTTGCAAGTTTGGATTTTTAACTTTACTTTTCTAAGAGTGTATTTGCTGCCATGTACTGGGTGGGATAGTTGTAATAAAACCAAAGACGTTTTTGCTGTAGGGGATGGCTCCGAGGAGGCAAAAATAAAAATTCTGTCCAAGAACAGCAACTTTTTGATTTTCATGAAGGGGATAGAAGTGATATGTTTGGGAATATCTTCCTTTCAAATCTTGAATGCTCGCCTTACTCTTCAACATTCATGAGCCCTTAGGATCATCTTAATAAGAATGGGAATTTCGGAGTTTAGGAAAACAGATCTTGACTTCTGCTGCTAACTTTTCATAGTTTGCATCTAATATTGTTCGTGTAATATTTTCTGAGAATATTCCTTAATTTATGTTAATGATAAATGCGTACATACAGTACACGGTGAGCAGATCTGCTTCTCTCAGTCTTTTTGGAATTGAAACTTCTGAGGGAAAAAATAATTTACAGGAAGTGGCAGTAACATTTCACATTCCTTCTGAGTGTGGTCTCCCACCAGCAGCAAAACCCGATCTAAGCCTACCTTATGTCACTGAAGGGAACAATCCTGCTTTTTCCCCTGGCTGTGCAGCCCTGCATTCTGTAATAGCCCCTACTGGATAATTATTTTCTCTTTCTAAGTGGATGAGCATGTTGATCTCAGTTGCTGCAAGGTCAGGACTTATTTGAGGAAGGGCAAAAACATGTAAAAGGGGTTTTGGAGTGCAAATTGCTTCTACGGGTGGCAGCACTGTCTTAAGCTGGCTTAAATGCATCATGAAACTGCGTGTTGCTTGGAGGAAAAAAGAGAGATGCTTCTGATTCTGAAACAGTTTTTCTTTCTTAGTGTCCTAATAACAGCAGGATGTTACTTGAAAATATAGCTATCCAATTTAAGAAATTGAACTAGAGGAGCTAATGTGACTTCCTTTTCCACAGGGGAAAAGATGAAGGTACTGGTAAAGGATAAGAATAGTGACCTTTATTTGTTGTATCTTACCTAAGATGCAACAGTTCATATGGGCTTTTCTGTCATGATGGTTTGCAACAGTTTTCCTTGTAACACCTGAACTTCCACTCTGGTTGAATGTGTGATGTGTTTGCTATTAAAACAGAGATTGCCTTTCAGTAAAATAAGCCGTAAAGTGAATTGAAAGGCTTGTACACTTGATTACTGGCAGCTGAGAGGAACAGAATTGCACAGCTGCAAAACTTAAACAATTGCAAAAAACAGTAAATGCCAGAAAATGAGTTGTCAGACTTATCTTCTGGGCGCCCATCTGTTGTCTTTGCTAAACCTTGTTTTCGAAAATAACTTGTTATGATGTGTCTGAGGAAAACTGCTGCGTGTTTGCGAGGGGTGGAGCCTGGTTACTAGGAAAACCCTGTCCTGTACCTTTGTCCCCAGAAAATGGAAATGTTCAAGCCACTCAGTGTTTGAACACTCCAGCATTTATGCTGAAACAATAAGTCAAATGAAAAATAATTTCATGGTAAATAAATGGAGTTAGAAAGTTGTCATGTAAGACAGTATGGGAAGACATTAACCCTGCAGATGAGCTTCATGGAGCTGTTGTAATTCGAAGAGGAGATTTAGTATGATTTCCTTCTTATTCCTTTCAGTAATAGCAGGAAATAAAGGGGGAACTAAACCCATAAACATAGTTTGTAGTAGAAGTTAAGATTTATTTGATTAGGTGAGAGCTAATCTAGTGATTTATTTTTATATGGCTCTTTAAAAAAAAACAAAACTTATTTGAGAATATTCTTCTTTCAGGTTTTTAAATAAATGTTCATAGCCATTGTAGAAATTCTGCCTGAGTCTGCCTGTGATAAGAACACGGAGAAAAGGCTTTTGTAATAATAAGGCAAAGTCCCCAGCTGCATTTACTTTCCCTTCTCTCCTGTCTTATGTACTTAATCCTGTTTCATAACTAGTTGCTGTGACTTACTTGAGGTATTAATCTCCCAAATAGTTCTCATCAAACTTTTTGTGTCGTAACTGTTATGTAGTCAGAAGTAAAGTGTGCCATAGGCACACGATGTACTTTTAAATAACTCACTTTCATGAAAACTTGCTTTAAAATAAATAGGAAGCTTTTATCTATTTCCTGTAAGTTTGCCTTTTTTTAATCTTAATAAAAAACTTATCTTTTATTTATCTTAATAAAAATATGTTAGCCACAGGAAAATACCTGTGTTTTTCATAGAAGGGTTTGATGAAAAGGTTTTAGATGAAGTATTTTGGGCATAATAATTCTCCTGCTGCTCAATATCTGAATAAGGATATGTTAAATGATAGAAGCCCCACAATTGTAGCAGAGCGTAATCTCATATCGGTCCATATTAGAAGTACGTAGTACGAAGTGATTGCAAGATAAGAACCTTTCTGTGTATTCTGTACCTGTATTAAATAATTCCCTGTCTAGATAAGCCCTGTAACTAGTTGGTGGCCATTTGGTAGTCTGTGGGCCCCAGGTGGGTTTGGTAGGATTAAATTTTTATGGACAACTGTGCATTTCTCCTGGCGGGGAGAATTAAGGAAAAAGTCTAACCCATTCTCTTTTTACATTTGTCACTTTGAGAATCAGCATTTCATTTCCTGTGCTTTATTCTGTGTGTTTTTATATTCTCTTATTTCTATTCCCTTATACCTTACTTTATGCCCTTTCTAATTTTCCTCTTTGCCTCTTGTCTGTGTGCCTTTGCTTGGATTGCCTTTTGGCAGAATTATGCAACTTAACGAGGTTTCCAGAAAATTCTGACGCATTTGTGGTAATATTTAAAATAGAATATTTGCCTTCCAAGATAATTTGAAATGCCTCAGTCATTAGAAGCATACTCAGATTGCCTTGAAAACTGTGTTTATGCTGGATTTTGTCAGTATGGGCTTGTGACCGGTTGTGCGTAATGCTAAATATCTTTGCTGCTTTTAAGATGGATTTTTACAAATCCTCGATAGGGTAATGAAGGGTCTCTGCAATAGCAAAGGGCTTAGCTTATAGGACACAGGGGTGTTGAACAGGAATAAAAGAACGTCCTCTCTTGTTGGATTCTTTGAGTATTTTGCTGACTCAGCCTCTCACTGCAGCAGGAGTTTGTGTAGGTTGACTTCTGTGGGAAGAGGTGTGTTGTGTAGAAGGTGCAGCTTTGCCAGTCAGTGACTGCAGTGGCATCACAGAGCTGCCTGTTCCTCAGGAGACTCATTCCTCTGTCCGTTTTTCTCACATTTCCTCACTTCAGTGCCACATCCCGTATTTACAAAGCAGTGCTGCGCCTCACCTCCGTTTCTGCATCTGCCAAAAGAAGCATACTCGCCTGAGCCACTGCTCTGTCACCTTGGAAAAAACAAGGGAGAGAGATGTCTTGGTGATGGTCTTCAAAAAAGCGTGTTTTCAACGAGGTCTTGCATTCACTAGATCCTAAGAGCTCTCCTGAGGTTTTGCATATTCAGGGTCACAGCTGTTCCTTCATTTGGTGAACTGATAAATTTAGAAGCTGCCCTGCAGGTGACCCAACGCGCATGTAAATTTTGTCACAATGTTCAATGTGACTGAGCATTGAAGTGTGCAGTCAGTGCACTGGGATTCAACCAAGAGGAAAGGTTGGACTCTGCCGTGTGAGCTTCTGCCTTTCCTCTGCCTGGCAAGAGGAATTGCAGAAGTTTCTCCTCAATTATCAGTTGTATTATGGAGGTTTTTCAGGACGTACATTTCCCTTGGAATGTACTTTAGCTGGCAAAGTAAGTGGTTTTTCAAGTAAATGCTCGTGCAGCTAAGTCTGTAAAAGCACATATGCATAAGGTATTTTTTTATTAATAGTTGCCCTTTATGACTGCATTTGGCAACGTTACTGCCTGTGATATCATGCAAGAGTGTTAAAAAGTCAAATAACCATTACTTCCTACATTTCATCTTTTGTTTGTAGCTGGATACATTCAGGTTATTGATAAACCTACTTCTTGCTCAGATTATAAGTGGTGATGTTCAACAAATGTGATGAAAAAAACTTACTTAGCACGCGTAAGTGATGATCCCAGTGAAAAAAGAAGCCGATCAGTTTTCCTGCGTAGGAAAGTGTTTTCTGGCGCACGTGGAATGGATGGTAGCATGTCATACAGTCAGTCCACTCTCATGCTGAAAGCAAGATCAGCACTCGATCCCAGCCAAAATGGTTGGAACTCTTTCTCCTCAGGTCTTGAAAGCCTCCATGAGTAGAGATTCCACAACTCCTCTGGACAACCTGTTCCAATGCTCAGGTATCCTCAAGTCTCAGTTTGCTCAGTCTCCCTTTGGAGACTGTCATTCAAATCACTCCTACATCAGCAAGGTGAAGGTCAAGCTGTTGTACACTGTTGAATTAAAAACAATGTTAAAGATGCACTCTGGGGCTTTTCTTTGTGTGGTGTCAGACCTTCATCTAACTGTCAGTCTCCTCTTCATTGTAAATCTGTTCCTTGTGCTGCCCCTGCTGTAGTGACTTGCATTAAGGCTCCATTAGCTGTGGCTGTAGCCTAGGCTTTTAGAATACCAAACCGTAGCTGTATCATCAAAGATGATCTAAACACGTCTTGCTGAATTATCCAGTGGCAGTTCTAAACATCACAGCATAATCTATCAGGGTAATTTAGCAACTACTGCATATCAAGTTCTTCATTTTTTAGTGCATTATTTCATTACACTGTAAATTACAGTTCTGTGTGATACTTCTGTCCTTTTATTCTGTTTGGTGAAATACTCAGCTATCCTACTTCAGCTAATAGTGAAAAGGGTAGCAAAAGGTCCTTACATGATGGGTGCTGCTGCTTTCACGAGTTATTAATGTGTGTTCTTACAGTATACCACCTCCCTGAATACCATTGATCCTTTTCATCAAAACAGGGAGTGTAGCTTTAAAGCATCTTTGTCAAAATATTTCTGACTTCTTTGTTATCTGCAAATTGCAACCCTTAATAATGTGAAGATGGCGTTTTCCTCATTTAATGCAATCAAAAGAGAGATTAAGGAACAGGTTACAACACTGAATCTTTCAAATTATCCTTCAGAAATCTTCACAAAAGAAATCACTACCAGTCTAATCTTTAAGAACTCCAGCACTTTCCTGGAATCTTAATGCTGATTGCAAAGCTCAATGTATTTTCTTTTTTTAGTGTTTCTGCTCTGGAAAACAGTTTTCTGTAAATCTTGACGAGAATATACAGCAACTTTTTTTGTGTTATCAGCAAAGCATTTTTCCAGGTTGCCATCATAATCAGGACTTGAGAAGGAGCCAGACTGGTGCAGGGCCAGTTTGAGTGCTCCTCTGCCACTTTTTGGGGGCTACAAGTGTGCGTCAGAGAAAATGAGGTTTTCCCAGGTTGGGCACATGAATCTTACTGACTTTGCTTTAACACTGGCCATGCCAGTGAAATGTTTGTACCACGTTCTCCGTTCTTTCGGGCTTCAGGAAGGCATTTTAGTACAGGCACAGTGATGGACCCAAACTGTAATGCCCTCCTTAGTCCTTCTACTAAGCCTGCAACTGCCTGACTAGGTCTGTATATGCCACCTCTTGGAAGATGCTGGAATGGGGTTTGAAAGCTGTGGTAGACTCAACCTACTTTATCTGTTTGGGTACACTTAGTGGCTTGTTCTGTAGCATTGTTATTGTCTGGGGATTTTTTACTACCCAGGATACCTTCATCATCTCGTAACATGAGATAATGGAGAGTTAATTGTATTCACATCTTATTTACAGAGTGTTTTAAGGGACATGGTTTAGCAGTGGAGTTGGCAGTGTTAGGCTTACAGTTGGACTTGATAATTGTTTAGGTTGGAAAAGATCTTTAAGATTACATGATCTGTGGCATTTAAAGATGAATGACAGTGCATAATTTGGGAAAATACTGTTTAGGAGGTTTTCTTTAATTTAAATATCTTGATGCAGTTCAATAAGTGTTTCAAAAATCTAGGCACAAGGTTTTGAATTAATGTTTACATATTTGCCCTGAGCTGAACTCGCACAGTATTTTATTATTCAGATTAACAGGTGAGAGTTCTATGTTATAAACTGCCTGAAGTATAAATCTGCTGAATATCAAAGCCACCTGTCACTACATTAGCCCAAATTAAAATGCATCAGACAGGTAAAGGGTTTATGGGATAAAGGATAAAATATTCTGCTTTTGATTAATTGCTAGCAAGTAATAATAGGAAAAGGCAGGATGTCCCAACAGCCTTTTTGTTTCACAAATTGCATTCTAACCACGAACAAGTCTGTTGATTGCTTTCTTTGAGGCCCAGGGTATAAATAATCACTTAATAGCATTTTAAGGCAAATTACTCTTATTTCATTAAGTAATAGGAATATCACAGTACTTTTTTTCTGTGTGTGTGTGTGTTCAGTGCTCAGTTTTTAATTTTCCCTTGCTTTTCATTTTACCTTCTTATGGTCCTAATTCATTAATCTCTCCACATATAGTCAAGTTGCTAAGTTTAGTTATGTTTGTGCACTGCAGAGCTGTCACGTGGTTCTAAACATGAACTGAGAATGATGCAGATGTTGGACATTTTAAATTTTATAAAAAAGAGACCCAGTTTGGGGTAAAATGTCTGGCTTGTCTGAACTACTGAGGCATAATATTGAATATAAGCCATAACAGTGATTCTGCATTCTTAATACGTGATGTAACAAGCCCTGTGCTGTGCCATCACAGGTCAGACGTTTGCCATATGGGAAGGTGCAGCATCTGGTCGTGGCCTTTCTGGCTCTTCATGAATGTTTACTGTGGATCCATAAAGTGACAGTGTGAAAATGAGGCTGGTGGAAAGTATCTCCTTGCTGAGGCTATTGTACTTTATAGTGTATCATGTGTCCTCACTATAGATGAAATGAGTAACTGATTGAATCATGGAAGTCACACCCAGAGAAAAGGAGTGCATCAGTGTACTAGATCACATCCTCCCAGATGAATGTTGAGAGAGCTCCCTTAACCTCCTCAATTCTTTACACTCTTGGAGGTGACAGTGAAAGCTTAATGTTACATTAATTATTTTTTTAATCCAATACAAAATTAATTCATTTACTGTCTGTGAATTAGTTAAGAAGTGTGTATGGAATCATGTTTGACCTGTGGGTCTTTAAGAACTATATACATAGTTATTAGTTTGCAATAGGTTGTTTTATTTCATTTTTAAATGCAGGAATTGTATTGCTGTCATCTGTTATCTCTAGTAATATAATTAAGTATTGTTCGTTAAGGATATCCTGTTGTAAAGCATTCTTAGACATATGGTTTTGTCCAGGCTGAAGTTGACTTATTAATTTTATGGAAGGATTACATTAAGGGTTTGGGTTTTTTATTGGTTGATTGTTAGGCTAGTGCACAGCTGCATCACTTGCTAGTAAAGTCCTGGATGGTCAGCTCTAATTCAAGGGTTAGAAGCCAAAATGAGAAAACCATAATAGATTAGAGTAGTTTGGATTTTGGTGGGAATGGTGAAGGATGAACTTTAAGACTGTGAGTAGCTGTACACCATGAGTAGAATGTAAAGGGTAAATTGCATACTTCAAGGGCATTTTAGACAATGCTTCTGCCTGAAAAGGCTTTTTGTCTTCCTACTCTCTATTTGTGAACTTGCTCCCTCCCTGTGTTGGTGTTAGTGTTTGTGGGGCTGTGTGGTAGGTCACATCAGCTCACTGAGGAGCTGAAGCTAACCCCTTCAAACAAAAATAAGTGATTGGAAAAGATGGAGAGAAGGTGTCATCTAAGTGTATTTATGGGTGCTTGTGTAATGTAAAGAGTGCCATAAATCAGTGTGGGTGATAGGTAGGGATTTCATAGGTGAAAATCAATGTTGGAAAGAGTATGAGGCTGAATAGGATTAAAAACTGTTTGAAGATGAGGTAAGAGATGTTGAAAACAAAGACTTTTGTCTTGGTTTGGGGTTTTTTTTAGGCCTTAAGCCTGCAATTCCTACCTTGATAGCATAAAGACAGTAGCACTGTGTCTTAACACTGCAAGTACTGTCATATTTTGGTTAGTGTGACCCTTTGTTTTCACTTGCTGATATCTGGTGGCTACAAACAACGTAGAGAGTGTCTAGTAAGCAGTGAGATTTCTGGGAGTTCTGGGGTGCTGAGGGATGTGTTGCAGTTTCACAAGTAGCTCCTTCAGTGGCAGGACTGGCTATAGCAGTCCTGTAGATGTGCTTCATGGTAGATCCTTCAGACATGGTTGTAGTGTGGCTGGCAAGCCTGATTTTTCACTTGCGTCAGTTCTCCAGTGTAATTTACCATGCACCTCCGTAAATATTTGCCCCAGCACTGTGAGGAGCACAAGACTAGTTCTGTATTGGTTTCCCTCTTTTGTTCATGTGTTTGGCTGCCACTCCAGTTAATGGTTCAGAAAAAAACAACAGGAGGAGGGGTCAAGGTAAGACAGTCCTTCCCAGTCTCTGTTCCTACTTGTCTGATTGTATGAATCTCTGTGAAGTAAATTACGTGCACTGTGCTGCACATGTTGCAAATAACTGTCTTTTGCTTTAGCTTTTACCAGATTCGTGCATCTATGAAAATTCCTCCAAGAATTCCACACAAATTAGAAGCTAGCTTGTTACATGCAACTGGTAAGTGCAAAAACTTTTAATAAGAGGTCATTACCTTGCTTTGCTAATTAAGGGACCATGCTTTCTGTCTTCTTTTGTTATAACTAATAAAAAAGTGGTTTTAATTTTATTAGTAATGCGATAAAAATATATGTTGTTTCATGATGAACTGCTGAAAAACTAGTTTGTTCTTAGCAGTGAGACTTAAAAGTTGATCACAGGATTTATGTTACTGTTTATTTTCTGTTAATTCCCTTTGTTGGCAGCAAAACACAGGGATACCTTTATATTAGTGTCTGCTGTTTTTCCCACTGGTCTGCTAAGTCTTCTCCGTGTTTCAAACTAAGATAACTGAGGGTAGATCTCATTTAAGTAGATACCTCAAAGTAGCGAAACTTCACGTGCAAACTCTTACATAGGTTGCTGAGCCCATTTTTTTCTGAAAAGGAGACTCTGAAAGGATCCGGTCTTGCTGTTTTCAAATTTCCTCTCTTGCTGGCTGGTGGCAAAGCTGAAAATCTTTTTAACCTTCTGAACAGAATTACCCACATCCTTGTCTCTTTGGGCATTTTCTTTTTCTTAACCTGGCACCCACTTTGTTGTTTCTTTGTCGAGGCAAACTGAACCTGGAGGAACCTGTTAATGCTCTCCTCATTCTGTAATGCCCATACCTCAGCATGCTGAAAAAAATGCAAAAAGCGAAAAATTAATTAGTTTTCAAATATCAGGTGGAATGCTTGAAGAAAAAAGTACAACAGCCTGAGAAAATGTGATATGGCATAAATGTAACCTGATTTTTGGAGGCTATTTTAAAAGTAACTCTTGATTAGAGCAACAAAGTAGTCACTGAATTTTAGTCATGCTTCCTGAATATTTCCTGGATTTGTGTGAAATAAATAAATCATTCTTATGGACCAAGATTACTACACTTCAAAAGCAAAATTTAGTGTGGTTTAGGGAATTCAGCTCAGCTAAACTGATGCTTCTGTAAATAGAGTGTTTCTAATGATGCCACTAAATGATATGTTTAACATTGCTGAGAAAATGTTTCCATTTCCTGGTATATTTTGGAATGGTCTTCAGTTATTTTTTCAGAAAGCTGCAATCTTGTCAGTAAATTGTGACATATGTGTTAGCTCCTTTGCCTCTCATTGCCAGGCATAAGGGATGTAAATATTAAGACTGCAATTTTACATGAGTTTAGAACAGCAGTACTGTAAAAAAAGAACAACCCATGATTCCCCTTGTACACTTACCTTCATGTTACTCTGTGCTGAGTTGACACAAGTGTCTGATTTGGCCCAGGAACTTAAACAGAGGAACTCATTCAGCTGACAGGCATTCATTTCACAAAAACCCGAACCCCTCCAAACCCCAAAACTGGATCCGTTTGATTTATCAGGTAGTTACTGATAATGTTTGTGACACAACAAAGCAGGGAGAAGGGTATGCGCTGGACAATGAAAAGTCGTAAGTTTGTCCTTCTTGCAGATACAATTGTGCTTGGCCTTGCTGATGGCTTCTGCCTTCCATTTGTTTCAGCTTCTTGCTTAATGTATCAGAGGTGGATGCTGTAGCTCTAACTCACAGCTCTCCTGCTCAAGGTGGTGGATGATGTCAGTTACTGAGGCTGCCATTATTTGTAGAAAATAGCTGCTCTCGGGCTCCCTGTGGACTAGCGCTAAGAGCGCTGACCCACTACGTGGAAGTATCACTTGTTAACCATAGAGGAAGCTGAACAGGAGCCCACAGCTCTCACTCTAGTGAATGGCATCCTGTGTTGGTCAGATGCTTCTTCCTATACTTTTCTATCTACCTCTTGTTCTGTCTTTCATACTTATATATTCTAAATCCTATTCCCTTGGACAGCATCATGGTTTTCCCACTTCAGTTCAAGCCATTTTGCCTGCATGTAGCTTTTCCTAACCTCTGCTAAAGTCAGTGGCAGTTTCCCTACCCTAGATAAATGTTTTCTCCTCTCCCAGACTGATTGATTGATCTCTTCTTTTTATTTCCCTAAGTCAAATACACAGTCTGTTTTTCCCTTCTTCCTGTTCCTTTGCATCTCCTTCTACCCCTTGCTTAGCCCTTCCCAGCTCTTCATGAGGTCCCATGATCATTTAAATCTGGTTTCCTTCCTTTTCTATTTGCCACATCCTTTAGTAGTTCAGTAGAATTGCTTGGTACCCAGGATGAGTGTCATTGCAGATGTGATATGCAAGCCACTTACTTTTGCTCCAGGCCTCCTGGCATTCTTGTAAGTTGAAGGGAGATGTAGTCATAGTCTAGAAAGCTGAAAGGAAAACACACATAATTCTAGTCTGTGCAAGGCTGTTTCCAGATCTTAGGCTCATCTGAATTCTCCCCCCTATCATGTACTCGTGGATGGTTTTCAGGGAAGAAAACAAAGCAGGTTGGAAAGGAGATGTTCATTTTTAGGATGCTAGAATAAATTAATTCCTTGCTTCTTTTACCACTGTGTTGCTGAGACCTTTTTTTATGAGGACAGAAATCTAGAAATAGTCTTGGCCGGTGCATAGTTGACTTGAAAAAGAGTAGCTCTGCCTCGTTGACTTCACATTTGTGAATCCTTGCTTTTCACATAGGTGTGACTTGGCCCGTTCTTGGTGTCCCCTTTTCCCCTTAAACTCCCCTTTCTCAGTTCTGTTTCACGTTGCACTGTGGTCAGCAGAACTGAGGGCTGTAACTCAGAACTGGATGCTGCATAGGAAGTGGAACCGCAGCCATGTGTCTCCATTACTTCTTTTGTGTCAGACTGGAGTGGGAGATCGCTTTTGCTGATGCTGTGCGATTCTGCCGTATTACGTGTCATGTGAAACCTTATGCACTCTGCCCTTCACCTGTAACAGATGACACAGATGGATATAAGCTGAAAGCGTCATTATATGCAGAGGAATTACTCTCAAATGGTTCAGACTTTCTAAGCACTTTGTCCAGGACAAATGAATTGCTGATATGTATGAAAGCACTTGAGCAAACTCCAGAGTTTTTACTTGTTTCTAGTTTCTGAAGGGAAATTGAGCTAAGATGTTATGGAAGTTGTAGAGTGGGAATGTTTGCCAGGCACAATGGTTTTCTATCAGAGATCTGTAGACCCCAAAACGGTAAAGCACAAACTTTGCAGATGTATTTTTTTTCTATTGTGAATTCCTTCGAAGTAATTTATTACAAAGACTCAAAAGAATTTTTAAAAATGTTTTGTGCCCGCATCTGCATAATTTCTAACACTTTGTGTTCTGGAAGAGGTTAATGTTATTCCGCCTGCTTGTAAAGGAGTGATAAGAGTGCTGGTATCTCTGTTACTTTTGTTCTTCCAAGTTCGGTCTTTTATGTGTTGTTTTACAGGATAATGCCCGTCATGGCATTTCCTGCATGATAACCCCTTGCTGTTATGCTAAATATTTCCTCAGTAACTGTTTTAAACCATTCCCTTTCTCATTTTTTTTTCTGCAAGTCTTTTTATTTTTTTTTGACAAAGGATTCCCTTGACCATTTATCACACTTCCCTGAACTGTTTTTTATGAGCTGCCTCTGGACCAAAAGCAGAAGTGCTGTATTGAATGAGAAACGCAAGGTGCAGGTGATACTCTTGGAATTGGTCTGGCCAGAGTAGTATACTGTGATCTGGAAGGAAAGAACAAACCACCTCTGTTCTTGATTAATTCAGTGACGTGGTATATGTCATTTAACCTCTTTGCCTCATCTGTAGGTAATTAACAATTCTCAGTGTGGTTAAATGTTGCAAATCAATGTGAGTGTTGGATGGAGGAAAGCAGATTTCAGGATTTTTATTAGAATTTTTAATGCATGGAACATCTTACTCCGATTTGGAACAAAGTGAAAATTCTTCAGTCTAGAACTTATAATAAAAGCAAATTACATTAAAAATATTGTTACAGTATTGCTTTGAAACAAAATGTGCTCCTCCAAACTCCAACAGTTGCTGACTGAAATGGAAACTGCTGATATTATTGATATCGCAGTTTTAGTAGTGGTCATGAAACTGATCGGAACGATAGTTCCACTTATTAGCTGCTCTCAAGTTTCCAGATTCTATGCCAATTGCATTAATACTTGTTTCTCTTTTCAGGTGCAGATCTTGCCTTTCCTGCTTCAGTCCATGACAATATAGTTTGCAGTAAAACATTTCAGATTCTTTACAAAAATGAGGAAGTTTCTGTGAACGACGTGATGATTTTCAAAATAAAAATGCTGTTAGATGAGAGGAAGGTAATCTGCCACTATATTCAGATACTGAAGTCTTCGTTAGATACAATTTGAATTAGAGTAAATAAAGAAACTCGAATAGATTTCATACTTCTACTATTTCTTTTTAGATTGAGGAGACTCTTAATGAAATGAATTTTCTGCTAATGTTAGATCTACACTTCACGGATACAGACTATTCGTAAGTTTAAGTATAGAAGATTTTATTAAGCAACAAGTATGTTAACTTTTTAAAACTGATTAAATCTGCATTATATGTATATACACAGTGTGTTATTATTAGATGTATATGAGGGTAAAAAAGAAATCCAGCGCTGAAGTCTGTTAAGATTTCATAACTGGTTTATCTCATTTTGATTCTTATTTTCCTGGATGAGATGTCATTGCATTCCAAAGTACAGACTGATGCTGAGTTGCTATCTGTGTCAGTTATTAATAACTTGCACTTTAAGTATAATTGCTCTAACTGTATGTTGTTTTAATTTCTCCTTAGACCAGATGACCTGAGCACACTACAGCCAATTAGTAGCCGAACTTTAAAGTTGCACTTTAACTTACACCGGGGCCTTCATCATTATGTCAATGTTATGTTTGATTACTTCCATCTTTCTGTCATATCGGTTATAGTCCATGCTTCTTTGGTTGCTCTGCATCAGCCATTGATAAGGTAAGTTCTTGTTACTAAAATGCAAATAGATTACTGAGTCTCCAAATGGAAATGTTATAAAAATCCTTAGGAAGGAGTTAAATCTGTGTAGTCAATATGGCAAATGTAGTTTTCTTTATGATGATTTTGGACTTCTTGTTTTCAGAGTTACTTGGACAATATTTTGAGTTTGGTTTTGTTAGAAATAAGAGCATATACAGCAGAAAAGAGAGAATACCCATGACGAGAGAAGAGGAGGAATGTATAAATATCTGTATTTATACATGTATATTTATATACATAAATATTTCTACATTTCCTTAATTGGGAAGATGTGCTCACTCTAATTAGTGACTGAAATAGGTGCCATTAACTTCACAGTTTTCAGTTACTACTGTAATGGGAATGATGTTGGCAAATGGTGCATTTCCCATTTTCTAAAGTAAATGGAGCTTTAGAGTTTTATTTTCTCTTTAAAAAAGCATTTGCCTAATTTTTAGTGAAGCATTTTTGTTTCATTGACCTGTTACCCTTTGCAATCTCTGTTTACATTGCTTCTCTGTCCCAAAAGCTAGTGTGAAAAAGGGTCGTACGGTTTCTCACACATATGAAGTGTTCTTTACACAGCTTTTTCTTTAGCGTATCTATCTTTGCCTTCTTTCACAGTCTTCAAATACTCCATGCCGCTTCCCCCCAAGTTTCTTCAAATTCAGGCTGTGCCATAAATATCCAAAACTTTAGCTTAAGATATTCCCACTGCTTGTCCTGTCTTCACATCTCAGAAAGCTGTGTCGCTGTGTATGTCGGACAGCTGTTCTGTGCAGCAGCAGGACTGTGCTGGTTTGGAGAATTCAACTGGCTTTTTTGTCTTTTTGTTTCTTTTTTTTTGTCCCTCCAACTTGGATTGGTTTAGTGATGTGTTTTGGGCACTGTTATGTAGTAGCTGAACTCGCACATCTGAAGGGATGATGCGGCATTATTTGAGAGAGGAGGTGGCAATTCTCTAAAACTAGTATTGTTGTTAGAGATTTCATCTGGTATAATAACGCATTTACACTTCACAGACATGCTGCTACTTTAAGTTGTTGCTCTATACTACATTTTAAATACAAATCTTTCCCCTTGTATTCATCCCATAGCTGTAGGGTCAACCTTCACTTCATTGTGAGAAAATGAAAACCAAGTTTTGTTACCAGTTTTATCTGTTACAGTCAGAAGTGTATTTGTCTCTGCTGAATTTTTAAAAGGTTGCAAAAGATCTGACTTTTTAGTACAATTTTCCCTCTGTCTCTGGCTTTTCAAGAGGTGATACAATAATGTTATTTAGTTTTAAACCTCAACTTAATAGAGCTTTTGTAAGGAGATGCTGAAACAAAACAGCAACTTTCACACTGCTGCGGTTATCTTTAGACCAGAATGTTACTAGTGTCCACAAAATTATTTTGAGGATCCAAGTTGTCCTTTAAACCAGTTTGGAGTGGGAAAGGAAAGAAATCTTCAAGTTTACAGTATTTTGTTTCAGCTGGGCTATCCCATATTGTAATAGTTAGGAAATACTTTATAGTTACCGTACCCATATCACAGTTGCTTTTCTGGAGCACTTCTTTCTGAAAAACCTTGCAGACCATTGCAGACTTCTCTCCTCTTTGTCCTTTGGGCTTTCCTGGGTGATGGTTTGCTTCTCTGTTTTGGTCACGCTTACATTACTGAACCCCTTCCTTTCCTAGGGGGTCACTTTCTGTGTTTCCTCTTTGGAATAGCATCCAGGTTCCTTTTCTCTCAGGATGAACCAGTAGTAACACTCTATTTGAAAGACAGGAGATAATTGCACGTGGTTACAGCCCCAGAGTCCTGTATGATCTATTCTTTTTATTAACCTGTCGTTGGTCTTTTCTCCCCATAGTCTAAAAGCCCAGGCTTTCTGCGTTCATTCATTTTTCCTGGTTCTTTATTCTCACAAGGCTACTGCAGGATGCTCTGTTCTCCTAGGAGTTCAGGATGGGCTTTTCTCTTCAGAGATCAGGCATCCCTTAGGGAAACAGCAATTGCAATTTGTGTGACAGCTTTCGAACTGCTTCCTACTGCTTCACTTTTAGGAGGTAAATTCCCCACAGCAAAGTTGGCAGAAAGCGAACTCTTCTTACATGTTACAGTTCAAAAGGTATTTGTATGGCTTAGGCTTTCAGGAATATTGTTTAAATTAGATGAGATTTGCATTGGAAATAATGAGGAAGAGCTTGCTCTATCTCCTGGCGCAGAGTCTGCTGACCTTGGTGGCGAGAGATTGCAACACAGCAGCTGAGGGTAATAACTTTTCAGATTTATCCACCTAGCTGGAGACGTGCTTTGAAGATAACTGTTCTGAAGATAACTGCTTCCCTAACACAGCACCAGAGACTTAATTGAGGAGGGGTTTTAAAAGGGCTGCCCACCATGCTAAGAACTTCTAGGATCTTACTGAGGGTCCGTGATTCTGTTGATTTTAAGAAAAATCAAGAGTTTAACAGTGATGGTTTTGTGACTCACAGGATGTTCGAAGTATCACTTCATTTGTGCTTTTTGCAGTTTTCCTCGCCCAGTGAAGAATACGTGGTTGAACAGGAATGCACCAGCACAAAACAGAGACTCTGTGATTCCCTCTCTTGAAAGCGTGGTCTTTGGCAATAACTACACGAAACAGTTATCAGCAGATGTAAGAATGTATCAGTTGAAGGTTTTATTTGTATTTTGTCCAGTGGTGTGAATTTTCTCTTTTTTTGCAGACATATTGCTAGACAAAGAATGAGCTTGTGTTAAAATTACTTTGGTGTGCCGTGTGATATGGGAAATGAGAAATACTGTTCCAAAAATGCTCTGTTGCATGTTTGAGGAACACCCAGAGATGGAAAGCTTACAATATAGTGTTTAACCTTGTATTTCGATACATTGCAGTCCATTGAAAATTGAAAAAATATGGATTAAGTTTGTGAAAAGAAGTGATTTGCTTATCTGTCTTTTTAGTTGTTGTGTCAGTACTTCATTTATTGTAGAAAATTAATATGTGCCTCACCTTTTTTTTTTTTTTTAGGGCTGCAGTTTTGTTGTTTCAGAATCTTTCCTCAGCCATGCCTATAATTTCCACTATACGCTTTGTGCGAGTTTGCTGCTTGCTTTCAAAGGGTTGCATAGCTATTTCATTATGATAACAAAGGAGCTCCCCTCTTCGCACCGAATTGAACTGGGTATGTTGAATTAATAAAACGCATCACTCTCCTGTCGCTGTTCATTAAGAATCCCCCTATTCTAGACTAAACTTGCATTGATTTCACACATCTTAGATATCTAAAATCTTTTTGCTTGATCTGAGCTGGAATTTAATAACTCAAGAAAAAAGAATTAAAAAAACTGAGTGCTGACGCGTTGGTAATAAAATGAGGAGATAACAGCCTGAATTTATGCAAGTATATTTTTTCTTGTTGGTCTTGATGTGCCCTGTTGTTCCAAATCACCCTGTTTAGGGGTGAGAAAGTTAGGGAAACTCTTAATCAGAGTAGCACGCTGTGCTTGTTTGTTTCTTATAAGGAAACAATGTATATCTGTATAAAAATTGGAACTCTGTAAGCTTTCATTTAGGAAGAATATTACAATGGGAACTTATCTGAAAAAAAGACCCACAAGATGAAATTGCTGCTGACTCAGTTTGTAGTATAACTTTTAAAACAGGCTTATTCCTAAGAATTAGGAGAAGAGCTGAATAGACAAGAACTGTTTCTATAAAACTGAGTAGTTAAAGTACGCTTTCAGAGAAACTATTTCTTTAATACAGTTAAAATTAAACTCTTAATGGATATCTTATAGAAAGAAATTTAAGTTCTGTGGCAATGGAGACTAAGTAACTACATTGGATTAAAATAACTGAAAATATTACATGAAATATATCTTGATGCTTAAACATTTCACACAGGACCCTCAGTGCCCTTAAAATATTCCTACAAAATATCTGTCTAATAGAAATAAGCCGGCCATGGAGTTGCGTAGTTGGGTTTTATCTTTCAGACTTCGTTGAAGTCACAAAAACCGTTTTCATAAGCTTCTGTGGAACTTGAGTCAGAACTTTTGTCATTTCCAAGGATGATTTAGCTTCAGGATACAAGCTTCAACAGAAATGCTCAAAAGAGATATAGGAAGAGTAAATTACTACTTAACATTTAACATTCATTGCACATATTCTGCTGGTGCTTTGGTTACTGTGTGTGGGTTTTTGGAGGTTTTTTTTTTTTTAAGACTCTGCTGGAATGACTTTGTTTTCTTATTTGTAAATCTTTTTTTCATTTATTTCAGTTATTTTGTATATACATTGATTGGGACACTTGATATAACAAAAAGGACTAATGTAATGTAAATATTAATTATGCTACTATTACTCACCTTTTGCTCATGGAAAATAACTAACGCCTGCCATTAACGCTAATTTATCTAAAATCCATAAACATTACAAAAAAAAAAAAGAAACTGTGTTTCTCCGATGTCTGTGAAGAAATAGAAACTTTCTGGACTTCACAAAGCACACAGCTGGCATTTGCATTTATTTTTCTTTTTTTAATTAAATTAATTGTTTTGTAGTGGCGATTTTATGTGTGAAGTTTATATGGGCATCGCAGAAGATAATCTCAAGTCCTGTGTAAATCCCAGAATCATCACTTTTTTTGCTTTAAATTAAATTATTATGTCTTTAATTTTTTTTCTTCTGTTTGCTTTGCTATTATTCTGTCATATAATTTTAACACAAGACAGTGATTTTACAGAGCATGTGCAGACATGTTGGACTCGATAACTGTAATTGAGCATTTAAATATTACATTTCAGGAAATAAAAAATGCAGGCTCAATGTTTATCACAAGTGATATCTGGAACCTACACTGAAATTACATGCTTTCATGTACTGATCTAACTGCACTAATTGCTAGGCTAGTAAAAAGCTTTTTTACTAACTTTAAGGCAAATAATAAATCACAAATGAAAAAAGGAGTGTAGTAACTAGTCATGTGTGTACAATCCCTGTAACTAGCCAAGGCCAGCATGCAGGTCCTTTATGAACGCCTTCTCAGAAGAAAATATCCACGAACCCAAAGAGACGCCTACCTAGGTATGTTTTCAAAGCAGGTGATATAACCCCTCAGATTTTTATCAGTAATATAAATATTGATAATATAAAATAATATATATGTATTAACAATAAAAAATATTAAGTTCTTTTGTAAGCAGGAACACTGTTGTCAGCCCTAGTGCATGTACATTGAACCCTTATGAAATGAGCAGGAATGAGCTTCTTATTTCTAATGCCTGAATATAGATAATAAAATGAGAAATTATTACCATTTTTTGATTTAGTGGTGTTCTACTTTACTAAACAAAAATGTTGAAGAGTTGAATCAGTCATCACCATTTAAATAAAATAGCTAAAAATTGTAGTTTCATTTAATTAATCACAAACTCAGTTTTTAAGATAATTATAGATTAATATCTTTTCTGCCTGAGAAATCTTTCAGTTTGCTTCTGGTATCTCAAGCCTTGATTCTTCTAAAGGCTGCTTAAGACATTCCCAAAGCTTAAGGTGTACTTGTCCATGTCTAAATTGCCAGCTCTCCTTTTAGAGAGTGTCAGTGTGGCCTGATGCTCGATAGATGGTCATAGACTCGTAGAATAGTTTGGTTTGGAAGGAACCTTAAAGGTCATCCAGTTCTAACCTCCCTGCCATGGGCAGGGATTTTCCACTAGATTAAGCTGCCCAAGGCCCCATCCAACCTGGCCTTCAACACCTCCAGGGATGGAGCATCCACAGCTTCCCTGGGCAATCTGTGCCAGTGCCTCACCGCTGTCATGGTGGAAAAATTCTTATGTCCAGCTTAAATCTGCCCCTCTCCAGTTTATACCCGTATAAACTGGATGACAGTGCTGTTTAAGCACATGGAAGTCTGTGACAGGAAAAGAATAAAATGGCAGTTCAGTCTCACAGTAGGTCACCGGCTGCATCATCTAGAACTGCAGTTTGGTTTTGTTTTAAAAAGAAAACAAAACTAGTTTTTAGCAGAGCCAATAAAACTGCATCGGGCAGTTGCCAGGTGAACTTCCCTGCTGTAGAATGTTAATATTTAATTTCCTTTTGTCTTGTATTGTCTCTATTCTTTTTTTTTAATGTGACATTGGGATTTTCCATAATGACTTCTAAGGTTTAGATGCTGTTCGAAGCCTTTCAGAATAATTATAATCAAATACTGTGTCACTACTGCAAGGGGATGTAGTTTCAAAAGCAGTTCTAAACTTGTTTCTGAGAACTTCATGCATTTTTGCAATTTGCATATTTTCTCAGAACTTGAAGTGGTGTGAGTTAATTTGTTTGGCATAAAATTTTAACCTAAGTATAATGGATACAATGAGTTGAAAATAAATATATACTTACCAGATCTAGCTGGTATCATTCCAAGACAAGTTGAGTAAGCACGTTGTTCCCATTCTGTAAACCTATGTTCCTTATCCATATCCTGAATTTATAATTGTGGGTTTCAAGGCATGTTTTGTTGGTATATGTTTTAAAGAAACAGTGTAGTTTTTTTCGTTAGTACTGTGTTTCAAAAATGTATTTAAATGTAAATACTGATTACAGACAATTTTGGGGCTTATAAATTGCTCCCTTGTTAGTGGTACATCAGATGTAGAAGGATATCAAAACATACTACTAAATTATTTTTTAATTGATCAGGTTCCCTGAAGTAGACTAGGAATGATTAGCAAGGAAAAACTTCCTACATGAAAGAATAAATCTGTTTTCTTTATAAATAAGTCGTTCAAGGATCCAGCTTAAGCTGCCATGCCATAGAAGATTGATTTGCTTTTAACCTTGAGCTGTTGAGAGAAAAATCAATTAAAGACAGTTTTATTTGACTAAAATATAATTCCTCAGGCTATTAAAGAATGGTATTTATATTCACGTAGCTTGCAGATCAGGTAAATAACATACCTGTAGAAAAATGGTATTGGAATAAAGTATCTCTGGAACATCCGAGACAGAAGAGGTGTTGTATTACCTTGGTTCTGAATGGTGACATCGCTGAATAGCTGAGCAGCTCTCGGTGGTTAATCTGCAAATAATATCATCTAAATTGCGGTATTTTTAAGTATAATTTTGTATGGAGAATCGGTATCCTTGACAAGGTATCCTGATAGGTGATCATGACACTCAATTGCAAAACTTTTTTTATTACTTGTGTTCTGTCCTCAGTCCTAGAAACTAGTAAGAAATTATTTTAATGGGAGTTTACAGTTTACCTGATTTAAAGTTGACTGTGGCACTTAATACGGCTTCAAGTTTTATTTGATGGGTTCTTTTTCATGCTTTAAAATTGTTTTTGAGATAACTGCTTTTACTCTGCAACTTGAAAAGTATATTTTTATGGGTATGTCTTCTCATCTTTCCAGAAAACATAGATGTAGAAGCTCGTCTTACAGAATTGTGTGAAGAAGTAAAGGTACAATTTTTTTTTCCAGTGAAATAACTATTAAAGTAGAGTGTGTCGATTTCATATGCTACTTAGGATAAACTGTTTGTTTTGGTGATAACATCCTGTGTGGGTTTTGCCAACACTTATTTCCTTATTCAAAGAGGAATTGCTCAACTCACTCCTGAAAATGTGCCTTGGTATGTCAGTAGTAGCCATGGTAACTTTTGTCTGTCATGAAACTGAAGGTAATAGCGAGGTGGATTACTTGTATTAAAATTACAGTCTGAATTTTCTGCGTTTATACTATGAATTCTTTGGTTTTGATGGTATCCAGTAACAGTGTCAGAAGATCAAGCAGTAATAGTACGTTGTACAAAAGCAGATTCTCCAAGTCATCCCCTCATTTGGAAGGATTTGCACTGGTGCTGTGTCCTACGTTCTCAAGGAAACACTGTCTGCCACATTACTTAGGTTTGTCTCCCCAGCGCTCTCCTTAGTCAGAAGTAGCCCCAGCGGAATATCTGATTCCCTTGTCACATCAAACCTTAAAGCACAGGTTTTAAAACTTTTTTGAAAGGTTGTCCCTGCTTTGCTGCCGAGTGGGCCATCTGCCCAGCTTCTGAAGAACAGGAGGCTTAACCTTTCATTACTGTAGTAGTAGTATAACTGCAGGGACATGTAACACTGGTTTTAAGAGGTTGTCATTTGTATAACTGGAGACAAAGCCAATGCAAGAGTTCTGTATGGGCAACTAATAATCTTACTTAATATATTAGAAGGTTTTTTTACATTCTCATAGCTTCTGTGAATTCTTTAGTTACTCCATTAGCTTGCTAGAGTATGTTTATATGTTTTCCACTTTCTCCTTTCTGTTCTTTTGTGCAGTTCTCATGAAAAGTTTCTCTTATTTCCACCCTTGCCCGCTCAGTTGGTGGTTCAGTATTTGCAATCCTTTCTTCTACTTGCTTTTTAATATTGCTACATTTTAATCTTCACTTTTTAAACCCTTTGCCTCAATGCCTTGTGTGCCTGCAATGAGTTTCTGAAAAACTGGTTTTCCTTTCTACAGTGGCAGGGAACATAAGCCTAGCAGTTTACAATTGACTGGCGTGCAACCATTTCACAGTACATTAAGAAAGAAAAACTTCATTTGTACAGAATTTGTCTTGGTGTGATCTCATTCTAGGAAGCTTATGCTATAACACAGCTTCCTGATTGTGCTTAAAGTGTCTGTAGATCTATAGCATCACATAAATGTTATTATGAGTTGTGACTGTTCTGAAATTGAGAGATCATAATTATTAAATTTTTATGACTATCAAAGTTGGACTAACATAACGAATATTGATTTTCTGTTTTCTGATTCCTGATTCCTTTTCCTTTCAGGCACACTTTATTTTTGCATGTTAAAAATGCAACAGTTGCAAGTCGGTTATTGTTGCTATAGCTGGAATTGTTGATTTGATTTAAGGTCAGAAGTCTTAATTCTGAAAGACAAGTGGGTAATATTTAAAGCAACGTGAAATGATCTGTTGCTCTTCAACATAGATTAATTCAATTCTGATATTTGGGCAAAACAGTTAAAATTTTCACTAAGATAAATTACAGGGGTTTTTTTATTCTTGCCTGTACATTATGGTCTTATTTGTTAACCATGGAAATATTTTTTCAGAAAATGGAAAATCCTGATGAACTGGCGGAACTTATAAATATGAATCTTGCTCAGCTTTGCTCACTTCTAATGGCTCTCTGGGGACAATTTCTGGAGGTCATTACCTTACAAGAGGAGGTCGCAGCATTGCTAGCACAGGAGCATCACACGTTAAGAGTAAGTATTGACTCCGGCTTTAGGAACTCTGGCACGTTGTTGTGGAAATGTGTGGTTCTAATTTTTCTAGTTTTGTTTGGGAAAGTTAATCGCAATCATAAAGGGAGCTGTTTGTATTGCATTTGTAAGCTTGTGTATCATGTTGTTAGAGCTTATTCTTGGAATAGAATGCATAAAATACATTATTTATGGTTTTGAGCAAATTATTTGATTGATCTTTTGAATAAGAAATGCAGCTCAGAAGGCAAATAGCAATCTGTGGAATAAGATGTATTTGTGCAGAATGATGTATTTTTCTGCAGGAGCCATGCCTAGTGCCCACCCTGCATTTTACTTGCCTGCTGCATTTAGGCTGCCTGCTTACGTCATAGAACAAAATGTACTTTCCTTCTGAATTAAGAATTTATAACCTTCCTAAGCTTTGAAAGGTCTTTTAAGTGGGATTTTAAAAAAGATGTATCGGAAGTGATCTGGCATGTGAGTATGTGTTTATATTTATTAAAAAAAACATATAGTGAGTACCTGCACAGCTGATCTGTATGTGTGTATATACGGTTGTTCTGGGCAAAACTACAGCCATGCTGGTTCCCACAGTGAAGTATTTTCAAGTATGAACCAAAGCATTTATCTTAATTCCTAATAAATACATTTTCCCCTTCGATCTTTTGTGGCCGAGGATTTGAAGAAACGTAACAAATTTTTCAGAGTAAGGTTCATTAAAACAAAGACAAATGAAGAATGACAGCCACCACTCCTGCTTGTCAAACGTGCAGCTCGGTTTTCATCTGGCCTGGCATCTTTACCGTTTGACATCACGATCTCTGCCTTTATCTCTGCACACATTACAGAAGAGATCATTTTAAGAGATTATCTGGAGGCACTTGTTGTACAGCCATTTACAGAGAGCTTGTTAGACCGTCTGGTTAATGAGAATACACATTATCAGTGCTGTGTAATACTCACAATCCAAACTAAAGTCTGTTTTAAGGTTTTAGTCCCAGAGATTGGATTTGTCTCACCAGCATCTCTGTCACTTGCGTGAAAACCCTTTCTGTTCTGGTTCTTGTTGAGGTTTAACCCAGTAAGCAGCTGAAACAACCACATGTTTTCACTCATCACCTCAGCAGTGCGATGGGGGAGAGAATTAGAGGGAAAAAGAGGTAGAACTCTTTGGTTCAGAAAAAGACGGTTTAATACAGTGGAAAAGGAGGATGATGGAGATGATGATACAATAATGATATAATAATGATAGAAAAATATAGAAAACAAGTGATGCACAGTGCAACTGCTCACTACCCGCTGACCCACACCCAGCCTGTGCAGAGGTGGTGGCTGTGGCCGGCTGCCCCGGTTTATATACCGAGCATGATGTTGTATGGTATGGAATATCCCTTTGGCCAGTTTGGGTCAGCTGTCCCAGCTGTGCCCCCACACCTCCCAGCTTCTCCCTAGCAGAGCATGTGAATCTGAGAAGTCCTTGACTAGTGTAAGTACTGCTTAGCAACAACTAAAACGTAAGTGTGGGATCAACATTATTCTCGTGCAGAATCCAAAACACAACACTATACCAGCTACTAGGAGGAAAATGAACTGTATTCGAGCTGATACTAGGACACTTTTGGAGGCGAAACCTATGAAGGGTACTTGGACTGTGGTCTTGTGCACAGACTTGACAAATCACATTGTTTAATGAGGGAATCATGGTTATCGAAATGACCTGTTGTGGAGAATAAATTGAAGGGGCTCAAGGCATATTTGTTAGATGTGCTAGCCATAGGAAAGTGTTATCATTTTACTGGCTACCTATAAATCTATATTACCTTTCTGTGCTTACTGCATAAATTCTGGAATCCTTCAGATTAACTGGTGGAACACATGAAATAAGAATACTGTTTCACTTAACCTATACTTGCATTCAGTTGCAGGTATGGTAGTGTTTCTACAAGTATATATTTAATAAAACCAAAAGGCGTATTAATATTTTTACTGCTCCAGTGTTTTGTAAAAAATATAACATACTGCTAAGGGTCATATATTTAGATTTGTAAATGCATCTCTTAAAAATCTTTGATATAAGTCATTCTGTCTAGCTCTCAAATACCTTAATTATTGAATTTTACTGCAGTTATTTTAGAGAGTATTAATTACAGTTGTTAATTATAATATGTGAATTGAGATACTGCACATATTAAAATTATTTCTGTGACGCCTTCCAGTTTGCACAAAATTTGAATAGGAGTTCCCTTCCTCCCATCTTGAAAAAAAATAATTATTTGATTCCATGCATAAATAAACTTTTCTAAGTTGAGCTCAGAGGTGACCCTTCTTATCACTGAAAAGGTTGAGCTTGTTTTATTTTTGAAAGAAGTGACTAATTGCTATTTCTTGTTGAGTTCTGCAGTTACTCGGTATTTTGTTATCTACCCAAACATCAGAGACTGAAAAAGAGGTGCAGGATATGGGTAATCTTAAACTTGCCTTTTTATTTAGGGCCTGATAGCAAAGAGCAAGCAGGCTGACTCTTTTAAGAATCAAATAATGACGTTGAGAAGGAAATTTTACCCGAGCTGACTTAGAGAGAACCAGCAATGCGATGTTACTTAATTTTGCAATCACTAGTTTGCAAATGTGACACTTTCTTTCTATACTCCAAGATGCGAAGAGCTTGTACAAATACTTTGCACATATATATATAATTAAAATATGCTGGAAACCATTCCCATGTGGCAGTAGAGCAGGAACCAGCAATCCATAAATGCATAAACTTTTAAATTGAAAGGAAATGGTAAATTTGAATCTTGATATTTCTAAGAGCTTGCGTGTTTAGTTGCTGATTTTTGGTCCTGTTTTGCAGTGCTTAGTGTAATAATTTGTAATTTGTATTAGTATTCTCTTGAATATATATTCTGAGAGCTTGTATAAGGTGCTTTTGCAACACCTGCAATGATCCTGTTTCACTAGAGGCGTTACCTGCACATACCAAATGATTCAGGCTTTCTGGTAACTGAATTTAGTTGAGGTTTGAGAGATGACCTGCTAATTCTGCTCTTGAGAGAATAACTGTCCTTTCTACAATAAGGATTCTGTTTTTCTACATAATCATTTTTGTTTTGGAAATCAATACCCTGTGTTTGCTACTGGATGATTAATTTCTTAATTTTACCTTTTCATCTTGCAGTATTTACAGACTACACCCTCTGCAGGAAATTTGTCTTTAGGAAAGTTTGGCATTAATCTAAGATAAATGAACCCTTTTTGAGAGTCATTAGTCTCACTGTTTTAGATACATGTGTTAAAATACCCTTGGAAATGCCTGTCATCTCTGTTTCATCAAATGACTTTCATTCTCTTTGCACAAACATTTATAAAACAGGTATTTCTGCTGAAGTATGCTTAGAAAATAAGGTTATAATGAAATAATATATTTTAAGTATTTGCAATTTTTATTTTAATAATTTCCTTAATGTATTTAGTTTACTTAAATATTTAAATATTTTCAAATACATTGAATATTGAGTGCTATCTTAAAAGATCTGGAACATTTTAGATACACTAGAACATCCAACAACTGCATTATCACACTGATAAGGTTTACTGGATTTTATTGAAAAAAAGCCCTGCTTAGTGTATGTGATATTATATTACAAAAAGTTTGCACACTAAACTAGTTCACCTTTTTGTTCAATAGTGACATCTTCTGGTGGGTTTGAACATGCCCTTCCAAAATGATTTCTTTCAGTTTGATTAGTCCTGAAATAGAACTGAGAACTAAGCTTTTGGACTTGCTACTCATAAGTGTGCAGGGATTCAATATATATTTTACGGCAATTTTTCTATCTGATTTTCCCTCCTCTTCTGCTTACATTTGGAGGGCCATAAAAACGATAATTTTGGGAAGTCTGTAGGGACTAGGAGCAGCAGATACCATTTTCTCCTGCAAAGTTATCATGGAGTTGGCTCAAGTTGGTAGCACTTGAGTCACTTGCACTGGCAGGTAGTCATTCATGTTTTGCAGAGCCTGTTTAACAGCATTCTAACAAATGCCTCAGTCCTTCCATGTGTTAAGTGCTAATTAGACGTCATTAAATAGTGTTGGGTTGGGTTTTTTCTCTCCTTAATATTGATTTATGTGGGGTTTTGGAGCTTGCATTCAATTAGTTTTATGCTGTTTGTATTATGCTAACCGCTGTCTGGAGCTTGGAATCACATTTTCTTCAAGAACCCTGCAATTACGTAGACAATTACAAATAGGATTTATAGCAAAACAGAAAAAAAAAACCTCTTACGTCTGAGAGACTGACAGGTCTGGTCTCTATATAACTCCAGTAACTTTATGCGGTAAGGTGATTGCTCATATCCACAGTGAAAGCCACCTTACTTGCCTCCTGGGAAACGGCTCTTTTCTTGGCTTCAACCACAGACATCTACTAATTGGACTATATTCCTGTTACTCTTTTATTTCCTGTTACTTGATTGATTTGGATGTTTAGTTCATATTTAAATTGCTTAGTTTAGAACAATAACCAGTCCCCTCTTCATGATCAGTTGTTCTAAAATCTAATTTTACCCTGTACAATTGTCTCTACATCTGTTGTGTAACAATTTTCTCACTTTCTAGAGGAAAGGTTGAGACTTAGCTCTGACAAAATCATGTATTTGGAAGGTAGATGTCTCCTCAGAAGAGTGAGCTGGGAAAATGCAGGGAGATTAGGAACGCCGTTTCTAATCTCACATGTGGGTGCATAAATTTCTGGAGAAAAGTAGATAGGTCTTTTGTGTGGGTGTGTGGTCACCACTGGGGGTGGAAGTTGCATTTACCAGAAAGTAGATTATTTTATATGACTGAGATTAGTTACATATAACTTTAGTGCTTTCTTTTTACTTCAAAACATTTTCAGTGACTTATCAAAACATTTTCCGTGACTGTTCGTAGATTATTTTATGACTGAAATTAGTTACGTATAACAGAAAAAAATTAAGTCTGGGAGCTTGGGACAAGACTTACAGCTTCTAGTGTAGATTAGAGATTGGGGACTTAATGTCTGTGCTTTGGATGGGGTGCTTTTTGTATGCAGAAAGATAAAAATTGCTGAATAATTCTCACTCTCTATTTCCACACTATGATGATGGAAATCATCATATTTTCTATAATGGCAGAAAAATATGCTCCCCTATGTTATAAAATAACATTTTAGTATTGTATGGTTTATTGACTTCAAGCATACAGTTACATCTTGAACACAATGCTTGTAATTAGCATACATTTTGTTATTGTCTTTGTCATTTGTAGTGGAAATCTTTACAAACAAAAATCTTTTTGCACAAGTTTACTGTGGGCTAGGGAGTATTCATGGAAAGTTTGAAACACACTTCTGTATTTTGAGACTGCAGAATATCTGATGGGCTTCTACTTCTGAAGGTAATCTTTAAGTGCATTCAGAAAAATGCAACAGTTTCCTTTCTTTGCATTGAAATGTCTCTAAATATTTCTGTGTGTTAGTGTTTCAGGTGAGCCTGATTTGGGTGGTTGATTTCTTGAAAATCCAGTATTCAGCAGGCAGTTGAATCTAATGTAATTTCCTTCAGTCATCCCGTGCACAAATTAAAGTTCTCATTTCAGTCACTTGGCCTCTCTGTGACGTCCTCTTCCCTACCACTCAGCCTGAATATTAAAAAAAAAGTAACTATCCATGATACACGCAAGATAATAACACTGCTGTGTAGGGATGGGGGTGGATTTTCAAGAATTGTGTGTAATGTAAAATAAGGTCTGACTGTAACTTGATTTGTATCTTGCAGGTGCGCAGATTTGCAGAAGCATTCTTTTGTCTTGAGCATCCTAGGCAAGCTGCCCTTGCCTATCAAGAACTGCAGTGAGTAGCCATTTGAAATGCACAGTATGTAGCATGTACTGTTATTCTGTAGATTATGTTGCATAGAAGTACTTACTGTCTTGTAAAAATACTGTAAGTTCAAGAGAAACTTATATTCTAAATATAGGCTGAAGGTTTTTAATGAAACTTATATAAGAAGTTATTGAATAACTATTAAAGCTATTGAGTAACTAATTAGTAGAAAAGCTACTTAAGTGAATTAAACTACTGCTAATTTCTGTTAATATAAAAATAAATAGTTCTTTTTTTTCATGTAGGACTGCTTCCTTTTTTTCAGTGCTCAAAGTCATCTACAGATGTGTGCAGCTATCAAAAACACTTCCTTCTGCAGTTCTCTTCCGCCCCTCCCTATTGAATGCAGTGAACTAGATGGAGATATGAATTCCTTGCCTATAATCTTTGAAGATCGATATTTAGATTCAATTACGGAAGGTAAACACACCTCACAATGCAGTTTTCTTTTTGAAGAAATGAGTAAAAATTATGTAAAACTTGAGTATTTTTCTTTACTTTTCTTGCCCACTTTAAAGGAGTACATTTATTTGCTAGGAAATGTTTCTTTGGTTTCAGTTTTGATAATATGTAAAGTTCTGTAATTGCTAGTGCTTTATAGCTTCTGTTACCTGCATAATCATGTTGTAAACGATCTTTTTTCTTATTTCCTCCTGTCAATATTTTTTCTCGTGAAAGATCTGGATGTACCCTGGTTGGTAGTTCAGAGCCTTCCAAGATCAGAGTCCAATAAACTGGATAAATTTGAAGCAGAAGAAAGTTTTGTACCTGGTTTTACTAGCCCAGAACTGAAAATAAGACCTGCGGGTGCCTCCAACCTTTGGCATTCAGAAGGTGACAGGATGCTAACAAAAACTTTGAAAGGGAAAAACGAAGATGCAAATAAATCCAAAGTTAAGGTTACTAAGCTCATGAAAACAATGAAACCTGAAAACACAAAAAAAGTGGTGAAACAGAACTCTAAGGACTCTGTGGTGTTAGTAGGCTACAAATGTTTAAAAAGTGCACCACTGGAAGATGCCTGTAGAAGTTCAGAAGGCAGGCCTTCATGCAATGCTAATGAAGGGCTGGACCCTACATTAGGTGGGTTTCCTTGTGATACAAAGACCTGCACTAGGCAAATAAGTCAAAAAGAACTTCCATTTTTGCAGTCTGGAACTGAAGAAAAGACTGCCGAGATTGAAGGTGTCCAACCAAGTCCAGGTGGTCCCGTGCACTGTGAAAATGTGGCTCTTTTTGGTAGACTTACTACCTCCCAGACAGGTTCTGGAACTCTGCAAGCAGATAGTGCTCTACAGCCCAGAGATACACTTGAAGGTTGTCATGGGGGTCAGCCAACTTCCTCAGGAGTCAGGACAGTTGAGGTCAAACCAAGTGATAAAAATCCTTATGAAGGGGAGAAAGTAACTGTTCACATTGGTTCATGGGCCGAGTTTCCACAACAGGGAGTACAAGGAGAGAGTTTGCAGACACACAATACTCAGACTTCAGAATCTGGAAATAAATGGAATTCAGGAGAACAGGAACCAGTGCTTGAAAAGGAAGATGTCCATGAAAGAAACTTCCGACATACCAGTGATATCTTGACAAAAACGAAAAGTAATCAGCCTACTCTTTCTACAAAAGAAAGTCAACTTTCTGTAAGTGGAGACGTGACTAAATTGCCAGATGTTAGCATGACATACGCCTCTTCTAGGTTTTCAGATTCAGGTGTAGAAAGTGAACCAAGTTCTTTTGCAACTCAATCCAACCCTGATCAGGTTTTTGAAAATACTCAAGGGCAAAGTGCATACAATGGTGAGAGAGTATTTCCTCAGCTTTTACTAAAACCAGACTGTGCTACAAAAAATGCAATAGAAAGCCACTGCACTGAGAGCACCAGCGCTGTAAGTGAGATACAATCATCCCTGACATCCATAAATTCTCTGCCTTCAGATGATGATGAGCTGTCACCTGATGAGAATTCAAAGATATCTATTGTACCTGAATGCCAGCTAAGTGACAGTAAAACGGTATTGGATCTTGGAGCAATCGACTTGCAAAAATGTGATGACAGTAAGAAATCAAATACTAATTTGCAGCAACAGGGTGTTGTGTTTTCAGGGCACTCGGATAACAAAACTCTGTCTGTACATTCCTCACTCTCAGGAACAAAAGATCTTTTGCACTTAGTTGCTTCAGATAAGGATACATCTGCTAATGTGAAAAGTTACAGCCCACAGGCAGACCTTGGCACAACCTGCAAGGGCTCTGAGGACCTTGAAAGGCATCTTAATACTAGAGAAGAACCAGTTAAATTGTGTTTGGAAATTACTTATACGGGTGAGCCATCTGTTGTTTTAGGTTCTCCATCTGTAAATGTAGTGTGTGAGGCTGAAAAAACAAATGAAGGAAAACACAGTGAGCCTTTAGAACTAAAAGAGACATCTGAAGAACTGTCCACAGCCAGAAGTGAAACTGGTACAGATAATCCATCTCCAACCAGTAGTACTGACATGGTAAAGCAAGGGCTTGTGGAAAACTATTTTGGCTCTCGAAGCAGCACAGATATTTCAGATTTTTGGCCTGTGGACAACAGCAATCCTGTTAGCCCTCAAAAGGAAACATATGAAAACCAAATTATTTGCTCTTCCCAACAAGATGAAGAAGAAGAGGAAGACCAAGAAATGATTGAAAATGGGTATTACGAAGAAACAGACTATAGTATATTAGATGGAGCTTCCAGCGCTGAGCAGGATCAGGGCTCAGCAGAAGAGAGAGCGCTGAGATCCGAAAGGATTGATATTGGACATCTGCGAGGTGGAATGACAGTGCCTCCTGTCTGTACTCCTGGCTGTCTGTCTTTTCCTTCTTCTGTGAGAGACTCTCCTTGCAGTGTTAATTGTTCTTCGAGGAGTAAATCTGATGCAATTACACAACAGCCAAGCAGCAAATCCTACAGCTCAGCTTCATCTGTTTCCTGGTTTGAAAGCTCCCCAAAACCTCAAATGTTAGCGTAAGTGATTGTTTTAAAACAAATTTTTTACTTTTAAAAATGATGTTAATAGAGTATAGAAGGGGAAAAGACACGTGGTTAGACTCCAGAGTGCCCCCAGCACTGTCACGTGGTTTCTGCACACTCATTTTAGATACTCAGAAGGTCTGTTAGCTCTGAGTTCCTTCTACTGACCATCTTGTAATTTTATGTAGTTTGACAGACTTCAAGCAAAAAAAGGGATTTCTTTGGTTCTCTAATATGTTCCTTTTTAAAAAAGTAATCGCTCAGCTTAAAAGTGATGTCATAATAGCTACTGGGCATAAAAATGGTGTTTTATGAAATGGAAGCTGTTAAAATAGCAAGAATAGGAAAACATACTTTTGAGTTTAAAAGCATAAAAACATTCAACTGATTGTCCTTCTAATTAAGTGGCGCAAATGTGCAGTGCTAACCAAGGTGATGGCGCTGTTTTTCAATCTTAACTTTAAGTATCCGAAATGTAACAACACCTCAGAGACTATAGTGCTCTAAGTTACACTGCAATTTGTGTACCAGGATAACCAAATTTAGAGGAGGAACATCAGGGATCCCAGATTGCACTCCTCTTGCTTGCTGTAAGTGTAAGAGTTTCCCTGATAACACCCTGCTGCTAACTGAACACAGGAATCAGCAGCCTCACGTGTTGTATTAGAAGTAAACCATTGCTATCAGGAGGAAGAAAGCTTACAAGAGAGGTAGAAAGGAGAATGCTAAGCAAGGCAGAAGAGATAAAAGACCAGATAGTTTGTGGTTAGCAGCTGAGAAGAGGAGGAAGAATTGAGCAGTGGTTGAGGGAAACTGGTTACTAATAGATACAAAAGTCACTTCTGAAATACTGGTGTGCAATGGGAGGGATGAAAAGCGGAGAGTATTTACTGTGGCCTTTAACAATAAAGGAAACAGGGAACTCGGAGTAAAACCAAAGATTTGGCCTTGGGGAAAGCAGATTCTCGCAGAGCGTGGGATAACTGGGATTGCAGAGGGCACGATCTGCTCCACAGAAAACCACCCTTAGTACTTTCAGTTCAGCAAACGCACCTTGAGTACAAACTAAGAAACCTCTGCTGTGGAGTGATAGGCCTGTGGTGGTTTCTGTTCAGACTGACGTCGTTGAGGCTTGCTTGTGCCACTTGGGGAGGAATGAACTAAAGATAAAGCTGGAAAAACAGCGAACAGAAATGCGAATGGGAGGAAAACAGTGAGCCGGCAGAAGGTATTGGTAAGATACAGAGTAAAGCAGGGAGTTCTGAGGGGTCATGCAGAACAGATTAAGGAGGGAAAGTAGCCTAAGGAAGTGCTGCAGGGAAAGTGGTGTGCAATAAATTAGGTAGGAAGGACATACACTGAAAAACTAAGAGAAAGAAAGGGAGGAACCCAAGAAATTCCTAGCATACGATGAGCTCAGCTAATAGAGGCCATACAGTTTATGCCTTCATATAATATCTAAAAGATCAAAGATCTGCCTTCTTCTGAAGCAAGTATCATTTACTTAGCCTACCAGAGGGTCTTTCTGCTCAGCAGTTACAGCACTGGTTCCAGGTCTCTGCTAACCTGGGAAATAGGTTTTAAGTTTGGCAAGAATTAGCAAAAGTCAGTGTAAATCTTTACCTTGACTTCTGGTTGCTTGTAATTCCTGTGGATTTGTTACTGCACTTAAAGATGTTGCCTGCTCAAGACCAGAATTAATCCAGAATCTTCACTGGTTTCAGAAATACTCCCAAGATTGCAGAAACATTCAATGGAAAGAAGAGATTAAGAGTTTAGGGTATTGGCTTTGTAACAAAGGAAGAGGGGTTGTATGAAGCTGCAATAGAAAATATTTTGAGGACTGGCTTGTTTTGTGAAGAAATATATTTTCCTTCATATCAATAATATAGAAAACAAAAAGACAGTTGAAAAATGTATCCTAAGAGATTCTACATTTGGCAATAGTAAATGTTGTTTTCTCATAAATGTGGTTTTGTTCCAGTTTCCTACAGGCCAAAGAAGAATTGAGGCAACTGAAACTTCCTGGATTTATGTATAGTGATGTTTTCAAACTGGCTTCTTCAATACCTTATTTCAGTATGGAAGAGGATGACTGTTCGGAAGAAGGAATACATCTTATAGTCTGTGTCCATGGTCTAGATGGTATGCTGGGAAATGTGATACTGAGTGAGATAACAGTTCAGATTACCAGTCAGGTTTGACTTTTGTCATTTGAACTCTGAGCTGAATGCTTCTGAAATAGGTTCACTGGAGGAAAATAGGAATTTGACACTACGCTGCTACATTTGACAGTGTGTTCCATAGAATCATTTAAATTAAGAATTTTATGTAACATTTGTCTTCAGTAAAAATTTCATGTACATAAACCCGTTTTTGCCATGCTCCACATTAGATACATCTCCCCTTTTTTGAGTCACACAGATATTTGTATGATGGCAACAGAATGGAGTTGCTAACAAAACAGTTTTGTTTAGAATTTGTAATATTACATTGTCAAAGAAAATAAAATGTGTGTCTTGTTAGGAAAAAATCATCCATGTAAAACGGTTAAGTATTTATAAGGTTTTAAAAGGCTAGCTTACTGAATCACTGAGTGGTTGACACTGGAAGGGGTCTCTGGAGATTGTGTACTCCAGCTCCCCTCCTCAAAGCAGGGTCACCTACAGCAGGTTGCCCAGGACCCAGCCCGGCTGGGTTTTTCAGTATTTCCAGTGACGGAGACCCTACTGTAGTAGAAATGAGAAAATCTCTTGCTAATTGAAAAATTTAAATAGCTTGGGTATATTCACCTATTTTTAGTTCAGAGCATATGTGCATCTTAAGAAATATCCTCTTTAGTTAAAATATTCATAGCTTTCTGCCGTCAATGTTTTTGTCTTTTTTTTTGAGTAACTTCTTAAATTAACAGTGTAAGGAAACACAGGAGGGCAGTAGGATAGAATATTGGACTGGCCTGACACTGCACAGTCTTCTTGTTCATTGTTCAAATTCCTAAGTTTTAAAAAAAAAAATAAATCAGAATAGCTTTTCTTTCTTCCTCCGGGCAGAAAGCATCCTTTGTTAAGTGCTTTTAAAGCAGAACTGAAACATCTGCACTAGTAATAGGGAATACAAATTGTTATTGCATGCTTAGAATTGACACACAAGTTAACTTGGCCAAAAAAACTGTTGTTCAAAAGCTGTCTTTGAAGCATTAGAAAAATCCACATAGTTAGAATTTTCATATGAAATGTTGAGTTCATACAAGTTCTTTCTTATTAGTAACAGATTGAAATAAAAATCTTGTTGTGTAACTAAGTCAGAAAGGGTACTTTTTCTTCACAAAATATGATCATTCATGTAGGGAAATCTTCAGGATGTTGGATGAATTAGCATTTTTTGTCTTGGGCACCAGTCTGAACGTGTCTTTATCTGCTGACAGTCCACTCGGTCTTTTTATTCTATGGAAATGTTTACAGCTTGCCCTTAATTCCTTGCTCCTTCACTGAATTCTTTAAGCTGTCTCCAAGTTCTTAAATTGTCTTTTATCCAAGTTAATTAGATTTTCAAGAATGTAATGTGCACAGTGCCCTGCATCCATTGGATGCTAACACAAAATCAAATGTGACTTCCTAAATCCTTGCTTTTTTAAAATGTTTTCTGCATTAAATGTCATTTTTATAGACCGTTTTGTCACTTCATTTGTCATTGCAGTTTATCTTCTTGAGCCTTACTGAATTCTAATTAGGACTGAGAATATCATTAGATGTGTTTAAATATAAAGTTGTGCTGTAGGTTCATTTCAGTATTCTAAGTGCTTTTATTGTAAGTTAACTTCACGGTATCTAACTCTTGGTTGTTTTTCCTTTTTAAGGTAACAGCGCAGATCTAAGATTAGTGAAGACTTACATTGAGCTAGGGCTGCCTGGAGGGAGAATAGATTTTCTTATGTCCGAAAGGAATCAGGTATTTGCCAACAAAAATAGAATATTTGTAAAGCAGTCAACAATGTACATCTTCAGACATGTTTATTTAATGGCACGATCGTGCTGCAGTTTGCCATGTCCTGTATATTTTTATTGTATTCTCACAGAATTTGTTATTTGATCTGTGCTTGTGGTATAGTAATTACAAAACCTGGTGTAATACTGAAGGTAAATATGGGTATGTAAGGAGTAACATTTGTTGCTGCTATTTTGTTGTGTGTGCTGCTATCTCCTAAATTCTTGACATAACCAGTTAGGCTTGTAGATAAAATGCCCTCGATATTAGTGGTGAAAACGGTAATAGTGAAAACTGGTGTGACAGGAAGAGAGATGCATTATTTCACAGGATCTGAGAAATACAAAATACCTGTCTCTTGATTTTGTCAGTGTTCTGGAAGATCCACATCGTGACACTGAACCAATAGCTAATTACCTCTTCTGTTAAACTTTTGTGAATTTTATGTTTTCAGACAAAGTAAACTTGACAAAGCACAAAAGACCAATTTTTACTTTTTTGCATGTGTATGTTACATGTGGTATTAGACACTGCAGGGACAAACTAGAACACAGAGTCCCTTCAGCAACTCAGACGAAAGGTTCATTTAGTGCAGTAGCATATTTCTGGCAATAGCTGCTGGGATACTTTGTGAACAGGCTGGACAGGCACCGAGTGATGGTTTCTCTTCTCTAGCCCTATAGTTTCTGGCAGCAGTCCTGAGACTTTCTGATTTGGGAATTTCATTGAGACCTCTGAGCCTAATAGCTACTGACTAACAGGTCTTTTATCTTTAATGTTGGCTTCTTTTTGAGCATTTTTGCTTCCAGTTTCCACAGCATACAGTTGTCTTAAATTATTAGTTCATATATGTTACTAATTCAGTTGCAAACAAGGAAATTCAAACAAATCCCCCTACAGCTTGTTTTGGAAAATAAGTAGTCATTAATCATTCCTTGCTTTCCACTGCAGTTAATTAAATATTTCATAAGCAAGTATAGTTTCTCCCTCTGGAGGCAACCTAAGAGACTTAATCTATTCAGTATTTCTCAGGATCACCTGTGAAACACTTTCTGGTCATCTGTAATATCCTTCCCTGCCCACTTTCAAACATCTTGTCATTTAAAATGGGATGACCAGAACGAGATGAGTCATTTAAGATGCTTGTGCGCTATGGACATAGAAGATGCTATATTGATATTTTCTGTTCTTTCCTTGCTTTCCTAGCATAGCTGGCTGGATAGAACACAGATGTATAGATGATTGCTAGCATATATGTTTAAGGCTGTTTTTCCCTGTGTAACATTTTGCATTCCTTGCCATTTTATCACCCATGCACGCAGTACCATAAGATTCTTCTGTAATTCTGGTCAGTTCTAGATTTGATTATCTGGGATATTCAGTTTTGTCTCTAAACTCCGACATCTCATCTCCTTCCCTTTCCCAGATCATTTATCAATATGTTGAACACTACAGATTTTGGCACAGATCCTTTGGAACTTGTGTTGAATAGTTTAAGGCAGCCTTTGGCTACCTCTTTTTTCATTTCTTACTGCTAAGCATTGTAGAGAATAAGCTGTGAACTGGGAATAAGGCTTTAAGGATTTCTTTTGTTTTGAATAAACAGTGCTGATGTAGACTCTCAGCTGTTGCAGTAATTGTCTCATTTCTATTGCACAGGCAGTGTGATTTAGTTCTGAATATGCAGTTTGGTCCTCTGTTTCACAACAGATAAGATTATGTATAGGGAAAGGCTTAGAACTAAGGCTGGCTGTGAAATGTTAAGATTTGTTTCGGTGTTAGAAGAAAGTAGTCTTACAGTAAAATGTGTCTCGCTTTGTTCCATGTTACAAGAAAAAAAACTTCAACAAATATAACTAGTTGTAGTGTTTGGATTCAAAGTTAATATTGATAACGTGGATTCTGTTACTTGTGTGCTATTGATCGAAACACTGGGGAATAAGAATTCGGACTGAATGCAGAATGTATATTGCTGCATTAGAAAATACAGTTATTATTTTTATTTCTTTTATTTTACAGAATGATACCTTTGCTGATTTTGATTCGATGACAGATCGCCTTTTAGATGAAATTATACAGTATATACAAATTTATAATCTAACCCTTTCAAAAATCAGGTAATATCTGTTCTATATTACTTACAGAAATAAACTTAAATTAGAGCCCTGTGTTGTTCTGAACTGTTATGCTCAGGAGCAGCCGAAAGAGAGGTGGGGAAGAAAAATTCAGGGAGAGGGAGGAGCAGGGGGAAAGGAGGACAAAGGAGAGAGAAGGGAATCCCCAGCTGAAAGAAGACTGAACATTGTTGTAAGCTCACCTAGTCTTGGTGGTGGTTTTAAGGCAGAGTTAAGCATTCCATTTAAGGAACTGCTGTCCAGTGCTTCCTCAGACCCTGTGTGGTAGATAAAGTTGTGAGAAAGTTGAAGGAAACTGTAATGGCGCTATGTCAAGATCAATTTAGCTTTCGTGTGAATTTATAGTCTCTTCGCCAAGGATGACAAAGCCAACTGTCTATACTGTCATTCCTACAGGGAAATTCTGTCTTATCTGTGATGTTGAAGAGCAACTGCATGAGAAATACATATTGTGATTTTGATGTTTTCTGATGTTTCCTCTGCTAAAAAACATGTTTTACATCTTAATAGAAGAGTTGTGCTAGTCAATGCATCCCTGTTCCCTTTTCTTAGTTACTTCCAGGGAATACCTGTTCCATTCATTCCCTCAAAGCAGGGTACACTGCTGCGTTGCTGGAGTTAGCTCATCAATAGATGAAAGGAACAGATTCAAGCCTGACTTCATTCATTTGTTTAGGCATCCTCAACTTACACATCTGGAAGGTTTTCTGACTTGCTAGTCGCATGCGTTTCCTACAAGTTTCTGCATGGTCATGTGTTTTGTAGGCCTTACTCAGCCAGAAGAAACATCTAACATGTTTAAACATAATCTCACTTTTTTAAACAAATCTTTCTATTTTGAGATGGGCAATGTTGCCTAAATCGATGATTTAAAAAAGACGGGCACTGTGTGATTATATTTGTGTTACACAGACTGCACGTTAGTGCACTCTTAGTCCAGGAGAGGAGATTTCTGTAACCCACCAGCACACACTGACATCTTCTCACCATGCTGCAGTCTGAAGGCTGTAAGGAGCAAACCCACAGTTACTATTGTCCGTACCTGAGAACTGAATTCTCCTTTCCTTTCATTTTGCTTCTCTCATGAGACTTTCAATTTGTAAACATTTGTAACTTGAAAGAAAAAAGAAACTACTAACTTTTTCGTTCCCTTTTCAAAGGTTTATACTTGTGTTTGGCCCTGCCAAAGTAGGAGGCTCCTTCTCTCATCTTTACTTTTCTTATGAGAAAGTTAAACCTATTCAAGGCCAGGCTGGATGGGGCCTTGGGCAGCCTGATCTAGTGGGAGGTGTCCCTGCCCATGGCAGGAGGGTTGGAACTAGATGATCTTTAAGGTCGCTTCCAACCCAAACCCTTCTGTGATTCTGTCAGCACATCCTGCAGCCGTTTCCTGGTAGCTACATGAGAGACCTTTCAGAAAGAGATGTACTTATACCCAAGTTTTTGCAGGGATGACCCTAGAAAGCCTAGGGAACTACTTTTGAGAGATTGTTGAAATGGTCGATGCGTTCCTACCTCATTTTGGCTGTCCCACTGTAAAGGAAGTGGACTTTGTGCTAGTTAGCCATGCTCTCCTGAGTGATGCTAGTTTCTCCTCATGAAACCAGCCTATCTGCTAGAGAGTGTTCCGTGTACAAGTGCTGCTCAAAGCTGAGTCAAATTGGAAACCAGTCTCCAGACCTGTAACGATTTTGTATGGCAAAAAAAGCTGAGAGCATCGTGCGCCAGAAATACCTGTATTTCTGTCCCTCTTTTGCAGTCAAAGTCTTGTTGCGGGCAGAAGGGAACACACGCATTCTTAGATCTTATGCAGAGCTAAGAATTTACTGTTAGTCCAATTAGTGTTTTAATAACCTCATAGAAGTGCAGCAAAAAAGTACTGTTAGTCTAGTTACATTAACATGAAAATTCATTGTTCAACTTCATGTAGAAAAGTCCCACTATTAATATGGTTAAAATTTTCTACAGAAACTTGCCAGTATCTTTTCTTGGGTGGGAGCTGTCTGGGTCCCAAGATTGGTGGTTTCTGCCTGCCTTAAGCAGTGGGACATCAGCATCCTGGAGCTTCGGTATGAAGAGAATGATGTTCACAGCGGGGATTTCTGCCTTCTTGGCCTTGGATGTGCCTATATTTGTTTTCATACTTCCGTATTTTCAGTCTGCCCACATGCTCTTTCTTTTGTTTCCTATTTACTTGGTTTTTTTCCATTCTCTGTTATCCCTACTGCTGGCTTTCTTTCCTGAGTTGTATGATTATGCTTCCGCAGAGACCATTAATAGACCACGGGGGACCTGACCCGTGCCTGCTCTCTGCCACACCATACTTTGTTCTAGTGATACATAGTTCAAGCCACATGGAATAGCTAATTGTTATTAATAGAAACTATAGTGAAACTAAAGCAACTTTAGGCGTCACTTTTTAATTCAATGCCAGGCGATTGTTATCAGTGTTAAAACAAACTAAAATCAACTTAGGCCAGGACAAGTCAAGAGACATTCTTGAGATTCCAGGCACAGGCGTTGGACTTGATGAGGCTTGTGGGTCCCTTCCAACTCAGGACATTCTGTGATTCTGTGCTGTCGGGTCAATGTAAAGCCTCGTGTCTTCATGTAATGGCAAAATAGTGCCATTTTGTGCTGCATTCTTAAACCATTTCAGGATGGAAGCCTGTCCTGGTCATCACATAGCTAGGAAATAAACAAAGCGGTCTTAACAGTGTAGTTTCAGAAACTGTTTTCCTCCTGTCTGATGACCCATGTTGGACTTTCAGTTGGATTATTCGGCTTGTCATCCTCTTCCCCAAGTAACTCACTGAAAAAGAAAGCATTTCTTAATACTATGCATATATTAAAACATCTGCTCATTGTTTTAGCACTTTTTTGATTATGACTTTTGATGGATTTTTTTCTTCCACAGATTTTTATAGTTGGACAGGATTTTGTGTTCGTTAGCACAGACTAATGAGGTTTTACTGTGTCTAATTTTCCAGTATGATCTGAATTGGTAGCCTTACACCATAAAGCACATAAAATACTACAGTTTAATTCTGTTCCTTCAGTGTGTTAATGATACCTTGTATTCAAAAGATGGTAATATTGCCACCTACTGTTCAGAAACACATTGGTTTTGCAGAGCATCCCACAGTTGCAGGTATCTGAAACAATGAGTAGGATGAGTAACGTTTTTGTCTTACACTTTCAAAACCCTTTTTGAAGGATTTTCCTCCCTTTTCCATTTTTGATTTGAGCAAATCCTTAAACCTTTCTGTATTGGAAAATAATAATGGAGCCTTATTATGCATTCACCTAGATGGCTGAATTTCATCACAATGTATTACTGTAACCTTTGTTATTTTTCTGAGTCTTTACAATTTAAGAACACATGTTAATCTCTGAGGTACATTCATATAGCTAATTGTGAGCATCTTCTTTTCCTCAAATGGATCTTACATATGCATTTCCAAAGTTTTGATTCAGGTTATTCTTGAGGATGATAGGATTGATTGATGGATCGCTGTTTTTCCAGTGACAAAATTGTCCTTTGCTATGATACAGTATAAAGGTTTCTCTTCCCTTTACGACATTTAATAAATAATGGATGAAATAATGGAGAGAACTGCCAAGAGAACGTCTCTGCTGATGTTCACGTCTTCTTTAGAAAATAGTATCTTTTACTCAAGAGCAGTTGTGTGATGCTGGTCATCTTCAGGATAAACTTACTCAATTTCTGTGGACATTTTCTGGTTCCTAAAGAAATCTATGCGTTTCTTTTTCTTTTATAGACTTTGTGATGTACTCTGAGAATGGTTTTAAAGCTTAGTATTCAAGAGAGTCAGCAGTTCAGTATTTTGTTAAACAAATGCACTGCTCTTGTGCTGGCAGCACACAGGATATGTATCTTTCATTTCTAAATTAGGCAAACATAGCAGGCTGCCACGAAGAATTTCTGATATCACAGCAATTTCAAAAATTTAGCAGTAGAAGTGAACAGGAGGGATATACATATATGCTTAAACTGTGTATAGCCTGCTCTGGCATAGAAATGTATAATTATGTCAGAATTTAGGTGGTCAGGTAGCCCTGCCATTCTATAACCTAATATTTGAATTTTCTCATTTAGCTTTAAATCACAATTTTTTGAGTCAATTGTTCTTGCTGGGGAAGCAATTGCAGAGTCAAGTGATTTTTTAGCAGATATTATATAATAATAATATAATATAATAATCTGTTATATATTATAATCTATAATAATATATTATAATATTATATATATTATAATCTATAATAATAATATTATAATCTATAATAATAATCTGTTAATATATTAACAGATATTATTGGTAACTTTGTTTTAGCTATTTTTGGTGACTGGGGTAGTGATAGCAAGTGGGAAGGGTGAACTTAAGGACATAATGTTGTGGGACATACGTGATCTGGCTGCGACAGTTCTACTATGTATTTCGGGATGATTGTCTGTTCTCCACATGTCCTGAGGTTGCAGTTGTAAAGCAGGAAGGCGCTTTGTCCTTCTAATTTTGTGAGTCTTACCTCAACCAAGTCCTAGTGCCTAGGATGCTGTGGTCCTCACCTCAACAGGGGCCTGTAAGCATAACTGCATGGTAACTAAAATTGCTTTATTTTGTGGTGTCCCTTCTGAAGAAATGCTTTGTTCAGGCTTGTGGGTACAACAGTAGGCAACTCAGAAGTAATATTTATTCTCAGATACATGAAGCTAAAGAGTCCCATCCGTCTCTGCCCTATCTCACTTAAACAGGGAAACAATTAAATGTAATATTCTCCTTTCAGACACATATTCTTCAGTTGCCTCACACAAGGTGATAATTACTTTGGTCCAACTGCCAGGCAGATTTGACACGTTGCTGCTAGTTTAAAATAGCCAGATTCAGTTAAGTAAGGGGTTTCCCACTTACAGGAGTACTTTTGGACTCCTTCTTCACTGGATAATTTCAGTAGCTCTCATGCATTTATTATACTGAATGCTCTCACACCCCAAAGCAGTGATTTAGTTGGTCATACACAGCTCATACGATATTTTCTAAGTACTTAGTGCTAGGGGAAATGCACCCAGAAATAACCTTGGGTTTGGGTGGGAGATGCTGCTGGAGGGATACTTTATTTCCACTAGCTTTTCAAAAAGGGTGAATAAAATAATTCTAGAGGAGCTCAGGACATGTTTGTAGTGAATTTGTGCAGGTTGGGAGATACGGACAAGCTATGTTTTCTGTGTGACCTAAAGTACAGGCTTCTGAACGGAAACTCTTCATTATTTTTTTCCTATGCTCTTTCAGCATTTTATGACACCAGTTTTAATTTTCTCGTTTAAAAAAAATTGCAATAAAATTCTATGTTATACTGGTTTTTTTTCCTTTTAAACAGCTTTATTGGACACTCACTGGGTAATTTAATAATCCGTTCAGTGCTCACTAGACCTCGATTTAAATATTACCTCAACAAACTTCATACCTTCCTCTCTCTGTCTGGACCACATCTTGGTACTCTCTACAACAGCAGCGCTCTTGTTAATACAGGTGAAGTATTATTTTCAATAGTATAAGTTTAGGGGAGATTTTGGTTTTGAAACACACTTAGCAGTTTCATGTGTGGTGCACGTTTTTGTATTAATATGATGATGAAAAAGTGCACGTTTCACTGGCATAAAAAAGGAGTTATTAAAATAAAGTATCAGTAGAAGGATGTGCACGAGATGGTTGACATAAACATTTTCCCATATATTTGATTAAGGGTTTGTATTAAAGCATAAAGAAACTCCATTATTGATATGTTGAGCTCAATTTATTACAAACTGAATTTTAATATACTTAATCTGCAAAACAAGTAGGTAAGATGCATTCAGATAATTCTGAAGTAGTGTCTTTTCTCTCTCAAAAATGTCTTACAGTAAACCTTACAACCTGCAGATGTGTTTGTACCTTGTGAATGTCTGGGGTTTTTTTTAAGGACTTGCTTGCTTGCTTTTTGCTTGGCAAGGGAGAGATTTTCTGAAACGACAGTTACCGGCTGCCTTTGCTTAGTGACTAATAAAGAGGGTACAGCATTATAGAAAATAGAATACTCTGATTTCCCTCCCAGAAAATTCTACTTCCTTTGTTCAAGTCATATTTAATGAATTCAGTGGTTCTATAAAGTTATTTTTAGAAATCTGAGAAGTTGTGCTTCTTGCTTGGTGCTACATATTCCAACATGAAAATGTTGTGATAATCTGTAAATTACTGAAATACATGTTGTATATTGCCTCATGGGTAACATGAATGGATTTTCACTGTTAATGTAATTTTTTCTAGAAAGGCACATATAGTAGTGGACATAATAGTCTCCATTCTTTATTATATTTAGGCAAGAAAGAATAATGAACAAAAATTTTGTATGTTTCTGGGCTTGACAACGCTGACATGAAAATCAAAACTAACACCTGAGGAGCTTAAATATAAGGCCTTTATGTATTTTATGTATGTTCACTTAGCTTACATATTTAATTGTGAATCTGTACTCATGTTGTACCTAACAATGCAGGACTGTGGTTTATGCAGAAGTGGAAGAAGTCCGGTTCTTTGTTGCAGTTGACATGTCGAGACCATTCGGATCCACGACAAACATTCTTATACAAACTTAGTAAAAAAGCAGGTAAGCTTTGTTAATACTTACTGTCTTTTAAAGCCCACTGTACATAAATCTATGTCATTCAACTCTCCTTTGTACAGTGTCAGTCAGTCAGTTGTTACTTGCTGAGGGAATAGTCACCTGAACTTGCTCTTTTCAGTTTCTTTAGGTTCTTTACCTCTGTTTTCCTTTACTGTAAAAATCTTCCAAGAGGATTTTTTGTAAAGCATCCTGTAAGAAACAGATAGGTTTTCCTAACAGTTACAGTTGTTACAACGCTATTATTTGTGTATTGTATTTATTCCTTTGATAGGAGTGAATGGTAATTATCCAGTTCTGACATAAAAGGTGAAAGTATGATGTATGCATGGTTTGTACTCAAGCAGTAGAGGCTTATTATCATTAGTTGTGGTTTAATTTTTTGTTGTTTTAGAAAATAGCTGGTGCCAAGTCAAGTTTGTTATTTGCCAGAAAACTTAGTGTGAATTTATTAATATATTATGTTGTGCCTGGTAAATATAACTCTATGCTGAAATGTAACACTGCCAAATCCACCACTAAACCATGTCCCTAAGTGCCACATCTGCGTGTCTTTTAAATACCTCCAGGGATGGTGACTCAGCCACTTCCCTGGGCAGCCTGTTCCAGTGTTTGACAAGCTTTTCGGTGAAGTAATGTTTCCTAATATCCAGGCTAAACCTCCCCTGGTGCAACTTGAGGCCATTTCCTCTCATCCTGTCACTAGTTACTTGGGAGAAGAGACCAACACCCACCTTGCTACAACCTCCTTCAAGGAGTTGTAGAGAGCAATAAGGTCTCCCCTTAGCTTTCTCGAGGCTAAACAACCCCAGCTCCCTCTTCTGCTCCTCGTAAGACTTGTTCTCCAGCCCCTTCACCAGCTTCATTGCTCTTCCCTGGTCATGCTCTAGCACTTCAATGTCCTTCTTGTAGCGAGGGGCCCAAAACCGAACACAGTGTTTGAGGTGAGGCCTCACCAGTGCCAAGTACAGGAGGATGATCATTTCCCTATTCCTGCTGGCCACGTGCTTTCTAATTCAAGCCACAATGCCATTGGCCTTCTTGGCCACATGGGCACACTGATAACTCATGTTCAGCCAAATAATTGATGTTAGTCATTAATTTATGTTGTTATTCTTAAGTGAAAAGTAAATGGGTTCACCTAAACACTGGTATCTATGATTTGGAATATATTCATGGCATTGTTCTTGTAGAAGTGTATGTGGATAAGTGTTTTGTTTGCAGAACTTCCACAGATCTAGGATTGGAGCTACAGTTTGCTCTCATTTAACAAGAAAGCTGGGAGCATTTCAGTTTAATTTTCAAGTAATTTGTCAAGGCAGAATGAGAGAGATAACTTATTTTAACAATTCTCTTTATCTGTTTTTGGTTTATAAATAGGAATTGATTTATAGAATTGTCAATGCCTTTTGAAATGATTGATTGAATAAGTTCCAGCAAATGACAAGTGATGATGATGATTAACTAAGTGTCTGCTTTTCTTAGTCTGTTTTTCTATAGCATTGTATGTGGTTTGTCTGTCAGCTAGCTTTTTTCTTTTATGCACTTAATGAACTGCTAGATTTGTAGAATATTTTTTAAAAGTCAAGTGCAACTCATCCATTGCCCAGCTATTGTGTTTCTTAACACAGAAAGAGTGACCTTGAAAAGTTAACTTATTAAATCAACCTTCTATATTATCTTCAAGTTTAAGAATTATGAAAACAAAATAATTTGTCAAGCCATGTTACCCTATGAAAATAAATCTTAATTTCAGAGAATAATCATAGAATCATAGAATGGTTTGGGTTGGAAGAGACTTTAAAGATCATCTTGTTCCAACACCCCTGCCATGGGCTGGGACATGTCCCACTAGACCAGGCTGCCCAAGGCCTCATCCAACCTGGCCTTGAACACCTCCAGGGATGGGGCAGCACAGCTTCCCTGGGCAACCTGTGCCAGTGCCTCACCACTCTCATCTTCAAGAAATTCTTATGTCTAGTCTAAATCTGCCTCTCTCTAGTTTATACCCATTGCCCCTAGTCCTATCACTATAAGCCTTTGTGAACAGTCCCTCCCCAGCTTTCTAGTAGGCTCCTCTTGTAGGCAGGTAGTGGGAAGAAATTCATGCTTAAATAATTGTCATTTCTGATTAGATTGTTGTTTTTTAAAAAAAATCTGGATGTTTTCTTTTCTGACTTCACCATTAAAAATTCCAGTCACTCAGAGCTGTTTTCTGAATTATTGTCATTGCGAATTGTTGATAAGGAGCAAAAGCTGGCCTTACTTGCTTAGAAGGAACAAAAAGTGAAAGGATTATTTATTCAAAATGAAGAGAGTTAAAGTTTGTGCTGTTTCTTGAATTTTAATTTATCTCAAGCATTGATCACTTTCTGTTGGCAGTTGAGGGTTTTATACTGTCTTTAACCCAGTGGAAAGTTTAGTTTTCTTATGTTGCTTCTTCATAACGATGATGTTTAGAATTATGTTCTTTGACAGTCATCTCCTTGAAATCTGCTTATCTTGCCTTCAGCAATTGCTATCTGTCTGGTAATTTGAGGCTGGTCTTGGAAATGATTGTTAATTTTATACTGTGGTAAGAAATTACACCAGGTTGCCAGCTATGATGACATGAGGTCAGTGCAAACACAATTGTAGTTGCACAGAAGAAAAAGTACATGAAAATTTCTGCATTATGTGCAAGTAGTGCTTCTTGTTGCGGCGTTACGGAATCAACTAAGAATAAGAGTTTAATTTTTGAAATTAATTTGATAAGAAGAAGATTTTTAGATGCAAAACTAAATATAGTCCTGTACTTTCTCGTTGCTTGGCTTTTAGACATTAGTATGGTCTGTCCACTTAGCTTAAATTAATTCTTTTTGTAACTGAACAGTTGATATTTGCCATAAAAGTTACAAAACAGCAATTATGTGGACCTTTCCTGAAAGGAATAAGAGACAGTGAGTTAAGTATTATTTCCAACCGGTGCATGAGTGAGTTCAGCAGCAATAGCACCATGTGGAGATTCAGTGACAAGTTCTGGAATTTGCATAGCTCCCGATTTCTGCTTCCACTTAATCTACTGTTTATGCTTAAATATTTTCCACAAGTGATAACTGTACCTTCGTGGTTACTTTCTAACATCAAACGTAAAAATTGGGTGGCTTGTGATGCCAACTAATTTTTTGGCACATCAACTAAATAATAATAATCAGAAGGTTTTACTTTTAAGAGATTAAGGAAGGATATGCATTTGATGTCTGTGTTCAAATGCATCATTGACTCCACTTGGGGGACATTGTACTTTTTATCTACGGAAATGGAAAGGCAATATGCAGTGAAACTGGAGATCTTTTCAGGTGTAATTTGAGCGCTGTTCCAGGCATTTCTCCCAGCCTTTCTTATTCACTTTGTTCTGTGCAAGGTAAACAAGAGAAACTCGTCTTTTTTTTTTTTTTTTTGCTTCAATCAGAACATTTTGTTTCTTACCTTATTTACATTTTCTACTCAGCTAGTTACACTTTTCATAAAAATAACGTATTCAAAGGAGTCTAGGAAAATAAACTGTAAATTCTTGATTTGTATCCATTGCTACCCAACCAATCTGGACTTCCTTGTTCATGGAACCCGAGATGGTCATTTTTGATGGGTTCAGAGCCCCTGCCTTATATGTTAAGAAACTAGCAGTGAGAGAACAGTTTCATTTATACATAGGTTGCCTTTGATGTTCTGATTGTCTAGAAAAAATGTCAGTGGTATTTAACATTCAGCTTCAGTTTGGTTTCAGACAAGACTTTAGTGTGTGAATACCTTGTTCAGAATGCCAGTACACTGGTCAGTACAGGGTCCAGTTCCAGTCTGGAAACTTGAGCTTGTCACTCACCTGAAACAACAATTACTGAAGACCCTGGAGGTAGTTCCCAATTTGATGTAAATTGTGATTGATCATTTGCAATTAAGGACTTGGCGAGTAGACTGACTCCGAAACTTTGTACGGATCTCATTCCCCTATGATGAATAATTGTGTCAGAAGCGTGGCTTGCTGAGACTGGCCTGCATAAAGCAAACCTCGGAACGCTGTTTTCTATTCCAGTTATGAATTGTTCACTCACTGGTGGGAGTGCTTCCTGCAGCAAACTTTGGATCTGCAAGTTTTTCTACCTCAACTTTAGTTCTGAACTTTTTTTAAATCCCATTACTCACTTGTAGAATATGCCCACATTAGCACTCGGGAATGTATTCAGAAGCAAATCTCTTCATGATCCCTGTTTACTTCAGAGCACAATGAAGGAGCTTTAGCAGCCATTGCATGTCACATCCACAGGACCAGACTAGAGCTAGTCCAAAGTAAACTCTCCTGAAAATAGGCATTGTGATGGATGAGCGATTCTTAATACCAGTGGGTTTACTCTACAGTGCTGTCCCTTATTTTTGCCACAGTTCACAAATGTGAACATACAGCCATAGTCTCTTCTGGGTTATTTTTGTACTCATGTAGGTAGGCTTAGATTCATATGTCTTAGTACTTCCACAGACCTTGATTAGCGGAATTCTGATGTGCTTGTTTATTGTCTTATCTCTTCCTTTAAAGATGTGCATTTTCCTAATCTCTGAAAGGAGAAAAAGATGTTTGGTTTGGGTTTTGTTTATATCCATGTTAACAACAGAGCAACAGTGAATAAGCATGGGTGACATGTTTTCTTCTTGAAGTTGTCTGTTGCGTACAGGATGTCAGCTTAACTTCCTTTGGCTTTGTGGAGGGAAAAAGCATTTCAGCGCTTGACTTGAGGGAATACCTGTTTATAACTTCCAGTACCTGAAGGGGGCTGCAAGAAAGCTGAGGAGAAATTGTTTACAAAGACTTGTAGTGATAGGACGAGGGACAATGGGTATAACTTGGAAAGGGGCAAATTTAGACTAGACAGGAGGAATTTCCTCATGATGAGAGTGGTGAGACATTGGCATAGGCTGCCCAGGGAAGTTGTGGCTGCCCCATCCCTGGAGGTGTTCAAGGCCAGGTTGGATGGGGTCTTGGGCAGCCTGGGCTGGTGGGAGGTATCCCTGCCCATGGTAGAGGGGTTGGAACTAGATGATCTTTAAGGTTCCTTCCAACCCAAATTATTCTATGATTGTATGATAACTTGTGATGAGGATGAAACTAGAATTGAAATAGGATCCCTGTTGGTAATATGGCGTGGACACCATCCTACTCAGTTCTTCTAAAAGGAAAGACTTCCCAACCCTCAGTTGTTCCAATAATTTTGGAAGAACCTGGAGCCAAGTTTTGTAAAGTAAGATCGTCAAGGCAGAGTTTTGAGTTGACATGAAACTCTTGAATTGATGTAAATCTAGCTCCCTAATCAGTCTTCTTGTGGGACTGCGCCTGAAAGTCTGAGCTTCCTTGCATCTGCACTGTAGCATCTTAACCCACGACCTCAGCTGACTCAGGATCTCAATGCTTAAATTTTTGGGGCACATTTTTTAGCTGTCTGTGTGATGTGTTAACTTCACAAAACAGTGTGGAAGACCAGCTGCAGGAAATGGCTGCCTTCCAGGGCATGATTTTTTAAGTCCCTGTTTCCGGACTGAATTTTTGGCAAAGCTTCCAGATCCCTATTTCCAAACAAGTACGTAAATGGACAGAATTGTAGAAGATGTTTGGACTATAATACCTTGATTGAACACCAAAATTAGCTCTGCTTTGAGCAAGTGGGTAGAACCAGATGATCTCCAAAGGTCCCTTCCAACATAAATTATTCTGTTCTAGGATTCTGTGATTAGTATATTCCTAAGGAAAATGGCAGCTTACTAATGGAATCAGATCATTGTATTTTTTTTTCCAAGCTCATTTAAGTGATTTTTATTTGATTATACTCAAGAATTCTGTGGCATCCACAGCAAATATTGTCCATTGCAAATAATCAAAACTTTGTTTTGAATTACTTAAAGGGTGGTGGTATGGAGTTTTGTCATCCTTTTTGTGATACGAGCCTCAAAGAACATCAGCAGCCCATTGTACCAGCGGCTCCATCACCCATTCCCCACTTATATGTTGGCTATAGGTAGAGGTCAGACTTAACACCTGATTCTGGTGCTTGACCATATATAAAAATGTATTCCTCTGCAATTGCAGTTGGTTATGAGTTACCAGGTCTCCACGCCTGCTGTTCCAGACTGATTTTTCCACTTGACGTATCATTTGACAAAATTGTTCATGGATTTGTAAATCTCATTAAACGAGTAATGACTGATGCTGTTATCAGAATTCACTGGCTGACATAAATGGCAATGGTTAAAGGATAGAAATTGTGCTCTCTGTGGATGCTCAAATTCGTTTGAGACTGAAGTTCCGTTAGGTGGTAGGGGTCACCAAAAAAATTTGGAAAGCCCATTAAACGTTTGTTACTACAGGAAAGCACATTCTGACATATGGGACAAAGATTGTTATTTCAGCAGTGATCATAGAATCATAGAATGGTTTGGGTTGGAAAAGACCTTAACGATAATCCAGTTCCAACCCCCTGCCATGGGCAGGGACACCTCCCACCAGACCAGGCTGCTCAAGGCCCCATCCAACCTGCTTTAACACCTCCAGGGATGGGGCAGCCACAACTTCCCTGGGCAATCTGTGTCACTGCCTCACCACTCTCATCGGAAAGATATTCCTCTTTATGTCTAATCTAAATCTTCCCCTCTCCAATTTAAAGCCATTCCCCCTCATCCTATCACTCCATGCCTTTGTAAAAAATCCCTCCCAAGCTTTCCTGTAGCCGCTTCAAGTACAGCAAGGCTGCTCTAAGGTCTACGGAGCCTTCTTTTCTCCAGGCTGAACAACTCCAACTCTCTCAGCCTGTCCTCATAGCAGAGGTGCTCCAGACCGGTGATCATCTTCGTGGCTTCCTCTGGACCCATTCCAACAGTTCCATATCCTTCTTATTTATATGTGTTTTTTACATGGATTGTTCTTTTCCAAGGTATCTCAGATCCCGATGAGAAAGTTAGTCAATACTTCGTAGTTGATGACAACCTCAGTGTTTTTTATAGTACTCTGCAGAAGTATGTGATCTATTCAGCAGATGATGCGATGTGATGAGTTAGAGTGTATTTTCTTCTGATAGAATTAGATTTTAAGCTTCCAGCATTTTTGCCTAACTACAGCAATCCAGAAATGCTGGCCTAATTAGATTTTGGGCTTGGTTTCTTAATTCAGCAGCTGAAAATTTTGCTGTGCAAGAAAAAATGGTTCATTAATTACTTAGAATAATTTTAAGTTTGGGATTTTTTTCAGCACTTACAGTATGCATGACAGATCTTGCATTATGTGTGGTTTGGGAAAATAAAGATGTGGATCATAGGAATTAACTGAGCTTTAGTCTTTGCTCACAGTTTGTTCCTGCATGTTTCAGTTAATTGAAGACAGAATATGTTTAAAAGTTAGAGTAAGTGAAAGAAGAACATGTAAAGATATTGCATGGGCCAGTTTTTATTGCTACATAAATGCAAGATTATGATAAGGTGCTTCTTTGTCTCCGAGTACACAATTTAGGCACAGTTTAGCACTGTATTCTTCCATATTGGTGATAATTCCTTGTGTCCTGAGTAGCCCCACAGCCTGTCTGGAGAGCAGAAGGGATGCTGTTCAACACCATGCAATTCCTTCTCATTGAGAAGTGGTTTGAGTTATCTCATGTTTTAGAAATCCAACGGGTTGCTAAGCTTGGTATGTTTATGTACATCATTGTGACTCCTCTCCTTTCCATCCGTATAATCATATGTGTTCTATGTATCGTATGAACCATGTCAGAACAAACAACTTCAAGACATGAGAGTTGGACATTTTTCTTCAGAATAGGCACAAAGAGCTGTCCGAAGAAAAACCACCCAAGAGTAGTTAAACAGTAGAACTCATGCTTATGAAATACCTTATGTGCCACCTTTGCTTCTGGTGAAGAGTTCCCTCAAACACTTCACTGTAATGAAACATCCCTGATATTTATCATGCCTAGAATAGTTAGGGTTGGAAGGGACCTTAAAGATCATGGAGTTCCAACCCCCCTGCCATGGGCAGGGATATCCCACTGGATCAGGCTGCCCAAGGCCCTATCCAGCCTGGCCTTGAACACCTCCAGAGATGGGGCAGCCACAATTTCTCTTGGCAACCTGTGCCAGTGCCTCACCACTCTCATGGTGAAGAAATTCTTCCTAGCGTCTAGTCTAGGGAAGCCCGAGACATTATTTTTATGAGTCAGAATATAAAGCATAAAAATGAGTCACTGGGACCAAAAGTGGATGCCTAATTTATGAGACTGTGGTGTCCTAAGCCTGTTTTGGGATGTGGTTTTTTTGGTTTGTATTATCGTATGTGAGGGTGAAGAGAGGCTGTTCAGATGTTGATTGATGTAGACTGATGTTCTTTTAGAGATTCCTCAGGATATCTCTTCCTTCTTCAGGTTGATTAAAATATCTAGGCAGTTCCCTTCTCTGTACCTTTTACGTGAACACTAATGGATATTTCTCTAGGGCAAGTGCATATCAAAAATACTTAATACAAGATAGATGGACTCCCAAAGAATTTATAAAACTCTTACAGATTAGCCTGCAGAAAATTCCTGTCCTTGATTTACTCCAAATACATTCTTTGTGACTCAGTACAAAGTTTTGGAACTAGCATCTATATTTTTTGTGTAAGATTGCTGCATTCATTTTTCATCAGATGTCAAATAAAAGATCCCAGTGATTTAGCTGATCTTTTCAGACAGCGTTGTTTTTCAGTGGGCACAGGCAACAAAACCACAAAACCAATAACAAAACCCAAAAACCAACCAGATTCCCAGTTTGAAGTAGGCAGGAGCCAGGATCTAGTTTGGATGCTTTCTTTTTTTTTTTACAGATTTACAGAATTCTCTTTTCCCGTTTTCTGTGAAATCTGGCAAGATGCATTTGCTTTTTCACATGCTAAAGTTGCTCAGTGTTGTTTCTTTAACTGACTTGATTTGGAGATGTAGTCTTCATCACATGGAGTGTACAAAACCTGAAAATTAGGAAACAACCTCTGGAATAAATGAGATTTTTCCCTTTGGGCTCTATTGGCAGCCTTAGGAACAGTTATGTATTAATACTTAGTATATATTCAGTCTGAACAAAACAGGGAAGTTAGAATCCAGAGCTTTTGCATGGCAGTATAGCTTCTGAAAAGCAAAAAGCAAGTTATTTCTTTTTCCTACATGATCAGATGTCTTTTTTCCTGTTAATGAAATAAAAGTATTATTTGTTGAGGTTAAGGCACAAAACATTTGCTGCAGATTCCAAGAAGCACCTTTGAAGAATGACTGTATTTGCAGTATTTCAGTAATGTTCAGAATGGATTAAATACATTTTGTAAATTCAAAGTTTACAGGATGTGACCATTTTTCTTCAGAAGTTAAAAGCAGGGCTAATAACACCAGTGCAAAACCCAGTAGCACCAGTGCAAAGTGAGTCCAATCAGAGGTACCAATGACAAGATGTAAGCATCTTGACACCGAGGAGATTCCCAGAGAACCATTCAGGCTGCCTGCTTTTCAGTATAGCTTACCTTTGCCTACACTTAAACTGTTTGAATATCTTCTGGGTTTGCCTACCATTTCCCTGACTGTAGATGGCTACGATGTTCAGATGGGGCTATTCTAAGGCAAAGGAAACCTGTTTTCATAAAATGCTTCGTTGTATTTAGCCTAAAGCAGATGGGCAGCACCAAAACCTGCTGAAACTTTTCAGAGAAGACGTAATAATTACATGCCTTGAACATTGTTAACTCCGTCATTACTGGGGGGTCTTACATTCACTTCATCTTATTAGTAGAGTCCAAGACGTAGGAAGTCTGGGTTTGATTTATAAATGTTTAATTATACTTGGGGAGTTGTGTTGGGTGGGCCACACATTGTAGTGATAGGACGAGGAGCAATGGGTATAAACTGGAGAGGGGCAAATTTAGACTAGACACAAGGAAGAATTTCTTCACAATATGAACACAGGAAAGCCGATACCCAACAATTTCTTATTCTGCAGCTCTACCTATTGTGATTTATTTTTTCTGCCTTTTTGTGCAAGGTCTTGTAATAAAGGGGTAACAAATTTCAGTTGTAAAATGTTTAATTTTTCTGTAGTAATTGTCAAGGGATTCCTTATAATAGACACATTTTTCTCTTTTCCTGTAGGTCTTCATTACTTCAAAAACATTGTGTTAGTAGGATCTCTGCAGGATCGTTACGTTCCTTATCACTCCGCTCGCATTGAGATGTGTAAAACAGCTTTAAAGGATAAACAATCAGGTAATAAATATCCTGCAAATAAAGACCACTCAGATTAAACCTCCTCAGTCTCAGATTCATCCCATTTGATTTCGAGTGTTTAACTGAGGGACCTCTGTTCAGACATGTTGGGCTTACTCTGTAGTAATGGAGAGAGAAAACCCATGGGGGAGCTGACTTGTTTTCTGGATCTTTCCAGTTCTATTGCATGCAAAAGGAGAGGAAACTGAGTGAATTTCTAGCTTACAGACTTTTCCAAACGTTGGGTGGGGTGAACCACAGCTCCCAGCGTGTTACTCCATGATAGGGAGGACAAATAGTTTTGGTTTTTGAGGTCAAGTTGTAGCATCAAGCACGTGGGTTGTGTTTAGTTGAGGCTTAGTACCAGCACTGAAAGAAAAGGTAGTTTAATCATTTTTGGCTGTTGTATTCATTGTTGTATTCACTGTTGAGACATTCTAGCACAATTGCAATCTAGCGTTATATATTGATAAGTACCTTTATGTAGTGTAGTAAATTAACACCGAGGAGCACATTCTCACTAAAAACGTACAAATACTAATATGTATAGCTTAAAATTATTTTTCCAAGATTTCTGAGGCAATTGAACTTCCTGCGTGCTGTGTCTTAACAGAACAAGAGCCAGGTTGGATGGGGCCTTGGGCAGCCTGATCTAGTGGGACATGTTCCTGCCCATGGCAGTGGCTTGGAACTGGATGATCTTTAAGGTCGCTTCCAACCCAAACTATTCTATGAATCTATGATAACACCTACCATTACCTTTCTTACTCTGGAATGTATTATTTTGAGGTCAGGGGCAAAGAACTGTATTTTGTTTCTGAAGATTCACACAGTACAAGTTGTTTTTTTTTTCTCTACAGGACCAATTTATGCTGAAATGATCCAGAACCTGCTTCTGCCAGTTCTTCAAAATAAGGAATGTAATTTGGTCCGTTATAATGTAATTAATGCATTACCCAATACAGCAGATTCTCTCATAGGGAGAGCTGCACACATTGCTGTACTTGATTCTGAAATATTTTTAGAAAAATTCTTCCTTGTTGCTGCCCTAAAATATTTTCAGTAGAGAAAAGCATTGTAAGAGACTTGGTTATTACCTCATTAACAGATGAATCAAATAATGTGTGGTATTAAAGTATAGCTGCAGCTGTATTTTAAGAGATATTTATACTTTTTATATGAAAGATAATTTATATCATCCACACTTAGGGCTTTTTAACATCAACTTTACTTTCTAGGTAATGTGGCTGTGCAATATTTTTTTTTATTTTGTTCTTTTTACTTTTCTATTACTTTTCTTAATTTTGGGTACCTAATTATTTGGAGATTAAAGCACAGTGTGTATTTTTGGTTGGTTTATTATTGGCTCTTAGACTACAGAAGTCAATGTTACTCAGCTACATTTTACAAGAGGCTTTACATGCCAAAATAAATCGGATTTTAAAATTCTAATAAAGTCTTACATGTTCAGTTGTCGTATTTTAGCACTGTAGGAAGTTTTAACTGGAAACACAATGCGCTGCTAAAATACTGGATATTTGAGAATGACAATATCTGTGGGTCTCGCGAAGACCATTACCGAGCTGTCTGTTCAGAAATCACTACAGCTTAACAGTTCTACAGAATCATTCTCGTCATCATTAAATACGTTATGCCTGTGGGAATATATTTTCTACTGATCTCAAAAACATGTTAGTTTACATACTCAATTTTCTTACTGGAACTTCAGTTTTCAGAAGCAAATGGCAACTAAGGGGTTTTGAATGTTTAATGATAGCTGCCTTCAAATAATTGGGGTTTTGCAAACTGCATCAAAATTGCTCCTTCCTCCATCAGTTCTTCAGATGAACCTGGACAGTTTTACACGGACTTCCTTCTATGTACGTAAAATAAGTAAATGTTACAAATTTCTGCAATACTTTTATGAATTTAAGCAATTTTTAAATATTGTTAAAATGTTTTATTGACTACAAATATTGTAAATAGAAATCAATACATCTTCAAATGAGATGATATTGTAAACTTTCCCTGTTTAGTGATACAGATAAAATGTTTTTGATATACAGGAATGTTAAAGGTCTACTTTGACTTTCTACTGGTGCTGAATAGCATTACGTTTGGTTTCTCCTTCCTTCCCTTTTCTGTGTTGCAAACAATAATTCACTAAAGGGGGGGGAGGTACATGTGCATTCACTAATTGTAATGAACTTTTTTTGAAAGATATAAATTTGTTGTGTAATGCATGTTTATTTTTAGCATTGTGTTATTGCATCTGGTGTTAATAAAATGAACAAATGACTCTAAAGGAAGCAATTAAAGAAACTGAAATGTTCTGCTAATTACCAAAATTCTGGGGAGGCTTTTTTGTATAGAATTAATAATTTTGTATTATTTGAAATGAATATAGCAATAAGAGTTTATAATGAAGTGATTTTGCATTTGGTTTGTTTAATACATAATTTGTAGTATTTTATTTTCTCTGTAGCTTACAAGTTTCAGGTGACACAGTTTGGCATGCAAGTTGTGTTAGGCACGTCCTTATGACACAAAGATGTCTTAAATACATTCCCACTCCAACAATGCCTACTTTTATTAATATTTTTTTTACATTATGATGGGGCCAGTATGGCGTAAATATTTGTGTTCTGACGACTGTCTTTTGTTTAACAATATTCGAGCAGTTGGGTAAATCTTGAATTTAGGGAGCTAGTTCTACAAAATTTTCCTTGGTTCACAATGATCAAGGTAAGTTACTCCTAGTACGTAAGTATTTAGGTGTTTCTGTCACTATTGAAAACAGTCTGTCTTGCTGCATTGCTCTGGAAATGGTTGGACTCGATGATCCAAGAGGTCTTTTCCAACCTAGTGATTCTAGCGATTCTATGATTCTATGAAATCCAGAAGTGGGAAGCATGCTTTTATGATTGTAAAAGCAGAAATATCCTAGCAGAAATAGCCATATTTTTTTTTTAATCTATCACATCCATATAAGGAGGCTTGAATTTAGCTTGTTCTTTGAGGAAAATGGATGGTGCAAGAAATAAAGTGATATTCGCATTTAAGTTTATCAAGGAACGAGACAAATGAAGAGAACATTAAATTCATTTTCTCTCCCCTGATCTGTATTGTTCAGTGCAGTCTGTATGCTGCCCTTTTAGTACTAGACCTTTTGTGGGGGCTGTTTGACACCCTGAAGTCGCAAAGGAGTGGTCACTACTTGTGTGTCTTCAGTCGAGTGGCATGGTGACCCCAACGTGTCCTTGAAGCACATGATGTTGCACTTACAGATTGTATCGTACAGTTGCTTTCTGAGAACGTGCACTCTTGGATGCCACGGACAACTGTGCATGTGTTGCATGGCAACCTCCCCCGACTCCCACATATTTCTGCCTTCTATTTACTAGGTAGAAATATGGACTCATATCCTTATCAAATGTCACCTGATGCAGCAACAGCTGTGAAGTGCTCCATCTCACCTTGCTTCTCTCTCAACGGGGGCTTTAAGCTTCCTGTAGTGACAGTGACCCCTCCTTTATGCAGCTACCCTGCAGCTGCTTGAAAGGGAATTATGCCGCTTACAGAGGGAGAGATAAAAATTAAGGTCTTAACATTCCTTTAGAAACTGCCTGTCTCTTGTTCTCTGAAGGCAGCAGGCTGCTACTGTATTTTCACAAAGCTCTTGGCGATACTGGTTAGAGGTCACTGCAAAAAAATGAGATAGTGTCTGAACTTTTGCTTGCAAATTGGAAAAAAATAGCTCGTGTTCTACTGTGTAGATCACTGGGCTTCGCTGCAGAGCTGAGAAATTCCACATGGAAAAACCTCCTCTGTAACCACAAGACGCTCTTCATTCTAACCCAGTCTTATTTGCACAGCCCTGACCCATCGTGTTGTTCAGATAAGCAAGTTTCTTGACGTGGTCAGAGAGGAAGAGGGGGCATTTAGGCAGCTCAGCACACTGACTTTGCTGCCTGGGGCACTGAGGGTTGTGGTATATGCAGAGAGCACCCCTGGCCAGCTTACATTCTGGCTCATCTGAACTGACCTGCTATGGAGTCTATGCTAACTCCAAGTCTTCTATCTCCTGCTTTTGAGAACAACAAAGCAAAACAGAATATGGTGTCATTGGAGATAAATTATCAGTAAACAGAAGGAGGAAAACAAACAAACAAAAAAAAGAAAACATTGCATGTTATCACAAAGTGGAAAATTCCCGTGGCGCATTTTCCATTTGTGTTGACCAGTGTTCAGATTTATTACCTCCTCAGCCGCAAGATCTAGAAACAGAAAATTCAGGAGTAAAAAGCAAATTTTACATTTTTGCTGCAGTAGATGAAGAACAGGAAAAATGTTTTGAAGACTTCAGCCTTTTTTGGTGAGCGAACAGTTCCTAATTGTTCTTACATTGTTGTTTCATCCTTAGCATTTGAGATGGCACTTAAGCATGATTTTTCATTGGTTTACGTTAAGCTATTAAGAGACAGCACTTACGCTTACTTCATACCTGCAGACAGCCTAGTGTGAATATTTTTAGGGTAAGGACTTCATTACAGTTTTACTGTCGGTAGCACATGCACAATAAGCTCTTAAACTTGGAATAGATCTGGTTTTTTTCTTGCTGCTTTTGGGCAGAAGAACCCTTTTTCCCCATGAGCCACCAATATTCCTCATTATTCTGTCTGATCTAGAGACTCAGTATCTTGCTGTGAAAATACAGAAAAGGATTTCCTGTTACTTTTGGTCCCTAATGTCCAGTTAACCATGTTATAAAAAGCCGATTGAGAAAATGTCACACATAAGGCAGTCAGTTAAATTTAACCACTTTCCGCATGTAGGCATTGCCAGATGTAGCGCAATAAACTCAACGGAGCATTGCTGCTGTTAATTTACCAGCGAGATTTATTTTATTCAGCTCTTCAGATGTGAGGATGAAATGCTATAGACTTCAGTCTCCGAGAACAGCTGAGTGATAGTTGTCTTCTGCAGTTTAGTATCTGGGGACAGAGTGCTTTGAATTCTGTTTTATGGAAGAACACAACTGGAGATGTTTGAGGAGTGACAAAAACTAAATGTTGCCGTATTCAAAATGTTAACTGGAGCTTCTCCCTGACAACCCAGGTGCTGCTTAGCCCAGAATCACGTTTATACTGAGAGAGAGTAGAGTGTTACAAGCTCCTTCAATGAGGAAACTGGGAAGACGTGGTCTGAAGTTCTCTGGTTCAGCACTTGGGTTTGATTGCTTTGTTTCTTGCTGCTTTCTCCCTAGGAGGGTGAATAACACCTGCTGGAGTGCAGAAAAGACACCAGATGGGGTATAGGACTGAAAGGGATCAAATTTAGTATTATATTAATAAAATAATTATATTTAAATAATGTTCTAAGTTATACAGCTTTTAGTGTCTAAGGATGCATAGGCATCAGCCTGAATTCTCTCGTGACTGAAGTAGCCTTTGTGTATTATTTCTACAATTATTTTAATTAAAAAAAAGGGGGGGGGGGATGTCTGCACTACACGTTGTAGGAGGGAGGTGGTGGTGGTGTGGTGTGAGTCATCTCAGCGGCAAACTCCATCACATGGCAGAAACAACCACAGAATGACCTGAGTTGGAAGGGACCCACGAGGATCATCAAGTCCAAATCCTGTCCCTGCACAGGACAACCCCGAAATTCACACCATGTGTTTGAGGGCATTGTCCAGATGATGCTTGAATATTATCAGGCTTCACACCGTGACTGCTTCCCTGGGGAGCTGTTCCAGTGCTCCAGCACCCTCTGGGTGAAGAACCTTTTCCTAATATCTAACCAGAACCTCCCCTTGGCACATCTTCCTGCCATTCTCTGAGATCCTGTCATTGGTCACCAGAGAGAAGAGCTCAGCTCCTGCTCCTCCTCCTTCCCTTGTGGGGAAACAGTAAAGTGCAGTGAGGTCCCCCTGTCAGTCTCACTCCAGGCTGAACACACCAAGTGACTTTAGATGCTCCTCATACAACTTCCTTTCTAGACCCTTCATCAGCTTCATGGCCTTCCTCTGGACACTCTCCAGTAGCTTGATATATTTTTATTTTGGTATATTTTATATTGTAGCACACAAAACTGCAGACAATACTTGAGGTGAGGCCACACCAGTGCAGAGTAGGGCAGGGCAATCACCTCCCTGACCAGCCGGCAATGGAGTGCTTGATGCACCCCAAGGAGGGAGAAGTTTTATTTCTCAAGCACCTCTGCGAGACCAGAGCTGCCGTCACTAACAGCTTGGGTCCCAAGGAACGGTTTACCTGAGACAGAGAGCACTGGAGGGGGCATGGGGTTGTTTTTAGGAAGGGGGGGGGGGGGGGGGCTGATGCAAGAAGTAGCTACTATTACAAAAAGTCAAATATTTTTTATTGAAGTTAGAGTGTAGTTTCATCTAAGTAATTGTAATTTTTGAAAATTGGACAGAATTTCCCTCTGACAGTGTGGTATTTTTTTCAAACACTGTTTTTCCAGACACCGTTCTTTCTTTGGAAATAACATCTTGTGTTCAGTGTGCTCTGTGCTGAACACAGAATAGTTTGGGTTGGAAGGGACCTTAAAGATTATCTAGTTCCAACCCCCCTGCCACGGTCAGGGACATGTCCCACCAGCCCAGACTGCTCAAGGTCCCATCCAACCTGGCCTTGAACACCTCCAGGGATGGGGCAGCCACAGTCTCCCTGGGCAGCCTGTGCCAGTGTCTCACCACTCTCATTGGAAAGAAATTCTTCCTTATGTCTAGCCTACATCTGCCCCTCCAGTTTATGGCCATTGCCCCTTGTCCTATCCCCACAAGCCTTTGTGAACTGCCCCTCTCCAGCTTTCACAGAATCACAGAATCACAAGGTTGGAAAGGACCCATTGGATCATCGAGTCCAACCGTTCCTAACACTCCCTAAACCATGTCCCTAAGTACTTCATCCACCCGTTCCTTAAACACCTCCAGGGAAGGCGACTCGACCACCTCCCTGGGCAGCCTGTTCCAGTACCCAATGACTCTTACTGTGAAGAATTTTTTTCTGATATCCAACCTGAACCTCCCCTGACGGAGCTTCAGGCCATTCCCTCTAGTCCTGTCCCCTGTCACTTGGGAGAAGAGGCCAGCTCCCTCCTCTCCACAACCTCCTTTCAGGTAGTTGTAGAGAGTAATAAGGTCTCCCCTCAGCCTCCTCTTCTCAAGGCTAAACAACCCCAGCTCTCTCAGCCGCTCCTCATAAGACTTGTTCTCCAGCCCCCTCACCAGCTTTGTTGCTCTTCTCTGGACACGCTCCAGAGCCTCAACATCCTTCTTGTGGTGAGGGGCCCAGAACTGAACACAGTATTCGAGGTGCGGTCTCACCAGTGCCGAGTACAGAGGGAGAATAACCTCCCTGGACCTGCTGGTGACCACATTTCTGATACAAGCCAAGATGCCATTGGCCTTCTTGGCCACCTGGGCACACTGCTGGCTCATGTTCAGTCGGCTGTCAACCAGCACCCCCAGGTCCTTCTCTTCTGTGCAGCTCTCCAGCCATTCTTCCCCCAGTCTGTAGCGCTGCATAGGGTTGTTGTGCCCCAAGTGCAGGACCCGGCATTTGGTCTTGTTAAACCTCATCCCATTGGTCTCGGCCCAGCAGTCCAGCCTGTTCAGATCCCTTTGCAGAGCCTCCCTACCCTCCAGCAGGTCGACACTTCCTCCCAGCTTAGTGTCATCTGCAAACTTGCTGAGGGTGCACTCAATGCCTTCATCCAGGTCATTGATAAAGACATTGAACAGAGCTGGACCCAGTACTGAGCCCTGAGGAACTCCACTTGTGACTGGCCTCCAGCTGGAGTTAACTCCATTGACCACCACTCTCTGGGCCCGGCCATCCAACCAGTTTTCAACCCAGGAGAGTGTGCGCCTGTCCAGGCCAGAGGCTGACAGTTTCTGAAGCAGAATGCTGTGAGAAACTGTGTCAAAGGCTTTACTGAAGTCCAAGAAGACTATATCCACAGCCTTTCCCCCATCCAGTAGTTGAGTGATTTTGTCATAGAAGGTGATCAGGTTAGTTTGGCAAGATCTGCCTTTTGTAAACCCATGCTGACTGGGCCTGATCACCCGGTTCTCTTGCGTGTGCTTCATGATAGCACTCAAGATTACCTGTTCCATGACTTTCCCTGGCACTGAGGTGAGACTGACAGGCCTGTAGTTCCCCGGATCCTCTCTGCAACCCTTCTTGTATATGGGCACAACATCAGCCAGCCTCCAGTCCAGTGGAACTTCCCCAGTCAGCCAGGACCTCTGGAAGATGATGGATAGGGGTTTGGAAAGGACATCCGCCAGTTCCTTCAATACTCTTGGGTGGATCCCATCCGGCCCCATAGACTTGTGGTCGTCTAGCTGGGCAAGCAAGTCTCTAACCGCCTCCTCTTGGATCACGGGAGCCTCAATCTGCCCCTCTAACTCTTGGATTTGTAAACAGAAGGAACAACTTTCTTTGCTATTAAAGACTGAGGCGAAGAAGGCATTAAGTACCTCAGCCTTGTCCTTATCCCCTGTCACTGTTATTCCTTCTGCATCCACTAGAGACTGGATATTCTCCCTCTTTCCTGTAGCTCCTTTCAGGTACTGGAAGGTCACTGTAAGGTCTCCTCGGAGCCTTCTCTTCTCCAGGCTGAACAAACCCAACTCTCCTAGCCTTTTCTCTTATGGAAGGTACTCCAGCCCTCTGATCATCCTTGTAGCCCTCCTCCGGACCTGTTCCAATAGTTCCATATCCTTCTTATGTTGAGAATTCCAGAACTGGACACAGTATTCCAGATGAGGTCTCACAAGAGAGGAATAGAGAGGCAGAATCACTTGGCCTTGTTGAACCTCATGAGGTGCTCACAGGCCCACTTCTCCAGTGTGTCCAGGTCCCTCTGGATGACATCCTGTCCTTCCGGTGTGGCAACTGCACCACTCAGCTTGGTGTCATAGGCAAATTTGCTAAGTGTGCACTCAATCTCGCTGTCAATGTCATTGATGACGATATTAAACAGCACCAGTCCCAGTATGGACCCCTGAGGGACACCACTTGTCACAGATCTCCATCTGGACTTTGAGCCTCTGTTTGCAGCCTTTCCCTGTCTCTAACCCAAGGAGACAGATCTGAAGCCAAAGCTCCAAATTAGCAAGAGATTTGATTGTTGTGAAGTTCATAACGACATTGAAAATAGACCTTGAGAAGTAACAAAATATGCATAAGATTTCTGGGAATATTTCCTGCTTTCTGAAATTCCAGAATAGATCTTATTATATGCTGGCGTTTTGGGGATCAGGGTGGGCGAGTGTGTGTGTGAGGGGGATGATGCAAGCAGTAATTCTGTTACAAAATGTGGAATAGTTTTGATTTCAGCTAAAGTAGAGTGAAGTTTCATCCATGTAATGGTATTTTCTGAAAGTTAACCAGAGTTTCCCTCTGATAGCATGGTTGTTTTTTTTTCAAACATTGTTTTTTCCAGACATTGTTCATTCTTTGGAGATGACGAGGTCTTGCGTGCAGTGTGATCTGCGCTGAAGAGATGTGTCTCCTCGTGTAATCACCTGTTTGCAGCCTTTCCCTGTCTCAAACGCGAGGTCAGAGCTGGAGCCAAAGCTCCAAGTTAGCAAAAGATTTGACTGTTGTGAAGTTTCATAATACATTAAAATTAGTCCTTGAGAAGTAGCAGAACACAGGTAAGACTCCAGGGAACCCGCCCCAGTGCCCCGAGTTGGAGGTCCCCCCGCTCCCTCTGCTGCCCCCGCTCGGGTCTGGCCGCACAGACCGATGGGATCGCGCTGCCCCGCCCCGCACGGAGCTCTCGCCGCTCCCCAAACCTCCGCACGGACCTTTCACAGCGTTTATTTCCGGCTATTCCCACGGGGGGGGGGGCGGGGTCTGTCTCAGCCCGCGCGAGCCCCGCCCCCCGCTGCCCGCCCCGCCCCTCCCCCCCCGGCCATGGCGCTGCGGCGGCTGTTGCGCGGCGCGCGGGCGGCAGCGGGTAAGGGAGGAGGGGGCGCGCGGGCGTAGGGGCGGGAGGGGGCGGGGCTTCAGCCCCTGGAGGGGCTGCGGGCGGGGGCGCCGGTCGCTAAGGGGGCGCCCAAGATGGCGGTGGGGGATGGAGTAGGGGGAGGTGCCTCCTCAGCCAAGGGCTGCCTGTAGGGTCGGGCGGGTCACGGCGTTTGTCCTCCCTCTTGGCTCTAAAGGTGTGCTGCTTCTGAACATGAGCCAGCAGTGTGCCCAGGTGACCAAGAAGGCCAATGGCATCTTGGCTTGTATCAGAAACGGTGTGACCAGCAGGTCCAGGGAGGTTATTCTCCCTCTGTACTCGGCACTGGTGAGACCGCACCTCGAGTACTGTGTTCAGTTCCGGACCCCTCACCACAAGAAGGATCTTGAGGCTCTGGAGCGTGTCCAGAGAAGAGCAACGAAGCTGGTGAGGGGCTGGAGAACAAGTCTTACGAGGAGCGGCTGAGAGAGCTGGGGTTGTTTAGCCTGGAGAAGAGGAGGCTGAGGGGAGACCTCATTCCTCTCTACAACTGCCTGAAAGGAGGTTGTGGAGAGGAGGGAGCTGGCCTCTTCTCCCAAGTGACAGGGGACAGGACAAGGGGGAATGGCCTGAAGCTCTGTCAGGGGAGGTTCAGGTTGGATATCAGAAAAAAATTCCTCACAGTAAGAGTCATTGGGTACTGGAACAGGCTGCCCAGGAAGGTGGTCGAGTCGCCTTCCCTGGAGGTGTTTAAGGAACGGGTGGATGAAGTGCTGAGAGACATGGTTTAGGGAGTGTTAGGAATGGTTGGACTCGATGATCCAATGGGTCCTTTCCAACCTTGTGATTCTGTGATTCTGTGATTTGGGGTAAACGAGGCTGAGGGAAGACCTTATCACTGCCTACAACTACCGGAAAGGAGCTTGTAGAGAGGTGGATGTTGGTCCCTTCTCCCAAGTAACAGGTGATAGGATGAGAAGAAACGGCCTAAAGTTGCACCAGGAGAAGTTCAGAATAGACATCAGGAAAAATTTATTCGCCAAAAGGGTTATTAAGCACTGGCAGAGACTGCCCAGAGTGATGTTTGAGTCACTGTACCTTGAGGCATTCAAAAGACGGGTAGATGAGGTGCTCAAAGATATGGTTTCGTAGTAGACAGGTATGGTTGAACTCTATTAATAATCTCAAATGTCTTTTCCAACCAAGCAATTGCAAACCTACTGCTGTCACTATCAATTCCGGAGTTTTTCTTTAATAAAATCTTAAACTGTTGTTTAAAAGTTTGCAGCAACTCTATGGAAAGAAAAAGTCCAGAATTGATGATGAGTTGGAGAAGGACTTGGGGGTGCTGATTGAAGAGAAGCTCGACATGAGCTGGCAATGTGTGCTCACAGCCCAGAAGGCCAACCCTATCCAGGGCTGCATCAAAAGAAACATGGCAGCAGGTCAATTCTCCCACTTTGTTCTTCTGAGAACCTTAATGAAGTGTCTAGGTCTGGAATCCCCAACATAAGATGGATGTGGAACTGTTGGAAGAGGTCCAGAGGAGGCCACAAAGCTGATCTCAGAGGGCTGGAGCACCTCTGCTGTGAGAACAGGCTGAGTTGTGCTTGTTCAGCCTGGAGAAGAGAAGGCTCCGAGGAGAACTTATAGCGACCTTCCAGTACCTGAAGGGGTTACAGGAAAGCTGGGGAAGTACTTCTTACAAGGGCATGAAGTGATAGGATGAGGGAGAGTGGCTTTAAATTGGAAGGGAGAAGATTTAGGTTAGACATTAGGAAGAAATTCTTCCCAATGTGGGTGGTGAGGCACTGGAACAAGTTGCCCAGGGAAGCTGTGCATGCCCCATCCCTGGAGGTGTTCAAGGCCAGGTTGGATGAGGCCTTGAGTAGCCTGGTCTGGTGGGAGGTGGCTTTAAGGTCCCTTCCAACCCAAACCATTCTATGATTCTATGATAGCAGTAGATTTGCAATATAGTTGCTGCAAACTTTAAGGCATAGCTTAATATTTGCTGGAGGGAATTTACTGTGGCTTTGGAAGTTATTGGCATCCTTTATGTAAGGAAATTTAGGTATCCCTAAGGAGGAGGAGGACAAATAAGCCTGCCCCACCTGCATGCTCAGCTGAGTCTGCTCTGTAGGACTGCAGGACAGGCCACTTCCTTCTCCATCAAAAGCTAAGATTTCTGTTATCCCATTGATAGAGTAATCCTGAAATGGTCCTGAACAGTATATGCTAATAGAAGAGCTGCAATAAAATGTTGTTGGATGTTTGTGGGCCCTCCTAGGCTGGATTTGGCTGTTAGGTTCATGGAAAGATTTGGCTGATGCTCCTGTCTGCCCTAAGTATCTTGATGAGTGCCCAGCTCCCACTGCACCAATGGTTTTGTTATGATAAATCACGGGCTGTGGGCCTTTTCAGAAGTCTGGATATTGTGGATTTTGGCTGTGTAGCAACTTTAAAGACTTGGGATTTTCAATTTCTTTTCAAATTCTCTCTGTATGAGCCACAGAATTAATAAATTGGATGGCTTTTTGACTGCCTGTAAAGGATGAGTTTGTAGAGATCAGTTTGTAGGTTGTGGTTTACTGATAATGTTGATTGTCTATCTCATCTTTTTCAGAGGTACTTTATGTTGAACTTGTGTCAAGAAGAATGTGTTTTGGTCAAGAATATCTGGTATTGCAAACAGCAAAATGGATTTTGCCTCTTCCTTGCTGAGATAATCAAGTTCATACCAGTACCTTAATCTGACTTTAATTTGAACTTGGACTAGAATATCAAATTGAATTTAAATTGCTAGCTAGTTTCCCTTTCAGCTTGCTGAAGAATGCCAAGGTGCTTGGCAAGAGGAGAAAGATCCTATGTATGCAGAAGGATTGGATTCTTCATTGTTGATAGTCCATTATCTCATGCTTAAAAGGAAAAAAAAATGCATCCCTTTGGGGCATTGGCAACAGCTAGCAGGTTTAATAGAGTTTATGCAACTGTAGGGTGTAATCTTAGGGCTGTGGTGTTTTAGGATGAATGAATATGCTGATGCTGGGAATACAAGTGGATTGTTGAGTGGTGAGTGTATGAGTGAGTCAAATCCACGCTGCTTGAGAAGGTTTCCTGATGCAATATTTAAACAAGGTCGAATGATAATTCTTTTAAGCACTTTGTACCCAGTCTGGTATGTGAAAGATTCTGTTTGAATCTTAAGAAAAGTCAGAGCTGCTTTAGACTTGTGTCTATAGCTAGAATGTCTTTAGAGGGTAGTTCATATGCACTGTGGACATTTGGCTTTTTAACCAAATGCAGAAATGTCAGTAATTTTGAAAGATCTTCATTAGTATTTTTTTACTTGTATGACTCGAATTATTTAATGACTTACAATATTTGTGCAGCTTCATTTTTATACTGCTTGAAAGAACTCTAGATATGGACATTAATAGGCACCTACATTTATGCTTAAAGGTATGTTAGTAGTACTTTAAAGGAAAAAAGTTTGCTTTTAATTACAGTATTTCCATGCAGTTACATAGTTGAATTTAAATGTGCCCAAAGTTTGTCCTGGGTTTGACTACCAGCTTAATTATTTTACTGTCATAAAGGAAACCCAACTATTGTCTACAAACATTTTGGGAAACCTGTTACTAAGTGAATAATATTTTATGTTTTAAAACTTTCCTTTGGGAAAGCAGAAGCTTTTTTCTGACTCAAAAGCTGCTGGAAATGAGCCAAGACCTGGAAATCAGCAGGCTTCTTGGGGGAGGTTAGGACTTCTCCACAAAAACAGACTGTACTGATCTATGCTAGCATAATTACTACTTAGAGTCTAAATTACAAGAAGATAACAGTGAAGATAAGTTCAAGCAGTTTAAAATACACTGTTTATGTCAACTGAGTTATACAACTAACACAGTTTTGCCTGCATATGTTTCTAGGGCCAAAAATAATTATCTTTGCTGATTTCTTAGATGTTCGTGAGCTGAATGTTAAACTAATATTTGGAGTTTGTTTTCCTGTCCTCTGCTTCCCAATTTCTGCAGTGAGGATTTTTCAGAGGTGTTCTGAACAGTCATGGAGCTTCTGAATATTGCACTGTGACATTTACGCCACTTATCTCCATTTGTTTGATAGGGTCATCACTACTTTGCAGCTCTCTGAGGAGCACCAGCTCTAAGACAGGAGGAAGACCTGAACCTGCTAAGCAGCCACTTAAGAAACCGAAGTTACCACTGGGTCGATTTGATGAACCAGAGGAGTCCAATATAGAGAGGGAACCCCTGGAAAGTAAGTCATGTTTTGTGGAATTGAAAGCTGTGTTTTAAAGGAATGGCCTTGAGATGCTGTGCTGATTTCAGTTTAAGAAGAGGGGGAGGCATTCGGCACTCTGCAGAATTGCTTCCTGTGTTCAGTGATTCTGAAAAAAAAGAAAAAAAAAAAGTGAGGCAGGGCAGTGGGCACAGGTTGCAGCAAATGATGTATGAGGGAAAAAAAACCTTCAAAACAAGCTGATTGAATATTGTAAGTCGTCACACAGAGAACTTCTGGTATCTTTCTTCTTGGAGACACATTTTCACAGATGTCCTGACCTGACGTCAGTCTTGCTTTGAGCAGGGCTGACTCCAGATGTCTGCCAAAGGTGATGAAATCCAGCATAAACCACTCCATGATGCTGAGAAATGTAGCTGGTATTGGTCTCTTATAATACAGCTATAAACAGTGGTAGTAAACTCACGAGGGCACCAGCTCCTTTTTATTATCCAAACAGCCTGTTCTGTTTCTTGTTCCATGAAAGACTTGTAGTTTGTGCCGGTCAGTCTTTCTCTTAGCCTTGTTGCTTTTCAAAGCAATACCTGCAACACACACTGAGTTTACTGAGCCACTCAGTGGGGTCAGGGAAGCCCTCACAAACTGCTGTTGTTTGTGTTGCATGGCAGTGACCTTAGTGGGGCTGCGTTTAGAGAACCTGGCAAGATTGAGGCACCAGGTGCATTGCTGTTGAAGTCACTAGAAGCATAATTTTTTACCAGATGGGAGAAAGACCTGAATTTTTCCCCTTCTTTTTAGTTAGCCATCTTTCCTTAACTAAAAGTGCTGGTCATGCTTTGTCATATTCATGATAACGTGCTATTCTGTTACTATTTACCAGTAATGATAACCCGCATTCTATCTATTTTGAGATCTCTACGACAAGCTTTTTTAATTTATCAATAGATTACTATGAATATACAGATGACAAAATGACTGAAAAATTACAGTATCATCTCAGAAATGGCTGCAAGCAATTTCAGATTGTGACTCACTTGAGAACTGACTCAGAGTTGGAGTTACTGTGTAAGCAGCTATTTAATTCTTGTCCTTTTATTCCCAAGAAAGTAAATAAAAGCACTGCTTCGTTTAAGAAAAATGCGTAGTTATTATCTTTTGCTTTTTTGCTTAGATGTTCTAGGTTTAGGGCAACACTCAAGGTTTCTTTTGGCTTTGAATTTAGTCATACCTGTGTATTTTTCACACATAACACCAATAATAGGTTGTTAGAAATCTGACTGCCCATTGTGTCCTTGATGGTTATTAGGCAAAAATGTAACAGTTTAGGCTGGCTATTTGAATTCCCACTGTTGTTTAACTATCATGGAGTAATCTTTTAAGTTTCTGCATCCATGTCAGCACATCAGGAGTGCCTGGATTTTGGTTTGATGACATCTACAAAATAATATTAGATAATTTGTGCTTCTTGTACTGCCAGAGGTGCTCAAATACTGAAATTTCCTGTCCTGGTCTGCATGAATTTTTAAACACATATCCCAATATGTCATTCTGCATAGCCTGTAGCTACATAAGTCTCCATCACTGTCCTCCTTCTCTTTGCTCTTCAGGATTTCTGTTGGCTTTTCTCATTTTCAACCCTGCTCCTCATGACTTGTCTTGCCCACCAGGGCTAAGTTAGGGCTATGACTTGAGGGAGCCTCAAGCTACACATATATAAGGATGACTCTGGAGAATCAGTGTGGCAAGAGGACGTGTGGGGTACAGTGAGCTTCAGGGAGCCCCGCGGTCTAATGCAGGATGAGAAAACAGCCTGGAATGGTGCTGTGCCAAAAAATACTTTGTGGCTTGGCGATGCCTCATGGGATGGCCAATGTGCAGCGTGGGTGGCGTGAGTTACTGCTCTTAGAGGCAGTAACTGTTCCCTGAGTAAGGGAGCACTGAGTAGCACAAGGACATCGACTGTGGGGTGCAGAAAGCTCCATGGTGTTCGAGCAGTTGCTGTGAGCTAGTGGGGTGCTGGGAGTAGAGCCTTGCTAACATGTAAGCTTAGCACATTTCTTACCAGAGAAAGTCCTATTCATACCCTTCTTACAAAGAGTGTCCCTCTTCTGAAAGGGCATCCATGACTGAGTGAGCTTAGGTTAAGTTTTAGAAGGTTAAAAGTCTCATTTTAGCTATTTAGGATTTTATGGGATCAGCTATGACTGAGGTCTCTAGCCTAGTGTTGATGGATATCAACATGCTTATTCTTGAAAAACATACAATCATCCATGAAAACATGGCATTTTAAATACATAAATAACAGAATCGAGACTGAAAATCAAGCTAAAATGAAAACCCAAGTGCTTAAATTTAGAGACCTAAACAAACACAGAAAGTGACCTGGTATGTGAATGTTTGTACGGTGTACCTGAATAACACAAGTTCTCACTGTGAATTCATGAGAAACTGTGGTGCTTTAGGTCCTTTGGACATTGCGTTCCTTTTTTTATTTGCATAACTGGATGTGATTGTGTATATTGCCGGCTGTTGTCACAAAACTATGAAATTACTGTTGTATGACTCTGGGAAATGTTTAACTCAAGGTTGCCTTTAAGAACAAAAGAGAATTGATTTTGTATTTGAAAATGAAGCTAAGAGGTAGGCATCGTGGATATCTGTATTTTCAACATTATAGGCATTTTAATGAAGTTTCCCTGTCATTTTAGAATTCCCTGATGGAATCAATCCTGCTACAAAAGAGAGGGGTGGACCCAAAGGCCCTGAACCTACACGTTTTGGAGACTGGGAGAGAAAAGGACGTTGCATAGATTTTTGATGAATAAATGTGTCTGTATTGCTAATAAAATATTCCTCGTTGTTGGAAAAATGTGATGAACAGAAAAATCTCACCTGGATTTGCTGTGAAGCTTCTTGTTTCTGTCATGCTTGTGATGAATTTTTTGAGAGGTACCATGTGAAAAAACATGATACTGCATCTCAGATTTTGGAACTGTTACTTGCTTAATGTACACTTGATCTTTACTGCTATTTACACCATGCAAGAATAAATGCACAAGTAGTGATACGAATTGTTAGTTGGGATCTTACTGAGATGTATAAGGGTTTGGATCTCTTCATTTAAACCTTTGTGTAGTGTCTTAAAAGTGCTGAAAGAGCTTTGCAGTTCACTAACTGTTCATGGTGTCCCTGCCCATGGCAGGAGGGTTGGAACTAGATGATCTTTAAGGTCTCTTCCAACTCCAACCGTTGCATGATTCTGTGAACCTAGATACCCATCATTAAAGTACAGCCACCTGCGAGTGGTGGTACTTAGCTGGTGTTCACATTTAGTGCTCTAATTCAATGGTAAAAGCCCTTTTAATCAAGAACCATCCCCTCTGTTTCCATTAAAGTGAGTTGGGGTTTGTTTCCTGTTTGTGAAGGAGAGACAGAAACTCCGTTTAGGCTGTAAATGGCATGATGGAAATGGAGACCTAATTCTGAGGGTCATCTCATGATGGCAAGTAGTGTAGGGATGTTCTATATGCAGTTTTAGAATACTGTTTAACCTAGCTTATTACATGCTACTTCTGTCTGAAAACTGGTTAAATGTTGCTTGGAGGAGAATAACATTCCTTTCTGACACCTTATGATCAAAGGGGGCTAATTACATTAGGTCATAAAGCTAAGTGATCTGGCATTGAACTAAATATGCTTCAGGCAGACCAAGCTCAGTTCTTCATTCAAGAATTTGCCTTGTTGTAAGCACTATAGTAAAGTATGAATCTATCACTTGAGTGGGTACTTATTAATAAGAATAAGCTGTTATTATTAAAATGTGTGAACATAACACTGTATTTATTTCTGTGCAAGTTCTTTTTGATCGCCTAAATAAACGGTCTTCAGCTGTAAAAGTCTTCTTCATCCCTTTATGTTTTCTTCCTAGTGTTCTGCTGACTTTTCAACCTCTTCTCTTTTACTCTACACAGTCGGGCTTCACAATTCCTGTTTGCTGCTTTTGCCACAGCACCACAATGGGCATTAAAACAGAATAAAAGTTTTCTGGAGAGCCCAGGAGTCTCCCATTTTATGGCCTACATTTCTTTGCTCTTTGCTATGGCAAAGCAAGTTGTATCTGAATGAAAGTAAGCTTTACTTCATGATTTTTGTTGTTTGGCATTACTCTGGCTTTAAGTAAGAATGCATTGCTTTGCCCAGCTTTGCCTTTTCTGTGATTTTTTATTAGAGCATCAAAGTGTGTGGAATTTCCATGTATGGAATTTTTCAGTAACCTAAAGATACGCTGGGTCACCTATCTATAATTTATTAAAATACTTATCTGTAGTAATGCTTTGCTGCTTCAGTTGCCAGTGGGTTGGAAAATATTTCGTCACACAACGCACAACCTATTCGGATAGGAAGCAGAAATTTTAATTGGAAACTTCTGCCTTTTCTACATCATTGTTAATAGGCTTAATGTCTAATTAGTGAAAAGGCAGTAACACTGCAGCAGTTATTTTATTTTTCGATTCTACATCTTCCTATCCTTAACCATGAATTGCTGCATGAGTTCACTATCTTCTCTTACCAGGTTTTACTCTTCCCAACATACACTCCATGAATGTTTACCTAGTTCTGATTCTTGGCATTCCAGATTTCAGTTCTAATTGCTACCTTCAGCGTAGACTGCAGCTGCAGGATTGCACCCTTTTGGTTCAGTATATAAAGAACTCGTCTCCCTTTTCCATGTTTTTTTTTTCTGTTTCAGTTAGTCATCTTCAGTCTCTTCCTGCTTTGTGATTTAGGACTGACACACATGCCGTCCAGGCCCCTGCATGTTTGCTTTCATGCAGGTGATGACTGCTGTGTTGGAGCTCATGCAGGTCCTGGGCACTCCCTGTCCACGTGGATTTGGAAGCTGCTTCTGAGAGCACTTCCATACCAACAAGACCCAGTGCCTCACAAAGGCAGGGATTTTGCTTTCTTTCAAAAACCAAAAAGGCTCTTCCCCAACTAGTGTTGTAAATAGCTATCAAGGAGTTGGCACTTGGGAAATGGAGGATACCACTTCTATCTCAAGGAACTTCAGGCCCTTTTTGTCACCTCCCAGGGCAGTGCCAGTAACTGCCAAACGTTCACTTAATTTGGTTAGGGAATGTATCAATAAGAAATAAGAAACTGAATGTCTGGGCAAAATAACATGTAAAAGCCGAAGAGCAAATGCTAAGGGGCCTTTTGGTGTAGTCTGGCAATCTGGTATTTACCGAGGCATTCTGGGCTCTGGTACCAGTAAGTCTAAAATAATATCTTGCAGTGCTGCAAAATCACTTGTGGAATCAGTCAGAACCAGTCATGGTCTGCATGCAACCACTCACACAGTGACAGGGTGGGGCATAGATGATCTTTTCTGGTTTGTTCTTGCAGTGTCTGCAATTGGGAAAGAAGTGTTTCAGCCCTATTCCAGTGCTGTCTTCCTGCTTTTGCCAGATGATTAATATTAGCAATATTAATTAATTAATGGGATACAGCATTATGGGTATTAAGGGTAAAGCAATGACTTGTGGTGTGAGCCATTAGATTGGCCACAGGTATGTTTCTATCATAAATACTGATTAAATCTATTTTTTTTAGCTCTTTTTGTTAGTATCACAGTGTAAAGCAGCAGGACTTGTATCCATTTTCTGTCAGATTTCTGGGAGACAAAGGAGAATTGTTTTGGCTGTGTAAGCAAATTCTTGTAGTACAGGAGGATGCTTGCTGCTCTGGTTTGTTTTCCTTACTAAAAAAGCTGTATGTTGTATTTCTGCCATAGGTTTTCTTCTTTAAACTTGTTTCTGCTTGTTTGCATAAACACATGTGGTACGCTATTAAAATTATGAAGTCTTTATTGTTTGAATGAATTGCTCTGTAATTACTTTATTACAAAATGTATAAAGGTGCACTTCGCACTTAAAGGAAACGTTTGCTATATATTGCCATGCTGGAAAAGTACGTATTTCAGTGCTGATTTTAGTCAGTTAAAATGCAAGGTTTATTACATAGTAGAATCAGAATAAAATTACCCTTTATGGTAGCAGATGTTTGCAGAAGACTGTAGAATGTTGTTGTAAAGCTTTACTACTTTTTCAGCTCACTGCAGTAAATGATCACAAACTCCAGTGGTCTGTAGTGACAAACATGTGACATGGCTGTTAATGACACTTATTCCGATTTTCTTATTTAGAAAGGACCAAAACACCTTGTTCTGATGTGTCAGGAAAATGACAAAACTGTATTCATTTGTAAAAGAAGAGGATTTGGAAGTTCTGTGGATTTTGTATTTGTTGCTCAGTCACTAACATGGCATCAAGCATATAGAAGTATAAGGAATTGATTTGAGATGAGGTTCTGTGTGCCAATGGTGATCAAAAACCATAAAAAATTGTGGCTGCTCTCAGGCTTTTGTAAGATGCAATATGAAAATGCGCTTGCTCAGCTGGTGGGTGGTGCTTCGTGTCAGACCAGCCGAGCTGTGCAGTCTACATGCAGCTGTCGGTGTGCCTGCACCCCAGTCTCATATCAGTGACTGGTGGTAGCAGGTACTCATGTGTCACCTTCCCAAGGATTTTTGTTGCAGAAAGGGTGGCACAGTAGAAATTGAGTTGTAATTATAAAATTAAGTTGGGGCAAATCTTCAGAAAAGAGCTCTATTTAAAACAAGGGCTGCGAAGAGCGGAACCAGTGAGGTCCTGCATCCTCTGAATGCTGTACACACACTGTAGATCCAATGTCTGTCTCCACATTCCCTTGTTGATTGACGTAATCTCCACCAGGCAAGAGACAGGGCATATTTCTGCCCATCTTCCCCTCAGGGGCATTATGTGGACCTTTTCCCCAGCCACTGATGTCCACAGAGCGTGCAAGACCCTAATTACCTTTGAAACTCTTCTCTCCTTGCAAACTTCTCAGTATTGAATAGACTGAAGTTACTCACTGCCTTCTAAAGTCATGGGACGGGGCAGATATTGGCCTCTTCTCCTTTGGAAACCCAGCTGATGAATAACTGACCGTATGTATTTTCTTGAGGAATAGTCAGCATCTCTGCAATTTTCTACTGCTGAGAACAGATTTATTTTTTCTTCCCTCAAAGAACACCAAAAGTGCCAATTAAAGCTTACAGCAGTAAGACTTTGACATGCATTTCCCAAGCACTAAAGTCTCGCAGTCAGCTAGAGTCTTGGGCCTGAAAAAATCACATATTTTCATGTTGCCATTTTTAGAATGAGAGTGTTCTAAGAAGCTCTTTAAGGTCCTTACTTAACCAATTCATTTATAATAAAGTTGACATACCTGGCCATCAAGACACAGTTGTAATTCTCAAATGTTAGTCTCTGACAAAATTAGGTGAGCCATGAAGTGAACTGGTGGTCAGGTTAGTTCTAGAAGCCAGATATTGAATTGTTATTTACACTGGGAACCTCTCCTAATCAGCTGCTTTAAAATTAAGTGACTTATTTAGCCATCTGTGCTTGCTTCATAATTAGTTGCAATGGAGGGAGATGGCTCTAAAAAGTAATCTGTCTTGGTACATGGAGATGAATTCTTCTTTACAGGTGGTGAATGGGAGGAAGTTTTAAGTGTGTCCTCTCCATTAACTTTTAAAGGCTGCCTAAATAGCTGTCTTAAGCAGATACCATTAGAGAGATGAAGTTGGATGTGTCAACAGTGTGGTGGTGACAGCAGAGAAGCCAGCGTGTCGGCAGATGCAAGGTGTGAACTACTTGCTTCCTTCTCAGAGCGCGGATTGCAGTGCAGCAACAGGACCTGCAGTGCTTCTGCTGCCTGTGCCCTGCCCAAATGCCACTGGCAGGGAAGGGGACATTCAGGCTAACTCTTAGGCACCTTGTGCTTCCCTTAAAATGAGAGGAAGAAGGCTGAAGCTAAGACTTTAAATTCCTTCTGCCTCTCCAACCCCTAAACAAATGCCTAAAGCATCCTATAGCCAAGAGACTAACACTGGATCTATTTATAGCCGGGTGGCAGCAAGTATCTCAAATCTAGGAATCCATGGGTTTTTTTTCCCTAATAAGGAAAGGGTGAAGTGCATCAAACTAACAGCCAAGCTGCCTTCACCCAATGTGCTGCTGAAAGAGAGGGAGCCAATATCAAGATAAAACTGGCTAGAAACAAATATATTTGCTCAGCAAACCCTTAGTCTGCATGACTTCCTCATGAGGGCTGAGGAACAAAGGATGATGTGTTTCCAGTTTTCATTTGAGAGGTGGGGGGAATTTCACTGTCTCCTAGAAGACACATGAGCAAATGTTGCTTAGCTCAGGGAACATCCTGCTTTTAGCATTTTTTTTTTCCCCTTAGGGCTTTCACTTGCAAGCTCTGCAGTGTGTATGTGTGATCTTCACACAGAATTTTTTCCAGATGTTTTTCTTGTGCTAGGACTGCAGGATAGTGGCAGGTAACTGGTCTAGCAGGCATGATGCTTCATCCTCTCTTTATAGGCTGATGTCATTTTTTCTGCCTGGTAGTGACAGCTGCAGGTCTTTTATTATTAAATTGCAGGTTATTTAATCCTGCTTTTAATTTTTGCCAACCTTGAAGCCATTACTTTATAAGTGCCCTTAGATCCTCTGGAGTAGTAACAGGATACTTCATAAACTTAATCACAAATTGCAGATGTTCCTCTTTCTCTGAAGGAAATCTTTTGATAATTTGTATCTTGTATGTGAAGATCTTGACGGCCAAAAAAAAAGATAAGCCCTGTGGACTGGATCTCCTCCAGTTGCTTCTGACTCTCCAATTCAGGTTCACTATTGTATTAAAATGTAGCTCTTTTGAGGAGTCAAAGATGCGAAGAGGGAGATGCTTGTAACAAGTAGCACAGATGTCTCTGAAAGCTTTATGCATAAACCCAACTCATTTTAAGGTCTCCTTTAACTGGGAATCAGTGAAAGTGGCTTGGCTGTTACATTATTGAAGTTCCTTCTGAGTGCGTGGCTGTGGTCCAGTCTGTCCGGTACAGACTGGGTATATTGGGGCAGTCCCGAAACAAGTCCATGAGGCGATGTTTACAGTTTGGTGGGTTAGTGTGCGCAGAGAAGTCCAGCACTGAGGTAGTACAGCTCTGGCTGACAGGCAGGTGCGCTGTAGGCTGACCTGTGAATGATTGTGGGAAAAATGCCTTTTAAATGGACAGAGTTTTGAGTAAATGGGCTTCCCAGAACATAGTGACATCATCAGTGGTGTGCATGCTTGTGGTCTGTAATGTCCACTGAGATGCTGGACCTGACCTTCTCATTTGAGCACTGATGCAGTTGCTTGTGATAGCACGAGGCTGATCTGTGAGCCAGGAAGTTGCCTCCTGGTCTTATACATCAACTCCAATTTGAAGATAAGCTAGGATTTGTTCCTCCTTAAGAAGAGAGATCTCAAAAAGGCATCTGTACCCGCCGCTGTTTTGGGAGATGCCCTACATCCTCTCCTCCCCTTGCTCAGGAAGACCTCTGATGGGAGGGCACCTGGCAGGGAGCAGCCAAATTACGCACGGAACAGGTGCAGGGGGCGGGCAAATGCATTTGGGCAGCTGATGGCCAGATGGTCCTTCCTGTAAAACTGTTTATAGTAAAGTGTGGATAATACCAGCCATATCACAAAGGCTGCCATGCTGCACAAGCCCTGCACAAGGAGAAAACATGGAGTAATCTAAGTAGGATTTGCACAGCAATTCTGGTGCTTTGCAGGAAGCCAAAAAGCACAACAGCACAGGTACACAAGGGAAGAAAAAAGTATTTTGTTTCCCCATATTATTGAAAATAAGTAGAGGAATGGGTTGACTGGAGCACTAACGGTAGTCTGCTGTGTCACTATACTTATTTCATGTAACACTCTGTGTGCACATTAGCAAGTTGTTGTATATTGCAATACTTGTGCCTTAAAATGCCTCCTTTTGTCCGTTTCCAGGCCCACAACCTCGTATACTTTGGGTTTGAAGAGAGAAAGATTTTGTTGATGTTTCCACTAGTGGCAGCTTAACTGTGCCGGGACAGACAGGCACCCGAGCAGGGAGGGGTGGATAACCTGCAAGGGGTCACCTCCATTCACTCAAGGAGTGTTGTGGGAGTGCCTCTGCTGTCTCACGGAGGGCAGAGCATGGTTCCACCAGTCTAGCTCTTTCTTAGGCTCCCTGATGCTTCTTAGCCTTTGTCCTTCCTCTCATATCACTGCCACTAGGCTAAGCAGATCATCCACGTGATCACACCTCACACAACTGGTGTCATTACTGCCATCCGTTCCCAGGCTCTGGCACTCCCTGCAGCCAGAGACCTGGATGGCTGTGTGTTTTCCTGAGAGTTCTGTCTGGGTTGCTGCATCCATTTTGGCAAGTGCAGAGGGCGGAGCTTTCTGCCAAGTGGATATCAAAGCTAAGCTCCTTCTGAGAGCGATGACCACCAATAAACTCACTTCTTGTGCTGGTAGGGCGACTGAGCCCTTCCTGCATGCCCTGCTGTGCCACACTTTTGTTTGCCAGCTCCGTTCGCAGTGTTCCCAGTTGGTTGTGCTCCCTAGGCTGCACTTAATAGGCGAGGAGGTGGCTACAGTTGCTCTGGCAATACCCAGGCCTCAATAGTGTCTCCTGCAAGAGCTGCTGGGTCCTGGTGGGTCTCTCTGCTGCCCTGGCATTTCCCTGCCTCAGGAAATGCTTCTACTCCAAGATATGTTGCTCCGCTGCGGATTGGGCCAGCTACAGAGCTGCTCACCCTGGCCACTGGCTGCTGGTTTCAGTTACAGCCAACTGATCCTCTCTCCTAGCCTTTTCTCATTGCAGCAAGTCCTACAGTCTTGCTCTGGCAATGACTCCTGCAGTGCTGATACAGACCAGTTGGCCAGGAAAGGCCCTCAGCATGTCCATCAGCAGGTCCTTCCTCATGTACCTCCCTTAGCCTGAAATATTTTAAGCCCTTGAACTGGCAGCACTTGTCCCTCACTAATAATAGTGGTCCTGACCTGCAGTGCTATGTGCCCTTCAGTTCTGGACATCACACAAAAATGGAAATTATTTATTTTATACCATAATAAAAGTTTCAGGTTTTATCTCTTCTTTGTGCTTTTCTATCTCTGCTTTGACACAATCCCAGGACTTTCCCCATCACAGCATTACACGTGCATTTTCTTTCAGTTTATGGGATTAAGGGAACAAAACAGAGTTGTCTCCTTTCAGGTTGTGTCCTTTCAGGTTGTGTTGAAAACAGCGGACTGATGACAGAGAGGCATTAATGATGGTGCATTATTTTAGACCACAGTGGCACTGGAAAACATGATGTTGGTTTGTTATCCCTGAGCAGAGGCAAGAACGATTGCTCCTGGTCTTTGGGAGAAAATTAATGGAGATTCCTTCATTATCTGCTGATTGCTAGGAAAGAAATGGTAAGGTAGGGAATGAAGTAGTGAGTGGAGATGGGAAAATTTGGCAAGAAATCCCTCTAACGTTTTGGGCTGCCTGGTCTGTAGGAAATTTTCTGTATACAACCTAATTTGGGAATTTGACTTTGTAGTCCCCAGAACCTTTTCCAGCTGCTGTGCTTCAACAGCCAGACACAGCTTCATAAAACTTCAGATGTGGTCTGGATTCTGTTCTGTTCCTGGATGCTGTTTTCCTAAGCCTGTGTTGTTGGTTTGTTGTTTTTATTTTAATATAGGCTGTCTCCAAGGAAGTTGCCTTATCAGAGCCAGTTTTAGCATGAATGTGCTGCTTTACTAGACTCAAGGACAAAAGACCTGGAACCGTGGATTCTGGGAAGGACTTGAGGGACTGGAGACTGGCCTCTGATGCCTTGGTGATTTTTTGATGCTGATTGGCACACAGGGGTTATTTTTACTCAATACAGGAGCAGCAGAACACACCACAGTGCATTGTGGGTAGCACACATCAAGAACAAGTTCTGTGGGAAGCCAGTCAACTCAGTGTCCTGAGAACAGTGAGAAAAGTACAGCATGACCTCGCATATCACTAAACGTCACAGCCCCCTCTCACACATCCTCTATGCTGCATCCAATCCCACATTCATCTTTCTTTCCCATCACCTCTCTCACAGTACTTTCAACTCTCTTCCCTCACTCCTTGCCTACAGGCTGGACAAATCCAAGCAGTTGCAGGATGTATGAGTCGCTGTGCTTTCCCACCGTCCCACGTAAATGCAGGATAGACTACAGTCCTGCTTAGCAGTGTTGTCCTTTCTGGGGGCAGAGAGGTGCTTTAGGCAGCCAAGCCCAGGGTGGCCTCTGAACTCCCCGAGTGCTCTCTGCCACCACACAGGTGGCAGTCCGGACTCCTAGCATTTCCTGTAGCGTGCCAGACATGCAGTTCTCCTCTCTGGTCTTCCTTTGAAAGACAAACCCTGTATGTTGTTCCTCGCCATGGAAGGAAATTATTTCAATAACAGCCTCCCACAGAGAGCTGAAACTGGAAATCCTAACCATTTCTAGATCAGGAATATCTACATGCATTTGCATATCCTTATTCACACATACATGTACCTAATGCAGAAACGTTTGCAGATTTCATCCTTCAGTGGGAGGTTGGCACTTGATGAAACCATGTCTCAATGCATCAAAACATGATAAATAACAGTTATAATAAAATACTTTATCTAGTAAAACTACAGCTAATAGTGTTTCTTCTGCAGTTTGGTTAGTTTATCAATATTTTATATCATTTTGAAAATGAAAAAGTTACAGGCAGATCAAGACTGGCATAAAAAGCCAATACTAATCCTGATGGGCCACACCAAACTGTAAAAGAACTGACAGCATCTGCTGAAACTATACCCAAAATCCAGCTAGGCCAGTATCCTTCAGCTGACAAGTACCACCAAATGCTTTGGAAGAAGTCCCTTCATGATAGGCACTGGGGAACAACAGAGAGCTCATTTTCTACTTCTATCTTCCATCATCTCTTACCATGTTCTTACAGTTTAGCTTTTAAACATGCATAGTTATTCAGTACAGTTCTCGTTTATGTGCTGAGTTCCTCAAGCAGGCCTAGGCCTTTTACACAAAATAAATAGGCAAGGGACAGACAGAACTAATACACAAATGTATAAATTAGCTTTGGAAACAATTTCAGGACCATTTAATCAGCTGCTTCTTTGGAGTTGTTTCTTGCAACTGATTTTTTAGTGCTCTGATTAGTCAAGAGGACTTGTAGCGTTTCCTAAGTAGAAAAAGATAGTAAATATGAAGATAAACATCATTAAAGGAAGTAATACAGAGAATAAATTTAAGGTACAAGAGACCTGATCAACTGTAACATTTCTACTGACTTTAATGTATGTGAGACTGAATCCAATGTGAATAAAGATATTTCGTTTCCTCACTGCAAATATTCAGCTGAGGCCATGGGAAGGTACGTCAGGTATTTCTCATTTGTAGTAAGAACATCATTATGATTTTAGAGTAACCGGAGAAGAAAATTTGAAATGCTGTCAGATGTACTTATATTTCTCAGTGGAGAAATCTCTCTCTCAGTCTTCTGTTTAGTTTTCTTTTCAAGATTTACACTCCAAGGTGAATCTTTGCTTTTGCATATTCACATGGCATTCAACCCCATTCACATGTTATGATTTCTATTTCCACCTGAAATTCTACTATGAACAGCATCTAATTTTCCATGAGCTGTATCCCACCCTCTGGCTGCACGTGCCAAAAGAAGAGGTTGGAGGACTACGTCATTCCTAGTTTCTCCCCAGGGATGAACAGTCTGCTGTATTTCTGACATTAAAAAACAATTCCTGGCCAACAGTCCATAGTTCTTAGTCTTTTTATCTAGCTGAGGCTGTGCATCTTCTGTACCTCGAGGTGTTTGCCCTTCTGCTTGTAGCTGTATTGCTGTTCCGCAGCCATCACGGAACTGGCACAAAATGCTTCCTTTGCATCATCAATAAACAATGGGAAGAATTTGGAAGATGCATAGAGCCTATTACCTGGTAAGCAATGTTCTCTGAGTTTATGGTCAACAGCGCTGAGAAAGCTGTCACATGAACTAAACCACATCAGTCGTGGCCGAAGTGTGTTTAAGAACAAGAAAAACAAGGAAGAGTGCAAGAACAATGAAGATTGTAGGTGTGAACACATTTATTATAGTTGGCTAATGGTGGGGAGCACCAGTTACTGCATGGAGTAGGAATTAGGGTCTGAAGAGGACAATAGTAATTAAACATTTGATTTCAAGTATACTCATACACACACAACTTAGATACTTCTTAACTAAGAATCAGCTCAAACACAACCTATCCACATAGTTTACCTCTCTAAAGAATTGCATAGGTATTAATACTCTCAGACACCAATGGTGTGTTTACAGGCAAAGAAACGTGGATACTGTGTCTAGCCTGAGAAAGCATCACAATGAAGACCAGGTGCTGAGGTCCCATTCTGCTCTGCAGGCTGCTGACACTGTTGCTGTGGTTGTTACATTACCTTGTTTGTCTCCTCCCTCAAAGATGACAGAGATATCAGCAGAATTTTGGTTAAATTATTGATCTAAACCCTTGCAGTAGGAGGAAGGGATTATTTTCATTCTACATACAAGACAGTACAAGCTGAAATACATGAAGGGAATCAATGATGATCACAAGCATCCCAGCCAGGATGACACAGAACATCAACAACAATTTGCACAGCTGGAGACATCTGAACAAATTCTGAGGTAACACTGCTGAGCCAGGTGAAGGTCAACCTGTTTGTAAAGGGAAGTGTCTGTTCCTCAGCCTCCCTACCGGCCACCATCTGCGGGCTGTGTTGTACAACCTGCCAGAGAAAGCTCCGTACCTGAGCTCTGCCAAAGCATGCAGGAGAGGCAAGAAATGGGAGAAGACTGATCAGCTACATCTGTGAGTTAGACTGAGGTTAAACCAAACACACACTGTCCTCAGGCATGTGACTTCTTGGAAATATCAGCTAACCCCCTGATTTTAACACACTAAACCACGTGTGTCTAGTTCAGACTGCCTCCAGCATGCAGATACTTTGTCAGTTATAATGCTTCTTCCTCAGAACAAGCATCTCTGTTTGTGACCATAAGACAACAACTTCTCAGAAGAAGCAATCTCATCGGTGCTTATGCAACACCTTCAGCTTTTTTAACCACTTTAAAGTGACTCTGTTCTGTAATGCTCAATACTTTTTTCTCAGTTTTTACCCTTCCTGAAGATTTATTTTTGTCAGTTTCATAAACATTAAAATCACATTAGCTGAAGGAGGAGAAATCCCATTTCTTCTTTATTTCAATTTACTATCAACTTCTTCGCTTTTCTAATAACAGACAATATTTTTTCATACTGTTTATGCTAAAAGTAAAATTTAAACAAATTGCATCTATGGGAGTTGTGCATCTCGAAAATCTAAAGGAAAAGAGCAGGACCGCTCACTGCAATCATTCACTGACAGCAAAGCTTCAAATTCTATCAGCCATGTAGATTTCACCTGATATATTTTTTGTTTTCCTTCATCCCCGTTTGCATTAATAAAAGTAAAAATACTTTTTAAAAACTTGTTCTCTACATTTACTTTACTAAAAAGGGGCTTTTCCCTAGCAGAAAAGATGACTTTTTGGTTCTGACCACAAGGGAAAGACAGTAGCTTTAGGACTAAAGCAGAAGGCTGTGCCTCCACGTACACAAGCCCCACAGCTAAAGAAAGGTATGTAGCGTGCCCAGTGCATGCGTTGTCCAGCCCATCTGGTACCACCAACAGGGCTCCTCTCAGCTGGAGATCAGCTCTGCAGGCACTGCAGGTTCCATCCTGGTTTTCTGAGGGGCAAGAACTTCTCAAACTTCATGAAATATTGCTGGCTGCATACAGGATTTAGCTGGAGCTCAGAGTCCTGCAGCTTCCCCCCAGACATTTACCTCAGCACTGGGGACTCCTGAAACCTCTTGCTGTAGGTCCCCTGCCCGAGCTGGCCACGCTGTCCAGGCATCATCGGGCAGTAGCAGCACTTTCCTCTCATCTGCTATTTCTCATACTGATAGCTCTCACAAACAAAGTAATCTGGAAATACACACGAGGCTGTTTTCTAATGCCCCCAAACTGGTTGTGAATTAGGTACATTAAGATCACAGGTCTTCAACTGAAGAGATGCAGAATCGAAGACATATGGGAGTATTTTAATCTCAGCCAGAAATGGGATCAGAAGTGGGAAAACCTGTTTACCTTCCAATTCTACTCCCCTGATGCATATTCTTGGGAGCTGTGATTCCAGGATGAGTCATGCCAGAAACTCCCCTGTATCCGAGACAGCTTGATGCCATAAAGGGTCAACAAAGTGAGATAGCTGCCCTCAAGCACAGAAAGCAAGTTTTTCCTTGAACCTCAAAATCCATGCTACGTTCTAAAAATAAATACAAAGCAGATAGATATTTCAGAAAGAAAAAACGGGCACAAGGCAAACGCCTTCACCTTAATCCAATCTCCAGGGACATAGGACTTGATAACAAAATGTTCTTTAGCAGCACTTCACCTCTATAAATCTGATACTGCTTTAAAGGGAAGCCAGTACATTATCTTCATCTTATAGATGGGGAAACTAAGCCCTTAGAGGTGGAATGACTTGGCCGAAACCAGACCTGGGGCTGACAGTATTGGATTAGACACATTTCATTCAGACAAAAAAAGCTGTCTCTGACTACAACCAGGCACATCACAGGGAAGTACAAGAAAGCCCACATTATATGTGTTCACAAATCTGCCTGTTTACAGCATTGTGCAGTGCCGAAGGGAGGCTGATGCAATCGGTATGTTAAATCCTCAGTCCAAAAAAAGCCATAGGAAATTATTTTTTCTTTTTGTATGATACAAGTAGGTTATTGAAATGTGTGCTACAATAAAAGATGAAAAGGCTCAAGACTGTATTTTTAAATTACACCATCAATGCCATGCAAACCACCCTGAAATTAGAGAGCCACTTAAAGAGCTTAGTGAATCTGTCATGTCTCTAAATGCCGCAACTTGAAGGACATGAAACCTTGTCCTTAACTATTGAAATGCAAAGAGAGGAAGTCACAGAGAATATAAAGAACTTGTATAACACTGCCATGGATAAATTTCAGTACTGGTGTGACACCCAGGGAAATTTTCTCTTTGGTTATCTGAGGCACAAGCAGCGAGATTCAGCTGAAACCAGGGGAAGCCATGATTTGCAGTGTTTTGACTGATAGAGGGCTTCAGAATCACCAGGCAAACAGAAAAAAACACTGCTGATCTTGAGAGAGTTCATGGGAGACAGCCCCAAACTAGAAACAAAACTAAGTATTTATTAACATCCAAGTCTGATCAAACTAATAAATAGCCTCTCCCATGGAAACAGCAGAGGAAGACACCTGTCTAACAACACCTTTCCCTCAGATGCAAATTATATCCATTTTTAATTTGCATTTTTCCTTTGGTTCAAAGTCATACTACCATCACAAGTCTTCCCTGAATAAGCTGAAGGGATTCAGTGCTGTATCTTAGCACTCCGGTTAGGGTGTCTACTGAATAGTATGTCAAAGGGATGACATTTTACATAGCTGCATGATTATCAGAATTTAAGAGCTGTTGTAGTTAGGCAAGACCTACGATGTGTTAGAAGTATAAATTTGAATTAATTGATATCACTTAAAAGTACATAGCCATTTTATTTTCATCCTAACTATTGTTAATTCACTTAAGAGCCTTCTGCTCAGGCTGACCATTTGTATTTCACAATAAAGGGAATAGCAAAAGTTTTATCTGGGATTAAAGAGCTGTCATGGACATGTACGCTCTCTGTGTGGATATTAAATATAATTCCTCTCAGACTATATGATAGTAATAATACATAGAGATAATGACTGACCTTGGGTGTGTCATTTAAACTGAAGATTCAGAGATGATCTCACATATCAGAGTTGTAAGGACAACATTGTTCGCTATGAATTATCCTTTAGAGAATAAGTAATTATGTCCTGCCTACCACTAGACTGTTATTTAATGTGCTGTACTAACATAACATTTAAATAGAGTTCCAAATCTAAGTTATCCTGTCACACAAAGTATTCAAGCGTTACATTGGACACCTTATTTCAATAATCCACATATTCCAGGCCATTCCTGCAGCCGATCCAATTAAGAAAGGCCCCTTCTGTACCGCATCCAAGAACACAAGCAGAGTCTAGCGAGGTACTAAAGCTATTAGCATGAAGCAGTCATTGTTACAGCATGGTTTGAAGTTCGTCTTGCCTTTCCTGCGTAGGGAAGGTATGTTCCACTCCAAATGACAGGCTCTAACCTGCACTATCTGAGGCACAGAAACAGTCAGTTCTGCAGCTCCATGCTCTTACTCCTGTCTTCACAGAATCAGGTACTGGAATTCAAAAAACCACAAAAATTTATTTAGCAAAAATAATGATCCTCTTTGGTAGACTCAACATCCCATATAAGATACACTTACATCTGCCTTTTATTTTTAGCCTAGAATCTCTCTCTGCTTTCATTATAATATAGTACTCAGTAACATGCTTTATATTTTTGAGGAGATAAATCCCTTCCCCAAAGACTTGCAGCGCATACTGGAACTCTGCAAGAGAGTAAAGCCTGAAAGTAGACCATCTAGCTGCACCTCAAAGGCCCTAGAACAATCTGGCAGACAAGTGACATTAAAGAACACAAAGGGAAGATTCAGAAGCAAGAAATGAGTTATGGAAAGTAGATCTTGATCGTGCAGTTAAATAAATGGACCTTGTGTAGATCATTTTTAGAAATGAGACATAGGATGTGTCTTGGAGTCTCTAAGGTCTTTATTATTACAAACTGTCTTTAAATCTGCCCTGTGATTTTTATATGATCAGTCTTTTCCTTTTTCTGTCTGCAACTTCTGCACTCATTACCTAACTGGACTTTTTGTTCTATAACCTCCTCTTTTCACTTCCTAAATAAAAAGATCATTTTATATTCTGTAAATTAAACACACAGTTTTCGATGTATGCCTCAGAATACTTTTCTTCAAGCAAAAGAAATACAGTTTCCAGATAAAACATCAGAATAAAATAAACACAGAAAAATGTGCCTTTGGGGAGTAAGAAAACACTCCAGGACTAATTATGTTTGCCAGAACATTGAACGTGGACTCATCAGATTGATTAAGATTGTCATAACAGTAAGTCATTAAAGCCGTAAAAGAGAAAATTCAATATACTTTCTAGAGATAGAAGTCTATTTTTAAACAATCACAATAATATTACTTTTAGAAAAACCCTGTTGCTTTCATCTACTAGTATTTTGAGCAGGACTTTGATGTGAAAGATGCTGTAGTAATAAAAGCACAGACATTAGAATGTTAAATATTGCTTTCTTGTTACACGACGTTACTATCCAGGCCTATGTCAGTGGAGACAAACGTCAGGAGTATCCAGTGCCATATGGCACAACAGGGAACGGAAACAGCTGAGGGACACACAACCAGCATAGATTGTGTACAGAGAGAAAAACTTCTGATGAAAAGCAATGCAGTTACAAGGGGGTTTCCACAAAACCATCCCTGTTCTGTGAAAATCTGATCTGATCTGGAGGGAATTCCAGAATCGGCCTACAGTGAGGCAGTAAAAAGTTGAAGCAATCTAGTGAGCTGGAGGGAATCCCAGAGAGCTGGATGTCTGTCCAGAGAGATCCCGTTCTGTTGCACACACTGCATAGGGCCACGCAGCTCTTCAAGAGCTGCAAATTCTTCGAGTCAGAGCTCATTTTTTCCTGACCTCACACTTCCTGTGCAGTTACACCAACTGCAATTTTGTACACAAAACAAGGAAAACATCCCAGCAACCGTCACTGACTTCATGGTTCGAGAGGCAGTCACCAAGAATCCTTTTTTAGCTGCCAGATGTAGCCACTGCCTTGTGAACACATCCAAGTATGTTTCTCCTCAAGCGAGTGATCACAGAAAGGCTGAAGGAAGAGGGTTTTTTACAGCAAATCACTTTTCTCATTTCTGGAGGATCCAGTGGCTGTTTTCCTGCAGATATGAGCTCAGCTTGTGGGTGCTTACGGACATTCTTTTATTGATAAAAGACTCACTGCTCACTAAAAATATCCAGCTTTTGAAGTAGAAATGATCCTTCTCCAGCATTTCTGGACTTTAGAGAAAAGCAGAAGCCAGTCTGATTTGCTATGACCCTACCTCTTCAGCCTCCCCCAGTATGAAATTAACCTGAAGGAGAAAAGGTAAAATGAAAGTATTGAAAACATTTCTCCCTAACATTTCCACTTTTCTGAGAAAGATCCTACTAAGACTCTTGGTAGCATTGGCAGGACCACTGCAGACTTTCAAACAAGTAAGATCTAACATGCAATTATTAATTGCTTTTTATCATTAGGCACATTGAAAAGATGCACACTGATTTATCTATACTAATATTTAAACAGTACTCACTAAAATAGAAGGAAAAACATACTGTTACAGAGTACAAACCCTCTCAAAAGCTGTGTATATATAGATTCTCTTTTCAACAGTCTGAAGCTTGCAATTCATCAGCTTGTCTTTAACCTGCACTGCCTGCAAGTTCATGATTTCATTGGGGCGAAAAAAAGGGGCTATAAGAGTAACAGTTCCTATTGTTGAAGAGCTAAAATTAAGATTTGTTCCATGTGAAGCCAAGATCAAAAACTGTCCCAGATTTAGTGTCTATCCTGTCATTTACCCAGTCAACAAAACATTTTTAAGCTTCAAAGACTACTTCTTGCAGAGTAGCGCATGAAATAGTAATAACAATGGAGCTCAGCTGTCCCTCTGTGCACTTTCTTTTCATATTTCTCCCTAATCTTTCCAATTCATGATTTTGTAACTGATTTTACATCTGAATATTGCTGCTCTTCTTGGCTAGATATCAAGGACTACTGATACCTAAGGCTGGTATTCTTACCCTCAAAGCGTGAGCGAGCCAAATGCATGAGTCACAAAGTTCATCTAACTGTCTCTCTGTTCAAAAAGCCCAATCTTAGAATGAGAAAAATTGAAATTAAAAGACTCAAGCTGAAACATAGCCTTAAATAGCTTAAAATATGCTGTGAGCTTGGAAAGTGCAAAGCATTTAATTTTTCCATGCTTCCCTCAGAGTCATACCAAACTTCCATTTCCTTATATTCTACACCTACACCATCCTACACGATAAACCACACTAGAATATAGTGGCCAAATACATGCAGTAGTTTAAAACATAATTGTATAGATGCATATTAGCTCTACAGTCTGGTATTTTTTCTAATGAGCTAACACAATTATGTCTGACAGCAAAGCTCATTGAAATGCATTTAGTCATTTGCATCCATTTAATCTAAAGTTACCTCCCAGGTACTGATTTGTATTTATATTTACAATGCAGATTTACTAATAAATTTCAAGAAAACAAGATTGTTGGTGAAGCACCACCACATGCTGGGATCTCACGAGATGATGCCACTTCATAAAAGATGGAGATCCCTTTCTAGTTTTAAGATTTTCTGTCTTAATCATAGAATCATAGAATCATAGAATAGTTTGGGATGGAAGGGACCTTAAAGATCATGTAGTTCCACCCCCTCTGCCATGGGCAGGGACACCTCCCACTAGATCAGGCTGCCCAAGGCCCCATCCAATAATTAAGTATCAAAAGTGCAAACATGCTCTTTGATTTCAGTGTAATTCAAATACTCAGCACCTATAGAAATTAGACTGCGTTATCTGGGATGTCGTAATGTCAATAATTCATCCAATACCAGGCGTCTCTGTGTGGAAGTAAAGGAAGAACCAAGGAGCTGGAAGAAAAATGTACTGCCTCTAATATTTCATCTCTCCAGTCAAGTTTCTGCTGTATAGAAACTAGAAGTCATTGAAAATGCAGCCTCACCTATAAATCTTACTCCCTTTATAATTTTTAACCATCTTGGGAGTGACACTGTAACTGTTTGCTTCATGGGCCAAGCAGTCAGCAATCAAATTGCATGAATACCTGACTCACGCTGCTCTTGGGGCGAGCCCAAACCGTTATCGATCAAACTTGCAATTGCAGCACCCTGACAAGGCTGTCAAACATTTAATGCCCATTTTTGGGATGATGAGATACAATCTCGCTACTCCTATGCACATAGTATTTTCAACTATGATTTAGATAGCTGTGTCCCTAACGGCTTCTGAATCACATAAGGATTCTTTTTAAAGTATCAATACATTCTGTCCTGTACAGTTTAAGTTTTGAAAGTGTGAATTAATGTATTATGTTAAAATGTATATATAGTTTGTATATTAACATTAAAAAGGTTTATCAAAGTGGAATTAAAATTGAGCTTTAAAACTGACCCTAAAATTTCTGATTTTCAAAGACTGAGGCTTGTTGGGTTTTATTTGTAATAATATTGCATTTTTTAACACTTGGTTGAATTTGTGGGGCTGTGTTTTGTTTTTAAGCAAAGAAGAAAAATATGAGGAAACTCTAGGTATAGTTGTAGATTCCCTACTACAGCTTCTTCTCTTTTTTTGACTGAAGATACCAGAACTAGAGCTGGGCAGGAATTTTCCTATAGAAAGTATATTGCTGAAAAATCTCATGAATTAAAAACAATGTTGAGAGTCCATTTCTCAAATGTCTAACTACTGTACACTCAGCCATGAGACGGTCATCCTCTCTACTCTTTTATAGTCAATGAGAAGACATGAACAATCCAGAAAGTGATTCACCTCCTCCTAACACAGGCCCTTCCAGAAGGTAATTTGGCTCATGCCGGTCAGACACCTGTCCGAGAACAAGACGAACCACCTTCAGGAATATGCATTTCTCTCCACTGGCTGTCATGGATAAACATGGTGCCTGGGTCATAGCTGAAGATTTTCTGAAGTCTGTGATAGTAATTCCATCTAAAGTGTTTGCTGAAACACAGTGGTGAAGGTTAACTCTTCAGGTTTTGCCATTCTCTACCAGCCAAGGACTGCAGGTTCCACATTATCTGATCCCATGAGCCGCCCAGACTCCGCAGCCTGGGAAGCCGGCCTCAAACTGCTGAGCTTCAGAAGCATTATGGAAATGTCCATTTCCCGGGCAGTTACATATATATGTAAATATTATATTATCTAGAAGCATGAAAACATCTGAAGTACAAAAGTTTCTTATGAATCAGAAACTCTCAAATTCAACAGATGTGACTGGAACCCTGTTTATTTCTGGACTTTGCGGATGAGGCATGAGAAAAACACGGCTATTTTAACACCTGGTTTCAATCCAGTTAATAACTTCGCACCTGATACATTCTCCTCCATTAAGTCAAATTTATGCTAATACTGCCCTGATTAGCAAATACTATTTAAAGCTGGTTTATGGGAAGATTTCTAAATAAGGTAGGTGTCTAGATTCAAGGGATTTCAGCTATCAGATTATAAGACAACATGAACTTCACAGGTAATCTATAGGTATCCCTGCAAACCAGTGGAATAGCCTACAGGATGACAAGTAGTGACAGCTAGAGAGAGGTCTTCCTCATGCTGGGTCAATCTGCTTTTACTGAACAGAACACAATCTCTAGCATTGGAAACTGCAGAACCCCAGAATTTCAGTCACTTTATGGAAAATACAGTCAGTCACATGAAACTCACTCAATTCCAAAGAAACAGGTCTTGAAACACATGAGTATATACTTCAATAAAATCGGATTGTATAGGCTGTGCTGTGCAGGGCTTAATGAAAGGTGAAGGAAAGGGCACCAAGCTGACAGGCTCAGCAATACAACTCTGCATCTTCTCTTCTAAAGGAGCCTTAGGTAGCAACATCTCTGGCCTCTCTGCACTATATTTCACTGCACAGTGTAGGCAGACCTTAACTCATTCTAAAAATCACACTGTATCCTGAAAGACATCTTTTCTTTCCTTTTTTCCCCCTTTGAAAAATGCTTCAGGCAATAACTTCACATCTACCACACTCTGCTTCTCTTCAGGATCTAGAAAAAGCAACAAAGGCACAGAAGGGATACATTTTTGCCTTCTTCAGATTCATTTCAGCTCTCACCGACATACCTAATAATGCACTTAGAGCATGCTGTTTTCAAAACACCAGCTATTAAAATATTAATGACCTAGTCATCTCAGCCCCATGGTGAAGCATATTTCTACTGCTTTACAGAAGCATGGATAAGTACATTGAAGGAAAAGATAATTTTCAGAGCTGAACACAAGAAGCATATCTTTGTGCTCGGCACTTAGAAGAGGATATCCCACGTGCACACCAAGCAGGATTTAGACCCAGCAAATACGCAGTCAGGACATCTGGTTTTAAGGCACTTAGGGCCAAAGCATACACCAAACAATTCACTTACTCTGCACTCGTGTATGGTTTTTCCAGCACAGGAACTGGATATATAGCAAGAATCATACTATTCATTTTAGAATCAAAGAAAGTTATGCATGTTAAACGAATCTGGTTGCTAAAAGCTATTTGATACCTTCTGGCAATATGGTAGAGCATTTAACAGAATCATAGAATAGTTTAGTTTGGAAAAGACATTTAAGATCATCGAGTCCAACCCTGAATGTAGTACTGCCAAGCTACCACTAAACTATGTCCCTAAGCACCACATCTACATGTCTTTTAAATACCTCCAGGGATGGTGACTCAACCACTTCCCTGGGCAGCTGTTCCAAACCCTATGTAATGTACAGGTCAACTCTATCACAACATACAAAACTATCTTCTGTCCCTGCACACGGCAGGGGGGTTGGAACTAGATGATCTTTAAGGCCCCTTCCAACCCAAACTATTCTATGATTCTATGGTTCTATGTTTCTTCTAAGATGGCAGCGCTGCTGCCACAGTACTTTCATAGTAGAACCCAGGAAAAACTTACCTAGCATATGAGAAGCATATTCCCTCCTTTCTCAGGGAATTGCTACCCACAGCTCTTGCTTTTCTGAAAAGCATCCTGTTCTTCTGAGCCCTGGGATGACAGAGAGGAGCACAGGTATTTGCTACCCTTATAGCTGAAGCTGGTTTTCTCCACAAAAGATCCAATAATCACAGACACTTTGGGCTAGAAAAAGGAAAACAATTGTATACTTTTAGGTAAACTATTCAGCTGGAAAAAGCCAGTCCTCTTTAATGTCATGTTTAAGCAGCCAGGACTACAGTGCCCCAAGAACTGAGACGTCATCCAAGTATGGCTAATATCCAGCTGCATTAGCTTTGTTTTACACTCCCTTGGTGCAGTAAGTCTTTGGATTTAAGCACTGTTGTGCCCTTCTATGTAATTAGTTTTAACCCTTAATGCCTACCTACAAGTAGGATACTAAACCATGCCATGGAACTAGATATTAATGCCATGTACTCATTTTTGTGGCTTCATATCCAACAACTCACTGGCCAGGACACTCTCCCAGCCTATGGGCAGAGCTTAGTTCTTTATTTGAGGGAGATCTAAACACATTCACCCATGTTTGGTGCTAGCTTTAATACTAATTAAGTTGATGTGCAGTATTCTCTGTTCTTTCCGTTGTAACTCTTCCAAACTTAGGGGATAATTAGTTAACCATTGGATCTGAGAAAAAGAAAGATACACAGCATGATTCAGTAATTTAATGGCTGAGAGAGAAAAAGCTTGAATTTCCATCTGCCTCACTTAAGTATTTTATAGGCTATATATAGGCTCTAGCTCTTTCCAGAAGGGTTGGATTAGAGGGAAAAAATAAAGCAAGCTAGGAATGAGCTGACAGAAAAAAAAGGATGTTACTGATGAATACGCTCAAGAGTACTCAGCAGAGGCAAAGAGACCCAATACAGAATGGAGAAAGAGGAGACTGTAAAGAGACACTGCGCTTATGGGAGAAATGGTGGGGTGACAACATCAGCGGATATGAGAAAAGCAGTGGATGTAATCTATCTGGACGTCTGTAGAACCTTTGACACGGTCCCTCACAAAATCTTTCTCTCTAAATTGGAGAGATGAAGATTTGATAAGTGGACTGTTCGGTGGTTAAGTAATTGGTTGGATGCTTGCACACAGAAAGTAGTGGTCAACGGCTCAATGTGCAGATGTAGATCTGTAACAAGTAGCATCCCTCCAAACCATTCTATGATTCTATGAAGTGCAGAGGTGTGCAGCCCTGGTCAGAGGAATCCATCCTGGGCTACGCCTTCTGCAGGTCCATCAGGTCCAACTCACAGAGGGATGCAACACTGCCTTCCTCAGAGCCTCAGGCCACCTCAGCGGGAGCGAAACAGCACCACGGCCACCTTATTGTTGGATCTCTGCTGTCCATAATGCTTTTTTTAACACACAGAAACACGTACCATTGGAGAAAGTTCAGAGGGCAATACCCATGTCATCAAGACTCTGTAACAGCTTTTCTTCTCCCACTGACTGGGATTGAGATGCCTGCCCCAAGGACACAGTACCACATAACGCTACCATCACCAGCACATCACTTGGCCATGCATTTTGGGGTATTTACCACCTGTAGGCTGCCACCTGGCGAGGCACAGACCACCAGGTACCTCACGGGCTGAAGGTACAACAGCTGCTTTACACAGTGGAAAGCACAGAGACCTCTTGCCACAGATGAAGCGTGGTGTCAAGGCTGACCACACCAAGGACAAGCACGTGGCCACCAGTGTGTATCTGACACAAGCAGGAGCTACTATTACAAAAAGTGGAATATTTTTGATTTAAGCTAAAATAGAGTTGAGTTTCATCTAAGTAATTGTAATTTCTGAAAGTTAGACAGAGTGTTCATCTGATAGCGTGGGGTTTTTTTTCAGTGTTTTTCCAGGCACTGTTCATTCTTTGGAGATGATAACGTGTTGCGTTCAGTGTGATCTATGCCGGACATGATGCCATGAAAAGCCAGGCTAATAACCAATGCTAATTTGACTATTAAATAAGGTATTCTTCAATGCAACACCGGGCATGCAGGGCATAACTCCACCTAGTGTGAGTGCAACTTCCAGTACTATCCACAAAGGCAATATACAGTCAAAACATACACATTAATCACTTTTCCAGGTGTGTCTATTATAATCAGTTCCTGGAATTTATTGACATAAGTTTCCTCCCCTTGGCACACATACTCTGCCCTCTGGGGGTCTTTTTCAGGGGTCTCGGGATGAAGGCGGTAGAACTTCTCAACTCTCGTTCTTGCGCGTGCTCTTAGACTCCTTGGGCACCTCTTCAAGTTTGCATCTGGTCCTGGCTGGTTCTTCTTATCATTGCGCTAGTCCTTGTTATCTGGCTTAATTAGATACAATCACACTCTTTCCCATTCTTTCTAACTGCAGCCTTGTTAAAATTCCTTATTTAAGCATAAGTATCCAAGCACAGGCCAGCTAAAAGTTATTATTCAATCTAAGCCTATATTTTAGTTCTAAAATCACAAAAACTATACATAATATTCAAACAGATAATAGGTTAGCAACTTATAACAAATCATTTCTTCCTTCAGGCAGGTGTCTCTTCTGTAACCACCTCTGCTCGCAGCCTTTCCCTGTCTCAAACACAAGGTCAGAGCTGGAGCCAAAGCTCCAAGTTAGCAAGAGATTTTGCTGTTGTGAAGTTGATAACAACATTAAAATTAGTCCTTGGACAATAACAGAATCTGCTAACAGGATGGATGGGGATCGCTCCCCGTGTTGCCCAGGCCTGGTAAAGGCTGCCTGCTTCCTAAACCTCCACAACAGACCTTTTCATAGGCCGGCATTTTCAGTAACATGGCGGGTGAGTGAGGGGCATTGAGAGAAGCACTAGTTATTACTACAAAAGTGGAATATTTTTGATTTAAGCTAAAGTAGAGTGAAGTTTCACCGAAGTAACGGTATTTTCTGGAAGTTAAACAGAGTGTCCCTCTGATAGCATGGTATTTTTTTCCAACTGTTTTTCCAGACATCGTTCATTCTTTGGAGATGACAATGCCTTGTGTCCAGTGTGATCTGCACTGCAGAGATGTGTCTCCTCGTGGAATCACCTGTTTGCAGCCTTTCCCTGTCTCAAACGCAAGGTCAGAGCTGGAGCCAAAGCTCCAAGTTAGCAAAAGATTTGACTGTTGTGAAGTTCTTAATGACATTAAAATTAGTCCTTGGGAAGTAACAGAATATATATAAGATTTCAGGGAAACTGTCCCAGTGCCCCGAGCTGGAAGGACTCCCATCGTAACCATTAAGGCGGGGGGGGCGGGGTTTGGCGCAGGGTGGGGCCTGGGGGCTCCCCCCCCTCCCCTCCCGCTCAGGTGCGGCGGCTCGCGCCGAGCCCCGCCCTCCTCCTGCTCCTGCTCTGCGGGCGGGTCACGCGCCGGCGGAGGGATACCATCCTCCCTCGAGAAGGGGAACGACCCTTTCACTCTCGACCCATCCCTTTGTGCCCGTTTCAAAGTCGAGCCGAGGTGCTGTGTCAGCACCGCAATTTACGGAACCCCGCTCAGAAGGGCGGCGTTAAGACCCGGAGGACTATTTTTCAACAGGAGAGGGGGAGGAGAGGAGGGAGGGAGCGGGCGGATGTGTCTGGCGGCGTAAGTAGTTCCGGTTGCGGAAGTGTCGGCGCGCGCGGGGCAGCGGCGCCGCGTCCCCAGCGCAGCCCCAGCCCCGCCATGGCCACCCGCGCCTGCCGCGAGAAGGCGCAGAAGCAGAACGAGCAGCACCAGGCCATCCTGGCCAAGCTTCTGCGCGAGGAGGACAACAAGTACTGCGCGGACTGCGAGGCCAAGGGTACGGCGGGGAGGGGGGGTGGTTGGGCGCTCCCTGCCCCTGCCGTCCGTGCTCCTGCTTTCTGCCCCAGCTCCTGCCCCTGCCTCAGCCCCTGCCTCGGCTCCTGCCCCTGCCTCGGCTCCTGCCCCTGCCTCGGCTCCTGCCCCTGCCTCAGCCTCGGCTCCTGCCCCTGTTCCAACCCCAAACCTAACCTCTGCTGCAGTTCTCTACTGTATTTGACCTGTAAAAGCCAATTACCTGAATGAAATGAGTATGTATTTTGTGGAGTAGGATACCTAATGGAAAAAGAATGTATTTTGTTGTAGTTTTTTTTTTTAAACTAGGTTGAAGTGCCTTTTATACAGACAGTAAATGCAAGATAGGACACCATAAAAAATAGCAGGGGTTAACCGTTTGGGGGGAAAAAAGGCAACTTACACCTGCTTCCTGCTGAGCTCCTTCTCGTGCCCAGCACAAGAGGAGTAAAGGTGACTGTGTGGCAGCTGAAATAAGAATCTGACAACTGAACATGTCAGATATACTCGACTATGTCTGGTATTTCCACAGGCTGTAGCTACATCAAAACCATCCAGCCTCTGTGGATTAGCAGATACCCAAAAACATTGACAATTAATTCTTTATGTCCCTTGAAGCCTGCTATTACAGGATTCCAGCAGATGAAAGCTCAGCAAAACCCAGATGCTATGCTAGTCCTGTTCTCAATGTGTCTCCTTAGAACACCCGGCAAAAAAAAACACCCACCCGGGGTGGGTGGCAGTGTTGTCTGTGGGGCTGACAGTGAGTGGGGAGTCTTTAATGCCACTGAGAACTGATTTCAGCGTCTCTGCCCGCCTGAGCCACAGCTGCGTTATCCTGGAGTCGGGAACTGCCGCCAGAGTCTTTATGCAATGGCTGGCCTAGCCCCTTCCTGAAGTTTCACTGCCACGTCCTCCCCCTGCACCGGCGGGTGTTGATTGGGAACGGGCTGTGGCTGCGGGACCCAGGAAGACACTGCGCGGTGGCTGGGAAGCACTCGCTGCCCACAGCAGTGCCCTCCCTGCTGACCCGCTCCCTACAGTGCCAGGCACAGGTCTGGGTGTTTGTCCATTTAAATGTGTCACAGATATAGCTGTGGTGACAAATGAGATGTTAAAGATTCTGTCGGTGTCAAATCTTGCCTCTCTTTTGTCCGATAGTTTTATCCTGCACAAAAGTAGATAGATATCTACTGGTATAAGAAGAACGACTTGGGGGTGCTGATTGAGGAGAAGCTTGACATGAGCCAGCAGTGTACGCTTACAACCCAGAGGCCAACTGTATCCTGGGCTGCATCAAAAGCAGTGTGGCCAGCAGCTTGAGTGGGGGGATTCTCCCCCTCTACTCTGCTCTTGTGAGACCCCACCTGGAGTATTGCGTCCAGTTCTGGAATCCCCAGCATGAGAAGGAGATGGAGCTGTTGGAACGGGTCCAGAGGAGGGCTACAAGGGTGATTAGAGGGCTGGAGCACCTCCCATATGAGGACAGGCTGAGAGAGTTGGGGCTCTTCAGCCTGGAGAAGAGAAGGCTCCGAGAAGGCCTTATAGCGACCTTCCAGTAACTGAAGGGGCTACAGGAAAGCTGGGGAGAGACTTCTAACAAGGGCATGGAGTGATACAATGAAGGGGAATGGCTTTAAATTGAAGAGGGGCAGATTTAGACCAGACATAAGGAGGAATTTCTTCCCGATGAGGCTGGTGAGGCCCTGCCCAGATTGCCCAGGGAAGTTGTGGCTGCCTCATCCCTGGAGGCGTTCAAGGCCAGGTTAGATGGGGCCTTTAGCATCCTGGTCCGGTGGGAGGTGTCCCATCTCATGCTAAGGGCGTTGGAGCTGGATGGGCTTTAGGGTCCTTTCCAACCCAAACCATTCTATGATATTTGTGTTTGTTTTTACCTCAGGTTCTGTGGCTTTGAAATGGAAAAATGTAGCACTGCCCTCTTTCATCTAGAGTCAGGTGATTAAGATGTTAACCTCAGTAAGATGATTGCACAGTAAGCTAATGTTTTAAGTATAATACTTCCTGAATAACAACCAGGCATTTGCTGTGTATGATTAGCTCCAGAACTGCCGTGTTTAGTTCTTCTCCACCTCTGCTGGAGGTTAAGTATGGTGAGCCGGTTTCAGCAACCAGAAATGGCACTGTGTTTGTAATATCCTTTCAGTTTGTGCATGCTACTTTTTTCAGCATGGATGTAAATTGTGCAGTGCCTTGCATGACGCTGTTGTTTGATACATCAGAAACACAGAAATAAGACTTTGTTTTCCTAGTGTATATCCCTAAGAAAGATATGATATAGATTGCACCAAAGGTGATAGACCTCTCATATTTTTTGCAAGTAACTCTTCTTAATCACTTTCTAGCACAGCTGTTATTGCCCCTAGACTTCTGGTTGCTGTGTGGAAGATTCGTTGTAACCAGTGGTTTTCTGCAAAAAACACACTTGTACGTTTTGTGTATTATTGGCACTTGAGATTTCCATGGTGAATGCTGCTCTGAGTTGCTTCCTGATGGAATTCTGTATGTGTGTTGTTTCATAGTCTAGGCCTTGGAGCTGAGTTGCTCAAGATCAGTCTGGATTAGTCCAACTAATTTTTCTCCTGTCTTCTGTGTCTCTTTTTTCCACTGTCTGGTTAAATTGTCCTTTGTAAGACTCCATAGTCCTTGGTGCTTGGTCTTTTGCCACTTCAGTTCAGCAATGCTGACGCTTTGATCTTTCTCCTTCTTCTACTTGTGTTATTGAGTATCTTTATCTGCTGTTCTTGCCTTTTATGCTTTCATACCTCTTTTCTGTCACAAGAATTTTGTTTCATGAGATCTAACTTTGATGTGTCTTGAGTTTGTTATTTTTCTGTTCGGGTTCTGGAGGACCTACCGACCTCTTGACTAGGGTGTCTTTAGCTAGTACCTGTAATTCAGTTTCCATCTTTCTAATACTTTATTTACTTAGATTTTACTAAAGTCAGACTGCACTTCTGGAGGCTTCCCTGTTTTCTCTTTTACACAACCCCATTTCTCCCTTGCTGTCTCTCTGTATGCTGCAGGTATGGTTTGCTTTCACCCAGGAGAGCTGACTTGAAAATACTGTGTGATGCAGTCTGATCTTGAAGTATTGAAGGAATTGTTTTTTAAAAAAGTTCTCTTCAAATTTAAATTAAATTTTCTGGAAATTCTTATTTTAAGTCTTGTATTGTATTAGCTTTGTAGTGCCATCTGCCTTTGCCAGTACTCCTGTGGTTAAGTGTATGTTTTTCTTATAGCTGGAGTGTGGAGTGATGAACGCCTGAAACTAAAATAAGTTTTAGAGACACTTGAGAGATGGTCATATATGGACACTCTTTGTAGATTTCTTTCCTTAATTTTAGAAAGTTTCCTTCTAGGAATGAGAGTAGCATTAACAGTTCTGTGGTGTCTCTGCTATACCCTGAAGTCTAGATTTCTATGTACTTCTTGAAGATATGGAGCTCAGATCAGCTAGATGAAAATGAAGCAGGCTGTGAACACATAATGCCACTGTTGAACTCTTCCTTGTTGTATCAGTCTTTCAAACTTCTTGTTGACCAAAAGAAGAGGAAAAGTGAAGGATACTTCTTTCAGTTGCAGGGAGGTTTTTTTTCACGCTTATTCCATGGCAGTTGAGTTCTCATGACTGGTTGGCGTCTGGCAGAGTTATAGTTTTGCTAGTCCTGGTATGCAGGGATGTCTGAGGCAGCAGTTTTTAACATGAGTCTATTAGCTAACCAGTGTCTGAGAGCTGTCTGTATGGCATTCCCCAGGCTGTGACAGTCTCCTTCACCTCTTGCATCACTGGCAGCATCCCTTTCATCTCTGATCATGTTTGTGATTAGTCTGGAGTTTCCTATTGCCAGTTCCACTAAATGTTCTGTTCATGCTGGGTTTTGCAGACATGAACGTGAGACTGTCCATGGCAAAATATGTAGGACTTCTCTGGTGTCAGTCCTAGTTCAGAACTATTTTTCCTTCAGTTAGTGTAATTGATTCTTTATTATTTGAAATGCTGTCTGCTTCAGTTACTTTCCTTTTTTGTGTTAGCTTTGCTCCTCTGCCTGTCATCCTCCCCTCTATTGTTCAGTAGGATCTCCGGAGTTCTGTTTTTCGCTTTCTTCCTGTTCACCTAATTGTTGGATAATATTATCTTGATGTGTGACTTTGGTTGTGTTAACTGAGTTGCAGTTGCATATTGGGTCTTATTCTGGCAGTATTTGAAACCATTGTTTTCAGTGTGGTCTTTTAAGATAGCTGGCAATTCATCATGAGTTCTCTACCGAAGCTAAGAGGCTATCATCACTAATTCCTTCCTCTCACCGTAGATGTTATAGTCTCTCTTAAACCTTAGGTATTATACTTACCCTAAGCTTCAGATAGTCACATTCAAGGATTTTGAAATCTTGCAGACTGTACTTGTATATCTGATTAAACTGCTGTTGTTAGAGACTCTGGGAATTCTTAGGTAACTAGATATTTAAAATCTTGCAAATATCCTTTTCACCCTAAAAAAATTAATGTGGTCTTACTTGCTTTTTTTATCACTCATGGCTTTGATCGTATCTACTGTAATGCTGCAGTTGAACTCTTCCTTCATGTTGTTAAGGCTTCTCTGCTGGGTTTTACTTGTATCAAAAAGATCATCAGAATTTAGTGCTGTCCTATTGCTGATTCACCCCTAAATGAGTCAGTCAGCTCTCCTTGCCCTCAGTGTATGACCACCATTGGCATTGCTTTTGAGGAAGTTTTAAGGATGCACCTTTCCTATATTATTGCATGCTTGATTTCTGTAAGAATTAAAAAAGCTATCTCTTGATCTTTCTTAAAATAGTCTTGCTATCATTAATAAAATAATACAAAGTTTTGTATCAAGAATAAGTCAATCCTTTGGTTTCTAGTCTACCTTTTCAAGTACAAGGTATGCAGATACATTATACAGTCTTTTGGAAGGTGGAGAATACAGCTGAGGACACATCTGCCAAAGTAAGCATTAAGCAATAATTAGTAGGATTGCTGACTCTGGCAACAGTATCTGGAAGTGCTTTCTATTCTTTCTTGGCCTTATTAACTGTTGAAGTAGCCACTGTGAATCTCTCACTGCTAAAATGTGTTGGAAACTACCTGCTGTGGGGACATACTGTAGTCGCTATATGTCACCTTCAAGCTGTAAGCCTCCCAGCTGCTGGGAAGACTAGATGATGCCTTTGTGGAGAAGCAGCCTAAAAATCAAAGGTTCTGGAACTGTCTTTGCAATCAGACATTTTTGGGAGAGTGAGGAAGTTGGGATGACATTTGACAAGGCAGTGCTTGTCTGTGCACTGACTGTTTTTTACATCCGTATCTGAACAGCCATCTACAGGCAGTAGGTGTCCTCCCAGTGTTGTATTACTGGGAAGTAGGTGTGCTACTGGTCTTAATCTTTGTAGGAAGTAGTAAGGCATTTCAGCAGCAACTTAAGTCATTCTGAATTATTGAGAGATAAGCAACTGAAATTCCTTTGTGCTCCTTATATGTTTATAATCTAGCAGGAATTGGAAGAATGTAGGAGAACAAAATAGCTATAGATCTGCCCATCTGTCGTGTGTGCAGACTATGCTGAAAGCTGTTGTAAAGTACATGTTACCCTCCCCCCTTCAGTGTAGAGGGAGACTAAATACTTTTTTGTTGTGTTCCATTGCTGATATTTGAATCTCTTAAGCAATAACACCTCTTACATCTGTCAAACAGAGCCAAAATCAAAACCTGTTAACTTCTGTCATCAACCCTTTGACTACAGGGACTGTAATTTGCTGTTTCTGTGTACTTAGTACCTAATTATAACATGCCAGAAGTCTCCTAGGCTGGTGTTACTGCTTGGCAGCAAGGCTGGTATTATTTGGGCAGTGATATTAAACAATACTGAATCAGGGACTTGGAAGCTGAAGAGTGTGATGAGGCACAGAAAAAGATGCTTTATCTTAGAAGAGGACTCTATATTCAGCAGTATTGAAGGAGTAGCCATCTCAGCAAGTGGGTCTGGAAAGAGAGCTGAAGGTGATCAGTCTTGGTCTGGTGTGATATCGCTGCAAATGTGGACCATAAGACTCCAATTACTGTTCCCAACGATGCTTGAACAAAAGGGTTTGAAACAAGTGTGAACAGTCTCTAACACCTTTTCTGCTATGCTTGCATTTGGATATTGACTCTAGTACAAATGGATTGACTGCTGAAGTCTGCTTGTAAATTCATCTCTCTGTCAAGAAGGCAGTTACCTGAGTTGTTAGCTGCTTTAGAAGTTTTAACTATAACCAGGTTAAAATAACATAACTGGAAACTTGCAGACCTTTGTATGGACAATTGCCGAGGACTTGGGCCTTAAGAAACAGTGAAACAATTTCTGTATCAGAGGAGGTGTTCTGGTTTGGGGGTTATTTTTTCTTGTTTCATCTTTTAACGTTTGCTTCATGACTGGTACTGCTGGAAACCTGGTTCAGTGATCTCTTAGCGGAATCCTAATATGAAGAGTCACATTGACACCGTTGCTTGTTCAACCATATTAATTTTTTTTTTTGTGATTATAATATAAATGAAAATGCTTTTCAGTATTTATAGTTGTGCTGTACAATCCTTGGATAGCTGTATATGACTGAGGACTTTGTCTTTAATGTCTGAAGAGTGATAGGTACAGGCTCTTTAGAGTGTGAGGAGGGACTGAACAGGAAGGACTGAAATTTGTGTAGCCAGAATCAGTTATTAGAATTCTGTCTTGAAGTGAACCTAACTTTAACTTCCCTAACAACTTGCCTATCTCAAACACAAAACCTTTTGGCAGTGGGAGAGAAAAAATATCTAGTTTAAGTTAAAATGGGCAATCTAGCTGTTGAAAGAGATCTGGACTATTCCAGTTGTGTTTATGGCCGTTAAGGCTCAGATTTTTTTGTAGACAGATGAATCTTGCATGTCATCTCTCATGTGTTTGGGAGACCAACTTAAATGTATATGAACCTCACTTTTTGTCAAGCTGCTGTTGCTGTTTCCTTATGTTAATTTTGCCTGTAGTGCACTTACTCAGGAATTAACGTAAAGCCAATGGAGAACTCTTAACAGCCCACTGCTTCCAGGCTGTGCAAGGCTTCAGCTTTTACCACTGACTGTCAATGTAAGAATGCTTTGAGTGTGAACTTGCTCTAGGACAACGTACTGATTGTCTGTCCTCAGTTGAAGAGCTTTCCTGTCTTCCTCCCAAGATGGAGAAACTGCTGAAACAGGACACCAGGGGAGATGGAACACAGTGGGGTTATGCTGGAGGTCAGTTTCACATGTAGGCTTAAGTGCAACTTCTGTGCCTATACCGAAGTTCTAATGCAGGGTAGTAACGAACCAACAGCTGATTACTGCTTTATGGATATTTTGTACTGGTAAATATTGGATATGGCTACAGGTTTCTTGGATCAAGAAATTACTAGTATTTCTCTATGATTCTGTTGCAAGGTTGGTTTTGCTGCTGTGATATCAGATTGGTAAAGATCATAGGAGTATAACAGGCTAGAATATAAATCACCAGATATAATGACTGGAAGCTTCCGACTGTCCAGTGAGGTTTTGCAGTATCCTCCGACAAGGAATAAGGAAGGCTAACCACGTTGATTCAAGGTGGGTCTTGCTTAAGCGTAGCAACTGGAATGATATATCTTGATCTCTAATTATAGGAAGGAACTGTATCACTAGAAATCCTAGTTATCATCTGGTACTTGCACTGTTATTTTTCTGGCCTCTCTCTCTGAAACTTGTTTCAGTCTCTCCTGACACTGTCACCAGAGTTTTTATTTTCCAGATGCCGTGCTACTGAATAAAACTACCCCAGTGCTCTATTTATGTGCTGTGAGCTTTTACCTTTTGCTGACACTGGTTGCATGAGACTGAAATTCTGTTAGGAATTGGTTGCTGTTGCGGCCTTGAGAACTGCAATTAATTATCTCACTTGAGAAGAGAGCTTTTCAGAAGACACTTCACTTGGTAGAAGTGGAGTGTGGCAGCTTTAGCTTAAGACTCGTAAGTGGGCAGGGTGTTGCAGTATTGGGTGACTCTACTGGTGTGTTTTTCTGCCTTTAAAGAAAGGATTTGTTTCCATCCCATGACTTATAGTGCAGAAAAATATTCTGAATAAGTCACTGGAAATCTATTTATCTTGTAATGGAATAGAGTTATTTGCAAATACAGGTTAGTGCTGTTGAAATCGTGTGCACAGCCTCCAGGCTTTTTATCAAACCCCTTAAAATAGTATTTGTGGGTACATTCTCCATTCCTCAGGACTTAACCAAACTTGATTGGATGAGACTCAAAGTGGCATGATGCAGCTTTGAAGTTAGAATTGCTTTGACAGGAGGCTGGGCTAGGTGACCTCTGGAGGTCCCTTTTAACCTAAATTCTTCTGTGACTACTAATAAAAATATTTATGGGACTTGGAGTTTTTTATGATATAATAACTTTTTAGGTTCTCTGAGGTGGATTATAAGAGATGCAGAGATCCTTAAATCCTTAGTTTGCTACCCTACATCCAGATATTGGTCTTGAAGGTCTAAGCTGTTTCTTTGTGTGGACCATAAACGTGGGACAGTTCCTGAAAAGTGATTTTTAGTGTTGATGAGACCATGTTCTTGCTTCTTGAAGTGCAAGACACCCTAGCTGTTTCGGTCAGAGGCTAGTGGTATGTGTCTTCTAATGGTAGCTAAGCTGTGGTTCTGCCACTCGCTAGTGACATGAAAAAGATGCCACTGCAGGATGAGGTTGATACCAGCTGTTGATCTTTGCTTTGTTCCTAAATAACCTGTTGTGGAACTGAAGCTGGTGCTGTCTTGTGAATCTGCCCTCTTTGGTCTGAATGCAGTTAACAAAGAGCAACTCTGCAGCCTTAGGAATTTCTTGTCAACAACACAAAGGAGGCAATTAGATATACAAGGTCCAACACAAAAAATCATGAGACTAACCCCATAGCTCGGGAACTAAGAGCAGGAGGGGAGAGACAAGAGATGGTTATAGAACATGCTCTAACCTGCCATAGTGAGACAAACCTCAGCTTGATCGCTTTGCTCAGTACAAGCGGATGTGTTCAAATGTAGACATTTTCTTACCCTCAGTTGGAAAACGTTGGTGTGTACCGGCAATGCTTCGCCTGTGAAGCAGTTTTACCTAATAATGTCACTGCTTGAACACCCACCCTGTTTGTCACACCTGGCTCTCTGTGGTTTCTACCTCTTCCCATAGATCAAAGTCATTGCTCAAAGGCGCCCATTTCTTTGTCAGTAGAAGATACAAAAGGAAAAACGATGGAGATCCTCAGCAACCTTTCAGAAAGTGCTCCGTGGAATTACTTTGAACATTGGCAGCATTGTATGCAGCTGTGTATCAACTCAGAAGGGAACCATTTTGAAGGTGATCATAGCTGATTTTCTTAGTTTGTTAAATAGAAGGAGTTACAGGCACAGTCTCTTTTTTTGTGCGCGTGTTGGGCTATGGATGTATGTGGCAAGTAGACTTTTAGGGAGGTTCCTTTTCCTGGGAGGGTGGCTCCTTCTTTAATCCTCACTTCCTGTAGGATTTAAGAATCAGTTATTGGCCGTTCCTTAGAGGGTAGTCAGCAGTTAATTTAGCTTGGGTGTCACATTGCCCTAAACTGACTCACTGAGGTTCATTTGAGCATGATTCAGCTTCAGGTTCCAAACTTAGATGCTTTGTATTGTTTTTTTGTGGCCGCAACTAAATTTGCCCAGACTCAATGACTTTGCCCTGTGAACATGTAAAGTTGATAAATGATAACTTACTCTCCTGTTGAAGCTCTTGGAAGAGTAATGCTGCTAAACCTGTGACTCGGTTAATCTGTCTTAACTCCACTGTCAACAACAAATTGGTTTTGGATATCATGGAGGAGTAAAAGTGATTTAAGACTGAGCTCCCCGCAGAGGGGAATGGCTTGTACAACTGGAAGACTGCAATAGGTAGATAACGGGCACTTTAGGAAGGATAGGCTGGGATGGTGGTACGGGAGAGCTGCCAGTTTTGGTAACAGCATGGGGCTGTGTGCAGCTTTGCCTAGAGCTGGCTAGTGAGCCAACTGAGAGCTTATGGGTCAGGATTAGAGGGCAGACCATCATGGGTGATGTCGGTGTGTGCTTCAAACCACCTGATCAGAAAGGAGCTACTAATAGAGCTTTCTTTGGACAATTCAAGCCTAACATTCACAGGCCTCGGTGCTCATGGAGGATTCAAACCACCCAGGTATCTGCTGGAGGGACAGCACAGCAGGGAAGAGTAATGTGGGAGGCTTCTGGCATGCATCGATGACCACATCCTGGTACAATTGGTTGAGGACAAAGGAGGGTGTTCAGATAGGCCTATTACTTACATCCCCAACCTTTTCTTCCTTGTTTGTAAAGTTTAGGAGTATTCTTGGTTGCAGTGACCATGAGATGGAAGAGTTCAGGATCTGAAGAGGAGAGAACAAAGCAAAGAACAGGATCATAGCCACAGTCTACAGGAGAGAAGACTCTTCTTTTCAGGCATTTGATTGGAGGACTCATTTAAGATATGGTTCTGGAGAATAGAGAGGTCCAGGACACTGGTTGACTACTACTTTAAGCTCTACTGTGGCACATCCTGATGAACAGGAAATTGCAAAAAGGCAGCAGGGGTCCTGCTTAAATGAACAAGGAGCTCCTGTCAAAACTCAGCTATAAAAAGGAAGCACGTAAGAGATGGATCAAGAGACAGGTGACCAGGAGGAGATACTGCCCAAGCATGTAAGGATGTGTTTAGAAAGGAAAGCCAGTGTCTGTGTGGAGTTGGGTCTGACCAGAGATAAATGGATGTCAACAAGAAGGGCTTTAACAGATAATTGGCTGCAAAAAGAAAATTGGAGAAAATGTGGGCCTGCTGCTGAATGAGGCAGGGGACCTGGTCATAAGGGATATGGTAAAGGCTGAGACATTCCATGCTTTCTTTATCTTGGTCTTTACTGCTAGGATTTTCGTTCAGCAATTCCAAGCAAGGAAGGCTTGCTCTCAGTAGTAGAGGAAGATCAGGTTTGGGAGCGCTTACAGAAACTGGCTGTGCGCAAATCAATGGGCTGTAACGGAATGCACCCGTGTGTACAGACAGAGCTGGGCAGTGCTATTTTGAGGCCACTTTCAATAACCGTAAGGTCTTAGTGACTAGGGGAGGGTCCTGAAGAAAGGAAATGCCATTCTTATCTCTGAAAAGGGGAAGAAGGAATATCTAGGGAACCAGAGGCCAATCGACTTTGCTTTACTCCTTGGAAGGGTGATAGAGCAAATAATCCTAAGAACACATGAAGAAAAAATGATGGGCAATAGCTGGTGTGGATTAGCAAAGGGGATATCATGCCCATCCAACCTGATAGCCTTCTACGATGACCAAGCCAGATTTACCTTGACTTTAGTGAGGCTTTTGAAAAAGTCATTTAACGTCCTTATTGATAACCCAATGAAGTGCAGTCTGGATAAAGAGATGGTGAGTTGAATTGTAAATGGCTGAATTGCCGGGCTCAGAGTTGCGAGCAGCAGCTTAAAGTTGAGCTGGAGGCCAGTCACTGTTAGAATACCTCAGGGGGTTGATACTGAGGCCAACACTATTTAACGTCTTCATTAATGACCTATGTGATAGGACTGGCTGCGCCTCTGGCAAGCTTGAGGTGATGCAAAACTGGGAGGAGTGTTTGGTAAATCAGATGGATTTGTTGCTACTCGGAGCAGAGGACTTGACAGATTGAAGAAATGGGCCAGCAGGAACCACGTGAAGTTCAACAAATGGAAATGCAAAGCCCTACTCCTAGAGAGGGAGTGCTGGGAATGCAGAAGGGGTGCTTTGGATCCTGTGGATCATAAATAAGTCCTGAGCCAATAATGCACCCTTGCCACAAAGAAGACCAACAGCATCTTGGACTGAATTTCAGGAAGAGTATTGTCAGTGTCTAGAAGGAGGTAATCCTTCTTTCCTTGGCACTGCTGAGACCACATCTGTAGTGCTGTGTACAGTTCTGAGCTCCACATTATGAGAGAAACATTAACAGACTGGAGCAAGTCTGGCAAAGGGACACCAAGATGAAGAGGTTGGTCTGTCTGACATGTGAGTGGAGGCTGAAAGTGCTGGGATTATTTAGTCTGGAAGAGAGAAGGCTACTGGGGAGATCTTTTCTGTGGTATCTGGTGATGGGACCAAGAGGCGATGAACACAAATTGAAACACAGGAAATCTCACTGAAGTATAAGAATAAACTTTTTCTTTTTTACTATAGAGGAGGCTGAATACTGGAACAGGTTACTGAGAGAGGCTCCATACCTGGAGATAGTCATAACCTGACTGGAAACTGCCTGAAGCGACATGCTGCCGTTTTCTCTGAGGCGGAGGGAGTGTGTGTGGGGGGGTGGGCTGGTGTTGTATTAAATGATCTCCAGGGGTCCCTTCTAATCTCATCTACTTCAGATGCAATTCAAGTGGTTTATCATTTATGAGCTTGTATGGAGTCCCACTATAGATAGGACTATGTTTTATTTTTCCAGAGCAAGCATCTGCCTTGTAGATAAAAAGTAGATTGTTTGTTTAAAGCTGAGGTCCTTTGCAAGAAAAGGAAGTGATTAACAGACATAAATACAGACTGTAGTATAGTCTTGACTTTTCTTGATAGCTGATACAGAAATCTTGCTGTGGTTTGTACATCTGGGAGGCTGTGCAGAAAAGTTACTGTTGTCTTTTGACTGAGCTGCTGTTTAAATATAGCTGGGAGAATACCTTCACAACTTAAACTGCCTCCTAGAGCTGGTAGAAGGTTGGTTAGAACTGGAGTCTCTTGTGTAAGAAATCTCCATTTTTCTTAAAACTGTTGTTTGGAGCGCTCTGTTATGACTACAGATGATGTGCCCTGGAAGACTGGGGCAAAACAGACTTCTATAAATTGCTGTTCTCCTTCCCTTCTGGCCTCTTATCTGATGAATGACTGCTGAGAGCTTGAGCAGTGTTACTTTTTCACGTTTTCTCTTGAATTGCTTCACAAAAGACCGCTATTACAGAACTTTCATTTTCTTTGTGAATACTTGGCAAACTTACATTTGAATGGATACCTATTTCATGGGTTTTTTTGCAGTAGACTCTGATTGCATAGCATAATGCTAACACTTATTTATTCTTCACACTCTTGCCTTGATCCCTATTTGCTTCCTAGGAGGCGATAAATGTGTACGTCTGAGTATACCATCATGGAGTTCCTTGGCATTGTGATGCTTGACCCAATGTGGAGAACCCAAGCTCTGCATTGTTTTGACCTTTTAGAAAATACCTAAAAGTGGGTCTCTGTTCCTCTGCCTAGTGGAGCCAGATGCTTTTGTTTTCTGAGGTTGCCATCTGAAGAAGAGGAAGAACTTGGAGGTGCAGAGAACATGCTAGAGCTGGGAATCTGTGATATCTGTGGATATGGAGAGCAGCGATTCTGTAGGTCACCTACAGAAGTTTTGTGGGGGAAGTGACAACTGCACAGGTCAATATATTGCCTATCTCAGTAGACTTACACTGTCAGTTGTTCCTTTCTTCTCTGGAGGAAAGATACTCACTTCCAGGAGGCCATGGAGGAAAAGGAGGTAGAGATTGTAGCTCAATCCCTGTCAGAGAGGAGCCATGGACATCAGTGTGTGATACTTGGAGGCAATGTTGCCAAGCAACTAACTTGCAGCTGTGATTTGGTAAAAGAGCAGTTCTGTTTCTCAAAGCTGTGTCTGGCTCTGATTTTGTGTAAGAAAATGACTGTATTGATGAGGAGCAGGGAACTGTCCCTCTTGGTGTGGATAAGAAAAGAAGTATGGTATTCACTGTTTGGCTATCGATTGCCATACTGTTGCGTACTGCCTCCTTCCTAAGCAGGAGGGAATGAGAACCTGTAATGGCATTTGACTGAAGTTCTTGAATTAGACCGGATAAAGCTTTCTAGTACAAGACTTCACTAGTAGGATTAAAGACAGTATTAGTCCTGTAGGAATTTCTGCAAAAGATGGAAGTGATTCATTGTATGTAACCTGCTCTTCTTGAATGCAGCGGAATTTGCATGTGGATTCAAAACTTGGCAGTGAGTGGCAACTGGGATTGAGTGATCATTTTAAACAAGCTCCGAGTAATGTGTGCTCAAGTAATTTGAGTTTAAATCTGTCATTCACAGCAATTTCTAGAAATAGCCAGCATATCAATAAGCAATGATGCTTCTAAGAATAGGAACTGATTCCCACTAGGGTATGTACCTATGGAGTATTTAAATTGCCTGTTATGTGTAGATGATGGCAAACCCATCCCTTTCTTCAAACATGGAAAATGCCGTACTTAATATTAACCCTTTACATCTTCAGCAGAAATGCACTTGTACATTTGAGATCCTCTTCTAAGCAGTGGTTAAACTGAAGAGACATGCCAATAACAAACTGATTGTAAGCTCTGTGGTCATTGTTTTCATTACCTAGGTGGGTTATTCTCAATTTCAGATGTACTGAACTGCTGTATTGAGTCTGGCTGGGATGGAGTTATCTTTCCCCATAGCAGCCGTCAGAGCTCTGTGCATTGTGTTTGTAGCTAGAATGGTGTTGATAACACACTAGTGTTTCCAGTGTTGATGAGCAGTGCTTGCACAGCATCAAGTTTGTCTCTCCAACCTCTCCCCAAAGGCCACTAGGCTGAGAGTGGGTGAGAGGATGGGAGGGGACACAGCCAGGACAGTTGATCCCAACTGCCCACACTGATATTCCATACCATATGATGTGCCCAGCAATAAAAGGTAAGAGGAAGCTGGGGGGAGGATTTGTTGTTCAGGTGTTTTGTCTTCTGCAGCAACCACTATACATGCTAAGACTTTGCTTCCCAGGAAGTGGCTAGACGTTGCCTGCTGATAATGAAGGAGAGAATAAATATTTTTTGTTTTCTTTTGCTTATGCGTGTGGCCATTGCTTTTCTTTATTATCCTGCCCATGAGCTTTTTCATCTTATTTTTTCCCCCCCTTGATGAGCATGTGGTCGCCAGCCAAGGTTAACCCAGCACAACTGCTGAGGGTTTCTTATGTGTTGTAAGGAAAAAGAAATTGTCATTTCCCTTACAAAGACTCTGAAGCCTTGGTTCACTTTTCTAGGTATTCTGCAGCCCATAGCAAACGGCCTTTGAAAGAAGTGATGCTAAATGCCTCTTCACATCTTCGCACTTGTCTTGTTCACTGCAGTTCCCATGGAGTTCATGGAGTTCCTGTTTAAAAAGATTACTCAAAAAAAGTGTTTATACAGCAAAAAGATTCTGTCAAGTGTTTGGTCTTAAAAAAGTACAACAGATAGAAGATCACGGGCTAGAGGATTCTGCAAAGTTCTGGGGGTACATTTTGAGTTGATACTTCACAAGCAACCTCAATCCCACTCTGAACACTTACAATTATGTATTTCATACTAAATGAAGCTAAGTGCATTGGTATTGTATTCAGTTTCTCTTTCTAGCTTCTGAAGAAAATGATGTTTTGAGGAAAATATTTTACAGCTACAACTTCTTTTGACTACAGGAAGTACCAGTCACTTTGGAAAAAACTTTCAAAAAAAAAAATAGAGAGCAAGTTTGTTTTTGTGTAGCACAAGTCTAGTTAAAACAATTGTGAAGAATGCCACTTAAGTAAACTTATTTCTTCCTTTCCTGGTCATATGTAGCTGATGTAGTGGTGCATGATAGCTGAGTGCTGCTGATTGTCTGTCATGCTGGAATGCTTAATTGTGTCAGTTTGAAATAGATTTAATTTGGTGTCACCTCAGAGACCACCACACTTTTAGGAAGCAAGAAGATGCTTTTAGAAAAATGCGAAGTATATTTTATCCTTGTGTGGCTGATCTGTTGTGTTTAGATATAAAGAAGTTAATTTCTCTTTTTTAAATGCGAAGTGGTCAAATACTGGGCCAAGTTATGCTCAGAGAGGTGGTGGAACATACCTTAGAGGTGTTCCAGACAACTGAACAAAGCCCTAAGCATCTTGGTTTAATTAGATCTGATTGGAGGATCAAGTTAGCTTACATGACCTTGGGAAGTCAATTCACACCTAAATTATTTTATATTCTTTAGTCACTGACTGAGGAAGTGCAGTAGGTCTACCTTTTAAAGAGCAGGTGTTAAATATCTAATGGAGCACGTGTACCTTGTGTGGATTAGCTGAAACCCAGCTGCATGGATGGATATTGAAGCACTCCGAAGTCCAAGCCATATGCTGACTGGGAGAGTACAGTATTAGGGTGTGGCTAGGCCAGCATACTAGTTCCAGGACTGTGTGGGAAGGGGATATATGCCTGTGCCAATGCAGTTTAAAGTAGGGGAAAGCCTGGATTCTGCCTTTCCCCTTTAGCCAGTTCTTTCCCATGGTCTTTGATTAAGTTAGTACCCTGAGGTCCATAACAAGTGCTGCTCTGAAAGTTAATTATATTGTTACAGTAAGACTTAAAGATCATCCGTGCAAGGACTTGCATTTACATTGTAGGCTGTTCCTGTGCACAAGGACTGCAATGTATTGGTGTTTGGGGATGGACAAGTAGGCTTCCTTTAAGTAAGAAAGGTGATAAGTGCATCATAAAAGTCTACTTAGTCTGGTTTATTTAACTCACAGAGGAAGTGAGGGAAGACAGTATGTAGGGGAAGAAAGTAGGTGAATAAGTCTCTGCAGTGAACATGGGTGTTGTGGGTTGCTTTATCTTCCTCACTTGTGGGATCAGAGAGAGAATCAAAAAGTGAGAAAACTTGTGGATCGAAATAAAGACAGTTTAATAGGTAAACCAAAAGCTGCACATGCAAGCAAAATAAAATAAGGAATTCATTCACTACTTCCCATTGCCAGACAGAAGTTCAGGCATCTCTAAGGAAGCCAGGCTCCATCCTGTGTAACAGTTACTTAGGAAGAGAACTGCTGTAACAAAATATCCCCACTTCCTTTTTCCTGCAGCTCTTATTGCTGGGCACAACACCATATGGTATTGGATCTTTCTTTGGTCAGTTTGGGTCAGCTCACACCGCTTGTGTCCTCTCCCATCTTCCTGGCCACCCCCAGCCTACTTGCTGGCTGGCTTGTCTGAAAAGCAGAAAAGGTCTAGGTGCTGTGCGAGCACAGCTCAGCAACAGCGAATATGCTGGTGTGTTGTCAGTGCTGTTTTGGTCACAGATCCAAAACATAGGACCATATGGGCTGCTATGGAGAAAATAAACTCCTTTGCAGCACAAACTAGCACAGCAGAGAAGGTTGATACCAGAAACTGTCTGGTCAGTCTTTACAGATGGTTTCAGTGTATTTCTACAGCCCAGAGCCTGAGATTTGTCACTCTGCTTCCTGTCTGCAGACTTGGGTCTCTGTTTTCTCCCTGCATCTTTTTCAAGCATAGGCTTACCAAGGAGAGGTTGTGGATGTGCATTTACCCAATTTGTAATACAGGAGGTACAAGGGAGAGCATCTCTAGAGTTGCCGAGAGCTGCCCAGAGGTTGTGTAGTTTGAGGAGTGTTTACTTAAGCAGTCTCTTCAGTTGGATTTGAGTAAAAATAGTAAAGGGAAGCTGATTAATAAAATTAACAGATACATAGTTGTCCTGGGTTTGGCTAGGAAAGTTAATTTTCACAAGAAGCTGGGAGGGAACACAGCTGGGGCAGCTGACCTGAACTGACTGAAGACATATTCAATGCCATGGCATCATGCTCAGTGTATAGGGAGGTGTGATTTGTGAATGCAGTTGGAAGTGCGATTCGTGGCTTGATAAGTGTGACTTGGATTTTGGCTTGGGAGCGTTCTAAGCGTCGGTTTCTGGCTGGTGAGCGATTTACATTATATATCACCTGTTTTGTATATTCTTGTGTTATTATCGCTGTGTTTTTCTCTTCTTTTGCTGCCCTGTTAAACTGTTTTTATCCCAACCCGTGAGTTTTACCTTCTTTGTTTCTGATTCTCCTTCTTATCCCCCTGGGGAAGGGAGAGTGAGCGAACAGCCATGGGGTTGTTTTTTGCCATCGGTGTTAAACCGCAACAGTCCTTTTTGATACCCAGAGTGGGGTTCAAAGGGTTGGGATAATGACAGATCTGACTAGAGTATTTAGAAAAAATTGAATACTCACTGGTCACAATGTTGTTTTGTTTATTCACATGATTGTGTTATGTAAATCCTTGTATGCTGTATATATTCCTTGCAATGCTGTTTATCATCTCGAAGAAATGGAACAAGGTTGTTATATTGATATTTTGTGTAATACTGACTTATGATATGATTACATCACTGACAGTGGGGTTAGACTGGTATTTCTATGCAACATTGCTGTCACTTCTGTACCTTAGATACCATCTTTTGGAATTTGTTAATAATGGCATGCAGTTTATGGGGATGACTGGGGAGGATACTTTCCCCCAACTCTTTCAACTTCCCTTTCTTCCTTAGGCTAATTACATCAGCTCTTGAGAATTTTTAATATCTTGGGATGTTCACGCCAGCGTGTTTGTATTGCTGTGTCACAACCCTGTCATTTGCTGCGGACTGATCCAAACTGCACTAGAGCAAGATGAAGCTCTGGAACACCTGCAGTACATTGACAGTGTCGCTGCATGGGGCAGCACAGCAGCAGAAGATTTTGAGAAAGGGGAGAAACTGGTCCAAAACCTTCTGAAAGCTGGGATTGTCATAAAATGAAGTAAGGTCAAGGGACTTGCACAGGACATCCATTGTTTTAGGAATAAAATGGCAAGATGGGCATCATCAGATCCCGGTGGATGTGATCAACAAAACAACAATTATGTCTTCACTGACTAGCAAAAAGGAAGCACAAGCTTTCTTGGGCATTGTAAGTTTTTGGAGGATGCATATTCCAAATTACAGTCTCATTTTAGGCACATTTTATCAAGCAACCCAGAGGAAGAACAATTTTAACTGGGACCCCAAGCAGCGACAAGCCTTTGAACAAATTAACCAAGAAATAGTTCATGCCTTGGGCCAGTCGGGGCAGTTGAAAATGTACTCAACACTGCATCTAGAGAGAATGGCCGTACCTGGAGTTTTTGGCACAAAGCAGCTGGGAACACTTGAGGCTGACCCCTAGGTTTTTGGGGTTGGGAATACAGAGGATCTGAGGACCTGCTACACTCCAAATGAAAAAGAGATACTGGCAGCATGTGAAGGAGTTCGAGCTGCTTTGGAATTGGTTTATTCTGAAGTGCATCTCCTCTTAGCACCCTGACTGCCGGTGCTGGACCGGATGTTCCAAGAGAGGATACTCGCTACACATCATGCAACTGATGCTATGTGGAGTAAGTGGTGGTCGTGCTGATGTCATAGGAATCCCCAGTCACACAGGAGTCTTGAAAGTGTTCTGCTTGAGAAACTGGCTGCCACTGGCCTGGACAGGCACACCCTCTGCTGGGTAAAACCTGGCTGGATGGCTGGGCCCAAAGAGTAAATGGAGTTAAATCCATCTGGGGGCTGGTCACAAGTGGTGTCCCCTGGGCTCAGTGCTGGGTCCAGCTCTGTTCAATATCTCTATCAATGACTTGGATGAATGCACCCTTAGTAGGTTCACGGATGACACTAAGCTGGGAGGAAGTGTCAATCTGCTTGACGGTGGAGAGGCTCTACAAAGGGATCTGAACAGTCTGGACCTCTGGGCTGAGACCAATAGGATGATACTTAACAAGGCCAAATGCCAGCTCCAGCACTTGGGACACAATAACCCCATGCAGCGCTACAGGGTTGGAGAAGAGTGAATGGAAAACTGCTTGTCAGAGAGGACCTGGGGATGTTGGCTGACAGTGACTGAACATGAGCCAGCAGTGTGCCCAGGTGGCCAAAAAGGCCAATGGCATCTTCTGTCAGAAACAGTGTGGCCAGCAGGACCAGGGAAGTGGTTCTCCCCCTGTACTCCGCACTGGTGCGGCTGCATCTTAAGTACTCTGTTCAATTCTGGGCCCCTCACTACAAGAAGGACATTGAGGTCTTGGGGTGTATCCAGAGAAGAGTGATGAAATTGGTGAAGGAGCTGGAGCACAAGTGTTATGTGGAGTGGTTGAGGAAACGGTTTGTTTAGCCTGGAGAAGAGAAGGCTGAGGGGAGACTTTATCACTGTCTACAACTACCTGAAAGGAGGTTTCAGAGAGGTGGATGTTGGTCTCTTCTCCCAGGTGATAGGTGACAGGGTAAGAAGGAATGGCCTCAAGTTATGCCAGGGGAGGTTTGGATTACGCATCAGGAAAAGTTTCTTGATCGAAAGGGTTAGCAAGCACTGGAACAGACTGCCCAGGTTGGTGGTTAAGTCCCCATCCCTAGAGGTCTTTGTAAGACTGGTAGATGAAGTACTCACGAATATGATTTAGTAGTGAACAGGTACAGTTGGGCTTGATGATCTTAAAGGTCTTTTCCTACCAAGCAATTCTATGATTCTGTGTAAGAGGGGTAGTTGGCTGGGGTTGTGGTAAGCATGGCTTGACATTCCAGCTGGGCATAAGTTTCCAGACAGTGAGCAAACTTGCCTTAGGTACCACCTATTTAGAGTATTCTTTTATTGTTATTATTGTTGCTGTATTTTTCTTTCCCTTTGCTGTTTTCATCTCAACACCCAAGTTTTCCCTTGTTTCTGATTTTCCTCCTCATCCCATGGAGGGCCAGCTGGTGGAGTGAGAGTGGCCATGAGGTTCTTTTCAGCCAGCAGTGACTAAACCGTGACGATAGTCTGGTAGATACACACAAGACTGAAAGGTTGCCTGTGGCAAATAGGCTGCATTATAAATCCATCTTGCTATCAAATCATATTTCTGGGCTTTTCATCATCATTAAAGGAAGAACTTCAATCGCTGGCTGAAGATATTTTTTGCAGCAGATGCTTATAAAACCGAATTCTGTGTCTGGCTGCACAAGGGGGGCTCTTGCTGCATCCCAGCTGAGTAGCATAGATTTACAGATTGATTTTTTTTTTTTTTTTTTAATCAATGGTGACTTTACTTAATGCTTGCTGTCAACTAATGAAAGCATTTTGTAAGCTCTTACTGTTGCCCAAATTTACCTTTATTTGTGCACCTAGAAGGAATATAAATCATACACTTAAAACAGTATGCCTTTCAGCAGTTCCTTGCTGACAAGAGAAAAATTGTAGTCAAGACCACTTCCAGAAGCTTCCTGCTAATACTGTCATATGCTACGTAACCTTGTCTTTTTTAGAAAGTACCAAATGCTGCTAACAGCTTGCACACCTTATTCTTGCCATTTCAACTCTGATACAAGCAGTCTTTCTCTTTACAAGTGAAGAGGCAGGATAAAATTAGAGGACTAGTCCTTAGCCAAATGGAAAATTGATTTCTGAATACGTTAGCTTATGGAATGTGCCAGAGTTATCGTCTCTGACATGTCTGATTGTTAAAGCAGTGACTTTACTTTCCAAAGGTGTTCTGTGGCAGGCTACTATCCTACCAGGCTGGCAAGAGTGCTGTGACAGTGTCCCGTGTATTCTGTATGCGTTCTCCATATACATGCGTTCATACAGATGCATGTGCTCTCGGTAACTGAGCATGAGCGTAGAATCATAGAATGGTTTGAGTTGGAAGGGACCTTAAAGATTATCTAATTCCACCCCCCCTGCTACGGGAAGGGACACCTCCCACCAGACCAGGCTGCTGAAGGCCCCGTCCAACCTGGCCTTGAACATTTCCACAAATGGGACATCCCCAGCTTCCCTGGGCAACCTGTTTGGTTGGGAACCACCCTCATTGGGAAGAATTTCCTCCTTATGTTTAGTCTAAATCTGACCCTCTCTAATTTAAAGCCATTCCCCACCATCCTGTCACTCCATGCCCTTGTAAAAATTTCCTCCCCAGCTTTCTTGTAGCCCTTTCAAGTACTGGAAGGTTGCTATAAGGTTTCCTCAGAGCCTTCTGTTTTCCAGGCTGAACAACCCCAACTCTCTCACCCTGTCCTTGTATGGGGGGGGCACCAGCCCTCTGACCATCTTTGTAGCCCTCCGCTGGACCCGTTCCAACAGTTGCATGTCCTTATTGTTATCAGCCAAGAAGCAGGAGCTGCTCTCTCACAGTACAGTAGCTGTTTATGATCTTGCTTGCCTGGGAAGCGTTAGGATGGTTGGTGAAATCTGTGTTGTGAAATACTTCCAAGTTAGGAATATGAACTTTGGAAAGAATTTTTGAAAGGAAGTTTTAGTGCAGAACACTGAGTTAAAGTCAGGGGTATTTGCATTAAAAATAAGTGTTTTAGAACATCTTCCTCATTATTTAAATCCTGCCATCTTGGAAATAAAATCAACAAGGTCTCCTATTCATGTTTTGGGGAACAAATCTCCCAAAGTGTTTTTTGATCTTTTTTGCTTATATTACTTTACATGAAGTGTGATTGTCTACATATGTGTGTGTATAACTTTCTGGTAGAAATGAAACAGTGTATTTAATTTCTTTAGCAACTTAACATTTGCAGCTTACCATCATCACCTATTGTTTGGTAAAAAAGATTTTTTTTTTTTTATTTCGGAAAAACAAACATCAGTCAATATTCTTATTTTTAATAACTAACTGTTGATAGGGCCAAAAATCTTTAATTTTTTCACTTTGTCACCTTACAAGATTACTTCTTCAATAGCCATTTGAAATAAGCTAAAGGCTGTTCATATCAAGAATAAACTTGATGATATCTGTATAGCTTCAATAGTTGTCACTAACCAGTTGTCTGTTTTACAGACTGCATTTTTTCATATGCCTAACTTGATTCGTAGTATATGGCTTTTGATGTTTGAAACATACAAAGTCCAATACAAATAATATACTAACCCTGTAGCTTGGGAACCAGAAGTGGGAGGGGAGAGACAGAGAGGTGGTTTAGAGCAGGTTATAACCTGTCACAGTGAGACAAGGCTCAACTCAATTGCTTTGCTCAGTAGGAGTGGATACATGTTCAAATGTAGACATTTTCTTACCCTTGGTTGGAAAATGTCGGTGTGCAAGAGTGAATACTGACTTAATGTTAAGTTTCTTGTGAAACTGAAGAAATCTGCAATGGAAACTTTTCAGTTATTGACTGAGGCTTATGGTGAAGAGATGCCAAGGATCAAGTTAGTGCTCCAAGGAACCCAGTTTTTGTGGATAGAAGATAAGAAAGCAAAACCAGCAGAGATCCTCAACAGCCTTTCAGAAAACGGTCTGTGGAATTGCTTTGAACATCGGCAGCATTGTACGCAGCTGTGTGTCAACTCAGAGGGGAACCATTTTGAAGGTGGTCATAGATTATTTTCTTAATGTGTTAAAGAGTTACAGGCACAGCCTCATCTTTTTTGTCACGGACCTCTAATTCCAGAATTAAAGTAGTTATCAAGCCAGCCACTTGTGGCTGAACATAGACCTGAAGGAATATTCATGTCATTGTATTTTCATTCCAGGTAAAGCTTCCTTGAAATAGGGATGAAGTCTTTGTTTCATTGAAACACTTTTAATAATTATTAATGGCATTGAAGTAAGGGGATCAGTGAGCTGAAGGAATAATTGAAACTGATTGGTAGGTATTTCTTTCTGACTTCTAGAGGTGGGCTAGGCTGTGCAGGGTAAGAGTTTCATTCAGAGTGCTTCTACACAGGCTTTTTGGAGTTATGAATAGGACTGAGCTTGATGGATTTGTCAATGACTTTCATGAAAAACTGTTCTCCAAATAGCATTCTGTCCCTGAAACTCTATACCATTTACTAGACAGTGGCTAAAAATAGCCAAGGGATTCTTGTAAGGCTTGTCTTCGCACTGTTCTTGCGGTAAACCTTGAACACAAATCTCAGCTGTTATTAAGCTGGACTAGTTACTTGAATTGTCTGCCTTCAGCGTGAGTTCTTGTTGTTGAGTTTGATTTTATTTAAAACTACTGAATAGCCACTCTTGTTTGAGCTTCCTCCAACCTTTTTTGAATGTAGCCAGTTTTAAGTTCTCCAGTTCTGGCCTTGACTATCAAAACACAGACTTACTAAGCAAGCTATAAGACACTTCTGAAGACTAGAGATATGTTTAAGCTATGGCCTTTTCTCGCTTTGTTTATATAAAACAGTGTTTGGCTGCATACTTAGATTTCAGCACATGAAAAGTGTGTAAAGACTGCACTTCCATGGTTTTGTTAGTCTTTAGGTATGGAAGTAAAGCAAGGAAACTTCTAGTGTAAAGGAAAAGAAATCAGGCTTAATGTGGAGGAGTAGATAACTCACAAGAACATGCTTCAGGCTATTTGTTCTGCTTAATCAGAAACTAATTCAGTGCATCTAGTGAGGCAAATAATCCCGTATCAGTAGTCTCAAAAGGCTAAAGTTTCAAGGACCTTGAAGAACATTTTATTTGAGAATAAAGATTCTTGTGCTGTGGTTCTTGTGCAGTTTCCTTTGCTTCAAGATCTTTATGCAAGATCTGCAAGGTCTTTTGTTTTTCTAAGAAAATTTGTTCTTTACTTCACGAAGTCTGACTTATTTCTTCCTTGCTTCTTACTACTGTTTTGAAGATTAAAGTAGTTCAGTGGGCATGATTAACATCACAATTAAACTTATTTTATTGTGTAGGATGGAGTGTTTTGTTGTCAGATTTGCCCTTCTTTTTTTTTTACTTTTCCTGAGAGTCTGTGACTCAAAAATGATTGGAGGTGGTGGATGTGACTCTGCGTTTTTCCAAGAAGAATTAATGACATTAATCATTGGAGAGAGATGGTCTTTGAAGCAGCAGAATTAGATGTAAAGTGGATAATAGTAGTTGTATTGCTTTTGAGCACTTTGATATCACCTGACTCAATCCCTGTTTCTAGTCTGTTATCTTTCAAGGAGAAAAACTCAAGAGAAGTAACTGTAGTTCTGCCATGTTCTTTTGTGCTGCCCTGGGTGTTGAATTACACAAAATGCAACTGCTGCTTACTTGTTTTCCTTCTGTTTTCCTTATCCTATATGTCAAAATGCTTATCTTCAGTTCATGATTTTTATCTGTATCTCAGCTTGGAGAAATTACAGGAGTTTTTTGAAAATATTCATGGAAAGCATGATTGGAAGCTTGAGTAACAGAACGCTTGTGCAGTATAAATTGCATGGGGAGAGAGCGAGTGCTGCATGGGTGTGCGTGTAGTGATGCAACCACTGAGACATTTTGGTAAGGTCTTTGGCCAGAAAAAGGTAGCTTTTTAGGAACTGGCTTCAGTATGGGTCAGAAAAAAATTTCTTGCAGTTAATTCACTATTCCACAAGATGGAGCCAGTTATTTGACAAATAAAGTCTTATCAACCAGCAGAAGAGACTCAACGTCACTTCAGTGTTGTTTGTGGTCCGGCAGGGTGCAGTTAAGTGAAAGGAAGAACTGTAGTTTGCCAGAAGTCTTTGAAGGTGATGGCCCAAGATAAGTCTGCTACAGACTATATTGAGATGCAAAGCAGTTGATGCTCTCTTACACTAAGGTAGCTTCCTTGTACAATTGGTGACTGCAAGAATGCAGAGTGAAAACTGACTTTAAATGCCTCTGTAACACAAACCTTAGTTAAACTTGGACTCACATAAAGCTTTGTTTCAAGCTTACTAGTTTCCCAGTGTCTCAGGATTAACTTCCAGTTTCAGTAAGCTGAACAGATGATAGGGGCAGGGAAGGAAACTGAATTATTGTGGAAAGGGAGGTAACCATTACCATTCTCCTCCTTTGTAGTCATATCTGTGATAAACTTATACTTTATTCTTTGTGAATGTCTCCCAGTTCTGTCATATCCCAGTACTTTTCTTTCCTTTTGCTGCTTCTTAGTTTGTTCTGATCTACGTTACTTTTTTATTTTTAAGTTGTTTGTCTGGGAGGTACACCTGCTCCTGCCCAGTCTTGTCTGGTACTCCATAACCTTTCTCACTAACTGTTTTCTGCTGAGTAGAGGATGGAGTGTTGACTGGGAGGTTTAAAGCAGTATTTTTTATGCAGACTAATCAAAAGAAGAAGCTAAAGCTGTGTCTCATACTGTATTAACTGCTTTGATTGATACACAATTAGTATAGTAGACTTCCATGTCTTTTGTAATGCTGGTAAAAAGTGCTTTTTCCCTCAGTGTCTTTGAGTGGTCAGTATCTTGTAAGCCTTGTTTTTTCCATGTATGATACATGTCTGTGCATCCACTAACGCAAAATAAAACTCAAGCAGTTTGGAATAAAACTTGAAGCTTAGACTTCTAAAAACTAATATGCTCTGCCTTGTCTTTGCTTTTGTAAGGCTCTATACCAGCTTCAACATTACCATTCCTGTCATTATTCTTGGCTGAAGATATCTATCAGCTGTACCAACAACAAGTTGGTTCTATCAGCTATAATTACATTAGCAGGATGTGTCAGCAGTGCTGTGAATGTTTATTGCAGCTTCTTCAGTCAGCTTTCTAATATAGTGGAGTGGAACATATGGTCGGAATTGAATGAGTTATAGGGATGGGAAGAAAAGTATATATGGGAGTATATGGACACACGTTAAGTATGTGCAAGGTACTTGACCAATTTAAATAATATAGAGGAGAAATATCTCATAAAAATAATATCTTGAAGAGGGAAAGTGGGGAAGAAAATCAGAAGGTTTTTGAAATATCTTGGGAGAAAAATTTTGAACTCACTTGAGAATGTGTAAAAATTATGCCTCTTCACAAAATTCCAGATTTTGAAGTGCATTTTAGAATAAAAGAATGCCAGGTGAAGATGGATAACTTTTTCCACAGTTGAAATCAACTTCTTTGAGGACCTGTGCCTAAGATTATGACTTTCAAGCCCTTCGTTACTTAAGTTTTAAAAAGCTGAAGTCAGTTTTTGGTATGTTCTCAGTTTTTTGGTAGCTGCAGGTATTTCTGCAAGTAGGGAGAATGTTTTGTGCTATAGCTATATTGGCATTGAAGTTTACTGTAAAAAAGCTCTTCAGGTTGTTTCTTAAATTCACCAGTAATGTAGCAATTCTAAGAACTTATAGACATACTGGGAAATGTGTCTTGTGGATACATATTTCTTTCGTTCTTAGAGTCTAGATGGCTTCTAATAAAAGACTACTTAAATACTGTAAATATGTCACAATTAGTACCTTTTCTGCACTGCATTCTGTATGAACTACAGTTGTCAGTCAGTAAGACTAAATATGCATTGTAAACCTTGTGAGTTTTTATTCCAGATTAGTTGTTTTAAGATTTGCTTAAATTGTTAATGTCAGATCATCCTGAAGAGCATTGCCAGACGTTTGCCACAATGAACTAATGCAGTCAAAATCTTGTCTCTATATTAGTAATTTCTCTGGAAAATAGCACATGCCTTCTCAGCTGACCTTGCCTGCCTACCTGTTAAGAATTGAACCCAAAATTTAAGTCTAATCAGTAGACAAATATAGAAAAGAAAGAAAAGTTTAGATTGAAAGAAAAAATAGTTTCTCATCTCGGAAGCAATAATCTGTCTTTAGGTTGCTGAAGTTTTTTCCTTGGTTCATCCAAGCAGTGTTTCAGGGACTTCATAGTATAGTAGTATGTGGTCTACTCTAAACATTAGCGATTTTTTATTAAGTTTCTTTTAGTGTACTACTTCAGCAAAAGATGAAAGAGGCTGAATAAACTTCTAAGTTCTTAGGTTATCTGTATCTTAAATGATTGAAGAAATTACCTGGTGGTGCATCAGTGGTGGTGCAGCAAGCTGCTGAGGTGCAGCTCAGCCCTTCTAGTAAAAAAGCTTGTATTAAAATGGCTTTCAAAAGAATAAAGTTGTAATTGTCTTAAGACTTATGTCATACAGTATTTCATGTTCATATTGGCTATTTGGAGTTGCGCTGTATAATGCAGTTCTTGATAGATAAGACGGCATTAATACTGACCTGTAAAGTTGTTTTAAATAGCATAAAATAGCAGTCATCAAGATTCTTAACCTCCAGTCTTAATTTCTAAGGCTGAGTGTCTGTTTTCTTAATTGGCTAGAAAAACACAGAGTAGATAAACTAGGTTAATTCTGTAAATTTTGCTGGAGAAAAACAAGTGTATCTTTAAGGATGTAATGAGAAGAAACCTGTGAATATTTCTATGAAGTGCAGAATATTTCCTGTGTACAGAAGTAAGGATTGTGACTTCATGCAGTATTGGTATAACTGTAAATTCTTTATTGAATCAGTCCAACGTTTCCATTAAACTTTTCTTACACAGGAAGGTTTGTGTACTAAGCTTTAGCTGACTGTTTGGCTAAGTCCAACACAGCTGGTTTGATGCCCACGCAGAAAACATTGTCTTGTAACTTCTTTTACCTACTGCTTAGCTGTGCCTGTAATTGATTTTTATTAATTTAAACATTTTTCACTTGGAGTGTTTAATATTGCATATTGTCATTATTCTAAAATAAATTCAGAGATTACACATGAACATTTTTGTCTGGCCTCAGGTTTGTCTGTTATTCCACAGCCTAATTTGTTCCTTTATTGCTTAAATATATTTGATTCCCCTAAGATGTTTCAGAAATAAGTATAATTAATCAATGAAATTAATGAAATGTGAGCTTCTGGGAAAATGCAAAACTGTTCCAGGAGAAAACCAGGTAAATCACAAGTTATGTTACGATCTTCCTTTTTGTTAACAAAATTTTAAGTTAAAATATTAAGTTATAATGTTGATGATCACCCTCTTTATTTGGTAAGACAGGCTTGAGTCATGTCAAGCCCTTGTTCCAATCTTGTCTCATTAATGTAGAACTTGCTTATCTGGGCTTATAGCTTAGGAAGAACCTGAAGAATAGGAAACTCATGTGCTGTGTAGTTGTACAAACTCTTATCAATGTCAAATGGACAAACTATTGGCCAAATGAGATCTTTCCTTACCTTTTTGTTTCATGGCTATATTAAGCAATTGCATAAGCTGAGGTACTTCACCTACAGTGGAGTAGCTAAGGAGGCTTTTTGATTAAATGTCTTGTGATGTGCAGCTTTAATTGAAACTAGATTAATATGTTGAGGCAAACTGCAAGGAAAGGGTAGTTTGTGTTTTAAGGGGCAGAGGAAGAGTCAACAACAGGTTGTAAGTTGTTAAGACACACGCTGCAAATAGCTTGACATTATTACCTGTAGTAGTTTTAGTGTAGAAGTGCTGTGTGGGAAACAACGTACTAGTTTCAACGAGTTACAGTTAGATCTCTTGACCCTTGAAGTCTAATTTTATAATGGTAGCACTTATTTCAAAAACTGACAGTCATCTTAATCGTTTTGGTCTTAAAGGTCAAGCAGTGGACACCGGGTAATCTGACATTTTAAGATCTTGAGCAAGAGAGATTAAAAGCAACCTGGCTAACCAAAATACAGCCAGAATTTCCACTAGTAAGAAGGTGGCTTCTTGCAAGAAATCTGCAGGGCTATGAATGTGTCTTGGGATTTTTGAATACCAATTCAAAAGAATGAAGTCTTAACTGAAAGGATTTCTCCCGCTTCCTTAGTTTGGCTATTGCTGAACAGAGCTTGAACACTATCAGGGCTCTTCTTTGTGTTCTGCCCCCCTCCAGATGAGTAGGCTGGGGGTGGATGGGCAAGGAACTGTGAGGAGACATATCTGAGACAGCTACTGGCTCTAACTGACCCTTTCCTACCATATGTTGATGTCCTAAGCAATAAATGCTCAGGGAAAGGAAGGGGAAGAAAGGACTTTTTTGTTTGTGGTGTTGCCTTCCAGAGCAAGTGCTGTGTGTGCGCTGAGGTCTGGCTTTCTAGGAAGTGGCAGGATATCTGCCTGCCCATGGGAAGTAGTGAAGAAATCCTATTTTTTTCTGGTGGGTTTTTTTGTTTCTTTTCTTGTGTGCAGTTTTTACTTCACTTATTAAGTGTTGTTATCTCAGCCTACAAGACTTCTCCCTTTTGTTTTCTCCCATTCTCTGGGAGAGGAGAGTGAGGAAGCAGCTCTGTGGGTGCTTGGCTGGGATCAATCCAACACAATTGTAATCTAACCATCAGTAGAGGGGAGGCATACAATTCTTTTCTAGACCCCAAGAAAGTGTTTGTACAATATATTAATATCAAAATGCAAACTGCTGCAGCTGCATGGTTGATCTAGACCTGCATCTGTCTTACAAAGGCAGAAAATAATTGCTTAAAATGTTTTCCAGGTCTTCAGTACACTTTCCTGCTTCTGCTGGTTGATTACTTAATCTCTGAACTCCTTAGAGCTCAGAAACAGATGAACTTCAAAACATTGCTTTTAACAGTGGTGGTGTACAGAGCTGGAATAAAGCAATAAAATATTGTTTAATTTAACACCGTGTAATAAGTTCAAGTCAAACATCCCAGGTGTCACTCTGGAAGTACAGGTCAATCTACTTTAGGTCTGTCTCAACATACCGGCATAGCTGATAAACAATTGCAAGGTTCATGAATCAGCCCAGTCCTGTGAGAAAATTCATCGGGCTGTGAGTACCAAAGATATTCAGTTTTCCACCATTCTTTGTCAGGGATATTTTCATCAGTTAGTTTTGCAAATCTTTGTGTAATCGTACCATAAGAGCTTGTATGCTGCTGTTGTGAAGTCTAGGCTGTATGAGGTATTAAAGGATTTGTTGCATTAAAATAAGATTGCACTGCATTTAATATCAAGTTAGGTGCAGATGCATGTCTTGAGAAGCTTTTAATTAGAGAAAAAGGGCCAACTTCTACTGATTTCTGTGATGCTTGTGATGCATAGCCTGAAGGATCATGCAAGGTGTAAGCAAAATGTTGTTCTTAGTAAGCAAACTTTTTAAAGTCTGTTTGGGGTTGATGTTTTTCTTTAGGAGGGCAAGAGGTGCGGTGTATACAACACACAGCCTCCTAGCTTAATCTGACTGACTCAAATGTTATGCGACATCGCTTAGAAGTAGAAAGCTGTCAATAACATTGCTAACAATAGCGATATTAGAAGTAATAGATATCCTAGAGGAACAGCTGTGAAACTTTACTCAGACTTGTTTATTCCTTTTGTCAGTAGCATTATGCCAAAGAAAATCTTCCCAATATATGGATTTTTGAAAGTAACTAATGTATTTCCACATTCCTCTTAGGTCCAAGATGGGCCTCTTGGAACACTGGTGTTTTTATTTGCATAAGATGTGCTGGAATACATCGAAACCTTGGGGTCCATATATCAAGGGTCAAGTCTGTCAACTTGGACCAATGGACACCTGAGCAAATACAGGTAAAATATCTTAAAATATGTTTGCAGTTTGGAGAGAGTGCCAGGAATCCTTTTGAAAGGATTTGTGTTTATTGTCATGTCCCATCTTAAATGTTTTGCAATCAGAGTTTTTAATGTGTTATAGTTCTACTGTAACAAGTTGAAGTGTTGAAAACTCACTTCAGAAATTGGTTTAGATACCTATTCTGTGTCATTTTAGATTTATTGTACCTTGCCATAGGGATTCTGAAAGCTGCTGCTCTGTTGTGTATCTATAGAAAACGTGTCCTGAGCCTTTTCCGTAGAGCAAAGTAAGCTAGCGTTCACACATCTGTCTTGATAGCATTCTTTTGATGTACCAAGTACTGACTTTCCTAAGTATGCTTCAGTCTGGCACCTCTTTCTACTGCCAAATTGTCTTATTCCTATTCCTCCTGGTCTGAAGAGCTATCCTGAGAGATGAAAGCTTATCTTTCACTGAATGAGTTAGTTTACTCTGTGAACAGCATCTATGTTTTCAGCTCTTGTCCAGCGAATCTTGGCAGGCGGCTCTCCTGTGCCCTGGGAGTGTCTCACAAGACATAGGGCAGCAGAGAGGTGTCCAGGTTACAAACTTGCAGTGTCATTTAAGCACACCAGTAGCATCCTGATTGTTTCAGAATTTAAAGTCTGAATGGACGTGAACTAACTGTGTTCTACCACTTTTCCTTAGTGCATGCAAGAAATGGGAAATACTAAAGCAAGACTACTCTATGAAGCAAATCTACCAGAGAACTTCCGAAGACCTCAAACAGATCAGTATCCTTTTTTGTTTTAGCTTTCACATTGAAATGACTTTTAATGCTGTTTAGATATTATGACTGTTTCAAGGAACTGCTACATTTGGCAACTCGTCTTATTTATTTCACAGATGATGTTGTATAAGAAATCGCAGTGGAAGTTGGGAAGTGTTCAGGAAAGGTACAAATTACTTCAGTTATAGCAAATCTACTTTGAAATGAGATTTGGCAAGCCCCATTTATTTTTGGTTTCAGAAGAGGTGACTCCATAAATTCCCTGTGCATAGGAAGTTAGAGTGATACTAGAGAGCTCTTGAATATTCTGTCTTTATCTTGAGCAACTGCCAGCTGAAATTAGAAGCATTTGAACAGGAAATAATGAGTGGAATGGTGAAGTAAAATATGCCATTGAATCTTACTCAAGTGAAGTATGGATTTCTTCCTCTAGATTAAGTATTCTGTAATTTTTTGGAGTCAAAGTGTATGCATTCTACAAAGTTTGCAGGCACAGATGACTAGTATGGCAATATCTAAATAAACCGAACCTCCCTGATGGCCACCGCTTGTGTTGGTGTGTAGTTGTGACCATGGACCTGGAAAGGAAAGTTTGGCAGAAAAATTGTCTACTGCCAATAAATAGCTTTCCTATAAAAATACCTTTTTTGAATGTACTGAATCACTAGGATAATGTATGATGTCATTAATTTAGATTTGCATTAGCTTCTGATTTAGTGAAGTGAACTCCACAGGAAGGATTTGCTTCAACTGATCTTACTGGAACTCTTCGACTATAATGAGATCCTCAACACCCGCTGTGAAGTGAGCTGAATCTTTCCCCATCTCTCTTAGCCTGATGAAGGCTATGGACGCTGATAAGTGAACTTGGTAGTAACTCAATATGAATTTTCTCCTTTGTATCAAAAAATGATTTTGGTTCCTCTGTTTATTAGATATTATGGTTGATAATGCTATGTGCAGATGATTTTTTTTTTTTTTTGGAAAGGTTAGATTCCTGATTATAAAATACACTTGTGCAAAACAGATAAATTTTTTCATAGTTGAGTAGCATTTAAATTAAACATACATATGCATAAGAAAAAGGTAACTGCAACCAGATAGCACTGTAGTATTCCAGCTGTAGTATTCTAGAACTTAATTTCACCCATAAGACTGAAGTACTTTGACTAAAACTTACTGAAAAGTGAAACTTGAAGATGTGTATTTTGTTCTTACTGCAGCTAACTTTGATTCACTCCTGTCATTGAAGGAGAAGCAATACTGCTTTGCTCTGAGCTTTTCTTGTCAGATCAGACCAATAGTCTCTTTTTTAGACTATAAAAATAATTCTTTTATTGATACTGTATACCTTGGAAAAATTATATAGCTTTTTGAACAGTTGTTATTTTCTAAAGCGTGGTGGATATGGTCAACTGAGTATATTTCATTGCATGTGTTTTCTTTATTAAAAATATAGTGCTAGGAGAGAGGAACTTCTGCATCTTCTGCTTACTTGGCATTACTCACAATCTGTTGTGTTATGGTTTTTTTTTACCTTTCTTCTTTGCCCTTTGTGTCACTACAAACCCAGCATTAGGTCTCATCAATATTCTGGTTATGAATATTCTCAGTATTTTGAATATTCTTTTGGATGAACAGTGATAATTCTTTGCATTTAATGATCAGTTTTGTGTGTATTCTTCTGTATTAGTGTTTAACTTCCTGTAGCACTACAATATTTCTGGATTTTAGCTAGTAGAATGGAAACACAGGAGAAACTTACATGTGGGATCTGCCCAAAATCTCCTGCTAAATGTCCCCCATCACTTCTGCCTCTTAATCACAGGACTGACCTTTCTGGGCATTTTTTTATTCTTCTGTTGGACTTGGCGGGTATGCTCTGGCTTGGAAGCTAACTTTGAGGATCATCTTGGTGGGTTTTTGTATGGCAGCTTTAGCTTCCTGTTTGAAAGTGTTTTTTCCCAGAGCAGAATGAATCATTTTTTTGTCTCTTTATTTTACTTGCTTGTTAAAACAATTTTGGCATCTGTTGGGGTTGCTTTCAATTCTTTTGTTAACAAGAATACACTAGGTTATTGTACTAAGGAAACTTAGACGTGATCCAAAAATTCATGCACGTTTAAGTGGAGTAGCTTTGAATAAAGTGGGTATTTTTCAAAATACACAACCGAATACCCCAGTGTAATATCATCCTGAAAAATTAAACCCTATGAAATTTGAATACTTATGATTCTGTCTTAATTTAAATGATTCTGTATTGCCTGAAATATTGAGGGTTCATTCTGGGAAGCTACTACAACTAAGGAAATATTTATGCATAAGAACTAAAATATCTGACAACAAAATCTGAGCGATCAAAACTTGGAACACTTGACAAAGTAAACGTGAAAATGTTAATTTTGGCAAATAGCTAAGGTGTTTTATTTGAACAAGGGACAGGTTATTCTAAGGTATTTTACAACAATCAAGTTTTGAATCTTCTATGTTTACTAGTAAATTATTTATAATTAATACAGTTATCCAGTTATAGAACAAAAGTATTGAAAAAAATAAATAAATTCCATTTCTCTCTCCTCCCACCACTGAGATTATGCAGTGCAGTAATTTGTACTGCAAATTGAAAAATCAACTTTCTGAGGGAGTCCTGTTTATTCTTAGCTAACTTTGAGAAGCTGTGGGAGTTACATTTTACGCAATTTCCATTCATCTGTAATTTGATAATGCACGTTGGTTTCTTGGCAAAATGACAGTTTTTGGTATGTGTGAAGAATAATGCAATATTAGTACTAAGATGTATGTTGAAAGTGCTCAAGATGCCCTTTAAAATGTAGATATATTTGGAGAGAGGTAGAAACGAATGTTTTGGTATTTTTTCCCAAGTTATGATGGTAAACTACATATTTACTGTATACAGTTATCTTTCTTCAAGTATTTGCTGTACTACTGCCATGTAGCTTATAAATACCAAGTGAAAATTTCTTAACTGTGGAAGATGGAGTTATTTGTAGTATATCTTTATCATATTTTTTCATTAATAGATTAAATTGAATAATTCTTTGCAGTAAAAAAAAGCTCTTTTTGGATTCTACAGTAGCAGTTGTTCTGTGTAGAGCAGTTTGTTCTGTTGTTTTAAAACTACAAATGAGATGGAGGAACAATGTGGAGCAGTTTTTTTATTTGAATAACCCATCATGTTAATGTTGCTATTTATTTGGATGCGTATTGTCCTTAAAAATCTTCTTCCAGAGCTGTGGAATTTTTCATCAGGGATAAGTATGAAAAGAAGAAGTATTATGATAAAAATGCAGTTAATGCCTTCAATGTAAGTAAACGGTTTTACCAATAATTCTGTCACTTTTCTTTTTTTGAAGCTATGTAAGAGAAATGTGGAAAATGTTACATATGTTAAAATGTCTTTCACAGTCAAAAATGTTCTAATACGGACCTAAATGCTTTCTTTCTTATCTCTGTAAAACTATTCCTAGGTTCTATATATTCAACATAAATTGTCTATTACATTTATAACAGCAAAGCGTTATGATCTGACAAATAAGTTGCTTCTGACTCTGTGTTGTGTTTTTCTCTGTTAGTGATGGGTCATTCTTCAATAGTATATGTTGAGTCCTTTCTGACTCTCTTTTTCTGTGTCACAGGGATAAGGTGGGATTACTGTTTCTGGTGACTTTGTCTTCCTTCATTCTGTGTGATACCTTGATGAGAAATCTGAGGGTGTTCTGCACCCTTCTTCTGAGGGTCTTATTGCTCTGCTGAATTCCAGACTCTTGCTTGCAGCAAGGTGCATGGAATAGAAAACATGAGCAGCATGGCACATTTCTTAAAAAAACCCCAAGAAACTGGGAACTAGAGAACTATATTTCATTAAATAATGTTGAAGTATGGGTAAAATTGCTTCACCTGAGATGTAAAATACAGTTATGGTTTGAATTACCCTGTCAGTTACCTTTGTTTACTTTTATTCCAAACTAGAAAATAATAAGAATACGAAGTTTACAATTTTACTTCTTAAAAAAGTTCAAAAGACTCCCAAGATCTTTCTAAACAGAGAACCTAGGTGCCTGATATTGCAGTCCCCTGCTACCTTAATATGTTTGAAGGAGTAATCAGATTTTGCTTTATTGTATTGCAGACTAATATGAATCACTTGTCACAGCAGCAAGGGTAGAATCCAGACAAGCTGGAGAGATGCATGTTACTGCTGAGTAGGGAGCACTGTTTTATCTTTTCCTACTTGGGCTTTTCTTTCATTGACTGATGTGAATGGCATAATCTCTCTGAGATAGGAACTACACCTGATTATGAAATATTTTAGCAATAGATGACTAGCGCAGATTCACATTCACCTGCATTTCTTCAAGGCCACCAAACATCAAGTTTGAGGTAGGTGATCTGAAGTAACAGTTACGGCAAAGTCCTAAATGTACATGGTAGTAAATTAGCTGAATTAGTGTAGCACCTGTAGTCTGTATGCTGCTTGTGTTGGGTTACCCTCCTTGGCTCTGGCCCGAGCCCAGCTCACATGAGCGTGCAGTGCTGTGAATGGTCTTCAGTGATCATCTTTTGAGTGGACTTGGGACTGACAGGGAAGAGGAAGAAAAAGCGAAGCTGGGCCTCCATTCTGCATGTCTGATAAACTGCTTTTCTGCTCCTGGATGCTGTTGGTGGGGAAGAGGGGAAGTTATCCTATGCTTCTGACACATGGAGGTCTGTGAGGAATTTTGAGAAGAGTGGGGTGAGAAAGGGAGTTCTGCAGTGCTGTGTGTTTCTGTAGCCCCATGCAGGAGGTGGTGACAGTTACTAAGGCTTTCCTTTTGCAATCCTGACAACATCTGAGACACCATCCCTTTTGCCACCCTGCGAGAATGTGGCTGAGCTTCCTTGGGAACTCAGGGGTACCTGTGGGCGATAGGAAAGATTCCTGCTTTTAGCCTTTAGCCCTCTGCCAAGTGTTTTGGTAGCATCAAAGTATTTGGTAGCAGGGTACTTTCATGAGTAATAGTCTTGTTCAGCGAGCTGTTCAGGTCGGGTGCCTGTGCTATGTCATGGCAAGCTCTTCTGGAAAATTTCCCCAGTAACTTTTGCAGAGAGCACCCTGTGTCTTATTTTTAATCAAAATCAGCGTTGTTGGGGTGACCTGAGGGTTTTTTTTCCCCTATCACCTTTGAAATAGCAATTCCTTCTACTTGGTTTAGTACCAGTTTCAGTTGAAATATGTATGTATGCCTTCATATGGTAAAATTAATCCCTTCTGGGTTTAAGCAGGAAATACAGAAGTGCAGAGTCATGCTTGCTGTGTCCTAAGGGTCACTTTCCTTAATCAGATAATTTCACTGAAGTGGTATTTAAAAAATTTAAGGAGCTTTCCTGGATTTTGTTCACTGTTAAAAGTTGCTTGTAGTGAAATCTTCCTGTAGCATTGTTGTGGTTTAACCCCTGCTGGCCAATAAAGAACTAGGTCACTACTTGCTCACTCCCCATCCTGGTGGGACAGGCAGGAGTTTTGGAAGCAAAGAAAGTAAAACTTGTGGGTTGGGAAAAAAACAGTTTAACAAGACAGCAAAGGACAGGAGGGAAAAAGGAGGAGGAAAAGCCCATTAAAAAAAATAACTATGAAAGAATATACGAAGTGAACGGTACACAGTGCAAACTCCTCACCACCCACAAGCTGACGCCCTGCATGCTCCTAAACCACACTTACCGAGCCGTGATCAGTGCGCCCAGTCGCAGCCTCCAGCCAACTCCCCACCTGATAAACTGAGCGTGACACCATGGTATCGAATATCCCTTTGGGCAGTTTGGGTCAGCTGCCTCAGCTGTGTCCCCTTCCAACTTCTTGTGAAAATGAACTATCCCAGCCAAACCCAGGACACACATAAGTGTTTTGAATAAATTCCTTTAGAACATGCAGTATAATATTTCTTGGCTTAATTTTGAGAAGATAATAAGCTTTTCAAGTTTGTCTAACAGTACAACATTTGTGTTAATGTTAATGTGTTATGTCTGTTGGAGCCCAGGAGTATATGTCAAGGTTCAGTTCTTGGTTTGATGATGCTCAGATTCATCTGTCTTTTTTTTCTTTTGTTACAAAATTTTTCTTTATAATTGTTAATTATATAAGTTTTTTGTTTTCTGACAAGACTGTTGTATTAATAAACCTGATTTTTAGAGTTACATGCTATAATAGCAAAATTAGCTAGCGCAGAGTAGTGCCGTCAAACATGCAGACTAAAAATAGTCAAATATGTAAAATTTTCCTTTTTTCATGGTTCAGTGAAAAACAATGCAGGATAAAGCTGTGGGCAAAAAAGCATTTGTGGTTTTATTGGTTAGTTAGATTTTCAACGGAATAATGCATTTGAGTAGATATCAAATGTACATTAAAAAGATCTAATGCTGACCGAAAGCCACCTGACTTAAAAAAAAAATTTAAACTGTATTAAAATACATGGATCTCAGAGTTTTCCAACCTGTCTTTATTGGGAAAATGTGAAATGCCAGTCCCGTATCCTTGCTCAAGACTAAATGAGCCGTGCTGTTAACTCAGCTGTTATAAGTGGGTTATCAGTAAGTAGTTACTCTCATTTTCTTGCTCAGACTGAACGCAGGCTTCTGACTTGTTTATCAAGAGACCTGAGAGGCCCTTGAGCAGTGGCGTATTTGGGTTTTGTTCTTGTTTTTTGCTTTTATGTTGTTTTGTTTTGTTTGGTACTGGGAAACATCTTGGTATCAGTTGGGCCTAATTCCTAACCACAGTCATAGGCTTTAGCCTTGTGAAAAATCATCTGGAATGGAGCAGAAATGGTAGCTCCAGGTGGGCAAACTGCAGTGCTCTGGGTCAGATTAGAAGGTGTAGGTAGGGAGTTGTCTCTTCTTTATGTGGATGTACTTTCACATGTGCTTCTGGTGAAACAAAAAGCTCTAGCTCCAATTCAGAATAAGCAGTGGGAGGGAAGCCTGGGAAAAAATATCAATGGAAATTATGTATTTCTTATATTTTTACCAACACTGATAATACAGTTAAAATCAAGCTGATATTTTAAGGAATATGTTAATGTGCATGAGTTTTATGGGTGCCTTTCAAGTTTTTTTTGAGTATTTCTACTTTTTTAGATCTTACTTGGACCGGAAACCTTTTTCTACTCATGAAAAATTTTTTCAATTTATATATGTTGTTTCATAATGTTGTCAGACAGTAAGAAAAAGGTTTAAAAAAGTGTTTAACAATGTATTCGTAGAAATATTTTATTTCTAGAGTACTGGATTATTGCCATTTAAAAAAATATCCATTTAGCTGCTGTTTAAATGGCAGTATTTGCGTCAAAGTTTTATTCTGTTCTATGTTAAGAAGATACTTTTGAAACAATTAGCCTACCCAGGGAGACAAATGGATTTTTTTTGTATCACCAGAGGCATATCAGCTATTTGAAAAAACTTATAGTTGAAGTGATCTGTTAAGGCTTAGATAGAGTTGTAGGGTTGTGATACTATGACTACAGCTGTGCAGACAACTGTATGGTATTTATGATATTTAGGAAAACGTATCCTTATTATTAAAACTATGTTCCATTTAAGCAGTGTAGCCCATGACAGTTAGAAGGAGCGCTTCTCAAGCCATTGCCTCTCCCAGCATTAACAAGAGTCACACCAGTATAAAAGATCAAAACTTCCGTTTTCGGAAAGTAGCTCATAGTCCTGCTGTGGTGAGATCTCTGTTGAGACTCAAAGACCTTAAGAAACCTACATTTCTTGATCCGGTCAGCTGCTTCCCTGTTTCGCTTTGGTATGATGTAATTTTGAAACATTCAGGAATGCATGTTTTTCTATGCTTTTTATGTATGCTTATATTTAAGAAGAAGAATAATACAAGTAAAAACACTTGAAGGGGACAGATTCTTACTTGGGAGTATACTCTTACATGTATTTGTTCTGTGAATAGCACGTGTTATTCACATAACATTGTTATTAGCAGGAGTTTTTCTTGCTCTTTGAATAATCAACTTAAGAGCAGTAGCTGTTAACTTATTTTAAATACCATCAGTGTAATACCGTCCTCCTAGAATTAAGTTTCTGCCAACCCCCTTCTTGATTTTTAAGTATATATAAACTACAAATGATGCCAAGTATAGCACAGAATCCAATAAAACAAGCTTCACATAGTGGTGAAGCGATTAGGACATCTTAATAAATGTGGCACATCTAAGATATGGTAACATGAGCAATTTACTATGCAGTAGGCTGTGCTGTTTGACTTGATTTATCCCTGAAAGCTTGTGCAGTGCAAGAGAGAGCTTGCATCACTTCTGCAGTTAACTACAGATGGTTGCTATGGGTCAAGTGGAATGAGGTAATTTAGTATGTTAAATCTCCCCTTCAGGTGGGTGCTGACATGAGACTGTTCAGGTATATCATTCCACTTAAACTTGCACCTGATTATCACTTTCAAGCATAGGCAAATCCTTTTATATTCATCATAGGGTTTTTTTTGTATGCAACAATCCGAGAAGTAAAGGGTAGAGCATCCAAAGCAGTTTCTCCTCTAACAATCTTAGTCCTAAAGACTGCGGCTTATGAAGTCTTTTGTTTACTTTGGGCTCTCATTAAACTTTTTATGCTCCTTTAGTTTGCTGTCTCCTGGAGCCACTTTTAGAAGAGCACAGCTTACAAGTATACAAATACCTTTCCCCAAGAATTTGTGCTTGTATGCTTAAATAAATGACTTGAAGGCCTTTTATTCAGAATTGGTGTAGTAAGTATGAGTGGAGCAAATATGAGCCTTGTTGGAAACACAAGGCATATTCCAAGAAAATGAAATATAAAGCCATTGTGATTTTGTTATTTTAGGAGAATAAAGTGCCATACTATTTTAGAGAGATTCCTTATTACAATAGAGAAGACTTGCGTGGTTATAAATCTGGGTATACAAAGATATACCCAAGTGGAAAAATACTGTACAGGCTTGGCAGCTGTCTGCCTTAACTTACTCTCTTTTTAGTAATATCCACCTCCCCCCCTGGCTTTTCCCTGTTTAGGCTTTTCTCCTGTGTTCCTTTAACCAGACCTTAGCACAATTGTGTTTATTCTTCTGTATCTGGGGGGAAGGCTGCCTTTATGGTTTTGTCTCTCATATATTGGTAATTTTCTGGATAACATAGTATTCTCTTACTTCCTCATGCTCCTTTCTACTGCTGCCAAGAAATCCGTGGATGAAGATGGTGATACTGAGCCAGAAAAGAAAAATTTGGGTTTGTAAGACTTCTGACTGCAGCCTGTGGTTATCCCAGCCTCTATGTTTATGCAAGGGGACTTTTTGCTTTTATTTTTTTTAGTTAATTTCCTGTGGCAATACTTTCTTGGAAGTAGTGGCAGATCTAGCTGTTCTTGGCTTATGGGCTAGGTTGTTTTCCCAGTTTTCATGAAATTTGGTACCTGTATTGGGGAAACAATGTTTACAGTAGACCACAGAAATTTGTTCAGAACACCACAACAAATGCTTGCAATTAGACTGCTTTTTCCAGTGAAAGAGAGATTTCAAGGGTTAACTCACACTCGTGTCTTATCACAACGAAGCAGTTACTTGATAAGTTCACTTTTTGGCCTTGTGCTTTCCTTTGATTTTCTAACCAGTCCTAAGACAAATTAGTTGAATCCAGAACTGAAAATTAAAGATATCTGGGGAGATCACTTTCTAGTTTAGAAGAAGTTGTTCAGAGATTAGGCTCACCCCTATTAGTGACTGTAATAATAAAACCTGAAGAGTAAGACTACATTGCTTCCCCTTCACACTTATATCTTACAAAATAGATAGGCATAGTCTGCTCAACTAATACGATGGCAGTTCCTAGTTGTGTAGGAATAAGAGTGTGTAACAACTTAGCAGTCTGGTAGCTCTTCATGTCAGAATTAGTAATAAGTTTTAAAGAACAAGAATCCTGATATTTAGGAGATAAAATATGCATATATCTTCTTTCTTGTTGTGGTTAAAGAATTTAGCTGAACCCAAGGCTGCTTCTCTACTTAATATTCCTGTCTATTTTTTGCCCATCCTTTAATAGGCTTATCACCAGTGCTTGGAATGGTGCTTGAGGTGATAATAGTGGGTAGAATTTGCTCTCATTGAAGGGAAGGCATTATTAAAGGTCAGAGCCCTTGGCTTCGTACAGGTCTGAACAGAGCTGATGAAAATGCATTAACTGGGTTTTTCTGTGTTTGCATGAGAGATGCTGTTTGATTTTTGCTTACAAATACAACAATTCAACATTGTGACCCTAGCTGACGAGCTGAAGTGCTCAGAGGGCAGCTTGGTTTATCTTAGCAGGCATCTTTTGTTCAGTCTGGAAATAAGGCAGAAGTATGACAAGGTCAGTAGTTCCAGGACTGGTGCTTTGTGTCTCCTGATATTTGGGATGGGTTTTTTTCTGAAATTAATTTCTGAGCAGAGTATTCATCTTAACTGATGATCTCTGTATTGAGGCCAAAATACTTGTAATCAAAGACATGCAACTGGTAAGATGGAGGGACAGTTGTTAATGATGCTCATGATCTTGGATGCAGTGGCCAAGAGAAATAGCAAACGTTACTTGTTTTAATTTTTTTGGAATTAGTAAGAATCTCCCAAAATTACTGATTGGAGGAAGTAAGCTTTGAAGTAGTTGATTACTCAGTTCATCAGCAAGCCAAGAGGAAATGTGTGATTTTTAGAACTGAGGTTCCAGAAAGAATACAATCTGGCCAAAATACACTATTAACACATGTTGGCTTGATTCTTGGAGACACAGGACACTGATGAAGGGGTTTCTGGAACCCACTCCAAATAATTTAATTTTATTGTGTCTACATGCTGCTAAATGAAAAGTGTACTGAAGCTGCACAGAGGTTCAGGAATGAAGTTTGAAGAAGTTGTGTTTTCCAAATTTAAAGAGAAAATTGGCACCTCTTCGTTCATGTAAAATAAAACCTGTAAAAAGACAATCTCTCTTAAATCTGTATTTATTTTTTAATCTAATGCAATGACCCTGATGCCATACAGGTAGTGAGGAAAAGCAGCGAGGTCACTGTGTTGGGTGTGGATAAAGATTAGCTGTATAGTTATTATCACAAACAATCTCTGCAGCTTTTAATAAAAATAATTACAGAGGAGAAGAAAGAGCACAACTTCTCAGAATGCAGGAAATTGCCTTATTCAGGGTGGATGATGAATCAGCTGAAGCAGTTTCCAGGTACTTTCAATCTCAAAAGTTATGAACTGCCACAATCTATTCCACTACATGGAGTGTGAATATATTAGCATGTCTTGACAATGTTTATAGAATAGTAAAAAAGTTTCTATATTTAAGAAAGGCTGTGAATTATGTATGGAGCAGAAGTTTCATATAACTCTTAAGCTCACTGAAGAAAAAAAATCATCTGTCTACATTTTCCATGCTTTTCTAAGGCATTGTGTATAATTTAAGGAGTATGAACTTAGGCAGCTGGATAAAATGAGATGTGAATTTAGAGATTGTGATGGCACATTTTCCAGAAAGTTATCTTAAAGGAGATTCAATCCATAGTACATTTACTGCACTAAAGTATGTCACGTGGGCACCTCAAGATGGATAAGTTAAGGTATGATAGGGTACATGAACAGTAAGTTTATAGTAGCTAGCATTGAGAAGCATTCCGTCACTGACCTGGAGAGAGATTACCAGTTAGCCCTCCCAACAATGTAAAATCTGTAGTGCTTTTTTGTAGTGGTCTATGAAGAATTTGTGACTCAAGTGATATGAAGTATTTTTGAAATACACTAATGAAAATAGGCATCAGTAGGAAGCACTGAAATACCATACAGGAATTATGACTTGGGGGAAGAGATAGTGAAAGTAGGTATATTATTTTGCAAGATTTTGCCATTAGAGTGGGTTGAATTATTGAATCCAGAATAGCTTAGGCTGGAAAGGAGCCTTGGAGATCATCTAGTACTCCCTGCACAAAGTGAGGTCAACTGGAATGGGTTGCTTAGAGCTATGCCTAGTTGAGTTTGGAGTATCTCCAGGGCTGGAGACTCTACAACCTCCCTGGGTAACCTGTTCCAGTGTTCAACCACCCTCTCTACCCCCCCATTTCAAAACAACAAATCAAAACCATTATTCTTACATTTCAATAGAATTTCCTGTGTTTCAATTTACATTTAGTGCCTCTTGGTCCTGTTTCTGGATGCTACAGGCAAAAGTCTGCCTCAGTCCTTGTTCCATGCCACCAGGTATTTATACACATTAATAAGACTTTTTCCCCACCTTTCCCTCCCAATAGTTTTCTCTCCTCTGGGCTAAGAAATCTCAACTCACTAAGCGTCTCCTTATCTGAAAGGTGCTCCAATCCTTTAATCAGCTTAGTGTCTCTTTGCTGGACTTGCTCCAGTCTGCCCACATCTCTTGTAGTTGTGAGCCCAGAACTGGCTGTGTTGCTAGCTCACATCCAACTGGTCTGTCGGGACCTACAAGTCCTCTTCTGCAAATCTCCTTTCCATCCAGTTGGCATCCAGTCTGTACTGGTGCATGGGGTTATGCTTCCCCAGGTGCCAGACTTGGCACTTCCCTTTGAACTTAATGTTGTTCCTGTTGACCCATCTGTCAACGGTGCTTGGAATAGCAGCACATCTATTTAGTGCATCAACCACTCCTTCTCATGCTGTATCATCTGCAAACTTGCTGATGATATACTCTGTCGCATTGTGTGGGGCATAAATTAAGTTAAATAGTTGGCCTGTTACCAACTCCTGAGTGTACCACTTGTGACTGCTCTTGAGCTCGAGCTGGACCTTGTCCAGCTGTGATTAAAGGAGTTAAAGAAGACAGGATGTGGATTTTTAGTATCCTGGCTGCATTCTTAGTAGCTCCCACGTGCAGGGTCTTGTTTCTCCCTCTTCCGTAAGTGCTTTTCATTGGCAGAATAGTTCACACAGCTGAGCTGCCCAGCTACAAGTCACTGTGTCCATGTAAACAAAAACTCTGCCAAAGCCAAAATCTGCAGTGACTGTGTTGTCAGTTTTAACGTGGATCATGAAGATGTAAATGATCCTGTATACAGCAGGGCAAGCCGCCTAGGAGGAAAAAAGGTATTGTACTGAAGTGTTGGGAATCTATCATGAAAGACATTTTCCCCTGGAACAAATACTGAAAACATCTGTTAGGTTGGGCAGGTGAAACGAAGAGCACTCCAGTAAGAGCTTAAAAGCATCTGGTTTTGTTTATCCTGTGTCAGCCTCCAAATAAGGCACGGTGACTGTAATATCTCAAGAGTTGGTTATCTAAGAAGGAGCTAAATAATCTAAAAAAAGGAGGGCAGCTCTAGGTATGGATGCTCTTGTTCAGAGTTGGAAAAAATATTTTGTGCTCAAGCCTAATACTATTTCCCAGAACACTTAGTAATTCCATCTTTGCTTCATGTAAATGTTATGAAGGTCTGTAGCTCTGCACACATCCAGAACTACAGTTAGATTTTACACAAGCTTCACTGTATTTCTATAACAAGATATGGGCACTCTGGAGGGGTGGAGGAGTAGTAGGCATGTTCAAAATACTGACAGAAAAGCAGTACCAGCTTCTTTGAAAAGCTAGCTACTGCTGTGTTTTCTGGAATGTGAGACACAGCCTTCTTACATGGTGTCACGTAGTTAGAGCACTGAAGGAGGGAGACATTTTAGTAACTATAAAAAGCCTTGCCAGTTAGCCTAAAGACTTCCACAGCAATTCACAGGGAAGTGTTATTAACGGTACATTAGTATTCTTATATACACCTTTCAGTATTTTGAGAATAAGCATCTTTACAAAATGGCAGCTGATTACATGTTTATACGCATCTAATAGCAGTCTGTAATTGCTACTGCTTTAAAATAAAATACTAATTTTAGTGTTGTCAACATCCGTTGAAGATGTACAGTAATAAAGTCAGAAATCTTCTGGAATTTGAAAAACATATGTAGCAGCTGAACTGAAAACCTGTAAAATGAGTGTTTCGTTCTCCTGTTTATTTGAGTTATTTCCCTGTATATTGTGTGCATGTAAAACGGCCACTCGAGGGCACCTTTGTATTTGGTTCAGCTGCTAATTTCCTGAGTATATTGACATGCTTTGATAACATACTCATTTTTTAATCTCTTGAATCCTCTCAGCGACAGCACCCTGAATTTCGTATTTATGTGGAAGATTAATGCAGGTTTCTAAACCTTTAACTTGATTTTTTTTAATTAAAAGGCTGAATAACATCCTGTATTATATGAAGAGCAGGATTTTGTAAAAACTACGAATAAAAGTTGATGAGAACTTTATTAAGTCCTCTGAACTTAGTGACCATAATTGTTTATATGACTGTAATCTACCATCAGAAAGATGTCAGTACAAACTGAACTGAAGTGAAATCATTCTTAGGTTTTGTATGTTATAGTCTTTGATATTGTTTTTTATTGCTTGGTTAAGCTTACTTTTTTCGCTTGCAGTAGTTGTCTGGTGTGTAGATACATCAGAGCCATGGGTCCAGATACTGTTTGTATGCAGGCTTTTCTGTGAACTCTTGCCATTGTGTGTATTTGGATAGTCCCACTACTAGGTAATTGCTTGAAAAACACTGTAGAAATTTTTAATGGAGAAAAAAGGGACAGGTAACACGTTGCTAGCTAAGTGGGGCAGGGAACTGGAGTAATATTGTTAACCTGCAGATCCTTTCTTTTCTGCTCTTAAGTTTTTTGTGAACCAAAGAGTCTCTACGAGAGCATAGTTGAAATTGCGTGTGTATGTATTTTCTTGCTTAGCACTGAATGTACATGGTGCTTTAAAGACTATATTGAATTTCATTATGCAAAATGGTTATTTTTACTTTATCACCTTTCAAAACAGGAGTCTCAAAACATGAACAATGGAAAGGGATTAGAGAATTGCTAAAAATAAAATGCATATCTTTTGGTCTGAAACACAACTGAAATTTTATGGACATATGGGTATAAATGTGGAAATTTAAGAAACAGCTTCTTGCCTTCCTTCTCTCCTTTAGGCAACAACCAAGTCACTTCTTATTTAAAAGACTGCTCCTAAGTTAAAAACTGAAATGAAATATTGAGATGCAGGTTGTCAGTTTGCAGTACATTCTTAATGCACAGAAGCACGTCAACTCTATTCTTTTTCTGGCAGCATGTATGGTTGTTTGCAGGAGTTGCCTTCAGATTTGTCTGGTATTTTAAAGTGCCAATAATCAAGGATGTCTTAGTTGACAACTTTCCAGAGCGCAGTGCTAATGTATGTTGTCGAAGTAGATCAGTGTGTACTTCTTTACTTGAATTCTGGAAGGTGGCTGGAAATTGCGCTTTTTGGATTTTGGTGTAGAAATTCATTTAAACTTACAGATGTGGCCAAAAGTGGGGGAGGTTTTGGTCACTTGTCTTCAGTGGTTATGCTGACAAATCTTACTGTTAGTACCTACTTGCTCATTTTTTTTTTCCTATTGGTTCTAAATTAAACAAACATTTTTTTTTGCATTTCCTGCTGTCTGCTCTACGAACTTCATGGTTGGTATCAATATCGACCAGTTTTTTTAGAAATTGATTCTTTACCTTTTTTCTTTTTGTTTCCACTGGAATAGTAATTGGATTAAAACTGACAATTTAGGAAAGTGATAATAGAAGGCAATTATTGCTCTGGAATAATGTTTTTTTTTTTTTTCAAACCAGATTTTAATCTCTTTTTGCTACACTAAGGAGGGGGTATCTGCTTCTAAACAACAGCATTTTCAGGTACTCAGAGTCAAGCATGGAGTGTATCTTCCTATACTAATGCTTCTGGTCAAGCTTATAGAAAGAAGTCATTATTAATAAATGCTGGTAATTCCAAGTAGAACCCCCTGTTTCTTTGATGTGGGATTACATAGTGCTTGCTGCTTCTAAGCAATCTCAGTCTCCTAAAAAACAGTTTTAAAATTATTATTAAAACGTTGGTTGGCAATCCTGAGAGGTGGCCAGGGTTCTGCTATAAATATTTAAAGTGCATTTATGGCTTTCAACTAATTAAAGGCAGTTTCAGCAGATCTGAGTGCAGCAGTTACTCTGGGAGAGCTGGATGCATTTACCTGTCATGGGTGAGTGGTCTGGGGTTTATTCTAACCTCAGCGCTCCCACTGCTGGCCACAAATGTAGAAATAGGTCATGGAGCAGAGGCTTTCTCATTTGCCTTTTGTTGGCAAGCTAATGAATCTGTTTTGACTACAGATGGGAACAGCTCTATGAGCCACTCTATCACTGCAGCAGTTCTGAAAAGAACAGTTTACTGGAAGTATAAACCAGCAGCACACAACGTGTGTCAACCACTGTTCCTTACCGGTGTTTCATCTGTTCAGTACATTATATTCTCCAAAGCTAATGGTATGCCTGCACTACAAACAGGACACACAGGTTATTAATACTAACTCTGAGTGGTCTAGCCTGTTTTTTTTGCAATGAAGTCCTCAGAATAGTGCCAGAGTTGTTAAGTGTTGACTTATGCTAATGAGAGGGACTATTTGTTGATTTTTTTGCTATAGGTTGCATGTGTAAAGTGTCCTGCAGTTTGAAACCTTTCAGAGTCGAGGGACAGAACAAGGGAGAACAACAACCTGTGAGGTTTTATTTACATCTCAGAATATCAAACAACTTCAGTGATTTGCTAAAATATGGGGATAGTTTGGGTTAAAAATAAGCAGTTTGAAATCTCCTGAAAACCTAGTGCTTGATGACGTAAGGTTTTTGGTTCATGCTTGAAGAGTGTTAGCATCTGTAGTCATGACTGGGATATTAGTGAAAATTCAGTATTCTAACTGAAAAAAATCCCAAGATAATAAAAGAATATCCTTTGATTGTGACATTTTATAGTTTTTAGTTTTATTTGGTGCTAGTTCTTGTGTATGGACATGACACTATCACGTGAATACAGGCTAGGGTCAGAATAGCTGGCACTGTAGGGACTCGATTCTAGCTGGGCAGCTCTGCCTTTCGCCAAGGCTCCTCTGCACTCAGTGTGGGCTGTGGAGGACTGCTCTGAGGTCAGGAGGCAGCTGGTTCAGTGAACCTTAACTGGCTTAAAGGGTCCGCTGTCCCTTAAGCATCAGTTTGTCCCAATGACAAGTGTTCATCCAGGCTTCTCTGGTACCCTTACTGGCTCTTGATTATCTGACTACTTAACAACTTATCATAATGGACTGCACCAGCCTCTCTTTCAATCCTGTTTTTTGTTTAGCTTTATCCAGCAACTCAGTTTGAGTTGATGGGATTTTTTCATTCAGATTTCCTTATCTGGTGCAGCATGGTAGATAAGAAATTTAACATGATGCAGTGGTGATAAAGCTGTTCAGCAGCCCAAGCTCATGCTATTACTTTCATTACATAAACTTAATCAGTCTTTTATACGTTGTAATGTGTCTTCTCTTAAAGATTAGATTCAGTCATATGCCTTTTGTACTCTTGCTTTGTTGAATATTTGCATATGTGAAGTGTGTTTTCCAAAGCTGTTTTTTAGCCTGCAGTGATGTAGTGCTGCTGTTTATCTTTAAACATTACGCTCGGGCATTTCTCAACTGGTACATCCTGTTCCATATCCCAGGCTAGGTGGATGATGCTTTTCACTCTGTGATGCTTCACCTTGCATGATGCTTCTCCATTACTTGATTTGCAAAACTATACTTACTTTCAGGTGTTCACAGGATTATCTTGCCCTAGGTTATAGAACCCTTTAATTTATAAAGATGATAGGCAGACTGAGAACAACTGTTATGGGAGGATGGAAATGCGATGCAAACATCTGTAGTCCTGATCTCCTCCCAGCCTCCAAATGAAATTGTGCATGCTTACCTGGTTTTGTTACCCGCTGTTTTGCCTGTGAGAGAGATTTAGCATAAGGAATCTTAAAATCTGAATCATTCAAAAAAAATGGGAGAAAAAAAAAAAAGCCCAACCAAAATCCTACTTTATCTTTAGAAACTTGAAAGTATACCTGAGATGTTCCATTACTACGATATCACACATCTATATTTAATTGAAATCTTAGTGAAGAACATGGTGTTAGAGCTCATAGTTTAATACATGTAGTTACCTAATTTTTCTGACATTGATATTTGGTTACGATGTAGTGTAATCAGAATAAACAGGATCCTTGTGTTCCTATAGTAACAGACTGCTACAGTTTGAGAAACTGCTTCATTGCAGCAGATGTATCCCTAACTCTCCTAATAACCTGAGAATTTTAAAACATGAAATTTAAAAATGAAGTTTCTGTTTTGTATTTCTGCAGGTAAAATTCGGTTTAAAAATTAAAGCTTAGAACTATCTTTCTTGAAGCTCAATGCTACTTTCCAGGGTAATTACAGTTTCTGAGTTTGTAAAAATGCGGAATATATGTATTCTAGGAATATTCTTTCTGCATAAGCTCTGGTATTGACATGATTTTCTGTAAGAAATATGGTGTATTTAGCTATAAGTTGCAGCTTTCTGTTTCCTTTTACTGCAAGCTGTTGTTTTTGTTTTAAACTAAGTAAAAGCATGTCATCTAAATTGGTTATTTTGATCCAACATAATGACCTGCTCTGTAATAGCTTCATTTATTTTTATATTTTCGTTGTAGATAGTAGAGGTGAGACAAGACAGTGTAGAAGTGTCAGCTTTATAGCTCTGAATGTCTTCTACATGTTTGGCAAATGTAATTCTGATGTGTTTTGGTAGTAAGGAGAACAGGAAGATAATGTTTCCATTAAAGGAGTCAACTATGCATAAAGAAATAGGATAGGAAGATGTATGAAAACACATTTAGAGAAATGCTACTTTCTTGAGCAGACTCTATCTGTTGCATATGTAACTTACACCTTCTGGATAATTCTGAAAAGTCTAGTGGTGCTAATAGCAATTTTATATAGTGATAACAACAAAAGTGGTATTACCTTTCTGGAAGGTCTGGCATCCTACTGCGAGAATGCGGCTTTGTATTAACCCTAGGCTCTTTACTTATTTGGAGTGCTCTTAGAGAAGAGTTAATTAGAACTTTAATTAATGTATAACTTTCAGAGTTATTTTGCATTTGTCTTTATATTAATATGCTGTTACAGTGAACCAGAACAAAGGCACTCTCTTCTCTCCCCCTCCTCTGGGACAGTGTGCCTTCATGCTTCAGGACATTAATATTTCAGTAGTCACACTGGATAAAATTGAACAATGGATGAAACCTAATTATTTTTCTTAGGCCTGTGATATGATCTTATCCAGATTCATTTTCTTACATTCTGTTCTAGTGAATTTCATTATAAGTCACTCATTCCTACCTGAGAGATTTCCATTAAAAATCATGACGGTAAAAAGAAAAAAAATAAAACAAACAAAACTCTTTGTCTCCTTTTTTTTTTTTTTATTTTGTGTTCTTTTCTCCACTCCCAAAGTTATTGAAAACAAGAATGAAAATCATGTCTCTCAGCTGCTTCTGCTGCCCCACTTCCCAGCTGTTCTTGCTTATTTTCTTTCTCATTTCTTTCCTCTGTTTTGCACAGATATCCTCTTCTGATGCTGCTCAGCCTTTGGCATCCTCTCCTTCTCTGCAAGCTGCTACTGAGAAAAGCAAAGCAGAGGTATATTGTTTTTCAGGGTAACTCTTGTCAGGTTACTGCTTTGCACAAACGTTTATGTAGAATAATTTCACTGAGTTAACTAGAGAATGTGAATTGCTGGTAATACTTCGGGCATTTAATATACTTCTCTCCCCTTTTCTTCCTGGACTAGATAAATGAGAAGAGATGATATGACGGGACAAAGCATATGCGTGATTGTTACCTCTTAGTGTTTGTCAAAATTCTGATGCTGCTCTAGTTCAGTGTCACAAAACTGTGGAAACACCATTTCGTTCCCAGCTAATGGGCATTGTCCTATCTCCTCAGCAACCGTTTTTGGTATCTTTTTTATACTACTTGCTTGTTTCAGAATCTAAATTGTCAGTACTGTTCCAATGATTCAATTAAATCTCCTTAATACTGAGTTAATTCAGCGACACTTCTGTAAACTTGTACTGGTTTTAGTATCCCTTCTAGCTGGAATATGTGTGTATGTGCCGATTTTACATTTACTGTTTAGAAGGGCCTTCGAAAAACTTAACACACAAGTAGTAGATGAGACATTGTTTGTATGAACTTTCAGTAAATGTCACAGTTTACAACAATAATGAAATACATTATTCTAGAATATGAATGCTAAATGTTTTTGAGTACTTCATTCTAAGTTGAGACTGTATACAGTATACGAAATAGCTTATGATCTAAACAGAAATCGTGCTTTTTCTTCTAAATACAGAACGTGTGGACAGATGCTATAAATTATTTTAATCCAGCTATATTTAAACATTAATTAAAGTATAAATGTCAGTGTCATGGACTAGACCACAAGTTTTGATGATTTGACATGTGTTTTAAATTACACCAGGAATCAGAGCAGCCACTTAGAATGAAACTTGCCTTTCCCTTATTACGTGCCTCTCTTGATGCATTCAGATTCAAAAGTTCCTCTGTGTGACTAATATGCCATGTTGTTGGAAATTAATCTTGGGGTGAAAAAAAAACCTAATTATTTTTGCTTGGAATTTAAGACTAGTATAAAGCCAATTTCATTTTATTATCTTTATAGTGCTTTTTCACTGCTTTTGCAAGTAATGAAACACTTGAGTTGAAGTTCTGGCATGAATACAGCATCTAAGAAATGTTTTTATTTAGTCTGAATTCTTTTTTATCTAACGGAGCTGAAGCAGGAAGCATGCATATTGAAATTGTGAAGTGTGAAGATGAAGGATTTATGGGTTTTCAAGCCCACAGTGAAAATGAAGTGAATGAAAATAAAGTCACTTTGAATCAAGCAGGCTTTGTGAAGTGTGGAGACAGAAACACTGGTCAACCATTTAAGTCTTCATACATTCACTCTGAAGCTCTCAGGGATTTGTTAAGGGCAATGAGAGGCATTTATTTATATTTGGTTACCTTTATGGAGTGTTTGCTCTATGAAACTTGCTGTAATCCATCCTCGTTCTCAAAGTCCTGAAGATGAAAGTTTCCAGCTACATTTTCCTCCAGGAGCAAGGTTTCTCTGTCAAAACATACATAAAACAAATGCTGAAGTCAAACTGGAAATGAAGACGTGCTGAGGATGATCATATGCAAAAACTTTAATTCTACTTTCACTTACACGTATTCAAGTAAACTTAAGGTACTCCATTTGAAAACTGTGCTTTTATGACACTTCCAACAACTTTTCCCAAGAGGAGAGGAAACAGCAGTTGTCTAAGATGTAGAGAAGCTTCCAGAGGAGAAGAGATTAGGTTTATTTAAATTATTCAGCTCAGGAAGGTTGGAGTGAGGACACGGAATGAAAGACTTTTGGAGAAGTTACTGCTCTGACAGTATATTTGTGTGCAGAACATGATCACTGTCACAGGGTTTTGAGAGTCTTTGGAATGTAGATTGGTACTGGGATCAGTGAGACAGTAATGAAAGAAAGGCTAAACTTCATTTGAAAGGCATGGCTATGCATTTGTAACCTTAGTTCAGTAAGTCTGCGAGTCCTAGGTTATTACGATGGCCTCAAAATCAAACACTTGCTCTATGCTTGTCCCAGTCATACACAGTTTTCCTTGGAATACCTGGCACTGCCACAGGTGCGATACGGTGTTGGCCCCTGGCTTGGGCTACTATGCTCATTATTGTGTTCCGGCACTCACTGATATCTATGTTGGTCTCTGTTTCTCTTTTTCAAAACCCCAATTTCCCCTTTTCTGCAGTTTTGTGACTGCGGTCGCCATTTCCTGTTGCTTGAGTGACACCCACATTTATGCAGGTGCTTGTGCCATAGTCTCACTTTCTAGGACCTGAGTGCTCAGGTTAATGCCTGATGAAATAATTCACAGGGATTAGCTGGGACTCGAGTAACCTCAACTGAGTAACCCAAATCCATCTGGATATATGGTGAAAGTTTTCAAAATGGATTATTTGAAGTTGTGAGCAGTGTGTTACATGGGTCCCTCTGGGTCCAACTCCTCCAAAAAAACCCTTTCACCCTGGTGTTAGAACTATTTTAACCAAATGTTACCAATTTTGAACTATTTTAACCAAATGTTACAAATTTTAACCAATCATGTTACACAGATTTAAAAGTGACATATATTAGATGTTAAAAAGAAAAAAAAAAGTATTTATTGACAGAAACCTGTGGCCTAGTAAGCTGTTCTGGTTTTAATTACAGGTGCTGCACAGTCAGATAAACTGACCTCTCAAACTTCTTCCTCGTAGGGGGAAACTCGCTAAAAAATAGCGTTTGGTGGAACAAAGATGTTCAAAGCTTTGAACAAAGAGATACAAGTCTAATGACTCAAAACCTTTAGAAGCTACTATCTAACTCCTTTACTACATACAGTGAACTGTTGTTCCATCGATTTTGATGTTCAAAAATGCTCACTAGTACTGTACTGTAGTTGTACAAGGTAAATGCAGACAGATTGCTAGATGTAAAAATCACTACTAACATTGCATTAAAGCAATTGCTTGCCTAAAAAGTCCATGTCTTCTGTACATTATGATGCCTTAAGGAGTATTTTATGCTTTCCTTCAGTCATACAGGGTAATATTGCCCCATTTATTCATTCAAAACTGAAGTGAAAGAAACTTTTGTAATGTGATTATAACGCAATCAAAGTAAAGGGATCTCTTCTATTTTCTCTTTCTGGAATAACTTAATGTCTTATTACTCGTCGAGTCTGTCATATAGCCCAAGTCAACTTTTTACATTTGGAAGTATAAAGAGACTGGCATCTGTCCTAATGACAGAGGTTACTCAAGTTAATGGAGCACCTGTAGATGGTTTTTTCTTTTCATATCTGCTTAGCTTAGGAGAAGCAACACTGGTTCTTTTTTCCTTCTGCTTATAAGAAGAAATGCAGATGAGCAGGTAAAATAGCGAATTCCTTGAATTCTGGAAGTGACAGTATTTTCAGTAGTACTGTTTGAGTTATGTGTGGAAGCAGAGCAGATAGAACCATAAACTCTGAATTGAAAGAGAGTAAATGAAGGTCTTTGTTTATCTTCTATATGACTGGGCATTCAGTATGTTTGCAAATGCATTGTTATTGAGTAATAGCAAACTGGGCTTTTTTTTTTTTTCCAGAAGGAAAAAGAAAAAAAGAAAGAAGAGAAAAAGAGAGAGCGAGAATTAGAAAAAACATCAAAGCAATTAGCTGTTGAAAAGGTAAGAATAGTTCATTTTTCCAGTCATTTAAAACTTACACATAGTATTAGACATATACATGGATTCAGAAAAATGAATTTGTGTGTGTTAATAATAATCCAGATAATCCACATGAATGAGTTACTTACTGCTGGTGTTCTTCCTTGCATACAGGTGTTCATTGAACACATGATGAGGAATGTGTTTGGGGGAAGAGGGAAGTGATTTAAGATTTAAGATTTTAGCTCATATAATTAATGATTTAAGATGTACCATTACTGCTTTTGCTTAGAAAATTTTAAATTTTATTTAGTACTGTACTTAATACTGGTTTTCTTAAATTATTTAAACATAAATGAATGTTTAAATATTTTGTCTTAAATTAATTAAAAAAAAATGTATAATTTATGGAATTGAATTAATAACTGTAGTTGAGGTAACCTGAAAATACTCAAGTAGATTGTCACAATCTGTCAAAGACAAATGAGTTAAGGTGCTTCTTTAAGCATCTATAGTAAAGCATAACGAACAGCCCTAGCAACATATGTACATTTAAAAAAATGTATATACTACTGTGTAGAGTTAATATTTTAAAAAAAAAGGAATAGGTAATTAAGATATTAAATACAATAGTTTATTCTCAGAAAGACATCCTCTCTTAGATAATGTAAATCCATTGGTAAGCTATGTTTTCTGGAGTGTAGTCCACAGAATGCATTGAAGTCTCCGTCTGCCAGTTTATTCCCCAATAATGCTGTGTAAAAATTACGAAAAATGTTGTGTATTCATACATTATGATTGCAGCTGTATTTCTAGTTCAGTTTTCAAATGCAAGTTTTTTTTTATTTTGCATAATAAAACAAGATACAAAAATATGTGTACACTAGGAGGGGGGAAAAAGCCCAACCCTAAGACAAGTGTATTTTTTTCTGAAAATGGAAACCAGTTTTGGAATAAGTTAGTGCAGCAGGAAACTTTGTTACGATAATTTGCATAGCTACTCTGAGCTGGTGGGAAATGATATCTTTATTCATATGGTACCAGCTTAAATGTTTTATTTTGATCCTTAGAACAACAGACTTTAGTTATAAAGGCTAAAAACACTTAGTTATAAAAGCTTGCTGTGGTTTGCAAGTCAGCTTTCTAAAGCCTGAAGGTCTAGTTTTGATCTGGGAGGGAGAGAGTTTCCCTTTGCAAGGATGCTCGAAACCTGGCATGTGGCTGGGAGTACTTGGTTAGGTTGAGGAGAAAAAGTCAGTGGGTGATTACAGCTGAGGGACTGCCCTAATACTTGAAATAAAAACCAGTTCGCTTGCCACTGATTAGTTTTACACTTGAAATGTCATTAGATTACCAGCTAATGATTAAGCAAGTGAAAAGAAATATTTTGATTTTAAATGCTTTTACTACAAAATCTGGAATTTGGTAAATATATCAGCATTAGATAATAGTGCTGTTGCAACAGCTGCAAAATATTTGAAATACTGTGGCACATTTTATTTAATTATTAATGTGTCAGCACTGATTGCTCAAATGGAACTCATCTATGTGTCATCTTTTTAATGTAAGAGATTTTTTTATGCTTGAGCTTTTCCAGTCTTTTAAGGGATCATTCAAAATAAACTGGTTTTAGACACAGCCTGACTTTACTTCTCTAGACTCCAAAGGAAAAAGAACTCTATCAAATGCTTGTGTTTCCCTTGGAAAGCATTGGTGACATAAAGGACCAAAAGATTTATTTTTATATATGGAATAATCCATTGCTGCTTTTGTGGTGTGGTTCTGCTTCATGGAGCTGATAAACATTGTCATAATAATGGTACACTTCACATCCACTTAGAGACAGTCAACAGGATATTTTAAATACTGCATGTTGAATCAGTAGGGGAATGCTGGTGTCTTGACCGTGTTTTATTACGTTTCAACAGCCATGTCAAGCAGTAGATAGCTATTTATTCCAGTTCTCAGCTTTCTGGAAACAGATTATGAGACTTCTTTGGACACTTCATATGTGAAGTCTCTGGTTGCCTTTATTGCAGCCATGATGTATCTCCAGTCTAGACATTCTAGGCTTGAGAAGTTAATTAAAAATAAGTAAACATTCATTTGGCAGTTCTACCACTATTCTCTTGATTTAGGCAATTCAAGCAGTGTTTTAGCCATCCTGAAAAAGAATCAATAAAGATAGAAAAAAAATTACAGGCTTTAAACTAGTAAAAAGTTGAAAATGAAACTGTAGAAAACTTCAGATCTCTTTACAAGTGTCATGTACTTGTACAAGTCTTAAGTTTCTTGTGTCTTCATTGTTACATTGAATTTAAGTTTCTTAGCTCTTGAAATAAGAATATGCATCCTGAAAAATTAAAATGTTCACATTCAGTTCTCATGTTCTGATCTCTGCTTCGTAGAACTGACTGATCTGCTCGTACACCTGCGTAAGAGCCTTTCTCTGGTCGCTCACATCTTAGTGCCTAGCATGATTTCTGTTGCATTGTCAAACATTGCTGAAAGCTTGTAGCGTTGATTTTTGTAACCTGCATTACTCCAATGTTGCATTAATGTGTCAAGTAATTATGGCATAAAAGATGCTTTGTTGATTAGCATGCTTTGATAAGTAAAAGGAACAGAAAATTATTTTTAATTGATTTAACAGTAGTGAGCTTTCTTAGTGAAACTGCTTTTTGATAAGAATCATCAATGTTCTTAAAGCGTGTTTCATGTGAAACATTTTTTATGAACGCTCAGGTTTGAGACATGATTTCACATCCAGAGCAGAATTTCCTCAAGATGAGAGAGATCTGCAGAATGCTGGTCAGCGAGGATGTTTGAGTATTTTTCAGTGCTGTACCACTTCCTGTGATAAAATCACTGGGCAATTTATAATATAACAAGATCTAACCATTTCAACTACAGATTGAGGCTAGTCCAGTGATCAGCATTTTACTGGAAGCAGCCAACAGTATGATGTTCTGCATCAGATCTGCAGAATTCTTAAATAAAATGTGACATTGCCAAACTACTGGCAGCTGTGATGTTTTTTTCAGTCTAATTGAAGAAAGTTGAGAAACTTACATAACTCACTCAGGGTCCTTTCTCTCCCTGTGCCATTTCCACATTTAGAGACTTCAGGTTTCCTTACTGCTTATGCTTAAAATAACCTTATCCTTACAGTTAGTTTGAAGAAAATAAAACATTGGAAGAAAACTGCTGGAACAATTATTATACAGTTCTTCATGACATGAAAACAGGGGCCAGATTACATGAATATGTCCAGTCAAAGGCCAGCTCATTTGCAATCAACAGAAATGCCAGTTTTAACATTATAAAATGTGTTGAATTGCAAGAATAAATAATCAAACTGAGCTAATATCAAGCTTCTTAAGGAGCAGCAGCAAGAATAATTGCACAAGGCAGACTGTTATGCAAAAAACCCATTTTTTTTGATGTTCTGTACACACAATTAAGATTAAGGGATTCAAAATTGGCTAAAACAAAATCTGATACTTTTAGAGCCCATTTTGGCAGAGGAGAGGGAAGAGAGTAGTCTAGCCACCAATCTTATCTGTTTCATTTATGGAACACAGGAACATTTTTAATTTGTAAGTGAGAAAAACTAGCCAGACTTTCAACAGACCTTTTAAAACTTTATGGTCTAGCCCACCCTTTTCCCAGCTGCTGAGGAGCTTTCCCATCTACTTTGCACAGCAGAAGTTGGTGAACCTCCCCAGTCAGCCATGGTTTTGCTCACTGAACAAGTTGTCCATCCAAGAGCAGACTAAACCACTGACCTCTTTTTTGTTTCTGGTATATCAACTGAGTGGGATTTTTGCTCATCCTTCTGGAATCAAATGTGCTCAATTTACAGTCATTTTCTGTTTGACTTTAAAAAGAACACATAGCCTGTATATTCCACTGGCATGTAAGGGAGCTCCTGAAGCCTAATAGTAGTTTTCTGAACTAATTAAAACTGTATGGTCATTTTAGGTAGTTTCTGCTCATAGCACAGAGGAGCACTTTAGGTAAGCTCCACATTGCTGCTGCAGTGTGTTGGAGCAGACTCTGTGTGCACCCTGTCCACATGGTGCCCATTCTCCACTGAAAAGAAGGAGATGGGCTGAGGGATCATGACTGTCAGGGACATAGCTGGTGTGCGAACTGAGGAGTTTGGGTGCTACAAGGATATATGGGGCTCTTTAAAGATGCAAGGAATGGAATCGGGAAGGCTGTATTTGCAGATGATCAAATGGTACGCCCTGTGTAGAATGGTCAAAAAGCTGTTTATGCATTTGGCAGAACGTTTCATGAAAGTGGGTTGCATTAAGGATATACTACTTAACGTAGTAAAGTACTTCCATCGCACAAATATTGTGCGATGGTCATAGGCTTGTGGTGATAGGACGAGGGGGAATAATTATAAACAGGAGAGGGGCAGATTTAGACTGGACATTAGGAAGAATTTCTTCACCATGAGAGTGGTGAGACACTGGAACATGTTGCTGAGGGAGGTTGTGGCTGCCCCATCCCTGGAGGTGTTCAGGGCCAGGTTGGATGGGGCCTTGGGCAGCCTGATTTAGTGGGATGTCCCTGCCCATGGCGGGGGTGGGGTGGGGAGTGGAACTGTATGATCTTTAAGGTCTCTTCCAACCCTAATTCTTCTATGATTCTATGATTTCATTTAGAGCAGAGAACTTGGATTGAGTTGTGTGAATGAGACTTTGTGAATTTCAAAGTGACTAGGACAATTCAGGGTTTTTTTCAAAACACACCTTTTTATGTTCATCTACAGTACAAATTCAGACAAAAAAGGCTATAAAATAAATAGTATGATGGCTTGAGTCTTTGGTGTGCTCTGAAAGGAAATGGGGAGAGAATTCATATGCCTAGAATGTTCAGATTTTTAGAGGCTTCAACTTTTTATAGAGGGTTAATTTTTAGATAAAGAAAACCTGATGTGCTTCAGTGCTAGCAAAGCAGAATTAAGCCAGAAGTGGTTTGGGAAATGATCCCTGGAAAGCTTCACAAGTGTCTCTGATATCCAACATGATAAAGTTCAAATGAGTCCATGCACTGAATACGTGGGTTCAGCACTATTCTTCTGGCTTGAGCTAGAACTTGAGACTTAGCTGAAGTTAGAAAATTGATTCTACTTTAGCTCAAACCAGATCAACTATGTAGATTTCTTGTCATGTTTATTTTAGAGGTTTTGCATCAGTTGAAGACTCTCATGAAAACGTTGTGACGTTTTCGCTGAAAAATACTGCATATTTAATGTTGCAGATATTATGAAAACGCATCTAATTTATTGAAAGTAAGCCCTTTTGAGACAGATTGTGTTATACCAGGACAGAGAAATTAAATGGTTAGGATGTAAAGAACAAACTGTTTTTTCTTCATAAACTACTTGTGCTTTTGCACAGTAATACTGACATTCAAAGTTTTCATTTTGCTGAACATATCAGGACGTTGAACGTTTCTGAAGGATTGTGGCATTTAAACTTCATTAACCGAAGTACTATTTGACACTGTAAGTTTAGGGTTTTTTATTGTATTGCATTTTGAGTTTGAAATTGGCTCTTGTTTGTATATAAAGTTGATTTAAGTGACGGGAATGGGTCAGATAGAGGTTATCTTTCAATAGCAGAATATCAAATGCTGTTTTTATTCTCCAAAGTGGAGACTAGATGGATGGCTCAAACTCAGCAATGAAAGTGAACTGCTGCCTCTCAGTCATCTGGTACCAACTGGCACCAAATGGTCAATGGAGGTACTACCCTAAATGTATTTGCATTTAAAAGTGCTGGAAAACCCCTCAAATACAAGTGAAAACAAGTTATATTAGCAGCTTTTTCTCCTCATATGGGAAAACTGATGTGTCAAATATTCCTTTAACCAATAGGGAGAACTTAATGTGGCTTCTTAGGGCAATGGTTTTGTTTATTTTCACCCAAAGAGAGCTAAAACTCCCACTGTCTGTGCAAGTAAGACAAGAGGGACTCTTAGTTCCCAGTAGTTCTCTGGAAATGTTTTTTACTTACCTACGGTATTCCAAATTATCATTCTAACATTTTGTACAAAGAGAAATGATTTGGAGCAAATAGTGCTCTGATGTTCTCCACTTCTTTGAAACTCAGTAGCATTGTGAGAATATGTGGAAGAATGAAAGCTTGAAAAATTTTTCATGTCCGCTCGAACAGCAGTTTGATGTCCACTTGAACAGCAGTTTGGTGTAAGTTATATATTTAGGCGTTTACTTTTAAGCTATAGGAGAAAGTGGGCTCTACAAATATTGACCTAAATGATAATTCAAATATAGAATTACATTCTAAATGTTTTCTTTACTTTGATACCATATTGATGATATATTTGCTAAAGCACTTTCATAGTTGTGAATGATATGAGTAGAAGTCTAGGGGGCATGATTTGCCTTTCTAAGTGATTTTATTTGAAAATGTTTTTTTCTTTATACAAGTTCAATTTTTAATATAAATTTAAGTCCTAATATATAAGCAATCGACTGTTTGTCAGAGGAACAGGAAAACAGAAACATTCTTTGCCCTCTTGAGTGCATAGTCTTATTTATACTCTTAGTCCTTGTTTTCAAATTCAGACTAAGTAAATACAAATAAAAGCTTGGGATTTAGGGCTCTCTGGTAAGGTGTAGGACCCGTTTCCCTGCCTTCTATCCCTACGGAGGTTGAAGGATTTAAAAGCTTCTTCTCTTAGTCTGTATTTTAGTCTGCATGGACCTGTCCCAGCTCGGTTTTACATTTCTAATCATGCCTTTTAATTCGTATGGAAGAGATCAGATTATTTTGGGGACTTTGATGCTTCTTATGTTAATCTGGAGAAAGGCAAATCAAATGAGTTTCTTCCCAAACCTGTGCGATTCATTCCCTTTGCAGGTAACAAAGGACTCCTTCTGTTTGAGGCTTACCTTGAAAAATAGTCTTCTTATTTAGTGAAAATGATCTATTATGGCTCTAATTACTTATTGGGAGTTGTAGATAAAGAAATTAAGAAATAGATACTGCAGGTATAAACAACAAAGAAAACCCTTTTCTGTCAGATGGGAAGAGGTATATTTGTCTTTTTAGTGTTGAAAAAGGAATCGACTTACAGGAAGGGTATCGTGTTTTTTATCTCAGCCCAGTGTGTGTTCTCTGTATCAGTTTGGTCCTCTCAACTCTGGTTTGCAGCAGAACAGTGTTTTCATGTATTCTTTTTTTCAACTCTTCTTAGGAATAGGATCTTTAAACTATGGGAAAGAGCTTAATTTTGGGCCACTTTGGTTAAATTGGCCTTTGTTTAATTTGCTGAACTATTTTAAACTAAAAGTTATTGTTAAGTGTGCTTAGTTTTAACTGATCCTCAGTTATATTTTTGCTCCATGCAGGATCAAAACCTAAAACTGCCCTGGGCTTTCAGTTGATTATACTTATTAACAGATGGTGTTTTCGTGTTTCTCCCCGTTGCTTGTGATTAGCTTCCCTTTTTTTCCTCATGACTTTACGACAAATAGGAAGGCAACATCTACCTATAGTTATCTGCGTACTGAACAAAATAGAACTGGACTTGTTTAAGTGTGAACTAAATCAGCCTTATTCGTGGGTGGTGTATGACCAAGACTTATTCATTCTGAGACATTTGAGACCACAGGAGCAGTCATGACTGAAAGTGGAAATATACAATTTCATCTAAAAAGTTTTGTTAAAATTGTAGTACTAGTCAGGTGATTGTGTACAATCAACCAAATGTGCAATCACAAACCATGACTTTTTTTACAGAAGTGGTACTGATAAATGGAACTGAATATAAAGCAGGGCAAGGATTGGATGAGATGAACTTGATAACAAGAAAAAGGCATTTATTTTAAATAATGTCACTCAAAATAATAATCTTATCTTGTTTTGAATAATAGGCTTCCTTTGTTTTCCTAAAGTAATACAACTGTTGGAGCATGAGCAAAGCAATCAAGTGTCTTTGTGTGTTCTGTTTCATTTTACTGGGCCTAAGCTAGCAAGTGCTTGAACTCCTTAGAGGAAAGATCTCACTCCGGTGTGTGACTATCAAGACAGGGCTGTGGGGCAGTGAGAGGCACTGTCAGATGCTCAGATCTTACTTATGAGTAAAGATGGTAACCCTGTTTTCCATAAAAAATAATTATACATGCCACTAACAATATTAAAAGTTCCAACGTTAGATTAAGCTTTAAATTGTTTAAAAAATAATGAAATAAAATACCATAATAGGTTTCAACAAGTCAAACACCATCATGGAACTTCCAGTGTCTTCCAGTTTAAATTAGCCATTAACATAGGTATTGATTGCATGCCTTTTTATTAAAAAGATTAAAGTATTTAGTTGGACTGTTGAATTTATTATGTTTTGATAATTGCTTATCGCATTAGAATAGTTGCACAGAAAAATGTATGGCTCTGGATTTCATCCTGATATGTCATTATGTCCTCACAAAATCAACTCAAAGGTATCTGGAAGATAGCACTGTAGTTGTGGTAGAGGCAGGATCTCTTAACACAGTTTGAAGGAAATGGACAAGCTTCTCACTCAGGAAAATTTAGCGAGATGATAAGTATGGTAGAATATTAAGTCACCAGTTGCTAGTTATTTGAACAACTAGGTATCTCTTTAATGCTAAATTAAAGAGATAAAATTGCTTATAAATCAATCACCGTTAACCTGTGTGCAATCAGTTGCCTCTTGTCTCTGTTGATAAAACTTTGCAATTGGAAGAGCTTGTCTTTTCACTTTTACTTGAAATTTTTCTTTTATAAAATTGGCACCTGCGGCTGGAAAATGGGGGCAGTTCTGTCAGTGTTTTGTTGCAAAACAAAACCCCATCTCGCCTCTCTGCTCAGCAAGTAACTTCTGCTCAGGATAACCTACAGATATTTTTGTCTTAATTCTCAGTCTACACTGTAAGTTGATTTCAACATATCTTTTTCCTTTGTTTAAATATAGACTTTTTTACTAACGTAAAAGAAATCGCTTTGGTTGAATCTCAGCATAAGTGCTGAATTGGGTACCTGAACAAGTAAGTCGAAGCCCTTGCGTGTCACTTTGGAGGATTAGTTGTAAATCTTCAGGATCTTTAAAGTTGTAAATCTGAAGTTTTAGTGATCCTTATGTTTTGTAAGGATGCTTTAAAAGTTGGGGTTTTTTTCGGAATATGCAGAAATTTCATATAGATTCATGTTGTTTAAACTAGAGGAATGAAAGCAGAAAGGAGTTTGACCTTTTTCCAGTTGAGGTGCAGACTGCTAGACTGGAGTGTGGCTAGAACGCTTCTGGATAGTTGTTGTTAAAAGATTACGATGGTATGGAGGGTGAAGATGAAGAAAATAGGCTTTACTTGATTAAAGGGAAGTCCATTTAGGTATTGCCTGTGAAAGTTTAAAATTAATTAGCTTCTAAACTAATTGCATTGAAGTGGTTTACTTTGAGAAAAAAACTGAGGAAAAACTGTTAGAGGAAACTAATACAGCTAATGGTCATAGACATGAACAGCTAATGATGCATAAGTAGTTATTTAAACATTTCTTTCTCTTACTAACTTCTGCATTTGTTAAACAAAATTATATACTTGTATATGAGGATGACGAAGTATTTACCAATTCGTTCTTAACTTGTGTAGCAGTAAAGAAAGCAACAAGCTGCTGCTGAAAATAAACTATGGGGTTACTTAAGTCTTGTTAGATGTTATTGACCGGATTGAATTTCCATGGAACTAATTGAGAGGCTTTTTTTAAAGAATGCTTAGATTTTCTAAAGTGTTTGTATTGTACTGCTTGCCGTAGTGATAGGAAAAAATGCAAGTAAAGAGTATCAGTCCAGCCGACTAAGAAACAACCTAATTCGGAGGTGTTATGAAACAATATTCAGCGTGGTGCTGTGCGACTGTGTGACTAAAAAAGACTGCAAGAATCAAAGGAACAACAATAGGGAGGAAAACTGGTGTAATCTAATGAGTGAATACAGAGCACAGTCATCTGCTTTTTCCGATCCACCAAAGGAGAGTGGTGGGGTTGTTGAAGGAAAAGAGATTCTCCCGCTGAACCCCAGGCAAGTAAGTGGTGATTGCATATGAGGATGCAGGTCTTACTATGGCATGCAGAGAGAAAAGGGTGAGGGCAGAGAATATATTGTGAAACTTATTTTGGGATGTTTAGGCGACAGAGCAGAAGCAGGGAGATGGAGGAATAAAGGTGGACTGGAGTGGAACAAGCATGAGAAAAGAGAGTGGAAGGAGATAAAAAGGGCCAGTCATGTAGGTGCAAGCTGCTGGGCAGTATGCTTCTCTGAGCCCAGCGCTTGATTACTGTAAGCTGTCCTGTATTCTTGCCAAATTCTGTTTGCAACCATGTGGTCTGCAAGTGTATTGTCTCTTTTGTGTATGTATGTGAACAGTAGCAAACTTCAAGTTGGACTACTGGGCAAGTACATTAGTGTGCCACTGGAAAGAGACTCCAGGTCTGAGGAACCTAAAAGTCAGCAAGCACAGAGACCAGCATCTAGATGCCAGCTATGGCAAAGGCAGCTTGTCTGACACCACCAGTTGCTGGAGACACCCATATTGTGCTCACACACGTGTATCGGACAGCAAATTTCATACTGGACTAGCCAGTTAGTAGGATACAAGCATCTGGAAAGATCCAAGGTTTGACCTGATGACTAAGTGCAAGGTCTTGATAAAGTTTCCTGCAAAAGACATTTTTTCTTTTTTAGCAAAAAAGCACTTCTGTTATAGTTAATGATAAGAATGCAAAACATATCTTCACAGGGTAGGAATAAGGATGGAAAACAATGCTTTTGTTGGATTGTTTTTTCACTGTGAGCTCAGTCAGTTGCCGTGCTTGAAAAATCTCATTGGAGATGTATGAAAAAGGAATTACAAACACATACCCCTTAGTTCTGATTGGGTGCACTAATGTTGTATTATGGATGACTTGAAAGGGTTTTAGAAGGAAAGTTATGGAAGAAAACAATTTAATGAGGAACTTGAACTAATCTAGCTGCGTTATTGTAATCTTGCCCAGGCTGATGAGCGCAGTGGAAATGGAATGGCAATATGTAAGCTGAGTTCATATAACCATAATATGTAATTCTAAAACTTGAAAATGTATTTAAAACAGCTTATAAAAATTCATACCATGTTTATTGCATTTCACAGCTTGCGAACTGAGGTGCATTAAAACACTTTGGCCCTAACATCATTTATAGGTATCATAATGGGGTGCTGGATCAACTGCAGTTTTAAGACGGATCTGCCTAGATTTTCTATTTCTGAATGACTTCTTCTAAAAGATTTAAAAGCAGAATTTGATTGGATTAAAAGTAGAACACTTGGGTTTTATCTAAGTCAAGTTCCATGACAAAATAATACAAAATAGGAAAAGGGTTGATAAACAGCTTTTTCCCTCTGCCTTTTGTGTCCTTGTAAACGGGTCCTTGCTTCTGGGCTCAAATGTAGTAATTACAAAGATATGAAGCTGCAGCAAGCTCTGGTCAAATCCTTGCCACTAGAATCCCTAGAAAACGTTGATACTTATGCACTCAGACTGTGTGTCTATTCTCTGCAGTCTTGACATCTCCAGCTCAGCTTCAAGTTCCTACTTCTTGTTGTGACTGTTACCTAGCAATCGTCTTGCAGTATTGTGGTGGTTTTCTTCATGTGGCAAACTTAGGAGAAAGAGTTTGCCCTCTTTTTTTTCAGACTCTATCCTAAACTTGACAGCTTAAAGAAATGAACATACTTGAAAATGAATGCATGCAACTAGTATTTCACGTGTGGTTATTACATAGATTTAATACATGATTATAAGACAAATTAAAGATTTACTCTCTGATATTTTGCCATAGTCCCAGCAGTAAGTTAAAGAGAAAGACAAGATCATTTTAGGAAATTAGGCTTCTGCAGTTGTATATTTTGTTTTGATCAAGGAAAATGAGCCTCTGAGAATGTCTGAGCTTAACTGATTCAGGCAAGAATGAGACGTGTAATGTTTTAAGCCTTCTTGGAATACCTTGAATAAAGTAAATGAGATCTGAGCTAACATTTTAAATTTAGTTAAAATAAAATGATAGTACTGGATGGTCAAGAAGTAATAGCAGAGGAATAGTCTTAGTCCACTTTCTATAGATATTATTAACACATTAGCCTAGACCCAGATAAAATCATATTAATGGAACAAACTGTCTGTTAGTTTGCTATGAAGCTTTTAATTCAAATGACTAAAGATATACACCTTTTACGTAATCTTGTGCAAGTAACTTGCCCTAGCTGTGAAAATCTCATGAAATCCATATACCCAGATTTTTAAAGTGGAAAAGTAGATGATGTTTTTCTTTGGGGATGCCTTTTAACTCAGTGACCTTTGTGTGTACAGAATTCTATTTAATGTCAAAACCAAAAATGACAGTGTAGTTTTGCTCATTTGCTTGGTATAAATGCCTTAAATCAGCTGACCTGCATCAGTGCGAGTCCTTCAGTGTCTGAGTGGAATAATCACAATAGATGCTTAAGTAATAAACTTACATTTTCCCCTTGGGTTAGCTGTTTGTTTGAGGTAATTCTAGTCTTATAAATAAGAGTGGCAGCAGCATTTAGTTGATGTGAAGTTTTTTCTTTTGATTAGAAATGCATCAGTTTGCTTGCAGAGTTGGTTCAGTCTGTACAACTTCTTAATGACACCACTGCAGTATATCTTGTGATTCGATGTCGTATACTTGTTTTCTGGCTTTTTTACTAGCTAGACAAAACAGAAGTTCATCACATGCTTTTGAAGAGTTAATCTGATTTCTGAGTTTCTTCATATTAAGTTGCAAGTCTGAGAAAAATGCCAGTATCTTATACAAGGGTAAATAGAACAACATTTTTTTATCTTTAATGTGATTAAAATTCAGTATTATGAAAGAATTAGGTTTTACTTATTTACACATCAGATGCAAAAGCTATAAAACGTTCTTTAAAAATTCTAGGATGCCTACATAAGTAATGCTTTAAATAGATATGTATGAAACTAACTTGTATAGTAGAAGTGTATGAGCTGTCAGGAAAATCCTGTCTACAAACCTCTTGCAAGCTTATAGTAAGTTACTAACATTATTTTCTCATTTGGAAATTCTCAAATGTTTATGCTGTCTTGCAAGTTTTATTGCAAGCAGGTAATGAAGAGGGAAGGAATCCAATTACCTCATGCAGAAGGCATACAATTCTTAACTAATAAGAGCAAAGGAAGGTTTTTGTTCAGTAACCATGGAAGCATCTATGAGCTCTAGTGAACAAACTGGAAATTGCTTTGAAGTTAGAAGTGCTTTTCACTGAATTATTTGATGGATCTTCAGCTCTCTTAAAGCTTATAGTTAGGGTAGGGTATAGAAATAAGAAATGCATGAGTAGGTCTGATGTGTATGAAACTGAATTCTGGATTCATGAGAATTTTTCATTGAAGTAGAAAATTGAGGAAAATGTGTATAGATGTAGTTTTGTGTGTAATATTTAAGTATGAATATAGAAGCAGCTAACTGTACTGGACAGCTGATGGATCAGATTTTTGACAGTGACTGTTATCTTGCTTCAGAGTTAGAAAAGTATTTCCAGTAGTAACTTATGACTGCTCTGACTTGGGACTTTTTCTGCTTCAGAGTTATTAGTCACGTGGCTTATGTCTTGCACCATGTATGCCACCCCTTCTAATGCTTTCAGGTCATGTGAATGACAAGTCTAACACTTCTGATAAGACTTCACATGTGCTCTCTGTTCTGTCAACCAAGCAAGCTGGTGTAAAGCTTTCCACTTTCCTCTTGTCTTTCATTACCCATCATCTTCTAAACCTGGTATCCAAACGTGCATATGAGTACAGTGCTGAGAGTCAGGTAGTGTTCTGCAGAAAGAGAGCATAGGTAACACAAGTAAAGGACCCCGTAGCATCCTCTTATGCATGTGAATTTAACAGGTGTGTGACTGTCAGTCATGGTGGTGCTGACCCTCCTTTTTGTCTTGCCCCTGGGATAACCATATCCCCTGCACACAACATCACATGCGCTGTACTGTAATCTTTATATGGAGGAAGGAGGGGGATTGACTTGACAGTGCTCTCATTATTTTTCTTTTCTCTGAGGCAGAATGAAGCATTTGTCATGGTTATCTCCAAAATAACTGCAGGAAATATGTGGAGGAGCTCTTTATCACGGAGTGCAGTTATGGGACAAAGGGTAATGGTTTCAAGTGGAAAGAGGGTAGATTTAGATTAGATATTAGGAAGAACTTTTTTGCTATGAGGGTGATGGGGCATTGGCACAGATTTCCTAGAGAAGTCGTGGATGCCTCATCCCTGGAAGGTTCAAGGCGAGGTTGGATGAGTCTGAGCAGTCTGATCTAGCGGGAGGTGTCCCTGCCCATGGCAAAGGGGTTGGAACTGGATGATTTTTATGGTCCCTTCCAACCCAAACCATTCTGTGAGTCCATGAACTGGCTGAACAAAATCTCATTAAATGCTGGACTGAGACGCTGGAATTCCTACAGTATGCAACTTACGTTTCAGGTGTTACTTAATGTTCTTTATAATTCCACCTGCTGCAGTCTTGCTGTCTATAAGTCTCTGGAAGAAAACATAGCTGCCCATTTCAGGGAGTCGGACTTTACCTTTGGGTGAGTCTGCTGCAAATCTCTGATGATCAGATGCAGGGCTTTGTGACACGTGTGCACTAAGCTTCAATGAGAAGACAGAACTTAAGAACCATTATGATTTGTAGTGTGAGTTCCATAAATAGGTTGATTCAGTTTACTAATGTGTTCCTTGTATCTGCTTGGCAAAGTCTAGAATGCTAGAGAAAGGTAAGAGAAGGTGGTTATAAAGAAAATAGACCAACAACGGTGAAGTATTCGTGTCTCTGTGTGTGTATAGTCCTTGAATTTATTAAACAAGAGGTACTTAGACGATGGCTCATTTTAACTAGCAAAACGAAGACTGACAGAAATATGATTGAATAAAACTAGCAAAACTGAAATGATAGGGGTATTGGAAGTGCTATGTCAGTATTGGACGTTTTGATAGGATGAGTTCACAAAGCACAACTTCAAATGGTAGGGAATGTCCCTTCGGTCAGTTCTGATCAGCTGTCCTGGCTGTGTCCCCTCCCAGTTTCTTACTCACTCCCAGCCAACTCACTATGGGGGCAGAATGGGGAAAAAAGAAAGGAGCCTTGATACTGTGCAAGCACTGCTTAGCAGTAGTAAAAACACAGGTATGTTACCAAACTGTTTTAGCCACAAATCAAAAACATAGCACCATACTGGCTGCTGTGAAGAAAGTTGACTCCATCCCAGCCAGGTCCCTGCAGACAATTAGTTTGCAAAATATATGATATAAAGTAGATTTCAGTTCTCTAGTTCTTATCAAAGAAATGTCCTTATTTACTAGACATTTTAGTTTAGAGTAACATAAAAAAGAGAAACACATCTGTAAAATCAACCTTAGAACTTGATGTGTGAATAGAGTAATTAAAGTGTTGCTTGTTGATTTATTAGGATTCAGCTAACTCAAGAAAAGTGTTTCACATAAATTAGGTTGAACTAGACTTGTATTATTAGTGGTGCATTGAAAGCAATGCATTATGAGAGTTCAATAAAATGTAATAATGGTTTGTATAAAATTGTGCTTTATTTTTTAAATTGAGACATAGTAGGGACAATTTTTTCTTTTTTTGCTAGCCTAAACTCCTGTTCTCACCCTATTTTTCAAATTAAACCTCGGATAACATTTATTGCTTCACAAAATGGATAAAGAAAGAGTAATGGAGAAGAAACAGCAATGCAGCATTAAATGTAGGTTGCTGATTCAACCTACATACGGAATATGTAGGCCCATATCCAACCTACAGAATTCCTCTTTCATGATAGAATAGAAAACTTTCTCATTTTAGGTAAATTGGAAAGTTTTCTACACTTATGTTCTGATCTTGTAAGGATGTAGTCAGAACATGGGAAAAAAAGAACTCCAAACTTTGGTACAAATTTTTGTAGTTTCTCCACCAAAACCTGGTGAACTGGAAAATACTTAAAAATCTTAGAGGTGAAATGGTAGGAAAATGAGCAAGATTGATAAATGATGAACCCTACCGTTTCCTAATGGCAGGAAAATGTACAAGACTGATTAAATCATAGCCAGTACCTATGTGAATTTCAAGTAGTCTGGCTTGGTGCAGATTCCACTTGTGAACTCATCAGCTCAGTGTGAATCTAATTACATTACATAAAATTAAGGCAGGCTTATGTGCTTGCTTACTTTGAAATTATAATAAATTACAGATGGACTGATCTTTAGAGTGATCAGCTTTTGAATATTCTTGGTGGTGGTTTCCTAGCACAAAACAGGTAATGTCAATCAAGTTGTGATGTGGAGATATATGCAGATTATCAGCATACGGATTCCTATCCACAAATTGCAAGCCAACTGGTGTCCAGCTGTTTTCCAGTGTGTGGAAATTAAGGGAAGATCCAAATATTCATTTCTGTATTGCCATTTTATTTAAATAGAAAAGAGATGATTCTTTTTATCTGTAGACATAATGTCTCAACTGTTCATTTTGCTAGATGTGAAGTTACACAACGTTCCTAACTATTTTTTAAATATCTGCTCTGTAGATACTGAAAGGTGATTTATCTTGTTACCTAAGGGCTACTTGTGGATCAGGGTGTAGTGCCTTGATGTCCTGGTATGTTTTAAGTGTATTGTAGATGTACAGCAGGCAGGATTTAGATTTAGCTTGATTTGGGTATAAAATTGGGAGTCAGTCATCACTGGATAGTAAGTAGAAAACTGAATCAAAGCAGAAAGTTAGAAAGAAGTGTGTCCATGATAACAACATGATCAGTTTTTAGTCCACAGCCACATACATTTGTCTTATGTCCTTTTAATAAAATACAATACAGGTCTTAGGATAATGTTATCCATGTAATTATCTAATATTTTGACAATTGGTCTACTTTCTAAATATTAAGTAAAAATTCAAGTATTTTAGGAAGGAGTGGCATTTGTTTTAGTCTCCTATGTATCACACAGTCTTTTCAGAAGAATAATAATAGAAATTTTGGCCAGACAACAAAAGAAAAAGCTACTTGTAACATTAGTCTGTTCTTTCTTGATTCCTATTAAGTGCTCTTCTTCCCGTACTATCAGCATCACACACCTCTTAAGAGTTCCTTGTAGCAACTGTTACCTCTTCTGCAGTAGAATTTGATTATTTTTCCCAGTTTCCTTTTATTAAGTACGGAGTATGAATATTGCATAATATTTCTGCAGGAGATACTTGCACTTAATTGCTGAAGCAATCTGAAGAGCTGCTAGTAAAACGATGTCTTGTGGAGACTCTCAGGAAGAGGCTACGGTAGATACAGATGAGACAAAATCCAAAAAGAAGGAATAACTACTAGTAAAAAAAAACCCCGATTTGTAGCTACAAAACCAATCGTGAAATAGTGTTTCTGTACATTAGGTGTCACACCACCAAAGATGTATGACCCCTCGACAAATCACAGTATTGCTTTTAGCCCTATTCCACTGGGAAAATGAAGAGTTAGATAATGAGTACCTGAAAGCATGGAAGGCCTCCACCTTCCATGCTTCCATGCTTCACATCAGCAAAGAGTGAATAAAATAACAAACAATTGCTGTGTGTTCTATCAGTTGAGGAAATCACAGAATGACTGAGATTGGAAAGGGATTTTGGAGATCATAATGTCCAACTCCCTGCTTAAGCAGGGGTCACTTAAAGCAAGCTGTCCAGGCCCGTATCTGGGCAGCTTTTGAATGTCTTCAAGGGAGGAGACTTCACAACCTCTCTGGGCAACCTGACCAGTGCTTAGTCAGCCTCACAGTGAAAATGTGTTTCCTGATGTCTAGATGGAGCCTCCTGTGTTTCAGTTTGTGCCCACTGTCTCTGTGCACCAGTGGAAAGAGTCTGGATCCAGCTCCTGCTCGCTCTCCATCCATGGATCTGTATACATTGATGTGACCCCACTGAGCCTTCTTTTCTCTTGACTGAATAGTACCAGATCTCACAGCCCGTATGAGAGATGCTCCAGTCCCATAATCATCTTTGTGGCTTCTCACTGCACTTGTTCTGTTCTGTCCACGTCTCTCTTCTACTGGGGAGCCCAGAATTGATTACAGCACTCCAGGTGTGGCCTCAACAGTGCTGAGTGAAGGGCAAAGATCACCTCCAGTGACCTGAACACTTTGTCAGACAGTTTGTTCTGGCCTCAGTTTGAGTTAATGATCACACACACAATCACTAGGTTTGAAAAGACCTCCAGGATCATAGAGTCCAACCATTCCTATCAACTGCTAAATCGTGCACCTGAGCATCTCATCCACCTGTCTTTTAAATACCTTCAGGGATGGTGGCTGCACCACCTCCCTGGGCAGCCTCTGCCAGTGCCCAGTGACCCTTCCTGTGAAAAATTTTTCTCTGATGCCCAGCCTGAACCTCCCCTGGTGGATCCGGCTTGAGGCCGAACCTCCTTGCCTTGTCCCCTGGCACTCGGAAGAAAAGGCCAACTCCCTCCTCTCTACAACCTCCTTTCAGGTAGCTGTAGAGAGCAATGAGGTCTCCCCTCAGCCTCCTCTTCTCCAGGCTAAACAACCCCAGCTCTCTGAGCCGCTCCTTGTAAGACTTGTTCTCCAGCCCCTTCACCAGCTTCGTTGCTCTTCTCTGGACACGCTCCAGAGCCTCAACATCCTTCTTGTAGTGAGAGGCCCAAACTGAACACAGTATTCGAGGTGTGGTCTCACCAGTGCTGAGTCCAGGGGCAGAATGATCTCCCTGGACCTGCTGGCCACGCTGTTTCTGATACAAGCCAAGATGCTATTGGCCTTCTTGGCCACCTGGGCACACTGCTGGCTCATGTTCAGATGGCCGTCAATCAACACCTCCAGGTCCTTCTCCTCCGTGCAGCTTTCTAGCCACTCTTTCCCTAGTCTGTAGCACTGCATAGGGTTGTTGTGCCCCAAGTGCATATATTTGCAATTAAACTGTTTTCAGTAATCTCGGATAACTGAGGCAGAGGACGTTGCTTGGTTTCAATAGATACTCCAAAGCGAGAACAAATGTAAGGCGCAATATAGGGGCCATTGATGGCAGCTGTGAAAAATGGAAATGTAGGGCCTGTATGACAAAGATGTTTTGATGCTCTGCTTTTTGTAAGGACAACGTGTCAGAAGAATGTACTAGTACCATAAAGGTAATTCTGAATGAGAAGCTGTTAATATGTGATGCAAAGTAAATATATCTAGGAATTGCTATGATCATATACTTCACTTAAAATCACGTGTTGCTAAGCCAGCCTTGAATGTCGTGAAAAGTAGTAGCCCCAGTAACTTTGAAGGCTGCACTAGAAAATGAGTGCACAAAATTGTGTCCCTGTACCCTGCTATTTGGCTTTTTAATAGCAGATTTTTAGTGCTATTTGTAGTTTATTTAATGCTACCTAGCCTCAAATTTTTATGCAGCCTTTTTCCAAAGGACACAACAAAGAATATTTCACCTAGTACTGGTGTCAGTACTTTAAAATAATTGCTGTGGGAGTCAAGCAGACTAGTAATAGAAACAGAGATGAATCTTAGTGCAGCAGGATTCCCAAACGTTTGTCATGCTATGTTGCACCGCTACAAAATGCAGTAATTTTTAGATAAAGCAAAACACTAAATTAAACATTAAATTTAAGAAACGTCACTGCCATGGTATGCAGTTCTTTGTCTATTGAATACTTCTGTGCTCACTGTGTGCAATATTTAGCTTTAACGTCTCTAAAGACCACTCTCTACAGAAAGCTTAGTCATGTATGAGTCCTGTTGGAGCAAAACTACTAAAAAGAAATTAAAGTATCACGTTTCCCTTTGTTTGGAATAAAAATTTCAAGTGACTCCATTACTTCCCTTTTTGTTCTTTTCTGAACATTTCAACACCTTGTTTGTGCCAGAATTATTTAGGCTGGAAAGGAGCTCTGGAGGCCTTCGGCTTCAGACTCGGAAACATAGCATGCTTTCTACTACGGAACACTTTAGTAAGGCATTCCTTTTCATTGTACCTTCTTTGAGTGGACCACAGTACAGTCAGGTAGCCCTAAATCTGCAGGCTAAAGAGAGAACAGGCCCGTCTTTAGAAACAGCGTCGTAAAGGGGGATTATTAGGTATTAAAATAAGAATAATTACATGCATTGCAAGCTTCTTATTCTAACTCATTCCATTAGTGCCAACCTTATTTTTAATTTATGTCTAAGTGTAGGTGACTTTAGAGAAGTCCTTGTCCATCTCTGAAAGATGACAGACATTAAACACCAAACAAGAGTCTTCTGAATTTGCACAAAAGCCCTCATATGTTTCATGCAACCACTTAACGAGAAATAAAGGCATACTGAATTTTAAAATTGTTTGAAATCTCAGACAGGAGTATAGGAAATTCCAGCAACTGGTGAGAGAACAAAGGGTATTATATAATATTGCAGGTAAAATTAAGGATAAGAGGAAGATTTTCTGTTTCAAATATCTGCTGAATATTGCTTTGCGTTACCACTACTACTGATGAAGTATTGGTAAATTGTTAGGTGACTAATAGCTCTTTTCATTTTTTAGACAGGTGGTTAGTGTGTTGGTGAAAACTGTGCAGCTTAAGGAAGGTAAATAGTGCTTTAAGGGGAAAATCTCTATCAAGGAACTGAATAGAGTATTAAAATCTAGAAATATTTGCTGTACTAACAAGCTTGAAAATAATTTTGCAGTCTTTCCTAAAGTAGCTAACTATTAAGTAACATTAGCTTACATACTGGCAAGGGAGCAAAATGGGAAAGAAACTGCCAATCAAGAAATGTAGTGCTGATATTGGAAAAAGGTATCTTAAAGGATCTCAATTTTAAGAAATTCATGTTTTTATACCTTGTATCTTCATTGTCTTTCTTATTTAGAGAGTGATGAAATGGAAATGTGCGTTTAATAGTTATTGAAGGCGTTCTTTTGAGAAAGCAGAGGAACTAAGGAGATTATTCCTACTATATTTTAAAATTTTTAGTCTAGGTAATGAGATTAATTTGCAATAGCAGTAAGTACTAAAGAAAAGAGAGTGCTCTTTGAACTCTATCTGTTTAGTTCTTGCTAATGTATGCAAAACTGTTGTGGTTTCTACGAAAAGCTTGCACTGTCTTTTTACGTCTTCTGAGACCCATGGTGTTCCTTACAGAACTGGAGAAAAACTGAACATGGACATTTTTTGCTATAAACCCTGTTCTGAAATACTCTCTGTTAATTCTGATTGATGCTCACAATAATGATATAAGTTTTATGGCATATTTACTGAGGTGTGAGCAGCTATAGGAAACGATTTTGAATGGTCACTTTAAAAAAAATCTTGATACACTAAGATATACTTTCAAAACCCAAACTTTTTTCTCATGCCAAATATAAAGGTTTTTTTTCTCTGCAACAATGGATAGCATTTGGCATCTGTGCTGTTCTTCAGATCACATACTCAAAGACGAAAGTTGCAACACATTCTAAAATTAGAAAATCCATGGAATATTGTTCCAGCAGTTTGTTTCCAAACAATTTTAGTCTTGAACAAGATATGTAAAGTCAACATAAGGATTTTGGGCAAGAAGAAGCAAGCATTTCTCTGAGGGATTAGCAAGGATCGGTTTGAGTATGAAGATACCTTTTCCCTGCAGCTGCAGAAATGGAGTTCAGTTCATTGTGGCTCTTTCCTGGAGGTTTTCTGTGGGGGCTCTCTCACACACGAGGAGCATCAGCAGTGTGACACTGGCTTCTGTTCACTTGGCCCATCTGTGAATACTCTTGAGTTTCCTAGCAGCTCTTTACGAACATTAAGCTCATTACTTTTAATCCCCAGTTTGCAGAAGAGGAAATAAAGGATTACCTAAATGAAGAGAACTTTCTACCCGTGTCTTGAACTATAAAGTTTTCCTAATACTAAATACTAAGATTTAATGACTTCAGGAACCTCAGGAGCCTCAGTAACTCTGTCGAAGCCATGTTATGGGGGAAATAGAGGTGGGAGTGAAGCAGGTTCTGTTGGTGTCAACCCAGTGCCCAGCCTGACAGTGTTCTACCGCTGTTATTCAGTAATCTGTTCTAGTTAAAAGCTGTACTCATTCATCAACCAAACCACATTTTTTGTAAGTACAGAGTAAATGCGTATTAAATGCATACAGTAGGATGCATTTCTCACGTCACTGCTATGAACCAGGTTTTATTCATTTTGAAAATTGACATTTTGATGGATTCCGGTGATCAGCCTGATATTGGTATGAGAAGAACTGTAAACAGATTTATGAAGTTGTTTTCATAATCAAATGTAATGTCAGTGCCATCTTACATTTGGAAGTCTCTAGGCAATAAAAGATTAGGATGTGCCTTTTCCAAAGGAGAATAATGCTGTTATTTGCCTTCAGGTTTACAAAGGAAAAGCACATGAACACAGATTGTGTCCATTGGTGCTTAGTATCTATAAAATCTGCATGTCCTGCAGATGCTCTTTTCTAAATAATGTCATTAGTCTGCTTCTGTTTTTTAAATTTAAGCTTTTAAAAGCTCGAAGATTTTTCTCTTTAAGTCTGCAGACCTCTTAGAGTTTGGATTATGAAATTAGTCAGTAAGTCAAATTAGAGACAGCTTCTTGCCTAGTGCATGATGTCGGTGGTTCACTTTAAGATTTGGGCTTATTTTTAACCTATCCTGGAACTTAGATTTATTTTAAAATTTATTACATACATATTTAAAAATTTATTACGTACAAGTGAAGTCGTGAGGATAATTTTTTTATACTTGTGGCCTGTCCGTTATTAGCATAACTACAACTTATTTAATGATAAAGCAAATCAGTTATGATAAAGAAATATGGAAAAGGGCTTTTACTTCTAATATTGGAGGAGCATCTTTAATGTGAGTTTTTAAAGCATTGTATCTTTTTCAGAAATATTATTTGTGTTTGTTTTTTCCTTTAAAGCCACAGAAGAAGGAAGATCAGCAGTCAGAAACTAAAGCAAGTCCAAAAAAACCATCAGAACCCACTATTGACCTTTTAGGACTTGGTAAGAAATACACAATTACCTGTTTTTAAATCAAACACAGATCATAGAATCATAGAATAGTTTGGGTTGGAAGGGACCTTAAAGATCATCTAGTTCTTACCCCTATATTTTAATAGATGAACTTTTATTTTCTACGTGCTTACTGATAAATGAATTTGAAAACCATGAGACTGAGTCTATGAATTTGAAACTATAAAGGAAAATGCCATAGGGATGTGGGTATACCAGTACTTATGTTTTGCGAAGGAGAGTAATGAGTTCCTATGGGAAAGGGAAATTATCAAAGTGATCTTCAAAGGGTTTGTGGATTATGGTATTTCCGTGTTTATGCAACAAGTGTACTTATAATGAAAATGCTGAGGTCGTATGAATTGTGTATCTGTAAAATACCTTATATCATGAAATTCCTATATTTGTAAAGTGAACTGTCTGACTGCAGCTGACGAGAATCTTGTACAACTTAACACACTGGGCTCTTCAGTGCTGTGTACTGAGAGCAAACATTCATTTGTATCTTACATGCAATTTTGTTTTCTGACTGGCACATAACTGGGTGTTTGTCTTGTAAATAGACTGATTTGGACTTGAATTATTTCATTTGCACTCTCTGGCTATAATAGTTTTGTTTTATGTTTTTTTTTCTCTGTTTATTGAAGGCCATGTTAATAAAATCTTTCTTTCATTTATCTATCTGTTTGATAGAATCTTAAAATGAAACTGAAAGAACGAAATGTTACAGTAACTATTTTTGTTTCCTTATGTTGCTCAGTGTTAGGAAAATTTCCTAGGAGTTGGGAGTTGATATTAAGAGTATTCAGTTTATATCAATATAATGGTTGCTCTTAAATTTCTGCATGTTTTTTACAGGATATTGAAGGAGGCTGGTAAATCTTTTAAATGTAAATATTCTAAAGACTTCAAAGAATATTTTTTTTTTTTAATTTTGGGGCTTAAGGTATGCATAGTGTTGCAGCAAAACAATAAAAGCCTTCTCTGTTTTAGGAATCACACTATTATTCAAAATGCATATTATTTTCCCTCTGGGTGTAGAGTAGCTCTAAAGTACTGTATTTTTACTGGTAATATATGTGTTGTGGTCCGTCTTTCTTTCCGTGTAATCTGCTCTCATAGGCAACCAAATCTTAATTAATACAGTAGAATTTAGATTATGGATTTAGGATGAGCCCATTAAAAAAAAAAAGGTAATTTAGTCTTAATGGAAAGATGGTTCTCCTTTATTTTCCTTTAGTAGACTAACAACGTAATTAAAAACTAGAATTTAATCAATATGTGGCTTAGAGATGGCTAGGCTTATGTATCCTTTTAGTCATGATTTGAAAAGAATCTTAGTAACACTGTTTTACGGTATGATAATGAACTCGGATTACATAGGCTAACTTGAGATGTGATATAGATAGAAAGAGTATTATAATTAGTGTTCAACAGCTGTGCTTCTTCAGTGAGATATACAAAGGGCAAAGTTTATAATTTGTATGTTAGAAACGATAATTTTATGGGAGGGAGTGTTTAAAGATCTTTTAAGTAACAAATTGAAAGGCAGTGTAATAAGCTAGTAGCACTTGGAATCCACCGAGCTGCAAATGAGATATGTATTAATGAGAACAGAGCTGCATATTTCATTTCAAGAGTTGTCTTTTAATTAAAGCTTGCAGCAGACTATTTGAGATAGTTTTAAAGGAAAGATCATTTCAACCCAATATATCATAGCACCATAAAATAGCCCAAGTTGGAAGGGACCTTAACAGCCCGTGCAGTCTAACCTGTGGGAAGGGAAGCCTAAGTGAGGTTTCTCTAGCATCCTGTCTGATCACATCTTGAAATCTCTAGTGGTGGGGACTCTACTACATACATGGGAAAGTTGTTCCAGTAATTGTTTTCTTATATTAAAATGAAACATCTGCTGCTGCAACTTGTAGATGTTGCCCTTTGGCTCCTTGTGGTTCCTTGTGAAGAAAAAGCCTCTATCCTGTTTGTAGCTATTTTTTAAGTACTGGCGTACTAAGATGGGATTCCCGCCTGAGCCTTCCCTTCTCCAGGGAGAAAAGACCTTACTCCTTCAGTCTTTCCTTACAGGGCAAGTTCTCCAGCCCTTTGACTATATTCATGGCCCAGCTTTGGACTCTCCAGTCCGTCTGCATCTTTCTTGAACTGGGAGGACCAGAACTGTGGGCACAGACTCCAGGAGTCTCTTTACAAGCACTGAGCAGAGTGGCATGATCACATCTCTGTCTCCGCTAGTAATGCCCCTGTGGATGCAGCCCAGAATCCCATTTACCTGTGTTGCTGCAGCAGTACACTGCTGATTAAAATGTTTGATATGTCATATCAAACAATATTAAAATGGATGCAATTGCATAGCTCATTCTTCTTACTGAGTGGACACTGTTCTAATGAGGTTTCATCCTTCTAGGACTTCAATTCTACAAATGAACAGTAGCTTGTACTAGGGCAGATCAGAATTGCTTGTGATAGCTGATTAAGTAATTTTAATAGATCACAATTCATGCTAGAATAATTCTGGCTTTCAAAACAGCCCAGCTTTTTGCACAGTATTTTCTTGAGTAAGCCTCACTACCAGCGTTGGGTAATTAACCTTGAGGCCAATGCTCTTTTTGTGTCAGTTGGGTTTATAGTAGTGACCCCATCAAAACGTAAACAACCTGTAAGATGGGACTTACCCAGTGAAAATTTTAGCTGGAAAGATAGTTTTCTAAAAATCAGTTGAGTTTTGTTTTTCTTCACAAATTGGAAAATTCTCAAGATAATATGCCTAGGCAAATTGTACCTTTAAATCTCGTAATAGCACAAGAGGCATAATATCCTCAGTGACTGTAACTATCATATTTTTGTTTCTTCTGGACCTATTAAAATAGATTCATGTTGTTCCCTTGAGTTCCTGTCCAGGGGTGTTTTATTGAGATATTCACTTTTTGATGATCCAACAACATTCATGGCTTTTGGCCTTCTGATTCAGAGGAGATTTTAGCTCTGTACTCCACACACAAAAAGGCAGGGAGATGTACAAGCTAAATATTCTTATGTTCTCTACAAATAATCACATTAGTGTTCTTGCTATGCAGTCACAAATTCCTCCCCTCTCTTCCCAAGCTGTGAGAAATCACAGCGTGTTTCTGTAGGCTAAAACTGAAGCTGCTTTTTTAATGATCTCTACAATTATTTGGATCTTGTCCACAGTGAAAGATTGTGCTATTGGAAATGCAGGGAATTGTAATTGACACTCAAATCAATAATATAGGATTTTAAAATACTTTTTAATAGGAGAGTTATAAGAAATGTTTTTCAGTTTGGAAGTCACTGTATGTAAACTGTAGTTCTTCAGCATTTAAGTCATTGGCAGGACTGTATTTTTGTCTCTCTGGTGTTGACCTTGTGCTCTGTGCTCCTTTAGGGGTTTTGTCTCACAAGGTGCATGTCTCAGCTTATGCCAGATTGATGTAAATACAGTTTTTTAAAATACTTGTAAAAAAATTATACTGTATCTGTGGAGGATAGTGGCAATCTTTTCTTGGAATATTGCACAAGAAATTTTGGATCATTCTGTTTGTCAAGATATGTCATTTAGAAATTGTTTTAACGTACAGGGAAAAAAAAAAGGAAAAAAATCATCTAATTAAAGTATATTGCCTTAAAGAATTCTCAGAAGGAAGTGAAGTGTATTTTACATATTCAGCATCATATACTGTGTTTAGATGTGCCCTTCACAAGACAGAGAATTGCACATTCTGACATAATCTTTGTAGTAAGTTACAGTGAACGACCAGAAGAAAAGAGATCTATTATGTTGTCATTATTAATTGAATATGATGTGTGGGGCATCCATCTGGTATGGTTGGAGGTGGAGTATGATACGCTAAATGCTGACTGTCTGCTTTGTGTGGGGAAATAGTCTCTGAAGGAAGTCTGTGAAGCTTTGAGGGCTTAAACATGGTATGAAATGTAGCTGAATGTGGCATAACTGAGAAATGTATTTTCGTGGGTATGTTTGGTAAGTACCAAAGCAGCATGGTTGGTCCTGAGGTGGAAAGATGCTTTGAAGAAATAATAAAGATACATTTATAACTACATAAATATCACATATGCACATGAATGCTGACACCTGCTGAAGTGCTCTATGTGGAATCACAAAATGGTTTGGGTTGGAAATGACCTTCAAGGTCACTGAGTCCAACCGCCCGTGCAGCGCGTAGGGACATTATCAGATAGACCAGGCTGCTCAGAGCCCCATCCAACCTGACTTTGAATGTTTCCAGGGATGGAGCATCTACCAACCTCTCTGGGCAACCTGTTCCAGTTGTAAAAAAATTCTTCCTCTTCTCTAGCCTGAATCTGCCCTCTTTTAGTTTAAAACCATCACCTCTTATCCTACCGCAGCAGGCCCTGCTGAAGTGTTTGTCCCTGTCTTTCTTTTAAGCCCCCTTTAACTACTGAAAGGCTGCAATAGGGTCTCCTTGGAGCCTTCTCTTCTCCAGGCTGAACAATCCCAACTCTCTCAGCCTGTCCCCACAGGAGAGGTGCTGCAGCCCTCTGATCATCTTTGTGAGCTTCCTCTGGACTCATTTCAACAAGTCCGTGTCTTTCCTGTGCTGAGGACTCCAGAGCTGGATGCAGCACTCCAGGGGAGGTCTCACCAGAGTAGAGTAGACAGGCAGAATCACCTCCCTTGACCTGCTGGCCTCGCTTCTTTGATGCAGCCCAGGACACAGTTGGCTTTCTGGGCTGTGAGTGCACATTGCCGGCTCATGTCCAGCTTTTCATATACCTCTACCCTCAAGTCTTTCTCAGCAAGGGCTGCCTTCAACCCCTTCATTCCTCAGCCGGTATCGATACCAGGGGCTGTCCTAACCCAGGTGCAGGACCTTGCACTTGGCCTTGTTGAACGTCATGAGATTTGCATGGCCCCGCTTCTTGAGCTTGTAAGCTTCTTAACTTTTATAGTATTGCTGTTTTGTTATGATTATGCTCTAGGTAAGCAGTGTGTCTACCCAAAATGAGAACATTTACAACCACTTGAGGCATACAGTGTTTTTCGCTTTCTGGCTTCACACATTTCATTTTAAGAAATGTTATATAAAAGTGTCCTCCCTATGAATGCTTTTTCACTTCTGTAAAATTTTTCGCAGCAAATAAAATTTTACTAATGCAGTAAATAATTCCACAATAATTTTGGACAGGCAAATCTTGTTTATATCTTGTCATAGGTTTTGTTTAAAGTATTGGACTAGTTCTCTCAGTTCTGCCTTTCAAGTAATTTGGTGTAATAAATAATCATATGCGTACTCTCCCTCTATTGCAAGTCTTGCTGTGGCTGTCTTAAATGATTGTATGTATAAAAATACATGGTAGCTTAGGGGCAAAGTTCTTGTAGATAGTTTGCCCCATAAACTTTCAGAAACATAATGCAAAGTTTAAGACCAGATCTTCTTTCTTGCCATTTCCTCTTCTTGCTGTCCCTTTGAAGCTTTCTGCTGTTTGTTCTCACTGTTGGTACTGATAAATATACCGTGAATTAATGGTGTACGTGAAAGTTTTCATAACAAATGGCAGCACTGGCTGGAAATTGTCATGTCAGGCAAAATACATACAGGAAAGCGCTGTGCAGGCAAACCTCACTGGAACCCTTCACTTACTAAATAGATCCTGTTAAATAGCTTTTGTTTCTGCTATCAGATTTAAACAAGACTTCCTAATCTGAAATGAGAAACAGCATCTGCTCTTGCACAGTGTGGCAGACAGCAGTCGGATATTATCTGTCATATTGTCATAAATTGTAAGAAGAGAAGTTTTGGAACCACAGCTCGGAGCAACAACGAAGAGCAGCATCTCTTGACTTTCCGCGTCACCTTCTCTGGGTGTGGAAGCTCTGCCTCACCTATGCTCTCGCTGCGATGGCTCCTGCCACATCTAATATTTCATTCCTAGCTGCGTTATCTAGAAAAGTGATGAAAGTACTGTTGATTAAAAGTTAGTTGCTTCACAGTGATGCACATGCTTCACAGTTGAAGCTATGAATTTATCAAAATATTCAGACAAACCTGTACAACTTCATCTGATTTTTACCTGTTCCTTGAAAAGCCTACAGCCATGTTTCCTTCTGTCAAATACACACTACCTCTTCTAATGATTTTTTAGTGGTAGACAGCAGAAGTTGGATGAAAAGTAATATACTTAGAATAGTTTAGAACTCAGAACTCTGCTGGAATATCTTTCTTGTACTACAGATACATTTAAAATGAGGAGGGAAAGGAAGAAGTGCTTCCTAATCCATGAACTGGTGTGCTGAAATTGAGAATATCCATAATCTTTATATAAGAAATGTGAACTATTATATCGAAATGCAAGTCTGTGTATGCCTCCATGCATATATATTTTTAACAAAGATACTAATAATGCTACAAGCTATAAACTGGATTGAAAGCAGTGTTCAGTTTCTTCTGTATGCTGAAGTTTAGCTATTTATAGAATATTTTACTTACGTGGGGAAGGAAGTGGGTTTTGAGTTGCTTTTTAATAAATAGAAATATTCCCACTATTGCATTTTTGACAAATCAGTAAGATGGGATGATCTGTTAATACTATTCATGCAGGCTTAAAATGGTGTTGTAAACAGTAATTCAAAATGTCTGGTTTCTGCACTGACACAGACAGGGAAATATTTACTTCTGGTGTAAAATTCAGTGAGAGATGAAAGGTGTGTACATTACCAAATAACACTCTTACAGAAGCAATATAGCAAAAAAAATGGGGGTTTGTAGTATTAATTTATAAGCAGCATATTGAATACTTGAAAAATACTATGTTCTTGCAAATGAATGCTCTCGTGAATGCTCTAAATATGTAAAATGCTTGTTTTAGTAAATTATTGCATTTAAATTTTCAGTCTTATGTATTAAAATTTTTTACATTCAGGGAAACTGAACTGCTTTGGAACATGGCGGGAGAGATATTTTTTAATACATGTGCCTCACTAAGAAAATGAGAACACTAAATTATTAATTCCAGACAGTCTTTTTGCATGGAAATCATGCACAGTTCATTCCTAAATTTATCTGAAACAGTGAACCTTTGGGGATATGTGTTTGGAACTGCCTGTCTGCATAATGACCTCAATTGAAGGTTGTTACTTAACCTGCCAGTATGCTTATTTACACACATCTTAAAGCACTGGTGTGAATGGAGTGGTGGAGCAGATTGTGCATATGGTCATTTTGCTGTCTGCTGACTTTCAGTCATCAGAATCGAAATAAAAGAAGGAGGAGACCTTTGGAGCTAAGATGTAAATAACTTTGTTGTAATCATAGATGAATTTGTAATTTTGCTTTTCAGAAATTTTGGAACCGCAATTCTCCCAGCAAAGTCAAATCACAGCATAGTAATAAAATTGGCTGAGGAAGCTACTTCATTCCTGTGGTCTTTATTCAAGCTACTCAGCATAGAAAATGTAATATTGCTAAGCCATTCCCATGGCCATTTTGCCTTTATGGAGTTTGGATCTTAGCTCTTTCAGACAGCACAGTTATGCTCACAAATTTGCACAAGTCTGTGTAATAAATATACTTGATGATGTTCAGTTTCTCACAATCACCAATCGCTTTGTCCTTCTCATTTCTCTGCCTTCAAGGTATTTTGATCCTTGTTATTGGGTCTGCTTCCTGTTGCTAGCATGCACAATTTGGTCTCAGTTTCCTATTGACATGAAGTGGACTTGAGAATTTGAGCCGTTAACGTTCGTGTTTGATGCCAAGTTAGAGTATAAAGCAATCTGTACATCTAAAGTAGTCGCAAAAGCTCCCAAACATATAGCTCCCAAAGAATTACAAACCACCACCCTTCTGCTTGGTTGTGTCGCAATTCCCTGTATGGAAAAGGTGCGCCAAGTGTTTAAAAAGTCACTGGGGATGTTACAGATACTGAAGTCAGTTAAAAGGTGTGGTTTCTGTAGCAGCTGTAGCTGTGCCATGTTTCCTATACGCACTAAGGCCAAAGGTTAACATATCTACAAAAATCCTGAATTCAGGTAGACGTGGATGGTGGTAGCTTATGATATGTTCCATATGGTCAGCTTTTGACATTCCTGACTTCTGTGTCAAGTTTTCAAATATACAGCAGTAACAGTCTTAATCTTTAACATAAATAAGTACTTCATGTAAGGCAGCTAAAGCAGGATGGGACACCCACACTTTCCATCGGAGTTGGAAGGCAGACAGAAATAAGAAAGCATCTCTGAATGGTGATCTGCTGAACAAGTTGTTGCAGAATGCAGTGCCTTCTCATAGGAGTTAACAGCTAGAAATGTTGTCTGTGATAGTTTCCTCAGTCAAGTGATTTCCCAGCTGGTGAAGTGACTGGTGCTTCTTACTGTTTCTGCCATTTTTTTCCAGCTTGTCAATATCCTGGGCTGCTGTAACTCCAAGCAATGCTCCAGGTGCCATGACTTTGTGTGTGGCCAGCGTAATGAAGAATTATGATATATGACATGCAGGGAGATAAACCTTGCTGTAGTATGTGAGTTATTTGCGTTCTTAAATTAAAAAGTAGAGGAGAGCAAAGAGAGACCACCTTTCTAAGGAATGAACTCCCTCCTTTGTTCTGTTACATCTACTTTCCTAGAGTAATAAAATCCTCATTCTTCTGTGACTGTTCTTTAGCAGATGGGAAGGAATGTTGCAGTTATGTGAAGATGGTATTGTATTAGTCTAAATAAGCATTGGAAGCTTCCCATGATTTGATTATAATTAAATACTGCATCTTGACCACGCTCTTTACTAATCGGATCACTTCTCTGTTGGCATTAGAGTTCTAGAAATTTTCAAGTGCCTAGAACTCACATCTGCCTTGAGCCTCACGTGTTTCTCTGTGGCAGTAAGGCACATGTTTCTTGTGTTATCCCTAAGCTGTTAATGCTAATATTTCAGTGATTGACCTCTGCTCTTGAAATAGATCTTTTCAGTCAGATAGATACTTGTCATGGGTGTCTGACATCAGAAAATGACTTCTTACAGTTTAGTAGGAGGAGGAAGTATATCTGAAATATATTGCAACTATTTTTCAATGTCCTTGATGCTTTTAGAAGCTTGAAGGTGTCGATCTGTATTCTTTTGTGTTTGAAATTTTGACTATATTGCTACATTAGTTTGTAAATATATGCCTGAAATGTCTGATATATTTGAAATTACCTACCTATGTGCAACTGTGTGACTTTAAAAACAAACAAACCCCAGTCCTTTAATTAGGATAGAAAATGTTAAAATTTAATTTACAGAATCTTACTGTGAATAATGAGAACAGTGGATGCAACATATGAAGCTAGGAGGAGGTTTGTTCTTTAAACCTGCTAAAACATCAGATAGAAATTGCCTTATGATGTTAGTAGTAGTTTTTTTTCAGTATTCTGTAATCTAGCAATTTTAGAATGCTTATCCTCCCATGATATGTAAACAGCCATGCTGGTTGTTGTGGCAGTGTTTTGTTTGGAGAGAGTTTTGACTTAATATTCAGCTAGTTTGATCTGCCAAAGAAATCTAACTTCTTCAGTGAGTATTGGATACTTTGAGACTTAGAATGACTTCTTCTTTTGCCTATAAAAGCTTTCTTAAATTTGCTGTTAACACCGTGCAGTCATCATAGTTCAGAATCTGGACTCACCTTTGTATTTGTTGCGCTCTCTGTATTGACAACTCACTTGTGATATACTTAGGAATAAAATTTGTCAGCCGATTCTTTCCTCTTATTCTCAGGCAGCTTAAAATCAAACGAAAAATGGTTCTCTATTCCTTAAAACCTTTTTGTGATAGTTTTGTCCCTACATCTTTTAAAGTATTTTCTTGCAATTCTTCTTGAAAGCATAATTCTCCAGCTCTTTTTTTTTGTCCTGCATGTGTTCACTTTCACCTAGATCACTAAATGTATTCATGTGTTAAAGTGGCTACAGGCACCAAGCCTGCAGAAGGTTAACTGCACAGAGCAAGAGCCATAGGTTCTTGTGGATAATTAGCCCTGTGTGCCTGGCAGGGGTGTTCATGTGGAGCTATAAGATATAGTCCTTTTGAAAAAGGGGGAAGGAAGGGCTTTTTCCTAACGCAAAGTTCAGCTATGTACTCTTGATTAAATTTGCATATCAAGAATAACTTTGTGGATTCTAAAATATGAATTTTAATTCAAGAACATGGAACAGTGTATTTTTTCTGACTCATAGCTACCAAGTTTGAGCCTTCTCAGTAAGACATCTGTTTAAATTCTTACTAAAAACGTTGGTGTGCTTGAAAAAGACACTTGAAAATTGTGTAATGTGTGCTGATAAGTTGGCGTGACTGTCCTTGGGGGAGTGTTTTAAGTGTTCTGCTTTGGTGGTGTTTTTCTCCCCTGAAGCATGCTAGCATACCGCCTTTTTAGGGAAAGAAGCTTTTACAAAGTCTGAACAATACCATGGTCTAAAAAATGTCTTTTCTCAGAAACTGAATACACGCTTGGTGGGGGCAGGGTAGGAGGGAATGAACAGATTTGATTATTCTCATACTGTTAAAATATTAACAATTTTCACTTAAATTGTGATTCTGTTGTCTTTTTAAGATGGCCCAGCTGAAGCATCGGTTACAAATGAAGGCACTGCTGCTGTCACAGCACTGAATGATGACCTGGATATCTTTGGTCCAATGATCTCTAATCCTTTACCAGCAGCTGCTGTACCTCCTGCTCAGGTAACATTTATTTAGTTATATGTCTGTGTAAATATGTGCGTGCACATGCTTGTTTTCCTTCAGGGAATTGTTCATTCACACAGAAGGAATGCATACTTCTCAATACACATGACTGGAGGCTCTTTAGCTGTGATAGCTGTATTTTCTCACCTCTTCAAGCTTCTGTACTGCTTGGATATAGAATTAGGACATAGTGGAGTCTTCCCTTCTGATTCCCCCTGGTTATACAGCTAAATTGGATTCTGTCATAATCTGGTGAATGGTGGTCATATTTTTTTATAATTTATATTCTTTTGTCTTGTTTAATAGGTATTGCTGAATATATTTTTGCTTGATGTTTTCAGGTTATTTGAGTCATATGGTTATTTGAGGCCTTTAAGTCATACTTTTTAAGGACCTCTTATTGCTTTGTGATGCTGGTATTTTGGAAATTCCAGTCTTGGAACTACTAAAAATTTGGGATCTCAGGCTTCATACTTAAAAGTTGGAGATGGATATCAGTAAAAACTTAACATTCCTTCCTGTCCTGATCTGTCTTTTGTCTCATCTTGGAACTTGCATGCCTTTCTTCCCTCAAGGATGAGTAGCATAACTCCTGCATCTGGCCCATTCCCTCTCTTACAGCCATGCTGGTTTGGAAGACACTGCATTGCCGTGCCTGTTGTAGCTGAGAAAGGCGGCTTTGGGATGCGCAGTGGAAATGCTTAAAGCTGCAGCTCCTTCAAAGTAGCTTTCAGCCTCAAAGAATGAGGTGTTGCTGCTGATGTAGCTGGTAGGGACTGGAAAGCACGTGCGCAGGGCTCTTTATCCAGACTGGCTTCTGAGAGGGAGGCCTTGGAGGAGTGCTGCTCCCCGTCTATGAGGCCCTTTTAAGGCAATATAGAAGCTCACTTTTGCGGAAGGCTTTCTGTCTTGCTCAGCTGAACCAGAAGGAAGTCTTATGTGTTATTGAATTTATGCTTTGGGACCTGTGATCGTGCTTGTTTCTCATTATCCACCGGTTTTTGTAATATAGAAAATAGAAGGGGTGATGATAGAAATGAATTCTGATTGAACTGGCATATCTTAACTCTGTTTCCGAATCTTCTGTTGGTCACTGCGGTCACCTCAAAGCGAATCTGTGTTGTTGAAGAGATTTGATTGTAATTTTTGTTCTTAATCCTTTACTATCCCTTTCCCTACTTGTTGCTGAGGGCTGTGCAACAGGCTAGGTAGAGTTTTAGAGAATGAAACCACATTTCTTTTTAAACATAAAACTGCAGATAGAACAAGCTTCTCACCATGCCTTAAGCCACTCATAAATAGTGAGGGAAATGAGCTGTATACATGCGTTTAGGTTTGGATATGTTAGCAAAAATTGCAAAGGAAATTGCTGGTATAGATTCTTGGCTGTTGTGAATATCTCAGTTCAAAATACTGAACAGTATCTGAGTGCCTGTTGTCTGCTTTCTATTGCCTTATGTCAAAATTGATCTAGATGAACCTGTAGAGCTAGATGTGAAAAGCAGTCGCTTGTTTCCAGCTTCCCTAAGTTTTTTAACTATCCAGCTTGGGTGTAGATTGAGTAGATTCAAATCTATAATCATGAAGTTTCCACTTGGCCCCAAAATAAATTGGCCAGTGGCAGCAGTGTATGTAACGGGTAGGGCTGAATTCTGGTTTTCCGCCTTTTATGCTTTCTGAAGCTGGAAGTGATTTCTTCTGTATGTGGTTAATGTCTACTCAGGAAAAAAGATTTTGGGGTTACAATTCATGTTGACTAATTGGTCTTCTCTGAGTTCTTTCAACATTTCAGCATTTTCTTGTTTCTGTTCCATGAACTTGTGCTGGCTAAACAAGTGGTTTAGCTGTAGAATACAGGAAATCCAAAAGAAGGGCAAATACTTAAGAGTGAGAAAAAGCTAAGTAAAGGGTGATTCCCTGGGTGGTGAAGGTCGGTGGTGGTTTAAGTAATGGAGTGGTTGCTGAAGCATATGGAATGATATGTATTAGCAATTAACGAGTCTAGATCATTTAAAGTGCATTTCTGCGATAAAGATATGCTCACTGGACTTTCTGCAAGAAATGTTTTGAATTTAGTTGTATCTTTTCTTTGCTAGTTTCTAGATCAAATATGGCATTTTCTAAATGGATTAAAAAGTGGTAGAAAAGGTAGTAGTATTCTCAATATCTGCAAAGTCTCAGCATGTTTGTATACTAGAAAGCACAAATGTGTTTATTTGCTGCTTATAAACCAGATTTTAGTGACATTTTGCTTTTTTCTGAGCGCTGTAATCAGGAGCAGCAAACAGAACTTTTATCTCATAGTCCTTAAGGTGTCTTGCAAGATTTAATTCTTGGTTATCTTCCATTTTTAATTAGTAATCTCAAAGAAGATGTAATATAATCTGATAATTTCCCCAGATAAGAGATAGAGACATGGGTTTGTAGCAGAAGATAGGTTTCTGATGCTGATTAAATGAGTTGCTTGGTAAACTGGGCCAAAGGGTATATTCTGTTTTGCTTTAGGGTTAACAAGGCCCTGCAGGCCTTGCGTTTCAGGACTGTGGTGTCTAATCTGAGAGCTGATGTTGGGCAGGAGTTGAGGGTGCGTCTCCTTTGGCAGTGCTATGAGTATTTTTTAAGCTCTTTCACCTTGTAATATGGATAAAAGTTGTATTGGATTCAGAGTCAAGGGGGATCAAGTGTTGGAATAGCGTGGCTTGCTTTCTCACTCAGATGCTTACTGTGATGTCTTGCATAGCTTATGCTTCTGGGATACCGCAGAGAGATTTCTGAACATTGAAAGAAAAGGGAATTTAATAGTGCTCCTCAAACTGATTTGTGGAAGCAATGTATGACTTGGTTTTTCACAGGATTGCTTTTCTTTTCCACCTCAACCTGGACTGCAGCATTTAGTACTAAATGCACATGTTTTTATGGTGCAGTGGAGCACAGAAATGTCTGTTTGAATGTTTTATGTTGAGACTGAAACAACGTGCTGTCTGCAGACCTTGGGATTTATGACCATTGACATAGCCAAGACATGATTTTCAAAGGAAAACAAAAGCATTTGCTTTTCCTTTTTCAAGTATGACTTGAGCATTCGGGATCATATATGCTTTTATCCTGCTTTCAGATATGTCTTTATTACAGTTTTCACAAACGTTTAGAGTATTTCCTCCCACTGTTCTGTATAGCTGGATACTATAAAACATATTGAATTTGTAAAAGAACTGGTAAAGAACAATAATAGAATGAGTTACTTCTTTTTCTCTAGAATTTTGCCTATTGGCAAACTCAAGGAAGTTTAAGAAGATTTGACATAACCTGCTTCTATTGTAAAGCCAGGTGAAAGGCATGTGCTATAAATTATAGAAGGAATGGCAGGAAGATGTGCCAGGGGAGGTTTAGGTTGGATATTAGGAAAAGGTTCTTCACCCAGAGGGTGATGGAGCACTGGAACAGCAGTCACGGTCCCGAGCCTGACGATATTAAAGAAGCATTTGGACAACATTCTCAGACACATGGTGTGAATGTTGGGGTTGTCCTGTGCAGTGACAGGAGTTGGACTCACTGATCCTTGTGGGTCCCTTCCCAAGACTCAGGACATTCTGTGATTCTATGAAATGTAGCCATTAGGGGTATTCATGGACAGGAAAAAAGACGGGTGAAGTGAGCATAGGTAAATTATAGCTATTAGAACAAAGGGTTTTGTTGCTAAACGTTTTATAGAAACTGAACAAAAATCTGTCATTCTTAGCTACACTGAAAGCAGTTTGCCGAATTGTTTTAGCCAGATTTTAATTTCAGTCTTGAATAGATATGTCCTCCAGCAAAAATGTGATCTTCATTCTTCACTGAAACGTTTAGGGAGGGAAGAAGGGGAGAACTGTGAGGTATTCAGTTTGAAAGTATTAATTTGCTGGAATATTTAATGTATATCTTTCTCCAAGCAGGATAGTAAAATCCAGCTAACTTAAACTTTTTAGGCTTTTATGTGTGTATGTGTGTGCCTGATTTGGGAGCTGAGAATCAGTTAAATGGCTACGAAAATGTATTTTTGTAGAAGTGGTGTATATTCTTCACATACAATCTTTTATGTAAAGTAGTAGTATCTTTTAGATAGCTAGAAGTTCTTAAATACTCATATTCCCCTGAGGTCAGGTGGAAATCATGGTGCCTGCCATGGTTCCATAAATCAGCAGTCAAGCTTCAAGTTGTTAATAAACTGTGGCAATGGTAGTGTGTCAAAATCTTCATTTTTTTATGGAAAAAATAGTTATTTCACAAGTTTGCTTTACTGTGAATGTTATTGATGCAGGTCTTACTGACCTGCTATTTAGTCCTATTCTGATACGATCAGCTGAGTTGTTTATAGTTTCTGCTTGTGTTTATTTTTCCCCTCTCTAAATTTTGGTTTATCTGAAAGCTGAAGTTTAATTCCTTCATCTGGGTTGGTGTGATCCCAAACACAAATACAGACTGGGTGATGAGTGGATTGAGAGCAGCCCTGAGGAGAGGGACTTGAGGGTACTGGTAGATGAAAAGTGGGACATGAGCCAGCAACGTGCACTTACAGCCCAGAAAACCAACTGTATCCTGGGCTGCATCAAAAGAGCCGTGGCCAGCAGTCTGAGGAAGGTGATTCTCCCCCTCTACTCTGCTCTCATTAGACCCCACCTGGAGTATTGTGTCCAGTTCTGGAGCCCTTAGCACAGGAAGGGCATTGATCTGTTAGACCTAGTCCAGAGGAGGCCACAGAGATGATCAGAGGGCTGGAGCACCTCCCATATGAGGACAGACTGTGAGAGTTGGGATTTTTTAGCCTGGAGAAGAGACCTAATAGCCTTCCTAGTACTTAAAGGTGAGCCTACAGAAAAGCAAGGAAGGGACTCTGATCAGGAAGTGCAGTGATAGGATGAGGGGTAATGGTTTTAAGCTGAAAGAGGGGAGAGTTACATGAGATATTAGGAAGAAATTTTTTACTATGACGGTGGTGAGACACTGGCACAGGTTGCCCAGGGAAGCTGTGGCTGCCCCATCCCTGGAGGTGTTCAGGGCCAGGTTGGATGGGGCCTTGGGCAGCCTGAGCTGGTGGGAGGTGTCCCTGCCCGTAGCAGAGGGGTTGGAACTGGGTGATCTTTAAGGTCCCTTCCAACCCAAACCATTCTGTGATTCTATAATTATCCTCTCTTTAGTGATGGAGATGCCTTAGGTGGAGCAGAGTGGAAGAGAAGGCATCACACTTCAAAACCACAGTGGTCCAGCTGGACAGTCTAGAGGAAAGGAAAAATATTTTAGGTCCTAGAGGAGGGAAATCTAAAGAAAGAGTTAGAAATGAGACTGCAGGGGAGATAGATATCTTAAAGCTGAGAAAGGCTGATTGCAAAGAAAAGGCTGCATTGTTTGGCGTGAATACTGGACATACAGCAAGGAATAAATTTGTATTTTTAATCTTATTGTAATGATAATTATATTATTTTGCATCGCCTAAGACAGCAAGAGAAATCTTCATCTGACTTTTTCAGGTATTGCTACTAATTATTTAAAGTAAGAGAACAGATGAGTTTCTTAATGTTTTTCTTCGATTCTGTAAACTGAATATAGTTGAGTTCCTTTGTTTTTCCATGGTTATTATCAGGAAATAACAGTTGATGTTTATTAGTGGAACTGTCTAGGTGCCTAAAAACGAAATAAGCAAAATCAAACCCAGGAAAAGTTGAAATACCCAAAGATACTGCAAAGATAAAAAGGGTAAGAACTGTACACAGAATTTAAGGCCTTAATTGTGTACGGCCTTACTTGCTCACATAAGAATAATGATTTGCTAGGCTGTATTTTCCTTGCTTCCTTGGAATGCCAGTAGCTTTTCCAGTCAGCAGGGAGAAATTGACAATTTTATGTGGGGCTGTTACTTATCACCACATAAGTAAGAAACAGTAGGGGCCTGGCTGTTCTACAGCCCATCCTTGCTTACCTACAGGATACCAGCCCATGCCAGAGACCTGCAGGCAGCAGGAAAGTGTACGTGTGCCATTCTCTCTTCTGCAGTCCTTCACTCACCTGCATGGGCCCCACTGTGCACATCCCAGTGCTGCCACCTCACTTTTGGTCTGCAGGTGCTGGAGCAGCTGTCCCTGCCAGGACAGAGGCTTCAACCCAGACAGAGCTTTGGATGGTGGATGCAGCCCCACAGGTCACAGACTGCGGGAACTGCCTGAGGCCACAAGAGATGGTCTTTCCTGCAGGCAGTGCACAGTTCTTCAAGAGCCATGTCAGCTGATGGAGAAGTTGTGGCAGGAAGTGAGCAGGCTGTGCAGCATCAGGGGATGAGAGACAGACAGGATCTTCTCAGAGATGCAGAGGCTTCAAGAGCACTGGACCCCAAATGCAGTGGAGAAACAGGCAGAATCTGCTTCTGGCAGAGCAGTAAGTGCAAGCTCTGGGGAAGCAAAGAGTGGAAGCTGATGACTTCTGGCACTGACAAAGTGGCTCCACCTGAAGACTTGTAACTACAGAATTGCTTCACAGCCCTCAGAGCTAAAGAGGTGCTTTCACGTGAAGCACCTGAGGCAACAGATGCAAAGCCATGCGAGGCCATCAGGGTTCAGCAGCAAGTGATGGTAGTGAGCAGTTCTTGCTGCAGGGAACAGAGGCTCCCATATGCTGAACTGACCTGTCATCTAGAGGGTCATGCTGCCTGCCCAGGAGCTTGGAACTGGGATGGTCTGAAGGGAATGCTGAAGCTTGTCCAGCCCTGTTACCCTGTGCTCTTCTTCCGTGTGGGCACTGCCAGGGATAATCTGGAGGAAAGAGTTCCCTACAAAGCAAACAGGTCTTAAGTGGTGTCACCTCAAACAAGGAAGTGCCTAGAAGGCACCATTGTAGAAAAAGCCACCAGACCCCTTGGTGGGGCTTCTGTACAGGGGCACTGGCCTGTCTGTCACTAATGCACAGAGAAGCACCACGAGGAACTTCCGGAGATCTGTGTGCTGTTGCAGGGCAACATCATCTTGTGATCTTGTTGGGATCACAGATTCGTGGTGAGATGACTCCCATGGCTGGAGTTCTGCAGTGGAGAGACACAGGCTCTTTAGGAAGGATCAGCTGGGAAGACAAGCAGTTGAAGTTTTCCTTGATGTGAGAGAACAGCCAGAATGCATGAAACTCTGCCTGGAATGGGTAATGAGCCAGGTGAGAGCTTACGGAGGAGACTTCAGAGCAGACAGGCATAGGTGACATTGTACTGGGTGTCTGCTACAGGGTGCCTGACGAGGAAGAACAAGCAGATGAGGCCTTCTGCAGACAGCTAGAAGCAGCCTTGCACTTGTGGGTCCTGTTCGTCGAGCCTTCAGCCACTGTTGGAGGGACAGCAGGACATAAGCAATCCAGAAAGCTCCTGGAGAGCATCAGTGACAACTTCCTGAGAGAAGAGAACAAGGCAAAAAGCAAGTTTACAACCCTGGACTTCAGGAGAGCAGACTTCGGCCTCTTCAGGGATCTGCTTGAAAGCATTTGATGAGACAAGGTCCTGGAAGGAAGAGGAGACCAAGAAAGCTGGTATTCGAGGATCACTTCCTCCAAGCTCAAGAGCAATCCACAATATTCCCTACCCTCCTCATGAGCATTTAGTTTGTGTAAAATGACTATTTAAAAGCACTATGTGTAGCCTTTCTTAAAGACAAAATATTATGTGTATGCCAGGCGTGTTTTTACAGAGGTCTTGGATAGCGTGAGAATGTTAGATATGTGAAAATCATGCCAATGTTTTTTGTTTTTACTGGAATACCACCTGCTGTTTTCTTGCCATTAGCATTTCTTGCCATGTATTTTGCATTACCTTCCATTTATGGAGCTGATGAACACCTCAGGGAGTGCTTGTTCAGTGCTTTGGCTCCTCTCAGAATCTTCCACAAACAAACTGAAGAAGAGATGTTAAATGAACATTTATCTCATGACATAAACATAATAGATGATCAGTCCTCCAGGTCTTCAGCTCTCCCTGCTTTTCTGTGCATGCCTGTAGTGATTTGCTTTATTGTGTTAAAGCCCCTATAGTAGCAGTATTTCACAGCCCTGGAGACACTCCAGACTGCAGTTCATCCCAGATGAAAACAGTTTCTCTGAAGCTATTACTTATTTAAACCTGACAACAACGAGCCCAGACGTGGCTGCTCTTCCTCCTGGAGAAAAGCACAGCTTTCCCGAATGCAGCACAAGAAACAGAGATGAAGCCGCCTCTTAACTCGCTTCCACTGCTTAAATGTAGTTCCTCAGTCTGCTGAGCACAGTTGTTGTACGGCAGCTGTCTTGGGCAGATGCCGTAGTGGGATGACAGAGTGACAATGTGGAATAACTCAATTATGGGACTTCCCTGGTACATGCATGGTAAGGCAAATGCTGCCTTGTGGGATGGGCACCTGTTATTAAATCCGACTCTGGTATTGTAATGAGGTGGGTGTTGGTCTCCTCCCAAGTGACAGGCAGTAGGACGAGAGGGAATGGCCTCAAGTTGCACCAGGGAGGCTTGGATTAGACATCAGGAAAAATTTCTTCACTGAAAAGGTTCTCAGGCACCAGAACAGGCTGTCCAGCAAGGTGGTAGAGTCGCCATCCCTGGAGGTGTTTAAAAAACAGGTAGATGAAGTGCTCAGGGATATGATTTAGTAGTAGATGGGTACGGTTGGGCTTGGTGATCTCAAAGGTCTTTTCCAACCTAACGATTCTATGATACTATTTTCAAAGACTGGTTATGCCACGCTGACCAAGATTTGTCTCAAATGGGGAGGGCTTCCTACTCCCCATTAAGAGACTTTGATTTTGTTTTGCAATCTGAACTTTTCTGTCAGAAATAAGCAAGAGGCAGTAGCTTCTATACTACCTGCAGCAGGAAGTTGATAGTTGAGGTGTGCATTGACCACAGGGAAGGTGTCAACAGGAGTTGAACAGTGCCTGGTCTTTTTCTGTCTTCCTGCCCTTTGTAGTGCCATCACCTCACCCTTTGCTGCTTACTGATGTCTAGTGACCTTGGCCCAAATCAGCTGTTGTATAAATGCAGGTTTTCAGTTGCCAGAGTGGTTCCATTTCTTGTTCTTTTTCTCTTCCCTTTTCACAGCAGTTCTGGAGATTTTTTACCAGAATCATAGAATCACTAGATTGGAAAAGACCTCTTGGATCATCGAGTCCAACCATTCGTATCTGCCACTAAACCATGTCCCTGAGCACCTCGTCTACCCATCTTTTAAATACCTCCAGGGATGGGGACTCAACCACCTCCCACTATCAACCATGTTAATCTGCTTTCCTTTACTTCTGATGGTTTCTGGTCTATGTAGCCACCAGAATTGTTATATAGTTACTTATTCCCTAATTTCTAGCACTGCCTTATTCTGTAGCTCTCCAGCACTGCAAGAGTGAGATGTGTTTGCTGAAGCTGCGGATTGAAAGCGTTGTGGTGTCCGTATAAATCCCGTGTCGCTAGAGTGGGTTTTTTGGAGCCCAGTCAGCAACTTGCCAGCAGAACTGGCAGAACTTTGAAGTTTGTTGCTTTAAGCAAGAATTTAAGTGTGTAACCCTGTCTGTGCAGTTTGTGGTGGCTGCTTGTCTGTCTGATAAACTTGGGCATGCAATGACAATGAACAGACAGACCTGCCTGCGGATCCAGTCCACCCATGGTGGCAGAGCTAGGAGGATTTTCCTTCAGTGTGGGAAACAGTTGAAATTTCCATGTGCCAAAGGAATAGGCTGATGTATGCTAAGCAGTTAGGAATCATTTAGCTGGCGTAAAATAAGGCCATGGTTAAAGCAGTTATTGCCATCCTGGCTCTTTTCCTATACATATCCAGTTGATTTGCATTAAAAGTTTGCACTGGTAACAGGATGAGTTGTGTATTATAAGAAACAGTGAGAATGTGGTATGTAGCCTGTATCGGAAACAGCACGGCCAGCGGGACCCGAGCAGTGATTGTGGCCCTGTGTTCAGCACTGGTGAGGCCGCACCTCTAATCCTGTGTTGAGTTTGGGCCCCTCACTCCAAGAAGGATGTTGAGGCTCTGGAGTGTGTCCAGAGAAGAGCAACGAAGCTGGTGAAGGGGCTGGAGAACAAGTGTTATGAGGAGCGTCTGAGAGAGCTGGGGTTGTTTAGCCTGGAGAAGAGGAGGCTGAGGGGAGACCTTATTGCTCTCTAAAACTGCCTGAAAGGAGGTTGTGGAGAGGTGGGCATTGGTCTCTTCTCCCAAGTGACAGGTGATAGTACGAGAGGGAGTGGCCTCACGCTGTGCCAGGGGAAGTTTAGATTGGACATTAGGAAAAATTTCTTCACGGAAAGGGTTCTCAAGCCCTGGCAGAGGCTGCCCAGGAAGGTGGCTGAGTCACCATCCGTGGAGGTGTTTAAAAAGCAGGTAGATGAGGTGCTTGGAGACATGATTTAGTAGCAGACAGGTGCAGTTTGGCTTGATGATCTCACAGGTCTTTTATTACCAAGCAGTTCTGTTGGTCTTGATGATCTCAAAGGTCTTTTTCATGGTGCTTCTGTGATTCTACGGTTACCTAAGCAGGCTCCAGTATAGCACTGTGTGGGTACAAGCAGCCAAAAAGCAGCACTGAAAGACACCTACAAGTAGTCAGTTTACAAAACATTTTGGTGTTGGGCAATAAAAAGGCTGACAGCCTGCCCTACAGTAAGTTTTCGATATATGCTTCCTTAATAAATTAAACATGCTTAAAGAACTGTAAGCCAATTATAAACAATGTATTTTAGAAATTTTATTACCATAAGTAGATCAACCAAAATTTTCCTTTTGCCTTTTCTTCAAAACATACCGCTCATCTTAGTTGTAGTGTATTTCAGAGCACTTAATCTTTTGTTTTAGCTGTTCTCCAATCTGTTCTGCCAATGAGAGGATTAATGAGATGTGAATTGTAATCTCCTTATTGATTTCCTAATTATTTTTCATAACCTAACTACAGCTTGTGATTTATGCTTCTTACTGATGGGGCAACAGCAATGAATAATCTGTATGTGTGTGCCCTGGAGCTGGTCAGGGATTTAGTTCTCCTTGGTTTGCAACCTCCGTCTGGTCTGGTGGTCTTTCCACATCCTTTGTACTGATATCTCTGGTCATACCACACCTTTTTAAATCTTCATTTACGTACAGTTGATTTCTGTAAATGAACTGGGTTTTATTTGGTTCAGGAGTGCGGATGTGCAGGAAATATTTAACGTTAACACCTTTTGCTGGTTTCATTCAAGAGTCTGTCTTGACCTTTATTTCCCAGAGCACTTCCACTAAACCTGCAGCTGCCACCCTGTCTGCGGCATCCGGGGATCTTGATCTGTTCACTGAGCAAACAACAAAATCTGAAGAGTCAGTGAAGAAACAACTCTCCAAAGACTCCATCTTATCGCTCTATGGCACAGGAACCATGCAGCAGCCAAATGCTCCGGGTAAATCGTTTTGTAGAGGTTTCTATGCAGTCCTGTTTTAAGCTTTACCTAGAAGACTTCTCTCCTCCCAGTACAGAACGGAGGGCTGGTACTCTGCTCCCTGTATTCAAATGGAGGGGTTTATTTTTACCATTTATAAAAATGAGAAAATTACTGAAATGAAACACAGAAGCTGAATAAAAATCCGGTATGGTTTTAATTTATTTATAGCTGTTCAAATTATCAAGTCTACAGTTTACAGAAAGATCTGTGAACTCAGCTTCTGCCGTCAAGACCATTGCTTGGGGCTGGAGTCTCCGCTGCCAGTGTCAGTACAGAGCTGTTGTGGTTTTGTTTTAGCTGCATTTGTATGGAAACAAAGCAATGAAAGCACTGTGGTTCAGCACAGGGGTTTGCCAGACTGGCTTTGGTAATTAACCTTTTGGTGCCGAGTCCCTTTGAGAGGTTTTAAACAATTTTTTACTTTTACCAGAAATTAAATGAGCAGCACTGCTGCACAGCTGCGCAAAATCATCCCTTAAAATTCTTCTGACTTATGGGGATGGAGGAGAAAATGACAAAAGACTTTGGCTGAAATCTCCCCTTCCTCCGGTACAGGTATGTTCATGGGATCGTCTTCTATGCCATTTACCACACAACCGTCAACTCATTTTCAAGGCTTTCCAGCCATGGGAGTTCCTGTGCCTGCAGCAACTGGGATGATGGGAAACATGATGGGACAATCGGTGCCAGTCATGGGACAGAGCACAGGTGTGATGGTAGGAATGGGAATGCCCAATGGATTTACTGGTGCTACACAAACTGGTGTGATGGGACTTCCTCAAAATGTCGTCGGACCTCAAGGTGGAATGGTGGGACAGATGGTCACGCCACAGAATAAGTATGGATTGCAGCAAACCCAACAAGCTCAATGGAACCTCTCTCAGGTAAAGACTTGCCTTTCCCAGGCAAGCGTTTTGGAAAAGGTCCTACTTTTCAGGTACAAAATGTTTGGCTCTAGGGGAAAAGTTGTGGGGTAGCCAGCGTACAGAGCTCGGGGCTGTGAGCTGCCCAGAGACACATGGAAAGAAAAAAATCTATTAATAACAAAATTAAAGCTTATTAATACATAAGCAGAGAATAAGTTCTGCCACAGTGGTCCAGACTTAGTTCTCTGTTTCTATAGCTACTCCTATCCTGGCACCTGAACCACCCAAGTAAAATTAAGCTTAGCTATAGCTGCACAATACTGATGTGTAAACACAGCCTTGTAACTAGAAGCAGAATTGAAGTGCCTGAGGGGAGCCATTAACAATTAATACTTTCATTTACAGGCTTCAGGATGTCAGTGGAATGTGTAGTGCTCTGCGCTCGGGCTCCTCCATTATTGATCTGGGGCATTTACATCCTGGTTTTTATTTCTTAAATGTGTTTAAAAGGTTTTCTAAAAGTGTTAGTGCATACTCAGTACTGGATGTCCATTGTCCGATGAAACGGCTTGAAAATCAGGTATTTAGGAGATTACTGGGAGGAGGGATACACATCTAAATGATTGCCTTGGAGTGTGGTGTGGATGCTGGCCACTGGTTTGTTTTTCATAATATTCTTTCAATGATAAGGACAATAGAACAATTCCATGCTGCCAACGCCAGTAATTCAGGAAAGGAACCTTAGTGACTTAGATTGGATTACATTAATTCTTACTGTTTTGCTCAGTCCTGTGGTGAACATTTATGAAGGTGAGCAGCGCTTTTACATGGATAAAACAGCCCCTTTTTGAAAACACAGGCTGTCATTCTGCTGCGAAAAGTATTTTTTACAAAGTGAGAATTTAAAACTGTCAAACCTATAAAGATCTGTGGCTGTGCTGTTAAGGGTCTTTTTTCAGGTATCTTAACTTAAAAAAGACCCATATCAGCTTTGAATTTAAAATCATGCTTCTAATCACATGAATATTAAGTTGGCCCATAGAACAAGCTCTTAACGGGTTTCTGCGCTCCTCACCCATCGTATACCATCAGCGTGCTGATAGCCCACGATCTGTAGGGGAGCTGCGATCTCATCTCTGGCTTCGGCCAACGGAGGAGAGCTTGCTGTCCTCGCCACAAGGGCCTGCCTTCGATATCTAGTCTGCTTCTTTAGAATTCTGATCGAGAAGGAGTTAACAGCTCGGGAAAGCGGGTTCTTATCACCTTTTTTTTTCATTTCCATGTCAGTGATGAGTTGCTTTTGCACATTTAGTAGTGGATTTGTTCGATTTTTGGATTAATAGTGGACAGGTATGGTTGGACCTGATGATCTCAAAGGTCTTTTCCAACCTGGCAGTTCTGTGATTCTGTACACACACAGGTGGAAGCACATGGTACTGAATTCTACCCTGAAATGTTAGGTTTGGATTTATTTAACAGGTTTTTTTTCACCAGCATTTCAGTTTCATTTTGCAGCCTATTATTGTTTGCTCACATTTACATGAAGTCAGTTTTTTACTCAATGCTGCCTCTAACTTGGATCTGATGTTGCTTATCCAACATCTCTATTAATTGATCCAAATGCTGCTCAGACTCATGAGGGGACACCTTTACTCTGTCTGTCCAGCTGTTTTTTTGCCTTGTCAATAAGCATTCATCTCTCAAAGAGGGTGAGGGAGAGAAACTTGAAGGATGTTTTACATTGAACACTGAAAATGACAGGGAAAGGATCAGATTTGTAGAAAGCACAAGTATTTTTGCACCATCCCTGAAGTGAATGTGCTGAACTTTGAACTCTTTTCCACCTTTAACTTGTTGTCTTTAATTTAATGTGAATGATTTCACTTTTTTTTTTTAAGCGATATCTTGAGTATATACGGTTACTTTTAGATAATACTCAGGTTTATAAATTCACCTCATTCTTTGTTGACTGCCACCTCAGTGACAACTTCTAGAAAAACTTGTGTATTCAAGATTTTGAGGTCTCCAAAGAAATATTGCTGGAACAAAACATCCACCTGGAGCTGCAAATGCAGACAAGGCTCTATGACTTGCTTTGCTGTTTCTTTACCACAGTTGCCACAATTTTCTTGGTTAGCTTTGAGACTTTAGAATCAAGCTCTCGCCAACAGAGCCACAGGAGATTCCCTCGCACTTTGTAAATTCACTAGTGGGGTGTTTATCCAGACCAGACATGAACACCCAGTGCTGCAGGAATCAGCTGGTGTGGAACTGTGATGGCTTGAGCAGAAACTGGTTCCCAAAACACTGCTGTCTTGAAAATGCTTGGAAACTTCTGTTGAGTCAGTTAAATGCTGGTTGTAGGGCAGCGCCCTTCAGTGGGATTGCTGAGCTGGAGGCACGGCTGGTTTGGGCTCGCAGTGCATCGGCACCGGCGCTAACTGGGCTGCTGTGTTTGCTTCACAGATGAATCAGCAAATGGCTGGAATGAATCTCAGCAGTTCCAGCAACGTGATGGGCTTTGGGCAGCCGCCCAGCACAGCGTCAGGATGGACTGGAAGCTCCTCTGGTCAGACTCTCAGCACGCAGCTGTGGAAATGAAAGTAGCGATAGGAGTCTCGCCCAGAAGAGCCACCTAACATTCCTTGTTCAGTGCATCTACTCTCGCTGTTCCTTCCATGTACATATTCTTTTTCTTTTTCCCCAGCTGTTCAGACTAAGAATATAACTGACTGACCGTGTTGTGGTCTATATTGATTTGATGTAGTGAAAAGCAGATCAAGAATACATTTACATGTCATTGGCAGCGTTTTCATACAATGCATATGATTTCATAGACCATATATTTAAGAAGATGCTTAACCACGTACTGATTTTTTTTCCCTCAAAATTCTAGATCAAATGTTTGCATATAAGGGACGTAGCTATCATGTTAGTAATATCCAAAACTATGAGCCCCGCCCCCCCCAAATTACCCAGTAATCCTGTAGAAGGTACTGTATGAACAAATGTTTAATCATATATAAATAGAATGTAAATGTATCACTGAGCAATGTTTTCTAGTGTATCAAACAAATTTCGTTTCATCATACATTTCACTGTGATGTCGTTATGGTGTGCGTAACAGGGAATCTAGTTATCGAAAGAAAGGTAAACCTGGATGTTACTGTAGTTCTACAAATCAATAAGTTTATTCTTTTAAAAATGAGCATTTGATCCGGTTGAGTTTCCTACGATAAAGTATCCGATCTGGCTCACGAGGCACGTATACAGTATTAATGCTGAGAACGAGCGGCACAATGTCTGTACAAGGCAACTCAATGTGAACAGATCTATTTTTCCTTGCAGAGATATCCAGGTTTATGACAGTGATTGTGTTTACATTTTATGGTGCCTCGTAATGATAAAATGTTATTTCCCTATATTAAAAGGATGAATCCAGAAATGATTGTGGGTGTTTATTTCGTTATTGTATGACCTAATTGACTGCTATTTCTTCAAGAAATCTACTTTTAATGAAGGAAAACATGTTCAGTTTGGAGGATCCATTTACGCAAATATCTAGATCAGTTCATGAGTTAAAATCGGTTCATAATTACACCATTAAGATGGATAAATACAAAAAGTATATACATAAATGATGATTCTGAAAATACTCCATCGCAACCATGTTTCTCTTTGATTCTTTTTACTATGTGGAAACAGCCTTAAAGCGAAGGTGTCAGTTTATGAAGACGAGAGCTCAGAAACGCATGCAAACAAGTTAGAACAAAGCACACCCACTGCATTTGCTTATGAGAGCATCTGACAACCTCCTTTTGTTTCCACAGCAGTCCATCAGGCAACTGTTTAAAGGTCTCGTGCAGAAGGATAGGCTGTTGTAACTGGCTGGATTTGAACACCTCCTGACACATCCATTGTGCTGTACTTCCTCTGTAACTGCGGCTCTGCGTCATACCTCAATATTGACTGTGTCCAGATGGTATTTGGGCTCATTAGCTAGATTTACTTTTTCTGTTCGTGTGTGCCATACAAGAACCTATAAAATAATGTTTGTGTTAGTACACTCGTCTCCAGAGATGGTACAAAAGTGTTGCAGTAAGTGGGGAAATCAGTACCTTTGTGCAGTTGTTTGCTTTTGGTTCCAGTTCCTCCACTGTTGTTATCTGTTTCAGGAAATCAGATTCTTGCATTCCTGGTTGAGAACCACGACGCTTGAATACGGCTTTTGGATGCGACAAAATCACTTGAAGACTCACAGCAAATCCTGGGGGTGGGGTGAAATGTTAGGAAAAACCTTTAGGCTTTACATTTCTGTGCAAGTTACACTTTACCATAGAAACGTCCCATGATCTTTTTAACAACATGTACACTTGTTTCTGCAGACAGACACTGTTTGGTAGGATTGTACATCCTACGTGGGTTTGGTTTGCCTTGAAGGTACAATCAGAATTTTTTAATTGCGCCATCTTTTCAACATGTTTAATCAATCTCGTCATGTAGAGAAATCTGCTTTTTGTCTGAAAAGCCAGGTGCTGCAAAGAGCTTGGACTGGCCTTCCTCTCTACCTCTAATTAAGAAATAAAACTAAATTTTAAGTAAAATAAAATGTATGGTATTTATACTGTACAAACACTTCTAGGTTTAAAGGTGCCAGTCAGAAAAAAAGCTTAGAATGTTACTTCTAACAGCTGTGGGGTTTTGAGATTTTCACCCTTCAGAGAGTTTTAATGTTGTTGCTGATGAAAGGCAAATCCTATTAACGCTCTGCCTTGCCCACCATGTAGCGCTTGTGGGCGGGTGGATGGCTTCGATGAGCAGTGATGTGCGGGGCTGCCTGCGGCTGATGTGGGCGTTGGGCTGCACAGCTGAGAGCTCTGTCAGTGCCGGTGCCTCTCTTTGCACCGCGTTCCCCTCACAACAAGCATTTGGTCTCACAAAACGAGATCGCAAACTGAGAAATCACAGGTTTGAACAAACTCGCCCTCTCATGGATCTCCAATTTGCCATTATTTCTAGAACTCCCCCGTTTCATTGAGCAAGGCTCAGTCACAGGTAGGCTTTTTTAAGTGTGACTCAACTCGACTGATAGATTTGTAAAGAGAAATTACGGTTGTAGCTCCTGATGCCTAATTGCCAAGCCTACCAACGAAACCCTTTTCCCGTCGGTTCAGTGTGTTTCCACTGTCCCTTTATGACAGAAATCGTAACAGTTTTAACATCTGTTTTGCAAAACTGCAAGAACATTTGATTCTAAAGACAGTATTAATTTTTTTTTTCAATTTAAAAACCAGTGTAACATTCTCTAATGGAACAGCAATCTGTTCACTTTTTTACTAGAATTACCTTGCTACTATGTTTTCCCTCAAGCAATCTGTGGCTTTTATGGGAGCCTTTTTAAGAGGAAAATGTAAGGAAGTAAATGCTACCTCACATGTAAAGAAGGCACTCTGAAACCACTTTCATTGTGCTCTTGCTTACAAGCACAGGAAGATACCAGAAGGCTACATATATATATATATTTAAGTAACGACTTGGATGCTGCACATGAAGACCATGGGCTGGATGTAAACTGAGGCCCCCAGTTCACTGATGGATACAGTTGCAGAAAATGTGTTTAACTTAATACAGTATATCCTGGCTAAGATAAGGTGTCTGGATAGAAAGGGCTTATCCACACCGTAGAGTCCTCTAATGAATAAAAGACTTCCTGGAGGTGTAAGAGTGTGAGACTGTAGCCTGTCCTCTCTCCATGGTTAAGCTCTGCAGCTCCTGCTCCGCAGGGTGCGCTGCCTGCTAGCAGCAGTGCTGGGATCCGGCTGCTCTCAGCTGCAGCTGCTGGGTTTAGGCAAGCGGTACCAGGGTTCTCCTGGGAGTTTGGACTTTTCTTCCCAGGTAGGGGTTTATCTCTGGCAGGCTACAGCTATTACTGCTTCCTACCTCTTGGAGCGTGGCTAGGAGGGAGCATGAGGTGGCTCCATCCCAGTGCTTTTGTAGCCAAATGTGATCATTTGTGAAGAGCTGAGGTTGAGGGTTTCAGCTCCCTGGGCATGAGACGGCTGCGGTGCACACAGCACTCTGCACCTTGGACCGTGACTGTAGACTTAACTCCTGATGAACAAATCGTCCTGGTTCAGCTCAGTACTTTTGGTCAGGGTTTTTGTTCTCCCCTTAAACAGATTAAACAATGTAAATTTTTGGTGCAACTGGGCTTCCCCTGTGGTTGATATTTTGGGCACACAAAAAATGCTTGCAGGGGAAGGCATTGTTGGAACCCTGATCAGCTTGTGAGCTGCTGTTTCTTTTTAAAAAGATTTAAGATTTAATTGTGAAGATTTAAGCTCATCATCCATGAAAGAGAAAATGAAGTAAACACCAAAATCAGTGAGTGTAGTGTCCTAGTTTTCAGAGTGTAGAAGGAATCCATTCTAAGCAGAAGAGGCAACAGATTTTCTGCTGCTTATCTTTGCATGTCTCAGCTTGGCTCCCTGGCCCCCGTAGCCCATACTTATCCATATGGTAATTTCTCCTAGGTTCTCCTGTTGCAAAGCTTGCTCCTCTGTTGAGAAAACTGGATTAAGTTCTGAGGATGGATTTCTCCCATGCACAGACATTGAGATGCGCCAAGCCCCCTGTGTGGAACATGTGTCCTTGCTATCACGCCACTGCAAACCGCTGCTAGGGGGCTATAAAAAAATCCCACGTTTTCAGGTATCAAATAAAAATTGCATTATTAAGCTGAATGTTGTATGTGGCAAGGACATGGCCTGCTGTGCACTGACTGGCGTTTCCTTGATCACTGGTCATGCAAGCTTTGGTTCTTAAAAGAATCTAATAAAGCAGCAACTTGGAAAAAAATTATTCAAGAAGACTTATCTTTAACTTCACAGGTTTTTACATTCTGTATTTCTCTAGATGGACTGGAGGGAAAACCATTTTCTAGTGACAACTTTCAGTTGACTTTTTGCCATAGACAGATCATTTTGGCATCAAAAGGAGAGGAGATGGCTCAGGTTATGAGGAGACTGGCACTACTTCAACTTCTATGCCAAATAGGGATTAATCTGGGATTACTGTCTCCTGTGTAGGATAACAGAACAGTGCTACATGCATACAATTCTTTTACTTGATTGTTATTCCTACAAGGTCATATTGAGCTTAAAATCACATGAAATGCCACAGGGTACTCTCGAAGCTGGAGTGTGAAGAGGTGTTTAGGTTTTATGTGTTTAATGCAAGACTGTAAATTCGATCTAATTGGCTGAAGAGGCACCAAGATAAGAATTAATTTGTTAGAGGACAAGATACCTGGGAGACATGGCAAAGATTACATCTGTGCTTCTTTCTATGGAAGCTATTCCTCTTAATTCGCACTTTGACTTGTGCTAGATCAATGGCTTCTGTTAAAAGGCAGAAACACTTTTCTCCATCCAGTTAGACTGAGATGGTCTTTAAAGATTTTGTTGCCGTGATTAATGCTTTTGCTTCCTGAATGCTCCAGGTAGGACAGTAGCTGAAAGCAAGCTGGAAACTGAGAGGGTTTCTCATTTCTGGAGTACATAAATGTTAATGGTTAGTGCTGATCTTAGAATCATTGAATGGTCTGGGTTGGAAGTGACACTAAAGCCCATCCAGTTCCAACCCCCCTGCCATGGGCAGGGACACCCTTCCACCAGCCAAGGCTGCTGAAGGCCCTATCCAACCTGGTTTTGAACAGCTCCAGGGATGGGGCAGCCACAACTTCCCTGGGCAACCCGTGCCAGTGCCTCACCACTCTTACTGGGAAGAATTTCCTGCTTATGTCTAGTCTAAATCTTCCCCTCTTATAGCCATTCCCCCTCTTCCTATCACTCCATGCCCTTGTAAAAAGTCCCTCCCCAGCTTTCTTGTAGCCCCTTCATAGGTACTGGAAGGTCGCTATAAGGTCTCCCTCAGAGCCTTCTCTTCTCCAGGTTCAACAACCCCAACTATCTCAGCCCGTCCTTATAGCAGAGGTGCTCCAACCCTTGGATCATCTTTGTAGCCCTTCTCTGGACCTGCTGCAACAGCTCCGCATCCTTCTTATGTTGAGGATTCCAAAACTGGACACAATACTCCAGGTGAAGTCTTGCAAGAGAGGAATAGAGGGGCAGAATCACCTCCCTCGACCTGCTGGCTATGCTTTTGATGCAGCCCAGCATACAGTTGGCCTTCTGGGCTGTGAGCACACATTGTTGGCTCATGTCAAGCTTCTCATCAATCGGATGTTGGAATGGATATACTGGTTTCTACACAGTTCAAGCTACTCCCTTGGGCTTGTTGAACACGCTCTGGTTGGGCATCGGCTTCCTTCAAGTTAGCTTCTCCCCATGACAAACTGAGTTGCAATAAAGTTGAGATGCTGAACAAGAGTATGTGTAGTTCAGAATAAAGGCATCAAGTGGCAGTTAATTCACCATGAATGAGGCTCTCCGTTTCTAACTCAACATTTAAAATAGCTGTTACCAGCTGGTCTGGGGTTTCTTTCACGTTTCTACCATAACCACTCAAATTTTTTGTTTTGGTTTGTACTCCTGACTTCCAGCAGTGGCTCTTTACGATTTAGACAAAATGTGCCATGTTTGCAGTGTTTTTCTCATGGAACTGTAAGAAAGGTAAGATGTACTAAAGATCTCGTAACTATAGCAAAATCCAAAAAAAAGGTGGTTGCTCAGGCCCTGCCAAGGAAGCTTGGAAAATGTGGATGAGCTCTGGGCCACAAGTCCAAAACCTGCTTGCCCAGTGATTCACAGGCACAGATCAATCTCTAGGACTGAAGCAGCTCCTGGAATGCTAATGTAAAGTATGCACAAGTTTTCCTTGACCAATCTTAACATTAGGAGAATCATGATCTAACTTACGGGTGGTCAAAATCTCTGGCACTGGGAACAAGCTAAAAGTAAATCAGTAACAGGATCACTTAATAAAGATTCTAAATCAGGTGTAACATAAACAGCACAGTGCCTACCTCGCAATCAATGGTCACTTTTTGCTTATAAGCACCCAATTCTCTCCCTTTCCTTCCGTGAGGGCAAGGAACTCTGTGTTAAACCCTAGAACCCATCTACAGTTATAACTGAGGCAGAACTTAGAAAACACCAGAACTAATTCATATGCTGTGTTGGCTGCCAAACAAGAAGCAACACAGAAAACAGCTCCTCTGCTTTCTGAATGTGCTTTAGCAATAGAGAATAGTGATGACAACCACAAAGTTTTCAAAGGAAATAACCCCTGTTTACTGAACTGATCTAACGTGACTGCCGTGTGCGAGTACACTTCAAAGCAGAATCAAGGGAAGCTGGCCAGCTAGGATGTTTGAGCTGATCCCAGTGAGACCAGCAGGACCCGTCTCCATTTGCTGTACATCTGAATCTGACCCTGTATCTTGACATCTAGAATAAGCAGTTTATGCACTTAAACACAAGAACGCACTTCCCCTGAACAGCCAGAAGTTAAACCAGTGGTCCCAAACCTTTTAAATAGTCATCCTTTCTGTACCCAGGCTCATGATCAAATTCTTTTCCCAATTGCCAGAAAACAGATGGTTTTGTAAACCAAAAAAGCCCCCTTGCCAGTGCCCTAGAAATCGGAACAGTAATTATAAGCAGTGACAGACTGCTGGGCAGTTTAATACATGCACAATTTTTTTGCATGGTAATATTTTCAGAAGAGATCCCTGATCTTCCTTATGTGCAGTGTAAGGTGTAAAGACCTCAGTTGTTGATATATGTGGTGCCAGTAGAAGGAGGAATGCCAGTGATGCACTGCAGAAGGGACTTCTGTCTGTTAGCAAGTCCTCCAAGACCCCAAGGGTGTGTTGGAGGACCAGGGGGTTGACTAGAGGGGAAAACTGAGTCCTAACGCACTGTACCTGGTCAGAACCTGTTCAGCTCTGAATTTACAGGTGTTGTTTGTGCCCTTCCATCCTATTCCTGAGGGGAATGAAGATGCAAACTTAACATAATTTTTTTACCAGCTTACACAGCATGCATTTCTGTCCTTGCTGAAATTAAAAATTTAATTTATTTCTTCAGTTATTTTTTGATAATTTAATAAAAGTTCCTCACAATGTCGTAACTCCTTGTGCGTGGATCTGCAATCACTTCCTATGCTCTCAACGCTTGCATCTTTGTCTCTCCAACCCTCCCTTCCATGACTCTGGTGAAAGCACAAGCAGATAATCTTCCTAATGGAGCTGCTCTTCGCTCATGGCAGCAACTGCAAAGTGTAAAAAACTTATGAACTTTCTATGTATCTTCATGTCTGCGTAAAGGCTTTTTGCTTCCAGCTAATGAATTATAAACCATGCTGTCATCTTTGTAATGCCCACACTTAATCACCTCTACAGCACAGCTATCAATGTGGCACGTGGACAACAGGCGGGTGATACGAGACAGCCAGCACAGCTTCACCAAGGGCACATCCTGCCTAACCAGCGTAGTGGCCTTCTATGATGAAGTGACCACATCAGTGGACAAAGGAAGAGCTGTGGGTGTCATCTATAAAGGCCTTTCACATAAGGGCCCACAACACCCTTCTCTCTAAATTGGAGAGATGCAGATTTGATGGGCAGAGTATTTGATGGATCAGGAATTGGTTGGATGGAGACATGCAGAGGATAGCGGTCAATGGCTCTATGTCCCAATGGAGACTGGTGACAAGTGCTGTTCGTCAGAGGTCCGTATTGGAACCAGTACTGTTTAATATCTTTATCATGCCATGGACAGTGGAACAGACTACACCAAGCTTAGTGGTGCAGTTCCCATGCCTGAGGGATGGGATACCATCCACAGGGACCTGGACAAGCTTGAGAAGTGGGCCCATGTGAACCTCATGATATTCAACAAAGCCAAACGCAAGGTCCTGCACCTGGGCCAGGGCCATTGATACAGGCTGGTGGATACAGGATGATGGGATTGAGAGCAGCCCTGCTGAGAAGGACTTGAGGGTGATGATAGATGAAAACTGGACATGAGCCAGCAATGTATGCTCGCAGCCCAGAAAGCCAATTGTACCCTGGGTTGCATCAAAGCATGGCCAGCAGATTGAAGGAGGTGATTCTGTCCCTCTACTCTTCTCTCATAAGACTCCACCTGGCATACTACATTCAGTTCTGGAGCCCTCAGCACAGGAAGGACGTGGACCTGTTGGAGCAGGTCCAGAGGAGAGCCAGAAAACTGATCGGTCAGATGGAACACCTCACCTACAAGGACAGGCTGAGAGAGTAGGAGTTGCTCAGCCCGGAGAAAAGAAGGCTCCAAAGAGACCTTACTGTGGCTTTTTGATTCTTAAAGAGGGCCTATGAGGAAGATGGGGACAAATGTTTTAGCAGGGCCTGCAGCATTAGGACAAGGGGTGATGGTTTTAAGCTAAAAGAGCGCAGATTCAAACTGGATATAAGTAAAAGACTGTTTACACTGAAAGTGGTGAAACACTGGAACAGGTTGCCTAGAGAGGTGGTAGATGTCCAATCCCTGGAAACATTCAAGGTCAGGTTGGACAGGGCACTGAGCAGCCTGATCTAGTGGAAGATGTCCCTGCTCACTGCCGAGGGGTCGGACTCAATGACCTTTGAGGATCCCTTCTAACCCAAACCACTCTATGACTATGCATCTATAAATTCACAGGCAGAGGCTGTTCAAATGCACAGATGCAGTCCTGAACAGGCTGCATGGATTTAGGGATTGACATACCTAGTTCTGCCCTGAGGAATGCCTCTACCTAGACACTCCAATATTTATTTTCATGCCAGGTAATACTACTCCCTCAAAATGCTTCTACAGTGCAAAAGAAAATAACCACCTGTTGATGTTTCTGTCCTTGAGGTGCTAACGACTATTAGTTCTCCTATTACACTTTTTAACCAACTGTACTGTAAATACTATACACATTTTTCATCAAATGTTTGAATCCACATAAAAATATTCTGTTGAAATGAGAAAGCACTGTCCTTTTCCCACTCCCTAAACATAAGGGTATTAGAAAATAGCTGGCTATTTCTACCCCATTCTTGCCCTGGTATCCCTACTTTTTCCCTTCCCTCTCTTTCCTGAATACAGAATATCCAAGTATCGTACCATTTGCTGGGAAACCAGCTGCTGGGAAACCAGCTGCTGCCACATAAAAAGTCAGATTTCTGCACAGTGGTGATTCATGTGACAGTCAGAATACATACAAACAGTTGTCTAAGCATGGACTAACAGCAAGACAGAGCTATGTGGTGTGCTAACTTCACAGCAGAAGATTGATTAGATCTACTTTGAAGCTTTTCTGACTTTATCTACTAGGCTATAGCTGTCAGTGATTTTTTTTCACCTAAGCCCAATGTTTCAAACCATATCCATCTACAGTTACCACCATCCTTCCAAATAACCAATAAAAAAAAATGAATAATTTCATGATAAAGTAACATTTTGCAACAGTAGGTCTCAGAAAGGTCTGCATTTAGATGGCCTAGTAGAGACTCTGATGACAACAAGAGGCAGAAGCTCCTTGCAGAAATTAATTGGATGAATTAGTTTACTAGTAACTTGTTTCAAACAAACAAGTTATTCAACATAAAAACCAAGTTGCCACATAAAATTAAAACCAAGAGAAAGTATGTTCAGTTATCACCGAGCAGCAACTTAATTAGATGAGACATGCGAGCTAAGACTTCTAGGATATTTAGTGCTGAAGGGCTATGTACAACAGCTGCACTTCAGAAAGTGCACTTACACAGATATCAGTTTCAGTCCCACTCCTAAAAAAATATAAGAATAGTTAATATGAGAAACATTCACATATCATGGAAGTTGGTGCTTACCTGCCATGTCAATTGCGAAGGGCCTGTCAGCTCTCCAGCCAGTGTACCAGCCAACGACTTTGCCATTTTCCACAACCGGACGCTCATACCGCCGTCCTCCAACCAGTCCCACAGGCCAAACTGACACTTTGCGGGTTGTGCGCATCTGCAAAAGGCAGGCACAGCGTGACTGCATGCACATTTTCCTGGTAGGCTCTTTTTGTAAGCGTTGGTGGAAAGCCTACACGTTAATCATCAAGACTAGGTATTCAAAAGCAATGCTAGCTTACAGACTTCAGCCCAACAGAGCTGAAGTTTTTGAAAGCTGCATGTGCCCACTCATTTTCTGCAATATCTCCAGTTCTCTAGCCCATAGACACCTCAATTCTTCTGAAAATATCCTATTCATATAACTTTTTATAACAAAAACTTTAAAACCCATGAAAAAACCAGTATTTGCTTTCTTGTTTGTTGGGGTTTTCAAAGATGTACTAGATCTTTTTTTATCTACAGGACTACAGCAGTCTTGCAGGAGAATTATTTCTATAGACTGCTTACATATCGTACAAGCCCTGTGAGAAAGCATATTATAATAATGATTAACAAACATACACTTTAATTAAGTCAAGTACAGTTAATTGGAGACTGGTAACAAATACACTGAGTGCAGGAAATTGTGAAGCACTGCATTTCCCTTACCTTCAACGTACTGGACTCATACTATAGATGCAAAGGCTCACAAAAAATTATTAAGTTTGAGCCAAGCCTTTTAACTTCTACATTTTCTATCGAAAAGCTCTACTAAGTTTCTGAGAAGGACAGTGACCAGGTCAGGCAGGATGCTGCTGCAAGTTTGCTGTTGGTAATGGGAGTTTTTCCCAATGGTTTAAAGTAATCAAGTGTAATTCTGGAAATGTGCTCCTCATCTGACCTTGAGGAACCTATAGATACTAAAAAGTCACTATCAAAAAGCATGCGTGACTGGGATTCGGTGAATTGAGTTCACTGGTCAGTAGACCATTCTCTTTGGTAGACAGGAGGTAACATGGCACAAACCTGATGCACTGCTCCCAGTGGGCAAATCACTGCCAGTCTGGTGTGAGAACTCGAGAAGATGAGTGCACAGACACAGCAGCTTGCACAATGTAACCACACTGACTCAAAAGCCACTGTTTTAATTACTGTGTTTAATTGTGGTCCTACTTAAGCAAGTATTAAACTATTTCAGTGTAACGTGGGCTTAATCCGATCAATTTTTAAAACACTGTCTTGAAAAAAATCTCTTGTCTTCTAAGTGTAGTTGAGGCCTATTCCTTAGGGAAAAGTTATCCCTTTCTCCTTCCAAGCACTCCTCTTAGAAAAAACAAACACAGTTTTACTTATTTGTAACTGCAGTCCCTATTCAATAGATTTTGAAGTAAAAGACAACCTTGGTTAAATATTAAACACTTCCCTCTCTTTCTGCGAAGGTGAAAGATTTATCATGCATATCATTTAGACTCCCAGGAGACGCACCAGAAAAAAACAAAGACATCACATCATTTCGCGTTTCTAAGCTAGACACGTTAGCAGATTCTTAGGAGTGCTTTCACATAGGGGAGGCATAAAATGCATATTTAAAAATCCACAAATAAGTATGTACTCACAGAAGAGAGGCAAGCACCTTCTTGCCCTCTGATTCTTTGGGTATCTAAAAATTTGCATAGCAAAATCATCCCACTTCCACCATAAGAACTGCTGCATAAGTCAGACCATCTCATTCAGCAGCAGCCCACGCTGTGAGAGAACAAGGTATGTGTGCATGTAGTTTGCAATACAGGGATTTCTCGTAATAAGGATTCTATCCAAACTGTTGACTATTTAATTTCCGGTGAGAGATTGCCATGAATCCCTCCACAGGTTATCGTTAAACATGATTGTAACTGCTCTCCCTGCTTAAGACTATTTTTCCCATTTCTCACACTCTTCCATTTATGAAATTGTGTATATTTTTCTAACACTATTTATATTAACATACAAACACATCAGACATGGACACAGGGCATCATGCTGTTGGGCTTGTCTACACAGCCAAGTTTCAAATAGGTTTCCAAGGGCACGATCAAGCCTCATACACCAAATGGTGCTACACCAGTGTTAACCACAGGACAAACACAGACACCCACTAATTTTTATGTTGCCATTAATACCTACTGGAGGGTATGGATACCCGGAAAAACTACCAGTATACTGACTTACGGCATTTTACGGCCCATGCCCTGCCTTTTCCCCAGTGAGTATTTGGGCACCTGTACTGCACAATGAGCCAGATCACACGAGACTTCTCAATTGGGTCAACAGCAGTCACAGCATTTATGCCAGCAGAACCAGACTGAGTTACAGTAATACTTTACCATACACAATACGTAGGAAAATATCATCAATGAAAAGTATTTTACTGACCTCATGAAGCCAGCATAAAATGACCAAAGAAGTTTTAATTATTACAATTTCAGGTCCATTTCAGCACCTGAGTTAAGTCAGTAAAGCCACCACACATCAGAAGGAAGTAAGCTCTCTATTTCATCCTTGGGTGATTATCTTTATTCTCATAGGTTACAGTTCTGAAGAATGAAATAAGCAGTTGTCAAGAATCCAGCAATCCCTTTAAGTACAAACTGAATGAGCACATCTAGACAGGTATTTATGCTAATTCTGAAAAACCTTACAGCCCCAGGATATGCTAGGCAGATGAAAGTAGGAATATTTCTTTTAATCGTCTGAGAATAGCATTACTGCATTTAACATATGGATGCGTTAAGGCTGCATTTATGTATGATGAGGAAGAAGCTATTATTTGGATTAAAAGGCCAGCTTGCATCTATAATTAGGTGCTGCTCATCACTGGGACACAAAAAGGTTATTCAAAAACATGTTAATTCTAAAAAGCTTTATTGTTGTGGGTCAAAGAACTGCGCAAATCCCATAACTTACAAGCAGCTTGCTAAATTATTCTTCTGTCTGTCATTTTAATATGTGATAGCACATGCTGTCTTAATACTCAGCATTTTAAGTCCTAGCAGCTAACAGGAATGGTATTCATCTCACTTACACTTAGGACTCCCGAGTTCAGCATCTGGACTATGGCTAATAAACAGAGATAGGAACATATTGGCATGCTTCATCCTGCCTTGCTTAGACAGCTATCTGAAGGTAGGATGAATCTCCCTCTGGAAATGCTCTGTCCTCTATTTTATTTTTTATTATTTGAAAGAGGGTTATGGGCATAGCAGGAGATGATGTAGTGGATAGGCAAAGTTCAAAAAAGGACTATGTAAGATGGCAGAACAAACCCAAATGAAGCAGGAGGGGACACAAGTGGGAAGGAGTGGGCAAGGAAATGATTGGAGAAAGAAGTAACAGCTGACCAAAGAAATTCTAGCGAGGGGATGGGCATTTAACAGTACATAGAATAGCAAGAGAAAAACCAGTAAAGATTAACAAGTGAAAATGCAGAAAATGTAACCAAGCAATAAAAGAGAGAGTGATAAAAGCGCTGCCAAAAATAGCATCTCATTAGTCAATCAAGAAAAACTGCCTAATAGAATGCTCTGAACTAATGGATAAGGAAGACACCAAACCAGTAACAAAAATATAAAAGCCCAAGGGGAACGAAGGAAAATGACAGACAGAAGGAAACACGGCCATACTTCCTACAGTGAAAAGGGTTCCAGGCTGGAACCACCATCCTAGTGTTTCTGCTGACTGGTGTTGACACATTTCTATGCGGGATTCAAAGCTCTCAGCAAATGCAAACTTGGCTGCCACACACAGTAAGGTTTTTTCCTGTCCCTGTTTGCTCCCACTTCAACCTCTGCGTAACTTATGATCTGTACTGGTCAGACTCTAGGTTATCATCCAGGCTCACCCCTCCTTCCCAGCAAGACTCAAGCAGATTTCTATGCAAAATTCTAAGTTACTGTTACCCAAGATGGATCTAGAGCTCCTTCCCTACAACTCTTCCACACAGGAAAATGTTAAGAGTTAAAGCACAGCACACAGCCAGGTTCCCTATCAGTTCTCAGACAGGCATCTTGCATTGCTCAAGTCATTTAAAGCCAAATTCTGCTTCAACAAAACTTACATGACTGCACTACAAGCCAGAGGGACAGCTCAGCTGCAACGAGGCTATGCCCATTTACTTAGGCATTAAATGGAGCTTTTGCCCCTGCTTATTGTTGCTTCAAATGAGATGCTGAGACAGAGGAAATCTGTGCCAGTAGTTTTTGCGGTTCAGGGACTGTGACGCTCAGCAGACAGTAATTTCAAAAATCAAGTCTGTTGTCAGTAAACTTGACTATAAAGGCTATATCTAAACAGGAAAATTTGTAGAAAGGGTGTACAAATGAAAAAAAAAAAGTCAACCATTGATCTAGTTTGCTCCGCAACCCTCACAGGTGACCTGATTTAGTGCTTCACAATACTATTAGAAAGGTTTTTTCCAAACATCCACCTTAAACCTCCTATGCCGATTTGTACTCAACCTACACTGCAGAGCAAGGATAGATTAATTCACCATTTCTCAAGCAACACTTTAAATATTTGATACAATGATTAATGCTTCTAAATTATAACAGCATCCTTGGACACAAATATCAATACTGCTTCCCTACAGGAGAAAACCAAACTGAATTTAACTAAAGGAGCTCGGAACCAATTTCTCTGAGTGGGGAAGACTTCCAGAACAGTTGCTGTTTGTCTTTCCTTTTTGCCCTTCTACTTAGTAATTCTTTTTCTTATCCTCCTCTCTATTATTCTACTAGGTTATGTTGACTGTACCTCTGAAGAGCTGTTGACCATGTGTAATTAATTTCACAGTAACAGTATTGGTTTCAAAGGTGAAAAAGGAAAGCTGTCCAAGTGCAGACACAGACAGGAACTGATAATTTGTAACCCAACGTCCTTAGCCTGGATGAACCTACTTCAAAAACCTTTTTTGATAGCTCAAAAATGAGGGAAAACAGTTATTTCATTGTTTCTCTACCAGACTTTCTAATCCCACCTCTTTAGCACAAGTATTACATGCCTACATGCAAGGAGAATGTCAGTGTGCATTTAAAATCTGTCATGTATTCCTGTATTATTTATATACTATAAAGGTATTTAATGGACTGCTAACTCATATTTAAATATTTTTATTATGAAGAAAACTAACAACAGGTAGTATTTAATTCCATTTAGACTCCTGAATGTCTTTTTTAAGACTATAGCAAAAATTCAGTTTTTCCAGACAGCTCCGAGACATACAATAAAAGACCTCCATGTTTTCAAAGATGAACAGATTCGCTTATGCTACTTTTACATCTTTTGCATAAATATAGCCATTAAAAATACAGTGTATAAAGATGAGGATAGTTATGTAAAAGTTACTGATGGAGCACTAAACCTTCTCTAATCAAAGCTGGAACAAACAGCAAATATTTAACTCTTCCATAATGTCTTTTCTGAGTTGCTCTCAAAATATTTTACAAAGACGATCACGGAAAAACTGAAGCCTGTATGACATGCAATACCTGCAAGTATTTCTGTTGTATGTCTAAATCCAGAAGATTTATTGGCGGGGGCGGGAGGGCTACAAACTCTTAAGAGCCAATAGAATATCTTCTACCTTCATACATACTTTGTGGGAGAATGAAGGGCAGAGGCATAAGAGAACATTTTCAGTCTGAATCACTCATGCAACTTGCCTCCTGCTCCACAGTATCACTATGGAAATGCCTCGCTGGACAGCCCTAGTCTTCAATGAGAAGGCCACGTTCATTAGCCAAGACAAAATATTTCTTGTTTTCCCTCTGTTCTTCATGAACCTTTGCTCTCATCTGGCTGATCTGAGGATGAGCCTACCTAGACAATTTAGGCCACTACATAAGCACCTTCAAAATATTAGAGAATTTTTATTTAATTTGATTTTTAAGTTACTCCTGCAATGAGCAATTCAGCTGACTGTGCTCCTCACTGATCAGATTCTTACCTTCTCTGTGTCTCCATCAGTCTTGAGTCACCTGTAAAGCCTACCTCAACTTCAGCAGAAGGGCTTTAGCTCTCTCTCCTCCTAACTCCTTTCCAGCTTCAACTCAACCATCACAGCCATGGCATTCCTGTGCTAGCAACAGCTAGAGAAAACTGAATTCTGGTCCGCAACTCAGTGGGCAACAGGGCTAACTACTAAGCTATTAAACAAAAGTTTGGGCATTTTTTCCTTTAGAAGTGACAACAGATGTTGTGATTTACTTTGAAATCCATGCAAGGCTGTATTCAGATTTCGCCATTTGGTGTGTGTTCCCCTTAGAAGACCTCATCTGAAAACCCCCAGCTTGCACTGAGACAGTGGGAAATGCCACACCGGCACACTGGGCACCTAGCAAACCTTGCTGCAGAATTTTAGATACAAGCATTTTAATTCCACGTACATTTCAGTTTAGGTGTCTGAGCACAACAGAAGTCAAGGGTACAGATACAATCTAAGCAGGAATCTCTAAAAGTCAATTTCTAAATGCAGCAAGCTCACAGGGATTACAATGTTTACTTACTCCTGTTCTTTGTACTCCTTAGGCAGCTCACCCCTCGACCTCAAAGGTTTCAGAGCAGCCTGCATAATCAACATTAGAGTCGACTTCTAACACCAGTTCCTCCAGCTTATATAGGTAACCATCCATACATTGACCAGGGAAGTGGGAGCCTTTGGCTAACTGAAATACAGAAAGGGCAGAGCAAATGACCACAATGTAGAAACACATGAAGTAAGTAAAGAGTTAAAGGAAGTGGAACTTAGCTATGTCTGTCTTCGGTTTCCACTGCATAGCCTGATCTTGTTTTTAAAATCTATGAAAGGGGAATGCCAGCTTTATCTAAAGTTTTTTTTCTGGAAGTCTAAGAAAATAAAACTGGCAGTTGCTAGGCACTGGTCACGATTTTACAATAACTTGCATTCAGAAATAAGATGAAGAACAAATGCAACAGAAACTATAACAGAATCACTCCAAAAAAGAAGAGTCCACAGTGAAAAACAGAAGTTATGATGATTCATGTAGAAACACCGGTAAAGCATATCAAATACAGTAGCTGGGATTTCAGGCCTCTCAGTGGCTTTGTTATGAACGCAGGCTGATGTTCAACTGATGAAAGATATTGTCAGAAAGCAGACTGTTGGTTTTGATGGCAAGGTGCAGATGGACACCTCCAGATGAACAGATCATGCCTGAACAGGAAAAATAAATTATTTTCAAGGTCTGGATCTCAAAAAAAAAAAAAAAAAAAGTGACAAAATACACTGGGCCAGGACCACGAGCATTAAACTAAAAGCATGATTTTTCACCTGACCATCATTACAATCCGAAGAGGAAAGAGTTGGGAATAACTTAAAGGCCACACCCCCACTCCTGGGAATATTTCTTCATCACTGCTGACCCTGCTTAGGATTGTAAAAAAATTCACAAGCTCTGAACCAACTGGAGCGAAGGTGAGCCTTCCTAAGGAAATGCTCAGCTGAGCTAATGCTGGGTACACTGCAGCAGCATAAAGACAGACCAGGCTTTCTACTCTGTCCCGTCCAACTTTGAGGACACAGCTTTGTCAGTTACAAACTAAGCTCTACACACACATGCTACCATATGTCTTACAAAATAATAACAATCATAAACAACATCAGAAGGTCTCAAATTTACTACAGATGATGACGTTTTCCAGCAGAATACTACTGTAAAGCTTGGGGGTAAGGGGGGCGATGTTCCCGACTTCCATGAAACACATTTTGCCTAGGTCTACTGGGCCCAGCTAACTCCATATAAAATGTAAGATACAGATTCTTATAAGTGCCAGACAGCAATACTTTGGACAGATTAGATTTTCCTCATCAAAAGCTCTCAGAAGTGTCCCATGGTATCTCATGTCGAAGCATGTTCCTTTTGATCATGCCATTATCGTTTATGCACCTCCACTCACAGTAAAGCCTTTGGTGATTTTGCTTTGTTAAAAGGGCTCCGCCTTCTGAAAAGGCGGAGGAAACCCACAGCAAGGAGCTCCTTTAAATGTAACTCTTCACTGGTGTGCAGTTCCCTGGCACACCTTCTGCTCCATAGTAATACTTTTCCAACATCTGAACAAAACACATCCCTAACGCCAATGCTTCTCTGATGTTAGTTTTACAGTCCTAACCAGCACTGTTTCCCACCCCTCCCACTCCTAAGCCCTCACTGTTGTTACTAAAACCAACTTCGACTCAAAAGAAAGCCATGACAAAGACTACAGACCTACGTAACCCAGCAAATGCACATTAACTGCTTGAGGGCAGATGCTAGCAGACATTTCTGCTGGCAGTTTGGGACCCACATGTCCCCAGGCCCATGTCAGTGACATATTGAAGGTCACCCAGCTAGCACAGCATGGTGGTAGGACCAGTATGCAGAGCGCCTGTCCATCCCTCTACATTTATCCTGCACTCTCCAGTGAGGAGACTACAGTTTATCAGACTTCCATTGGGATTATGCGACTGCAAGTCTGGAGAATTGTTCCTGGCAGGTTAACAAACTGAAAAAAACCTCCCTCCCAGGTATACTTACTGTCACTTTCATGACAGGAATTACTACCAGATTTCATCTGCACACGATGTGTTCTGAAGCTTTCTTTTCATGCTTGGAGAAGACGAGCATGGTTTACCCTCATAAATCAATCTTCCCAAAGGAGAGATTGGGATTTACTACAGAGCTGTCAAGGCAGAATCCATTAAGACAGAGAAGGTTTTTTAACAAGAAAAAAACATCCAAAACTCAAGTAGTGCCTTGACTGAAAACAAGACTACTGGCTCCCTCCAGATGCAACCTCCCACTCATTGCAAAGGCATATCTCGTTGGCAAAGCCTGCCAAGGGACTTCTGTTAACTATGCCAGGTCAACAAGGCTCACCCCAAGTTACTACTACCGGTGTCCCAGAGACCTTACATATAGCTTGTCAGTGACCCCAGAAGCAGTCACAGGATCTTGCAGTGGTAACTGAAGCAAAAGCTCCTTCTCTGCTTCTGTAACAGAGCTTTCCAACTACATTTCACAGGAAAAACACATGTGTTTGCCTGCGAATACAAGGCTCGGAATTAACACATCTTCCCAGCAGCTGAACCGTGGTGAAAGACAAGCCTTAGGACTGAGGAAGTGCTTGCTGGTTAGCAAAAGGAAAGCAGATTGCCCATTGTGATTGCAATTGTCAAGGTTAACCCTTTAGACAGATTTGTCCCCTTGCTTTCCTGTATTTCCTAGTTGATCAGAGAGGTAACTTGTCCATTTTTGTTTCATCATTCACAGCAATTAGAAGAATAATACAGGAAACGATAAAAGAATCGACCTGACTGGACCCCCTATCAGTAGCTGTGGGTCACTAAAGTGATGTGCCCGCCAATGTTAGAACCCCATCCCCACAAAAAAGGAGACATTCATCTCCAAATATCTTTTACCTCAAAATAGTCATTGCGGCAAAGTGTATTTTCTGTATCAATTTACAGACTCCCTCAGACTGAATCAGATCAATTTTATGTTCCTGAACAGAGGTGGACACTCCCATCACATTAAACGCAATACATGGAATTACTCTGCATTATAATGCACCAAGCACAGCCATGAGATTTTAAGAAAATCAATTACAACAAAGGTTTAGCCTCCAGGCAGAGGTCTTCAAATTAGCAGCTTCAACGGTGAATGCCAAACAGGGAAAGGAAGTAGGGCATCTCTGCTGAATGGGGACACTGCACCTGCCCACGCACTGGAAAGGGAAAGGGATGCATTATGAATCTAAATACAAATGAACACAAGCATTTCTAAAATAACTTGCCCTAGAGAATTTCAAGTGCTTGACATTTCTCTGCATGTATTCATTTTAACATATTGACTGTAAAGCATTCGAGGAAGCACAATGTTTCCAAACTGCAGAATATGGGTGCACACCACTAAACATTGTACTATCCACCAGCAAAATTCATGGACTGCTGTTTGCCTGAAGTCCTGTATGTTCCCTATCTGCTGCCAATCTACTTTTCAGTTTCTCTCCCTCGTTTTCCTGCCAAAGTTACTCTTCTAGCTGTCACAGAAGATGTACACGATCTTCCCTCTGCTGTTTTATGCACACTTATTAAACACCCCTCCTTCCTGCCAGGGGGAAACCAGAAAGAAGGCTGGACACTCTCTCCCCCCAGAGCTTGCCAGTTCCCACCAAAAAGGAACAAAGTGCTTCACCAACGGGCTGCAATAAAGAAAAAAAAACATCCCTTCACAAAAGAAACTCCTGAAAGGGTGTTCAGTCACTACACAAACGATTTGCTGCTTTTAAGAGCGAAAGGCTTCAAAAAGACTGGGCAACTCCACCCGAAGGCACGAGCTCTGAATTCATTCACTTGCACCAAGAGAAAGCAGTAAGGGACTCTGACTCCAATAAAAGTTTCCCCTAAGGGACACGGATGGAGCCTGGAAAAAAATAAACATCAAAGACCATGTTTCATCCCAGTTTTAACGAAAAGACACGATTCCTTATGCAAACCCTAAAGTTGCGTAGCTCAGCAGGAAAACGAGAAAACAGCAGTAAGAAGTTGCAAGGAGCATGGAAGGGAGGGACAGGAATGTCAGAGGCAGGAGATCGGGGGTCACACACGTCAGCACTGGGCAGGACGGGCAAGAGATGGGGTGACGCAAAGGGACAGGGACCAGGTTTGACCCATCTGTGCCTGGGTGCTGGGTGCTGGTAACCAAGCGTGCTGCAAGCCAGGATCATAGAATCATTAGGTTGGAAAAGACTTTAGAGATCATCAAGTCCAATCATGCCTGTTCACTACTAAATCATGTCTCCAAGCACCTCATCTACCTGCTTTTTAAACACCTCCACGGATGGTGACTCAGCCACCTTCCTGGGCAGCCTCTGCCAGTGCTTGAGAACCCTTTCTGTGAAGAAATTTTTCCTAATGTCCAATCTAAACTTCCCCTGGCACAGCTTGAGGCCACTCCCTCTCGTACTATCACCTGTCACTTGGGAGAAGAGACCAACGCCCACCTCTCTGCAACCTCCTTTCAGGCAGTTGTAGAGAGCAATAAGGTCTCCCCTCAGCCTCCTCTTCTCCAGGCTAAACAACCCCAGCTCTCTCAGCCACTCCTCATAAGGCTTGTTCTCCAGCCCCTTCACCAGCTTCGTACTCTTCTCTGGACACACTCCAGAACCTCAATGTCATTCCTGTAGTGAGGGACCCAAACTCAACACAGCAGTCAAGGTGCAGCCTCACCAATGCATAGGACAGGGACAGAACCACTTCCCTGGTCCAGGCGTAGCCCTGAGGGAAGGGACAGGACGGGATGGGCACAAGGGGCGGTGGGAATGGTGGGTGCAGGATGGGGGGGTGAGAAAGGTGCCTGAGGAGGTGCGAGGGGGGAAACGGGTGCCTGATGGGAGTCAAAGCGGGCAACAGGGGGCACCTGAGGGCGAGTGAAGTGGGAAACGATGGGCACCTGAGGGTAGGCGAAGCCAGCAATGACAAGCACCTGAGAGGGTTGGGGAGCAAGTGAGAAACAGTGGGAGCCTTCAGGGAGGCAAGAAGGGCACCTGAGGAGGTGCGAGGAGGAAAATGGGTGTCTGACGGGAGTCAAAGCGGGCAACAGCAGGCGCCTGAGGGAGGGCAAGGAGGCCACCCAAGGGGAGCGAGGCAGAAACAGGGGCACCTGAGGCAAGAAGTGATGGGTGCTTGAGGGGGGTTGGAGTGGGAAATGATGAGCACCCAAAGAAGGGCAAGGTAGGTGTCTGAGGGGGAGGCAAAATGGGATGAGGGGAGGTGAAATGGATGAGGGGGAGGCGAGTTGGGCGATGGAGGGCAGCTGGGGGGGGGCAAAGCGGGTGCCTGAAGGAGGGCAACGATGGTGCCTGAGGGGAGTCAAAACAGCCGGTGCTCAATGGGAGGCAAAGTGGGATGAGGGAAGGCAAAGCAGGCAATGGAGGGCACCTGAGATGGGTCCAGGTGGAAATCAGCAGGCGCCTGAGGTGAGGTGGAGCCGGAGATGGCGGGCACTCGAGGAGGGTGCCTGAGCGGGTGAGGGGAAGCAGGAACCTCGAGGGGAAGAGAAGAGACGAGGGCGCCTGAAGGAGGGCGACACTGGTGTCCAAGGGGAAGTGGGAAAAGGCAGGTGCAGGATGAGGGGCGAAGGCCGCCTGAGGAGGGGCGAGGAGGGAAATGGGTGCCTGACGGGAGGCACTGGTGGGTGCCTGAGGGAGGGCGAGAAGGGTGTCTGTGGAGAGAAATGATAGGTGCCTGGGGGGGGGACAAGCGGGAAATGATGGGCACCTGATGGAGAGCTAAGAGAGTGTCTGAGGGGAGGAAAAGCGGGATGAAAGGAGGCGAAGCGGGCAATGGAGGGTGCCTGAGGGGGTTGAAGCGGGAGCTTGAAGGAGGGCAACAACGGTGCCCGACGGGGTCGAAACAGAAAACAGCGGGCGCTCGACGGGAGATGAGACGGGATGAGGGGAGACGAAGCGGACAGCCCCGGGGAGGCTCGGAGCGGGCGAGGCGGGATCAGAGAAGGCGAAGCGGGAAAAAGCGAACGCCTGGAGGGGAGAGGGGGTTGGCGGGAACCGCGGGCGCCACGTGGGGAAAGGGAGCAGCGGGCGCTGGAGGAGAGGTGGGCGAGGGCGAGAACGTGAAGGAGGGCGAGGGGAGGCGGGAACCGCGGGGACTCGAAGGGAGAGCGAGGCGGGCGCCCCAGCAGAGGGAGGAGCGCGGCCGCGGGGAGCCCCGCACGCACCTCGTGGAAGAGCTCCAGGCTGTAGGTGTTGTCGTCGTCGGCAAAGAAGAGCACGCCGGGCTGCGGGGGCGGCAGGTGCTGGTGCCGCTGCCTCAGCCAGGCCAGCCCGGCGTTGCGCTGCTCGGTAGCTCGGGGCAGCCCGGGCCGTTTGTAGCGCCGCGGGGTGGGGACGTGCAGGTGAGTGCAGGGCAGCCCGGCGCCCGCCACGAAGCGGCTCACCAGCTCGCTGCGGGACGCCGCGTCCTCCACCAGGATCCAGTGGAGCCGCGCCACCTGCCGGAAGGTGTTGGCCAGGCGGGTGAGCTCGGCCTTCTGCACGGGGCGGCTGTAGGTGGGCGTGATGGCGTAGATGGGGGGGGGCGACGGCGGGGGGGGCGCGCGGGGCCGCGCTCGGGGGGCGCCCCCCCCATTGCCCGGGGCGGCGGCGGGCGGCGGCGCGCGCGCCGTGTCGCTGTCCAGGACCACGATGACCACGAGCGCCCAGGGCAGCAGCAGCAGCAGCACGCGGCTCAGCGGCAGCGACTTCATCGCTCAAGTGCCGGGGAGTGTGGGGGGGGGTTGTCCCAGCCCCTTCAGCGCCGCCCCATGGACGGCAGCAAGCGGGGTGGCCGCCCTGCCGCCTCCTCCTCCTCGTCGGCTTCTTCCTCCTCCTCGTTCCTCTCCCTCGGCATCGCCGCGGGGCTCTAGGGAAAACGTCCTACCCCATCGCTTTCCCGGGCGGCTCTGGAGGAGGGAGGGAGGGAGGCGGGAGGAGGGGTCCCCGCGGGTCCCGCCACGCCCCGCCCCGGCTCCGCGAGGGGGCGGCTCCTGCCGGGCGCGGGGGAGCGCTGACTCGCGGTAACGGGGCGAGCTGTCGCCCCCGGCACCGGAGGGAGGGCTCCCTTTCATACCAGGCTGAGCTCTCGCCCCTGGTACCGGAGTCAGTGGTCGCCCCTCGAACTGGAGGGAGCGCTCCTCTTCGGCACCAGAGTGGGCGCTCCCCCTTGCACCGGTGTGAGCGCTCGCCCCTCGAGCTAGAGCGAGCGCTCCCCTTCGGTACCGGAGCGATCACCCCTCGCACCGGAATGAGCTCTCGCCCCCTTGTGCCGGAGAGGGCGCTCCCCCTCGGTACCGGAGTGAGCGAAATCCCCTCGCACCGCAGTGATCGCTCCTCTTCGGTACCGGAGGGAACTCTCTCCCCTTGAACCGGAGTGGGTGCCACCCCCCCGCACCGGAGGGAGCTCTCGCCCCTCGAGCCGAAGTGATCGCTCCCCTTCGGTACGTAGTTGCGCTCTCGCCCCTCGAGTCAGAGTGAGCTGTCTCCCCTTGTACCGGAGTGGGCGCTTCCCCTTGCACCGGGCTGAGCTGTCTCCCCTTGTATCGGTGTGAGCTTTCTGCTCTTGGACCGGAGTGAGCTTTTGCCCTTCGCCCTGGAATGAGCGCTCACCTCTTGGACCGGAGCTTCCTCCCCTCGGTACCGCCGTGCAGCCGCTCGCTTCGTTTCTTGTCCTTTTTACTGGAGGGATGTTTTCGCGCTCCGCAGCAGTCAGAAGCTGCGAGCGAGGCGGTCGCTCTGCGCAGTTGCCCTCACTTTCCGTCGGGATTTGCCCCCCAAAAGGCCGCGGTACCGCACGCAGCCCCCGTGTGCCTTCACCGCGTTGTTCCCGAGCTTCTTCCGTGCCGCTTCCCAGCGTATCGGAAGGGTTTGAGAGTTCCTTTTTAAAACGCGTTATTTTATGAGTATTTTGTCATAATCCGCTTGTCTTTCTCTTGAGAAAAAGACACTCATCAGGTGCCACTACACACATGAAACGCACGTTCTAAAACATCTCGCAAATCCTTTCCTGCGGGGGAAGTTTCTGATGCATTTTTCACCGCTCCCTGCTGTCATAACTGAACGCTTCTTATGGCTTGAATTACACTTTTAAAACTTCATGTGGCACAAAACCACGGAGGCACAGCGTTAGTCTTCACGAATTATTGAATTCTCCTTAATTCTCTGATTAAAACACTTAACCTTGTGCAGACTAAATTGCAGTCTCACCGGCTCGCGGACTGCTGAGTGATTCATCATTGATAACACCGACTTATCAGTGGGAGCTGTGCAGGTTAGAGAAACCAGTCATGCCTTCACACTACCCTCCTCAGCTTAAACTGCTGCTTTCCTTTCTGCTTTACATGCACCCTTCAGATTTGCATGTGTATAATGTGCAGATAATGTGGATGACATGCATGTCTATCATTCATATCCATCTAGTGATCAATGTTATTCAAAAGTCCTTCAGAAAGGGCGTTGGAGTGATGTCATGTAAACATGGGAAAGTGAGGGTGACACATGAGCAGGCAATGAACATCTAAATGAGGAAACATCTATGTAGCAGAGAGCTAATTGGAGTTAGCATGTTTAGTGGAGGAGTGGAAGGGTTGTTATGTGATTAATGAAATAATATGGAGGAATGCAGCAAGCAGAAATAGTTTAATATATCCAAATACAAAACACCTCGGACATGAAATCATAGTTGCCCATTTTGTGCTGATGCAGTTTATCTGGAGGACAATCATCTAAACATCTCTCTCCGCTTACTGAACATACCGTTGTTTTCTCATTTACAGTGCAATCTTATTTACAGAGATAATTCGTTCAAATAAAGCAAACATATGTATCAAAGCAACATAGCAATAAGCTACTGCTTGTTCTCATTTGAAAGTCAGGAGTGATTCAAAGCTAGTCGCATCTAGATATCATGCCAGGACCCTACATACCTAATAGGGCAGAACCTATAAACAGGGGGTTACCAATTGTTGTGTTTAATTGACATTCTTTATGGCAAAAAAAAAATAATTATAATATTAAAAATTACTCTTTTTATATTTACTTTAAATCCAAAAATATTATCTTCAGTGCACTTGCACATTATATTCAGAGCTTAGCCTAGAGAGAATACTTAATAGTTTGTAAGACCATAATAAAGGCAGCAGCAAGAACAGTTAAATGTAGTTGCAGTAGTTTAGGAGGGAGCACAAACACTAACTCAGGGCCAATATCTCAATAAACTCTTTGGTGTTCTATCATCTCTTTAATTGTGTTCCTGAAAGCTGGCAGCTGCGTGTTTCTGTGCACTTGCTGATATAGTATTTACTGCTTCTACCTGTACACAAGATCTGTAACGTAATGATATGAGACATCCAGGTGTTTGATAACAAACCACAGTAACTGTATTTGTACCCCAGAGCTGCTGTAACATGTTTTCACATGTCATGGGACAGACTTGAAGGTCAGGAGTCAGGGGCATCAGGTGCAATACCAAATAACGCAGCCGCATTTTCTGTTAGCTTCAGGTATAGATTATCTGAGATGGAAAGGTGAAAGATAATGAAGGCACTACATACAAGCCAAATGCTATTTATTAAACTGTTGTTTCTTGATAAGCAAAGCAAAATGTTCTTCCTTTGGAAATCGGAGGGACCTGGTCAAATAAACACTCCATTTGTGGGGACAAACTGTCTACAGAGATAGCTTTTTTCTACCAAATGCCTCAGCACTGGTTATTATAAAAATTGTCACATTTGATTTGAGGCCTCAGGTGCAGCTCTGAAACAAAGGACGAGTTTCTAACTTGTGATGGATGGTACCAATCATTGTGTGACTCAGGCTGTTCCTATGGTTTCTCACACAATATGCAGTATAGTGCATATTCTGGTTGTATCAGGATGTGTGGGCAGGCATTTCTCTTCAGGATCTGGTCCAGAATTGTTTGTTTGCAGTAGTTTATTGCTTGGCTCATCCATTATGGTATCGCTGATTGCTGCCCCCATTCTCCAAAGATTTTTGTCAGAGATATGTCAGGACTTGGCACTCGATTTTTCATTTTTTTTTTTAAAAAGCTACCTCCACTTCAGTTTTGTGCGCTTCTTACCCACAGAGAGTGCCTGGCTCTGCCAAGAGCATGCTTGACACAGTGCAAGAAAGTGGAGAGTGTGCGAGTGTGTGTGCAAGCGTGCATATGTATGTACATACAAAAGAAATCTTGCCCCAGGGACAATTTTTTTTACAGGCCACAGAGGCTTTTTTCAAATTGGAGCGCGTGGTAGACTCTATGCCTTGTGCTGGCTGAACGCTGTCATAAGGGATTGCTGCTAGCCAGCAACTGTGTGCCCCAGTTTCTTCCTTTTTCACTGGTTTCAGTCATTACAACATCTATAGAAAAGGATAGGCACGGTGGGAGAGTTGCTATAGCTGTGCCATCTGTGTGTACTTTTCCGCTTTCTGTAAAACTCAGTCCTTTTTGATTTTCTTCTCTTTACCACTCAGAGTCACCCACCCATCAGGCAGCTCCGTCCAGAGGCTTCTGCTGCCACCCAGCCTTCCCTTCCAGCCTTTCAGCTGGATGTGCCGAAGGGGCAAGCTAGCCAAGCTGTTTCCTTGCTCCATGTGAATTTTCCCTCAGCTTTTGAACACCAGGGTTTCCTCAAGCTGGGTACAGCATTACAAATTGTTCTCTTTCAGATATTGGAAAGATGGTCAGAGTTATAGATAGCATTTGAAAAAAAAGGCTATTAAAATTGATTGTTTTGTAGGTTCTGTGGCAGATAGAACTATTACAGTCCTGCAGGAAGCAGAAACAAAATCAGTTGGATAAACATATAAAAATGTGCAATTATTTTTAAGTAGTGGATAAAATAGTGCAGAGAAATAGTTCCCATTTCAGACGGTTGTAATTGAATAGATTAAACCCAAGGATGGCTCATTTCTTTGGAGTGTTTTCTGTTTTTCTTTCAGCAGCATCGACTGGTGATAATGGAAGGTGGGTAGTGAGCTCCAACATGCAAAGGTGGCTTAGCTTCTGTGATGGGTAAAACCGGACTCAAATCGTAGCAGGCAAAAGACTAGCATGCCTGTCTAAATTAAATGCATGCAGTGTAATTCTAGTGTTTGAATTTACACCTTTTGGCATTGCTTAGTCAATCAAAATGTGTCATTAGCCAAAAAAAAAAGAGCATTGGGGCTGCGTCTCACAGAAGTGTCAAAGAACACCCACTGTTTCTGCACATTCAAGGGCACAAGCCTCATCTCAGTGGAATCCCCGTATATCTAGGGATTTAAATGAGAATGGGTTTATTGTATCTTAACATCTTATGCATTACTATAGTGAAGGTCCAAAAGACCATCGCTTCAGCCAGGCACCCTACAGAGAATGTAATGTGCTGCCATCTGACAGGCACTGACTGCCACCCTGAGTGTCTGCATGGAGGTATCTTGGCATCAGCGAGAGACGGCGAAAGGGAAGAAAGAAAAAGAGACGGCAGCAGAGGATGTGACAAAAGCATCATTTCTTCTGTCCTCTTCTGTTCCTCTAGACTCATTTCAGCCTCATCAGATGACCTAAGACTTTCTCTAAGAGAGCACGTTTTTTTACATGTTGTGGAAGCCACGAAGAAATTTAACCATCTAACTTAGAAGTGAAGGACCCAGCACTTGCACGCAGGGTGCTGTGTGTCAGAAATGACAGGCAGTGGAGACCGGGCTGCGCTCGCTAAAATAATGTCTATGGGGTCTGCTGCTCCAGAAACAAGAAACCAGCTGCCCGAGCTGACAATGAAGAATGAGATTGCACGTTTTTGTGTGCACATAGGCCATTTTGAAATAATTTTCTCTCGTGCTTTGTTCCTTTTCCTAATAAGTCAACTTGTTTATCACTATAGCAACCAGCAACAGATTCCTGGAAAGAAGAGCTGTAAATGCCTGTTTGGACCTATCTGGTCACAGTCAGTTGGTACAAGCAAGGTATCAGACCTGTCTCCCAGAGCTCTGAAATGCCGTAGAGGGACAGAGCGGGGCAAGACAGGTGTCACACGGTGTGACATAGTGCGAGGGGGACATGCAGAGTAAACAGGTCTGTGCATAGCTTGGCAGAAGCCATCACAAAAAAAGAACATTGTGTTAATTGAAAATGAATGTGTTATACATAAAGCAAACCAAGTTTGAAACGCAGAGCTGAATCCTGAATGCTGAAAAGATTCAATTGTCCCTCCGTGTCATGGGCTTCGGTGATGAAGACTGAAAGAGGCATGAAACGGACGTGGAAAGAACCTGCCGAGGGGAGGCCCTCCAGGTGTGGGTATGGATGGAGATCAATGCTCTCACCAACATTTGCTGCCAGCAAACACCTCTGAAACCTGTGCGAGTGTGCGGTGCTCAGCCATGTTCCAGGTGACATCTTACAACTACAGCATTTGCTCAAGCAGCAAAGGTCAGTGGGGCAGAGCAAAAGATGTGATCTCTGGAGACAACCTTCAGGGGCGACACAGTTACACAGAAGTGAAAGTGTTCCTTTGCATTTCAGCCTAGAAAACTGCATGCACAAAAGCCCTATGTTAGAAGAATACGAGCATAAATGCAAACTCAGGCGTTCAAGGACGGGAAGCACTACATGTAAGATTGCCTGTTGAACCTTAAAGTGGTCTCTTCGAGCACTTACCTTATAATTCAGCTTTTGCACCTTCAATCTTCTTTTAATTCTGCTTTTTCAGATACTATGAAGAGGATCATCCTTATGCTGTTTGGTGCCCCATCCCCTGTACTCCTATAAATCATATCAGAACCTCCTCAGCTCTCCCCGAGTCCTGGCACCTGGTTAATTTGTTTATATTTTGAGCAGGCCCTGGGTATGCAAAAATGAAAGTTAACAGCTGCATGGTTGAAAAAGGCTACTTGACCCTTGGTCTTGATACTAAGAGGGTTGAATGTTCTATTCCATGTTTTGTTTGTAATGTAATGTTATATTAATGAGGTAATGTTGTTGTAGCACCAGTGTCCTAGCATATGTCAGGAAAGCTTGTAAGGAGGCATATCTTCTAGTAGACTACATGATACAATAAAAAAAAATCCTCAAGAAGACAAGTGTTTAGGCATATAAGCTTTTCTTCAGATCTGAAATAGCAACTTACTGATATGCCCTCTAAAGAGGAACAGCTCCAGGCTGCTCCCTGGAGTTATTCCTCTTAAAGAAAATGTTTTCTTTCACTGCGGTGGGATTTTTTGTAAGAGCCTCAAGTTGATGAATATTTTTTTTGTCCTTCAGAAGTCAAAAGATTTGCTCCAGTTTCACTTGAAGTACTAAAGGAACTGCCCACAACTTTATGTTTCAGACATAGACGAGGCCTTGTTGACAGATTAAATTGTAGTGTAGCCAGATGTGGGCTTAAACCAGCACAGCCAAATGCAAGCAAACTTCTCTGTGCAAGCACACTTATTTTAGTGTTAAAGCTGTGGCTTTCTGCCCTGCTTAACTGGATCAGGAAAAGGTTTTAGGCTAAGCCAAAATAAGCCACTCTGAAAGTAAAACCATTGACATAAGTGGTACTGGTGAACCTGTATCAGTTGACTGATTCAGGAAGCAAAGTCGCTTCACCCTACTTGAAGACTAAGTCATCCCCTGTGTGACTGTGTTGTCCTCTGTCTCCCTGACCAACACCTGACCTGGACTGCCAGCAGTGACACTGAGAGAGCTGCAGTCACCATGGTCAGTGGCTATTGTACGACAAGGCTTGCAAGCTGCCTGGCAAGGCATCTGGGTGACACCTCACATTGTGAAACAGCAGACAGGAAAGTTTCTTGGGTTTGGCAGGGGACTTGGTTTAATGATACGGTATTTACTTCTGGGTTAGCCCTTGCCATATGGAAATAACTGATGACACTGGCTCTGTTTTTTATGAAGACGTATTTTGAAAACGGGTGTTCAGAACTCGTCTCAGAGATGATGAGTGGTTTATGGCATCTCTGAGATGATGAATGTTTTATGGCACTGTAGTGTCTGAGCAGTTGGAGACTGGCAGATCACTTCAAAGACCTAAAACATACACCTGCCTCCCCAAATCTTCAGGAGTTTTGTGGAGATAAGTGGGCAGAATGGAGGTATTTCCTTACCATGTACTATTGTATGTGTTGCATACAGTAATTGTATAAGATTTTAGGAGACATTAGGCGCTCAATGTGAAAAGGCATGTACAAAGATGTGGTCTCTGTCTAATAGACTCGCAGTCCCAGAACAGCTGAGGATTTATCATGGCTAGGGGAGAGCAGGCACCTTTTGAGACGCCTCCTCCGTAAGCTCACATTTTTCTCCTCGAGACAGGCTTGCCTGTACAGATAATACCAAAAATAAAGAGGGGCTTGCTGCATCTTGGTGCAGGCTGTGAACGGTGGCACTTCTAAGGCAGTGAAGATGGTGTCTTGGTTATGGATAAGACAGGCAGTGGAAAAAAAGTCATGCTATATCAACACCAACCAGAAACTCATGCACTGGAAGTGTTACTTGAAACTCTGCCTCTTTTCTTTTCTCTTGAGCAGACTAGACCAGAGAGAGGGACAGCTGGGCTTGGTCAGCACCCAGTTGGCCTGTATGCCTCATCAATATGTCTGTGTATTACTGCTGCCTTTCCATCTGTTCACGGTATCTCCTCCCACACTGAAATTCTCATTAAACTCTAGAGGTGGTCATGATACCGTAAATATATGTGTTAGACAGTGTCCTTGCGCTGAGCGTGCAAACTCAGCCTGTGATTAGCTGGGCTCAGTGACACTGAGGAACCAGCTCTGTGTTGGTGGTATCTGTAACACCGCTGCTGAACCGCAGAGTTAATATATTCCTCCTTCCCTCTTCACTCACCTTCCCAGTACTTCTTCTGTGTTGTTCCAGCAGGATGTCCCTGGAGCCTTCCAGCTTGTCAAGCACAGCTCACTGCTCTATGTTTGAAAGCATATGGCCAACAATACAAAGAGCTTGCAGCTGGAATTTGAATGTGGCACACAACTGAATTGCTTCAAAAATCAAAAGAATGTGAGAATCAAGGTATTCTAGAAATGCCAGGCACAAAAGATCATGTTGTCTGATCTCAAGCCAGAAGACATTTGTTTAAACTTCCCATGATGATAAACTGTCCGCCTCCTGATGTAGTACCTACCTGTCCTGATGGAAAGAAAGTCCTCCTGGTACTTAAGCTTTACTGTTACTATACATTCACAGATTACTGTCTCAGTGCAAATGGAAAAGAACTGGCTGCTTTCCTGTTTATAGCAACCTTTTACACAACTACCACTGACAGGGTACGTAGGGTGATAAGGGGTGTGATTTAGTAGTGGACAGGTACGGTTGGAGTTGATAATCTCAAAGGTCTTTTCCAACCTTACGATTCTATGATACCTCCCCTTCATCTCTGCTTTCCTACAAGAAGCATTTTTTTTTCCTAGAAATTCTTTTCAAAATTCATAATAAATAAAAATCTCATTACATCTGTATATTTCTTAAAATGTGGACTCCAGTGCAAGAAATATTGCTCCGATCAAGATCTTATCAGTGCCATGTGAAGGACAGTATTTACCATTTATGTCTTCCACATGATATTTGGAACAGCTAGATAATTTTTTTTAATGCATTATGGGACCATTTCTTTGGTACTGCTCCCTAGCCAGGTATTCTGTACATAATCATACTCCCTCCTTTCTAAAGGTGATCAACTGTCTCTCTTGGGATTCTTCTTGTTCTTCAGGATTTTCCCCATTCCCCACGAGCTCACAAAGTACTCAGTGATTTCTGAGATTTTGTCATAGGAATGGTAATTTGAGTAACTCCAGCTCATCCAAATATTTTTTTTTAAATATTCTTTTCCTATTCTATCCTGTTCTCTTGTTATTCATTTTAAAGATCATTAGGCAATGGATCATTGCTCATCTTTTTAGGAAAGATTAAGTCAAGGGAAAAGACATTTCTACTTTCCAGTCTTTTTTTAGGCTGTCATTTTTGACAGTCCTTAATATCCATGTTAGCTTAATGGAATTGTAGAAGTTTTCTAAAATGCCTTTTTCTTACCTGAAAACAATGGACCACAAGCCACCATCCTTCTCCCCCTCAATATGTTCTGATTTTGAAAACTTGTTTTAAGCTGACTGTCACTCTGAAATATGACGAACATTGTGCCCCACGGGATCATTGCTGAATGTGTGGTGGAACAAAAAGCACATTTTTCATGAGCAGCTGGGATAAAAAGCAGCAGCAGAGACACTTTGCTTAGACTGCTGGTAGGCTCGCTTCTCACTCACTTCTCTGGTGACTTGATTTTACTTTGTGCTTGCAGTCAGTGCATGAGCACAAGGAAAGGTGGGAATAAGACTTTGGGCAGGATGCAGGAATGCTTGTTGGATAAGAGCTGACCAGGGATGGGAGAGGTATTGCAGCCTCCCAAGTCTGTGATACCCTGGCTGTAAGGTAGAAGGAAATTGCTGCATACATCCCCAAAAAACAAGCTCCCGAGGCTCTCGATGGGGTGTGTCTCATACTTTAGAGAGGGTCAGGAATGGGGGGGGGAAGGGCTATTCTTCATCACAAGGCAAAGGATGAGTACTCGCTACTATCCCCAGGAGTTATTTTTCAAGGACAATTTGCCCTGAGGCACTGTTGTTTTGTTAATGAGGATGTGGCCAAGCTAAGCAATTTTCTCTAAGTCATTGTGTGCATTTCTTTCTCAAACCATGTCCATGACAAATTCTCTATAATTGGGCTGTAAGGCTCTCTGTGTCCTGCTTAATCTGCTGTTTACTGATATGCTCTTTATCAACACTGACAATTTTTTTCGTGATGATTTTGTCATATCTAACAGAATGTGAACACTGATTATGTAAACAGCTTAGACTCCTATTTTCCATGTTCAAACACTTTGATTCCTTATCTTTTTAAGGATGAGGGCTGGACACAGAGACGTGGTAGCACACACTGCAATTCAGTATTATTTAATATTGTTAGTGCTGGATGGAAGCACCATCCTGCATTAGGGATGGGTCACCACTGCCATGCTCTGCTGAGGCTTGCATGCAGGACCATGACCTCAGTTAATGCTTGGGACATCTTGTCAGCTGGATCAGTGCCCTCCTTCAGACAACGGGGCTGTGCCAGGTGTTTGTATGCTAGGGAATGTCTCTGAGAAGCACTAATAGCAGGTCCCAAGACAAAATATGCCCTCATCCAACCCTGTGTGCCAGTGTAATGATACCATGGCTTTCATAGACATGAAGTCGCAAAGCATGAAGATTAGGTCTTTCCACAGACCTGTCTTTTAGGTCTTTTCGAGCCCTGCAGCTTGAAATGCAGTACGTATCAGTGAGATACCATATACAGAAATTTTATTTTCTTTTCTTCCTTGGCAGGTGGAACTAGAAGGATTTGGATTTATCATATTGTTTTAAAGTATATTATTATTTCATCTATCCTTGACCGGCTTTGGCATTTGAGAAGAAAAAGATATCTCACTCTTTGTGGAAAGACAAGGCAAATAGTTGTACCTTTCACAACCTTCCTCTCAAATTACACTATTTGTAATTCTTAAGTAATTCAGTTTAACATAGTTCAGCTATTTGCCATAAGTTTTCACAAAAGATGAGATATTGTGTAATTCTCAAATGGCATAGTTGAACACAGCAGCTCTTCCCAATCTGCACTGATATTCCATTATGCATAACATAAAAAGAAAAGCCTCATGAACTTGTTTTATCAGTAGTGGATACTGGAACTATAAAATTTTTTATCTTTTATTTGTTCTTCCATTTCTAGCCCTGTTGTTATTCCAAAGACGAGTGAAATTATTCCACTACTTCACAGAAATCTCTGCAGTGTAAGGTTGAAAGTGACCTCAGGAGGTCATTTCATCTAATGATTTCCACACATTTTCAACCAGTGGATCAGTGTCAGAGTTCAGAATATATCTCAGGTTACCATCTGGCTTTATTTGCACAACTTTAGTAGGGAACCATGATTTTGTAGGCCAGTTATGACCGGCTGAACCCCAGGCTTATGGACCCCAGGATCTTAGTATGGATATCTTGAGTCCAGGAACAGCTGCTCACTCATCTCCTTCTGCTGCAGATTTGTGTTTATACTGCTGCCACCACTGTATTTCACACAACCTTCTTTGGTCAGGGAAGCCGACGTGCACCCACCATATAAAAGCTCTTTCTGTGTAGCTGTGAGCCGGGCAGAGGCTGCCAACCCCAGAACAGGTCACACAGGTCCTGCTGGCTCCTTGCTGGCAGCAGGCTGGGCAAATTGATCAATCAATCTAGGGATGGTCGTCAGAACAAGCAGCACTGATTTAATCCATCCCCATCCTTGAGACAAAATTGAACAGATTTACACCATTCTCAGCTTCTCTTAAAATCATTCAGTATAGAGGATGCCATCAGTGCCTGCAGCAACCAATGCTCAATTGTCCTTTCAATTAAAAGGACAATGTCTAATCTAAATTACCTTTGCTTATAGCAACTAAGATTCATTGTTTTCCTGCTGATTTTGGAAGAAGAGTATGTCTTTTGTGCATGTGAAGACTCACATCATCCTTATCGTCTTTCTGGAAAAGATAAACTCAATTCTTTCAGCCATTCCCAAGAAGTCACATTTCTTACCATTCTTGTTGCTCACCTCTGAGCTGTGTGATTCACAGACATGCATTCTTCTAAAAATACTCAGCCCTAAAATGGACACAGTTTTGGAGCTCAGGTCACTAGCACCAAGCCAAGTAAAAGAACCTCCCCCTATATTTTAAACCTATTAATGCATCCTGAGAGGGCATTTGTTCTGTATTCTGCCCTTTCAATTGCAATCCATTGTCATCTTCTGGATCTTTTTCTGCAGCAGAATAAAACAAAACAGATCAGGAAAAAATTCTCATCTCTTATATCATCACACTTAAGTAACCCACTGAATGATAAACTCAAATATCAGTTTACGATCACTTGTACATCCACCTCAAATTTTGGGTCATTTAGCTTCATCTTGTGCATGAGAACATTGTGTAAGATTGGGAGAAGTTGTGGTATGGTCAACACAAATTCTGTCTGGTTTTCCTAGGTTTCTAACCATGTTAAGGAATTTTGTTAGAATGATATCATGTGATTTGTTCTTAACAAAACCATATATTGTCTGTTTTGTTGGTTATTAAGTGACTAATCAGTGAGAGCATTTCCAGGTACAGAAGTTAAACTCATCTGTCTTTGTAGACCCATAGATTTTTTCCTAATCTTGCTCTTAAAATAGATTTTGTTTGCATTTTTCCAGTGCGCTGGGACTCCCTGTCCACCTGCAATTTTCAGAAATGATCATTAACAGTTCAGAGGTTGCTCAGAATAAGTCATAAAATACTCTTGGAGAAATTTCCTCAAGGCCAGCTGACGTGAATACAGCTGGTCTGTCTAGATAGTCCGTCTTCTGCTCCTGTGCTCTTGTTGAAATTAATTGTGTTAAACATCTGGGAAAAAAAAAACCCAAACCACAATTTTTTTGTGATTAATAAAGGGAAAAAAGGAACTTAATGGAAGGTCAGTCATGCATATTGCTTTTAAAATGCTATATGGTTTTGGGTAGTTTTTCCAAAAAACTTCACCTACAATGCAATATGGACCCGCATGGACCAAGTGCAGCACAGTGATTTCAAATTCCACCTTGAGCTCCATAGGACAAATATATTAACTTCACTATTTTAACAGTAGTTGGCTAGATTAAAATACAGAGATAGAGTCACAGTTACCAAAGTCATTCCATGAGAAGATCAGTGCTTTATAGATCACTGTTTATTGTAAAGTGTGAATAATTTCTGTCTCTCAGAATCCTTTAAAGGATTAAGTGTTAAACTATATATCATTTTAAGAGTTGGGTTTGCTAGTCCTTTCTCTCCTCATAATTCACTGCCTTCACCTCTGCCTGTATTTATAGTGTGCGTGAATGAAGTTCGCCCAGGCAGAACGTAAGACAAAAACACTTTCGAAAGCTAGTTAATGCCTGTACTTGGATGCATCACATAGCCTTGATCATCCTTATTTTTTTTCAGATTCCTCTTGTTCTTTCAGCTTTCTGTGACTGAAATAAATTTATGCTTCTACATTTTTTTATGCAGTTGCATTTTTTGGTTTTTTTTTTTCAACACGGCTCCTCCTTCTTGTGCCAGAGTGTTTTTCTGTGGTAGATGAAAAACACCACCTGAAATCCTGACTGTGCTCCCTCTACTCCCACACAGGCTCTCCATACCAATGCAGATTTACCTGTTCACAATATCAGGGCAGATGTTGAGGGTCATTAGATCTTCTAAATGAAATCTTCACTGTTTGGTAGCTTGGTGGTAGCTTTGCCACTGACTTTAACAGGGTCAGAGTATCAGCCACTGTTTGTATAAAGCTTTCAGAAGAATCTTCCTATTGTGTAATTCATACGTCTACAGGGTAAATAAAGGTATTCATCCTGGTTTACGCACTACTTCTTGTCAGTGAATGTACGATCACAAAGAATGCACCAGGATGAAGGTCTTGCAGCACTGGTTGCACATAAAGAAGGTCCAATCATGAAGAATTTATAATCTAATTTGAGAGACTGTAGCACAGGGGTAGAAAACTAAAGCAAGCATGTGATGTTTTTAAGCTCTTACAGAAAACTAAGACAATTCCTTCAATGCTAAATAGGGTTTTTTTGGTGCTAGACAGACATTTTCTCTTCAATAGGGGACTACATCCTTTTTATACCTTCTAAATATTGCTGCTGTAGACAGCAATACAATAAAACAGGCATTTTCATTATTAAAACCTTTTATTCAACTGCTTATAGTTTTATGAAAATAAAACTGGCTTGCCTGATTTCTTAGTATTGCAACTGGGAGAAAATAACAACAAAAATGAAGCAGACACTAAAGTGCTATAAGGAACATGTCAAGTATTAAACAGAAACAAATGACAAATAAAGGTTGTCCAGTCTCCTTGAGTTCAAAAAATAAAGGTTGGGTATAGTAAGTAGAGAGGGAGTGATGTTACTTTTCTGACAGGAGCTGTTTGCAGATGTTTACATGGAATTAAATTACCTGAGCAATGCCCCCTGACTAATCTAAACAGCACTGGCTCAAGGTCTAGCCAAGAAACCCAGGAGACCCAATTTCTTTATCAGTGTTCCCTTTATGAGCAACTCCACCCCAGTAACTGAAAAAAAAACACTCAAAATCAAACCCCAAAGCTTTGCAGAACTTTGCCTGCATCTTGTCTTTTGCCTCCTTCAGTGAGCCCAGGCCAAAGGTGGGCACGGACAATGCTCAGTGCTGGGTTCAGCTGTGTTGCCTCTCGCTTCATCCCCGGTGGGGACCCAGTGGTGATGCTTGGGTGAAGAGCACTCAGACAGGCACACAGCCCTGCCTAAGGGACATCTTTCCAGGGAGGCTTTTCCTTTGCAACTGCCTCTCCTTGTTTTCTTGAGGTCTTGTGATCAAACCTGTGCAGTATTTAGTGCAGTATTTAGCGCTCAGTTTTTAGTGCAGAGCATAGAGGGACTATAGAATTTTACTAACCCCCAATTTAAAATGTATATGTACCTTAGCAGGAACAGTCCTACCAGTTTTCCAAATAAAAGGCAAATGGGTCCTGGGCAAGCCCAATTTCTTCTCTGACTCAGGAGAGGCTGGCTGAGAGTTCTGTCCTCAGCAGGACTTCTGTCCCCTACAGCTTCTTATAGCTCTTCTCTTTGCTCCAACAACTAAGGACTCTCAGAGGTAACTGATAGGCTCCTCGCATCAGCTTGCACATGGGTTCACCTCATGTGGATTCATTAATCCAGCAATGCAGATAGACTCCTACAACTGCATGAGGTTCTTTGCAAGTCTGGGGCCAAAATAATTCACGGCTCTACCATGTGCCATAGTCAGCTCAATGACTCGTCCCAGCCTCAAACCAGACCAAGGGGTAGGGGTGAGGTGAAACCAGGAGGAAGAAATCAAATTAAACATCCAGAATAATGGAATTTTCTTACATTATTTTCTCCATCAAATGAAACATCTCTGTCTTCCTCAAACTGCTTTTGTCAAGTACCCTCTCTGATTGGTTCTACAGGGTTGTTTGGCATGAGCATGGTCTGGAAAAACAAACTTCACCCCCTTGAGAATTTTGTTGGGAATAATAGATCTGCGTGAAGGTCTAAATCGATAGAAGTCTTCCGGAATGCATTTCCAGGAAAGCTGGACACATCACCAGTGAATTTGACTAAAATACGTGGTGCCAACCACTGTTTGGAAAGCAATTTATAGTTAAGTAATTTAAATTTCATAGTGAAGGAGGCCACGTAGTGAGAACCTCATCCACTACAGGAGGGGGAAGCTGCAGGCATTCAGGGAGTGCAAAACTCTTGCACAATTTAGGGAGGAGGTTTGAAGGTTTTCTTTTTTCAAGTATTATTTCTGGATCCGATTCCGATTCCAAAGCAAAACTGTCTTCTACCTCCTCTGAATCTTAGCATATATTCAGCTTTTGCCTATGTATTTTCCCCTAAGGGTTATTTTTTGTCAGAGGATTATTTTCCCCTTTATTAAAAGCTTTCTTTTAGGCTGTTGGGGCAGGTGTTTAAAATCTGGATTCTGCCACTTCTTGTTTACATGTTTGTAAGTGTTTCTCCTCAAGCTTAAGCTTAACTGGAGGAGAATTATATGTAGAGGATTTACCACCATACAGTCAGTTGAAAAGCACACCAGGGATTCTTCCCCTTTTGCCATTAAGTCTATTAAGTCTAGAGCTTATGAAAGGTGTGATTCTCTTAAGGCCAATTTTACAACACAGCACCACCCTCAGACCTTTCTTTTCAGCTGCGGCACCATCCTGCAAACACCTAAACAGTCCCTGTGTGATGACTGTAGCATTGCCCAGGCTGGTTTTGCCCTGACCTCTCCTTGAGTGAGTGGCTCAGCAATTACCTTCAGCCTAAACCCAGCCAGGATGGCTTAAGCTCACATTTGTCACCTTCCAGAGAATCAGAGAATCATAGAATCACCAGGTTGGAAAGGACCCACTGGATCATCGAGTCCAACCATGCCCTCTCCATGAGGATATGCGCTGGTCATACCGGAAACAAGTGGAAGAATGGATTTGTGATTTCTATACATTCACAGAAGTGATGTCAGTGGATGGAAGCAGTGAGGGCAGGAATCACAGGGCCAAAGAGGGAAAAAAGAGATTTCATGTCACCTAAATCTCCCATCTGGGACAGCAGCAGGTGCCTAGAGCCCCTCCAGGCTGTGGAACTGTTGACCATGCATTTTTCTCTTTCTGAGTGAAGCAGTCACTAATCACAAGGATATTAAATAAAATATGGAGTCTGTTTCTCGAGCCATTTGATTTTTTTCTCCCAGTTTACGGACCAATATGTGCACAGCCTGTCTAGAAGGAGGTATCTTGCACCATGCCTTTTTACATCCCTGCCCACCGCTGTCTGAACAGCCTTTGGGGTTGGCCAGGAGCACAGCAGAGGGTCAGGGAGACTACACTGCCACCCCCAAGGCCCACTGCCAACACCAGGACCCCGATGGTCCACACAACTCAATGGCACCCACGCACCCTGTGAGGAGTCTCAGTTAGGTCAGCCCCATAGCAGAGCCCTATGATGGTCGGAAGATTAAAACCACTATACTGCTATAAGCTGGGTGTTGATGGTTTTGTGTGTTAATTACACTTTTCATTGTCCAGGTTTAGTTGGTGCAAACTCTTTCTTCCAGGGACCTTGTACTGGGGATCGTCACAGCCTTGAAAACTGTGGAAAGAAATCAGAAATGTGACAGCCCGTAGCAGTGGCAGAGAAAACAATTTGCAGGAAAATAGAGAGCAGTGGCGATAAGGGGAAAGGGAAGCAGCTCTCCAAGACTCCTACAGGGCATGGCGAGCTAGCAAAAATCAAATGAGAAAACAGCATGCAAGCCCAAATCCTGCCAGTGGCAAGTCAAAAAAACAGCTGGAGCAAAAGGCAGCTTTTGGAAACAAAACTGCTGTTCACACTCACCCCTCCTTCAGAAGTGTCCTCCATACATAAAATGAGATGCCATGAAATGTTGGGCAATTCTGCTGTCATAAATATTTCTTGCTGAATTTTTTCTTGGCTCTGCCTGTTTCTTTTACCCTTGGTGGGCTCCCCCAGGTGTGAACTGCTGGGGGTTGGGGTGCTGGTAGGGTGTGCAGGGCTGGGCTCCCTGGGCAGCCTGGGCTGGGAAGGGGCTCTGAGTGCTGGGGGACTGCAATTTCAGCTGCCTTCCCATATGCTTATATTCAGCTTGTCTTTCCTTTCTTGGGGCAAGGAGAGGCAACTGCTTCACAGAATGGTTTGAGTTACAGGGACTTTTAAAGATCATCCAGTTCACATCCTCCTGAGTGTTGCAGAAACACTAGATCAAGTTGCTCAAAGCCCTGTTGAATCTGACCTCAAACACTTCCAATGATGAGGCATCCACAGCTCCTCAGGGCAACCTGTTCCTGTCTCACCACCTTCATTGTAAAAAATTTCTTCCTTATGTCCAATCTAAATCTATCATCTTTTAGTTTCAAATCACTGCTCCTTGTCCTATCACTACAGGCCTTGGTAAAAAGTCTCTCACTCTTTCTTATAAGCCTCCTTTGTATATTGGAAGGCCGTGATAAGGTCTCCCCAGAACCTTCTCTTCTCCAAGGCTGAACAACCCCATCTCTTTCAGCCTTTCCTCACAGGAGAGGTGTCCCAGCCCTCTTAACATGTTTGTGCCCCTTGTCTGGACCCACTTGAACAGGTTCCTGTCCTTCTTATGTTGAGGGCCCCAGAGGTGGATGCAGTACTGCAGATGAGGTCTCATGAAATCAGAGTAGAGGGGTGGAATCACTTCACTTTGATACTTCTTTTGATGCAGCCCAGGATACGGTTGGCCTTCTAGGCTGCGAGCACACATTGCCGGCTCAGGTCCAGATATTCGTCCACCAGTACCCCCAAGTCCTTCTCAGCAGGGCTGCCCTCAACCCCTTCATCCCCCAGCATGGCTGATACAGGGGATTTCCCTGACCTGGATGCAGGACGTTATACTTGACTTTCTTGAGCCTCATGAGGTTAACACAGCCCTGCTTCTCAAGCCTGTCAAGGTCCCTCCAGATGGCATCCCTTTCCTCCAGCAAATCAACTGCATCACTCAGCTTGGTGTCATCTGCAAACTTGCTGAAAGAGCACTCGGTCCCACTGTCTGTGTTGTAGCTGACATTTTCATGCCAAGTGCAGCGTTCCATTCATACAGAAACATATATGCATTTTACACAAATAGGACCCCTGTTCCAAAGTGTTACCCTTCTAACAGTGCAGAGAGGAAACTAAATAATCACAGAGGCATTAGGCTTCTACACCTAGTAAGTTCATAGAAAGTTAGGGCCTCCTACTCTTTTATTAAAATGTTTTCCGGCTTGGAACAAGGTTCCAAAGGACTTAGGAGGTTCCCAGGAACGGTGCACCCAGCATCCATTGTGTCTTTGCAAACCTCCTTCAGTGCTTAACATTTGTATTTAAAACTATTTCAAGATGACTTGTAATTTGACATTGTAATTATGTCATTTACAAAAACTTTCATAACAAAAAGAATTAAAAAAAAAAATCATTGTGAAATTTAGCACTGGGATCCTTATCTTGAGTTTCTCTAGTTGGAAAATCACAGCTAAGGAGTACAAGCTCCCAATATCAATGCATGTTTGAGTGTGTGCTTAAAATATGCCCACAGAGGAATACAAGGAAACAGCATCTATTTTGCCAACCCTTGCACTTTTCAAATTAGATGCAGAAAAGTTATTCTAATTATTTAAAAGTCTCTGAGTCTCAGCAAATTGTATTGACAGAGCTTTCATTTTCAATAAAAAACACAACTGAAATGTTTTGTAAATGTGTAGGTTTCATCAAGATTCTTCTTTGGCTGTTATTGCCCTTTCTACTGGGCAAAAATTATACAGGCACCCTCACTTGTGCACACCCTCATCCCTCATCTCCTTCCTCCCCACCACAAGGTTCCTGATATTTCCAGTCTTTTTATACCCCCATCTCCTGACACATCACAGACCGGCTGCACGTAGAGCCAAGGAGTTCACTCCTAAGTAAAGGCAAAGGCAGGAGGAGAGAGGGGGAAGATGGAATTTAATAGGAGATTTGGGAGTGCAAAGCATGAAGCTGGAAGGACAGGCAGTGTGAGGAGAGTCGAGCACTGGCGAAGCAAGAATAAGATGAGTCAGGATGACTGAAGCAGAGAGGAGTGAAGATTTTGCTACAGATTGTCCTGTCATGAAATTGAAATATGGTGCTTTCAATTGCAAGGTAGACAAGGCAGAATGAGATAAAAGGAAGCCAAGGGAGCAGTAGTGAGCAGTGAGCTATGTTTGTGATGCACATCCATAGTAAGCGCATAAACCAATTAATGAAAATACTGCATTAGCAGCTGCGGCAAGATCATCCCTCCTCTGCACCCACACGGAGCTCTAGTGGACATGTTTCCTCTTTCCAGTTGGGTCCCACTCATACACATCCAAATTTTCAGTGAAAGAAATGCTACAGCTCCAGTTTTAATGAGTTCCCTACTAAACAGATGATGACTGGCAGTGTAATTTCCTTTCTACACTTCATGCTTTCATGACTGGAGTTTATTATTAACCTCACTACTACATTTTCTGTTATTTTACTCTGGTGGTTTAATTGTATTTCCACCTTAGTCATGTGCACTTGCTTTCTAATAGTCTCCTTTCCCAGATTGCTTTCATGTGAGCAGCAGGGTTTTTCTGTTAAGCACTCTGCAATGTTTTAGTATGCATTTCTTTCTAGTTTAATCTCTCTTGTTTTTTTCTCTCTGTCCATGTATTAGTCATCCTTAATGGGGTATGGCACCTTGTGCTCTCTGACATGGAAAACAGGGACAATGTAAGCAAACATCAAGGACAAAGCATAACAATAATGGAGGCAGTCTCTCTAAAAGCAGAATTAATGACTCAAGCAAGTAGATGCCACATGTAAGTAATTTTAAGGAAAGAAAGCATCAGCTACGCTTAGAAATGCAGATGTATTTATTGCTTTTTCAGCCCCTCTCTTTAGCTGTTACTAACAATGCGTTGAAAGGGAACAAAGGAAACTTCTGAATGCAGAAGCAGGGAGGTATTAGAGAGGTGGTCTGGGTGTAATGGGAATTTAGGGCACAAGCAGCAGGCCTGATTCTTATTTTATTAATACTGACATAAATCAGACATGTATATCCACTAAAGGAGTGAAGGAAGCTCTGCCAAGGTAGGGTTGAAGAGAAGTCAGTCAGGTGTTCCATCTCCAGCCATGGAGCCACAGCCCCCTCAGGAACTGCACCTCTGCTCCCACTAAATAAAAGAAGATGGAAATAAATCTTTGTACTCCACTGTAAAATACTAGGATGCATGCACAGCCGACTCGGGTTATGAGTGCTAGTCAGCATGTGCTCCTAATAATGCAAAAGAAGCAAAAGTGCAGTAACCCCAATGATATGGTCAGTGGTTTAGTATTAAGTCAATAAAAATAATTGAGAGTCAACTCGCTGTTTACAGTCTGGCCCCTTTCCAACACCAACATTTTAGAGGAGCCGTACATTGGATCTAAATGAAATGTAATTTGCTGGAGTTAGTTAAAGGTCTCTAATGTGAATGAGATTCAGGACCTTTACATTTTGCATCGTGGTGGGTGTTTCCATTAGATGTGTTACACACAAATGCTGTTCATCTGTAAGAAATAAGGGCGGTCATATGTGACTCCTAAGAAACTGTGAGCAGGGCAGAAAACCTCACGAAGCTGAAGCAAGGCTCAGAGGGATTGCCTTGTAGCAAAAGAGAAGACTTCCTGTTAATGGGGTTATAAGAAAGACACCAAGCAGCCTTGGTTATGATTATAAATCCCTTCACAAGAAGAAAAACCTGGGTGCTAAAAAGCTCTTTAAACTACCGGGGGAAGGTATGATAAGAACCACAAGGCTGGTGGATAAAATGGAATAAAATCAAATGGGAAATGAAGCACGTCCGAAACAGTGAAACTGAATAGTCTGTTGATACGCAAGTGGGTGGTGAACTCTCCATTTCTGGTTATCCATGTTGGATACCCTGCAAGAAAAAGTACTTTATCAAGGCACGTGTAGAGGGGTGAGGAGAGGAGACCCTGAGTAGATTTAAGGGCTTGTATTAAATAAAGATTTCATTAGATGGTCTAACAGTCTTGGCTTTAACCTCCATGAACCACTCGCTCTGGCTGTCCATCATGGCAGTGCTCTTGGACAGATGCCCTGGAGCAGGTCTGGTGGGTGAAGGCAAGACGTGGGCAGAGGCTGGCCGGGAGAGGAGCGGTCGTGCCTGCAGCCTTCAGGGTGGGCGTGCCTGGCTGCATTAGCAGGGGAAGGCTCTTCCAAAAGCAGTGCTAATGCCACAGAGATTTGCAAAATGTGGGCACTCCTTTGGGTTCGCTGTCTAAAGAGCTCTCCATCCTTTCGGCACAGGATCGACCCGCTGTGGTTTCACAGAGCTGGGGGACACCAGAGCCCTTTGCCAGCACCCTCAATGGGACCGATGGTGCTCCAGTGATGGAAGATAAATATCAGTCCTCACTTTGTGGACAGTGCAGTTGGGCACCAGAGCACACATTGCCTGGTCCAGAGTCTTCAGCACTATCCACTATCCATCCTCTGTCCTTCACTTCCCCAGGACACGTGGCTAGGGGATGCCTTGCTGCTGTTGTCAGAAGCCCCTTCCTCACCCCTACAGTGAGAAGCAGATGGCAGTGTAAGTAAAATGGGGCAAAATAAAATCCTATTGTCACCAAAATCAGGAAAAGAAACGACTTAATAACAGTTGGGGTCTGAAGAAGCAGGCATTCCATTGTACAGTGCCAGATATATGGAGAGGGATTGATCCTTCTAACCTATATGCTGGTGAGTAAAAGTAGCAGGTTTTTTTAATACACAGAATTTATTATATTTATGATAAAAATCATGCATATTAATCACATTTTCAATACTAATTATAATGAGTGTCCCACCTCTTGTGCGGGCTCCCCACAGTCTTTTATTGAGCATGAAGTCTGCAAAGCAGCCCCTTGCCCTATCTCACTGGCATCTGCCCCCCTTTGAAGTTTCCACGTAGGGTATGAAAGAAGGATTATCTTGCGGAGCCCGCGGCGCTCGGGAGAGACCGCGGCGGCTGCTCGGCCCGCGCCCGGCGCTGAGGGACACGGTGGGGCGACACCTGGCGGCTTGCGGGGGAACCCCGGGAGTGCGGGGAGGAGGGGCTCTGCGGGAGGGGGGAGAGAGGGAGAGGGAGAGGGAGAGAAAGGGAAAGGGAAAGGGAAAGAGAAAGAGAAAGAGAAAGAGAAAGAGAAAGAGAAAGAGAAAGAGAAAGAGAAAGAGAAAGAGAAAGAGAAAGAGAAAGAGAAAGAGAAAGAGAAAGAGAAAGAGAAGAGAAAAGGAAAGGGAAAGGGAAAGGGAAAGGGAAAGGGAAAGGGAGAAAAAGGAGAAGGGAAAGGAAAAGGAGAAGAGAAAGGGAAAGGAGAAGGAGAAGGAGAAGGAGAAGGAGAAGGAGAAGGAGAAGGAGAAGGAGAAGGAGAAGGAGAAGGGGAAAGGGAAGGAAAGAGAAAGGGAAAGAGAAAGAGAGAAAGGGAAAGGGAAAGGGAAAGAGAGAAAAAGAGAGAGGAGAAGGAGAAGGAGAAGGAGAAGGAGAAGGAGAAGGAGAAGGGGAAGGGGAAAGGGAAGGAAAGAGAAAGAAAGAAAGGGAAAGGGAGGGCAAGGGCAAGGGAAAGGGAAAGAGAAAAAGAGAGAAAAGGAGAGAAAAAGAGAGAGGAGAAGAAGAAAGAGAAGGAGAAGGGAAAGGGAAAGGAGTTTTCAGGGCTGGTACATAATAAAAAGCCATGTGCGCCCTGCGCTGCCTGCGAAGCGGGGCCAATGCGGCGTTTTGGTCAGTGGAAAATCATTTATTAATCAGCAAACAACTATTGATTTTCCAGCTGCTGTTTCCATAGAGCAGTAAATCAGCCATTGCAGCTGGCAAGCGGCGAGCTGTAAAACCCCACCGGGAGCACCTCTAGCCCAAGGGAGGGAGTCGACCCACAGCAGGAGACACAGGATATTCTGGGGTCACTGCTCAAATAGAGTGGCTCCCAGTCTGCAGAACGTGTGAGGGTGCATTACATGTTTACAATTAACAAATTAGGGTAAATTCACTGTTGCATTGGGAAGCAGAATGGAAGACGTGGCATACCATTCAACTGCACATAAAAACATATTTTCAATGATTGTAGGCTGGTTTCCAGTCAATTCATAGTGGACCTGAGAAAGAAATCATTTTACTCTGCCAGAATTCAGTCAGGAAAACAACCTTCTCTGTTTCTTTAATACAGTGGAAATACTCATGAGGTGTTCAGTGAGATGTAGTCCTCTGGTTGTTTTTATTCTACATACATATAAGTTAGGATGGTTCACCCAAGCAGTTGTGTGCTGTTCTTCACAGTAGGTGTTTGCCTATTTATTTCAGCTAGGTCTATAATGGAGATTTTTATCACCGGCTGCTGGGATTTGGGTATTTTTAATGAAACTTGCCCACAAGTGGAGCATTCTGAGACCTAAAATTATTTTGTAGCCTTTGTTCTAAAATCTCTGGGCAACACACTCAAGTGCGTCATCGAAATACATCCACAAGGCAGAGCTTATGTTGACATTTATCCGGGAGCACATCAGCGTCAGCAGTGTATAATGCTACATAATAGGGACAGGCCAGCGTTCTTTCATACTTTTTAGTATGAAAGTTACAATTTCAAGATCTCGAAGATGCCCTGATTTGGATCTGAATATTAACTGTCCACCAGTCACTCAGCAGAGTGAAGGTTGGCTATTTTAGGTGCCTTTTCAATATGCACAAAGTCTGTCTTGCTCTGCATTTCACTGCATTCCCCTAACAGATCAAATTGTGGTTGTTTCTCCAGTCATGGTCCAGCAGCACAATGACAGCAGCAAAGACATGAGCTCTCTCAGCTGTCGTTAAGAATCACAAGTTCATTTACTCACTACTGAAACTTTTATCTGAAATAATCCAATACCACATAACCATTAGACGAGACTGGAAAGAGGGATGAAATGCCTCTTTGAAACCGGAGCTAAAAAAGAATTACCCTGGACCTCCATGCAAAGGGCAGGGTGCATAGCGTTACTCTAGTGATTGCCATCAGGAGAACAGTGGAAGTTAGGCTGGATGCTAAGGTTGCTTGTGGAAAACAGTGTCTCCAGTGCCACAATTCTTCCTGCCACTACAGTGAACACCGTTGTGTTTTCATACGGTGTCATTGGCATATGCAGCCCTACTGCAAGGAAAAGCTTGTCAGCTCGCACCGTTTCAATCAAACTGGGATTAAAGGAATTTATTGCTGTATTAGCAGTGTGTATTTAACCTGCAGTCAGTGAACTGTTTGTTCAGGACTGAAATCAGCAACCCATCAGATAAACCACAGTACTAGACACTTGCAACATGTTAATAAATGCCAGCAGATTTCTAAACAGGCTTTTATAGACCCAACATATCATGGCTCCGTCACAGGCAGTGGGGTTCACACCCCATGCCCTGCGTGTAGGTGCAAGTACACTGCATGCCAACCCTCCTGTGGAGATGTGGGTGCACCACTGCCAGCACCTTGCCAAGGCACTGCTGTATGCAGGTGCCCTGCACTGCCCCACTTGTACCCTGCGAAGGGGTGCTCCCCCCTGCCACCTCCATGCTGTGGGGCCCTGGTTAGATGCCAGCTGCTCTGGTGCCCCATGGGGAGCTGCTGGGGATGCTGTGGGGTGATCCCTGGCAGTGCCCAAGCAAGGTCATTGCTCCCCCTCCTGCTCCAAGACATCTCCCACTGGTCTCTCTGTCATTCCCTGGGTTATTTAATCAGGGTGGTCATCTTCCTCATTAGTGCTACCTGCTTTGGGCAATCCTTCTCTCAGGTGGTTCCATAAAGCCACTTAGCTGGGCACCCCAGCTGGGGACATGCTCCTGCGTTCCTGTCGCTGCCTGCCCTTTGGGAAGCTGGGCAAGCTCACAGGCAGCACTGCCCTTGTTTTGGAACGCTGAAGGTTTTTTTCACTGATACTCCTTGTTTCCCCAGTGTGCTGCCTGGCTGGAGAAGGTTCCTCACCGCTAGCCATGGAAGCTGAGCAGGAGCTCTCCCTGCCCACTCCCACTCAGCTCCAGGGTTGTCCCAGGTGACTTCACCAGATCAAGACCTTTAGAGATGCAGAGCCTTTGTTTTGTTCTGTTAGAAGACTTTGCAAAACAGCTGCAAATTTCCAAGTTTACTGGTGGTTGGTTGTACAGCCCTGGGCCTGCAAGGCTATGTAAAATTAAGATCCTCTCTGAATGCAGCTTCCTAGAAAACTGTGGTTTTGCTACAATGGTTTCCCTCTCTCCTCTGTGCCAATATTCTTTCTGCCTAGATTGTAGTAGTATTTTAAATTTCTAGATATACTTCTTTCTTTTCAACCTAATATTTTTGAGTGTCTTCCTCTTTTTATATTTTTCTTTATTTTTTAAGCATGTTTTCAATACAGTGTTCTCCTTTCATGTGGCTTCTTAGTTTTCTGTGCAGTTTCCCTGAAATGTTTTCTTCCTCTGCTATTTTTCTATCTGTGTTGGTCCCGTTCCACCTTGGTGTTACTTAAATTTTTTTTTGTTGCTTTCATAGAGGTTTCATCCCTCTCAGTCACTGCCCAAAAACAACCGAGAGTGTTCTTGGTGGCAACTTTTGCAGTCACGCTACAGATGCTCTCAAGCAAGTGTCCTTGGGGCTACACAGCATCTCCTGTTAATGTATAATCACATGCGATAGCCTCTTGCTGTGCTGTAACTCTCAGTTTGCTGCTGTTTGCATTTGACCAGAATATGGAAAAAAACCCAGCAATTTCCTGGAACAGGTTGGAACAGGTTGCCCAGGAGAGCTGTGGATGCCTCATCCCTGGAGGTGTTCAAGGCCAGGTTGGATGGGGACTTGGGCAGCCTGATATAGTGAGACGTGTCCCTACCCATAGTGGGGAGGCTGGAACTGGATGATCTTTAAGTCCATTCCAACCCAAACTATTCTATGATTCTAATTTGGAGGCACAGTTTTATCATCTTTTTATTTTTTTTTTCACCTAAAAAACTTCAGCTGGTCTAAATTCAGACAGTTATGGCGCTTCTCTCTGGTGACTCTGCAGCAAAGCTTGAGCCGTGCTACAGGAGGAAAATGCAGAGAAAATTAAATAGTAGTAACGATATTTCAGATGTGAGAAGGTCCTTACACCTGTAGGGTTTTAGTGTTCTCCAACTCAGACAGTGCTGAATTGTCCTTTAGGAATAAAAAACACCAACAAACCAAGACAAAATAAGAATGGAATACAATCTTTTTTGAGTCACTTCCTGTATTTCCCATGCACTCACATGTACCATTTTGTAGACCAAACCAGGTGGAACTGAACCTTGTGTCAACTTCTTCCATCTTTTGAAAGGTGCCAACTGCAAAGTCCAAATAAATCAACAAAAGTTTAGATGAGAGTCGTATTTGCACAGCTACAATACAGCTTTTTTACCTTGCTCCCTGCAGCCCTCCTGCTCTTACGTTTATGCATTATGCGAAGCTTTTTAAAGCTGACATTTGGGATTTATCCCTGGAGGATTATCTTTGAAGCAACGTATCACTTTTTAGTACTTAAGATTTTTTTAACATCCTGCATTCATATTTCTAAGATAGAAATAATACTATCAATATTAATGCATTGAAGACATTTTCTTCTTTACCTGGGGATATGTTACTACCCACAGAGATAAGTAGAATTTTCATAAATATATACAAAAATCTTAACTTTTGTTATCATTATATGTCTTCGGTGCTGTAATTGTAATAACACTTCAGAGCATAACATAGTTACTAGCTGTCAAGGAGCCAGAAGCTACCTCTCAAGAAAAACTGATACCATTGAGTCAGCATCTCTACACACACTTAGAAAATACTGAATAAATATATAAATATATAAAAACAAGTATACTTCATTTTATAAAGCTTCACTTTTTTGCACTTGACAGATATCACATTTTTTATGGCAGTATTTTTTAGGAATTACATATTTTTTTAATTAAAGTATGTACATAGGTTCTTTAGACATAATGCTATTGCACAATTAACAGACTACGGTATAGTGTAAACACAACTTTTATATGCACTGGAAAACTGAAAAATTGTATGGCTTACTTTATTGTGATATTCGCTTCATTGAGGTGGTCTGGAACCAAACCCACAATACCTCCAAGACAGGCCTGTATACAAATATATAAATATACATATAAGTGTGGTTGCTCACTCAAGTTAAGAGAATTTCCTCTTGTAAAAACATTTTCATGGGTTTTCTGTTAATATCTAAATTTTAAAAAAACCCACATGTAAACCTGGAATATTTTCACCAATCCTGCTGAAATAGTTCTAGGTTTACAGTAAATTATAATAAATAATAATTGCTAACAGAACAGGTCACTCATTTGCTGCAGAAGAAGAATATTAGACACAATCAGTGGTGATGAATGATTCTTAGTTGTTCTCATGCAAATATGTCTCTTACCTCTTTCTGCCCAAGAAAGATGGTCTGAAAGAAGAGTTTCCAACTTTGGGATAAATGCTATAAAGAATACTGCATGGAAGTGCACAACGTTTGTGTCTCACAGCCACAAGTTTATAGACTCACTGTGCCTCAAATACAATAGAGCTGTTGTTTAATTACCTGCATAGACAGGGAATTGGGTAAGTTACCCTATTTATTTCTTACCATTGATGCTGAGGAAGGCTCTAGGCTCCCTTGCAGCAGAGTGCTTCCTTTGTCTCTTCATATTTTCTGTGTAATGTTTGCTGTGGATGCCTTAAAAATTTTCTTCAATGTCACTGTTAAATAATAATACTTATTAATTATCTCTTTTAGAGATAAATTATTCTCTTTTAGACATAAAACAGAAATTAATAAACAAGGCTACTTGCCACAGACATTTTACATTTTGACTATAAAGTAGATAGAAATAATTGATGTACTGATTATTTATTTATGTATTTCAAATAGGAAGCAACAAAACTAAAGAGAGCACATTTTAAAGCTTTATTAAAGGCCCTAGGCAAAGGTTTTCTTCCTGTAATTTATTGCAATATACTAACTGATTTATGGATAATAAAGCTATGTGAGGTGTTCACAATGGAATTGGGGTCACTTGAAGTTGAACTTGGTGTCATCACAAAATGAAGCACCCTTCACCCAAACATCATAAGCTACAGTTCTCTCGTCATTAAATCATCTGTGCTGGCCTGCTGAGCCTCTGCCTTTCCCATGTGTACAGTCCAGAAAGGATTTTTGCCTCTGATCCCCAGCACACTGGGTCATAAAACCTGTCTGAGACTGCCTTGGCCTCACTTTGTGGTTTTTGCTGGCTCCAGTGGTCAGAAACTACTCCCTGACTTCCAACCTCATTTTTTTCCTGTCTGGTTTATGCCATTTTTTTTGTCGTGCCATTATTGTATTTTATCTGAAATAGTTTTTCCCTTCCTTGAGTTTAGCCCTCTGAGACAGAGGAGTCTCATTCTTCCAGAGGGCCTTGCTCAACTAAGCAAACCAAGCTGTCCTAGTCTTCTCTGCTACATAGAGCAAATATCTCTGCTCATCCTGAAAGTTCTATCCTGTGTCTAGTCTGGTTAAAATTCAACTTTCTTGTACCTGAGTGACTAGAACCGTATGAGACACCAATGACAGCCCATGTTTTGTCAGAGCCACCACAACGTTTCACTTGCCTTTGTCATGGCCGCAAGTCTTGGAGGCATTTGCAAATATGCAGAAGTACTTGTGTATACGTACAAGTGTATAGATTTACAGAAGTGTACAAGTGTGCACGTGCTTTTATGCACACACTATTTTTAGTACTTGTTTTCAGCTGAGGAACTGCTAGATTACAGTGTACATTCTTACTATTACTGCTGAAGTGCATGGTTATGGTCCTCTTTTGGGATTCCTCCAGTCCTCAGGATCATCTCTTCCTGTGTGACAGCCAGTCTTCCCTATTTTGAGGATGGCATGCCTGGCAATTTTTTTTTACCACTCATCTACATTTTGCACTGTTACTATAGCTGATACTAAACCAGATCCAGTCCTTGAAAAACTGCTCATCGTCTTCTTCTAGCCCCAGACCACTCCTTCCAATCCATCTTGTTAACAATTTCCCTTCAAGCATCCTTACTCACACTATGTAGCTTGTACTCATTCTTCTCAAAACAAAGTAATTTCCTGTGTGGCTATATAGCAGATGTTTCACAGGTACCTAGAGAAATGAGAATTTGGGCTTAGTTATGAGTAATAAGAGCAGTTAAAAGTATCAATTACAGTTTCCAAGAGAGATGCTAGGCTCATCTGACAGGCATGTTGCATTCATCTCCCATCCATCTTCACATGCTTAATTAGTTTTTCTTCAAAAATGACTCCAAGGCTACATGCCTGAATCAAGTCAGTCTGAACTACGCTCTGAACTACACACCCTGGTCTCCTCTTTTCTTTAGGTTTGTTTAATATCTCCACTCTCAGTCTTGTGACCACATGAGCCCAATCTAGCATGAACTAACTCTCTGGTTCTGGCTGTGCTGCTGATATTGCTGTATTTCAGTTTGAACTACTGTATGCATGAATATAACCCTAATGTAACTGTTCCCTGCTAAAGAACAAACACCTCTCTTCATGCAGCGGAGACTTGCATTTTCTTCAGAAGAAGCTGGAAAAAGTCATGGTGAAGATGACTCTTTCTGCATTCAGGAAAGGAAAGCTGAGGTAAGTGAAGATGAGGTGGACCAGCCACAGTAGCTCTGTCATTTCTGTCATTAAGTTTGTCATGTCAAACCTGGAATAAAAATGCCTCTTTCCTGTAGTCCCTATCCCAAAGCAGCTGACAGCCAGCACCTTTATTATTGTGCCTATTGTCAGGGCAGTTGGATGCAATCAATGCTTTCGCTCTGTCCGTCATCTCTCTGCTCCACAGACATACAGCCTAAGCACGTGGCCTCGGGGAGGATGTGAGTTGGAACGATGGTGCAGTTGACCTGACTAATACTGATGCAGTAGCAAATGATGCTGAAGCACTAGAAGTCTTTAGACACACAGCAGGACAGGAGGGCTGTGGAGGCTCTTTTTACATGGTCAAGGGAATGCATGTTTGCTCTTTGTCCACTTTGGGCCCCGACTGAAAATCAAGACCATTTGTTCTAATATTGATGGCAGCAGCCAGAGGTGGGGGTGGGATGCAGGGTCTTGATGTCTGCTGGGTAGGGAGGATCACTGCATCCATGGCAAGCTGTGTGGGGCCTCTTTGAGAAAATCCCCGCAGCTGTGTCCCAAAAAAGGAAATGAAAATGGACAAGAAAACATAAACAGCACGCATGGTTGCTTCAAAAATCTTACTCCTGACTTCCAGCACATCCCTGCAGTGCCAGTCATGGCATCAGGTCTGCCTGAAGTCCCTGTTGCAGTGTAATGAAGGTTTACTCCCCCAGTTAGCTCAGTTTTAATCCCTTTTTTGAGCTGGGCCTGCCTTTTTAATTTTTTTCTTAATGCTTAATAATCATGTATGTTCAGTCCCCTAGGTGGTATGTTAATTCCTCTCTTTCATCTACTTAATTAGAAGATTTTGTTCTGCATAAAATATATGAAGCATCCGGGGCAGGGTCTTATGAACTGATGAGCATCCAATAACTATATCAAGCAGTTTCTTAAGGCTTTGAAATTGTCTTCGGGTGGTCGCTGTTGACAAACACTGAAGTGAAACACTACTTGAGTATTCACATTAAAACCACCATTGCAGTTAAGTTAGTGATGCATGATTAATTGGCTTAAAAGCAATGGATTCATATGGAGTAAAACTCCTCTATGAAAATCAATAGCACGACTACAATTAGCAAGAGCGTTACTTTGAAGATATTAAGGATCACAAATCAAATTTGTCAGCTGAAGGATAACAATGGCTGTATACACAAACAAACAGCAGTTGTGTCTATAATACAGCGTGAGGGGCTTATGAGTCTTTCGCATGTTCTTTCTCTTCCCTTAATAGCCACAGCAGTGAGATAGCATGATAGCTACTCACAACAAATAACAGAGAAAAGGTGCTGCTTTCCTTCCACTCATCGGGTTTGGCTGGGTCATATGCATATGCGGGTGTACAGGACTTGATACTCTTATCCAAGACTGATCCCCATCTCTTTGCCACTCATGTTCACCCCCATTTCAGCTAGAGCCGGTGGCCTAAGCCACCCCCACAACTAACAGGTGGGCAGCCCCAGAGTTTCACAGGGGTCTAGCTCCTTTACCTTGAAAATCCAAAGGCTTTTTTTTATTGTTCTAGTGTTATAAATACTGCTCCTCTCTTGTTGCATCCCCATAAACTTCCTTTCATGCAATCACAGGACTGAGAGTTGCTTGAATCCATAGGCAAATGACACACTTTACAGTGGTACGCAGGAAAATGTTAGAGTTTTCAGAGTCTTCCTAGGATATGTGCCCCAAACTTAAAAAAACCCAAACAATAAACCATCACTTCAGTACGCTTTCACTTCTTTCACTCATATGACTATGCTGAGTGATTGATTCTGTGTATCACTGCAAAAATAAAAAGCTGTCTGTCTGCTGGGGCACTGTTCCTCTTGGCTCGAGGCTGACCTAAACGATGATAAGAATTTTAACTTGGAAAGGAAGGCAGAAGGATGGAAGGGATTTCTTTAACCTCTACGCCTAGACATCTACCATAACCCCCCCCCCCCGAAAAATTAAAATAACAACAATATAGCTATCTGTAATGAAGGTATAGAAGATGAGATGATGGCCAGTACATAGAGGGAAAGTACTAATACTGAGGAGAAGAAGGAGGCTAAATAACTGGCGTATTAACCTAGATATAAGTTGTCTTTGGTTATAAAGCAATCTACACTCTTTAAGGGATAGAATAAAGCATCTGTCTCTTCTTAAAAAATTAGGGACTATCTAATTAAGTAAATTTATCATCTAACATGGAAAAAAACACATACTATGGAAATATTAAGTTGGGTTAGAGTTTTGTTAACAATCCTTAACACTGATAGTAAAAGAGTCCTTTTGAAATTTACAGGTGACATGAAGGCTGGAAGTGTCATCTGTATGGCAGAAGGTGCAGATGTCTGGCAGAAAAAAGGACTGCCATGAAGAGGCAGATGATGCAATAAACTCCAGCAGAATAAAGGGTAAGATTATGTGGCGAATTTGCACTAAAAACTGGGAATTTATCAGCTGGAAATGGAGATGGAAATGGGTACAAAGCACTGGGTCACTGAGCCAGTCAGGATGAATATTGTCATCAGTGTGATCCAACCATGAAAGGCAAACCGAGGCTGAGGATATCCCTGATGACATGTTTCCAGTGAAGCGAAAGTAGTATTCAGGCGTTTTTTGCAAAAGACAGTGCTGGGACTTTATCTGAAATGTTGTGTACAGTGGTGGCACTCCCGTACCTGAAAGATGGAGGAGCTGCGAAGGATGGAGCCTGTGGGATGGATGTGGGAGGGAAAGGCAGGGACTTGGCTTACTTAGTTTTTCTGAAGCTGAAAAGACATGTAATTGTTTCCTGCAAAAACATCGTGACACTAAAATCTGGGGAAACGGGAGAAGAAAGGCCAAAGGATATCATTCACGTGGAAACAACTGGGAATACATTTAGGCAGGATTTTATAAAATGTTTTTCATTATCAGTGTACTGAGGATCTGGAATAAGTAGTGGGGGTAGAAAATCCAGTCATTGTTAATATGAATTGTGGTCAGCACATGAAATAATATGACTTGCATGTGTGGCAAGTGGCTGGTATTAAAGGCTCAGGAGCTCCTTTCCAGTCTCATATTCCTCTGACTGGCACTGTTTAAAGCTAGGAACATACAGAGAGTCTCATATACCAGAAGAGTCGATGCTGCTGGTCCGTAGCACCAAGTCCAGGCTGTTATAATTGCTTAAAACTCTGCCATCCTGATCCTTATTTCATTGGATCTGTGCTTGCTGCAGGAATTAGAGGAGAAGCAAAATCGGTTTCATTTCATTTATTCACAGCCCAGCTGCTGTTTATCCCTCTGAGACAAGTGTCCAGCACCCCTCCTCCTTTGCAGCATTAGTCTGACACCTCTGTCCTCTGCTGTGTCCCCATGCTGTGGGTAGCAAGCACGCTTTCTGAGGAGCAAATGCCATGCAAGGCATCCTAGCATATCAAACATCCCAGAACAAGCCAAATAAAATTATCCTGGAGTTAGGTGTGAGATTCAGACCTGGAAACTCCTCTTACTTACTGCTGGATATCCCCAGCCCAGAGTCGGCTCGTTTGGCAACCTCAGACTTTGCTTACCCAATATTCAGCTGCACGGGCTTGGAGCTGCTGCAAAGGAGAGAGGGGCTGATCACAGACCCCCATGTACTCCACACACCCAGCCTTGCCTGTGCAAGGTAGAGTCACCTCAGGACCACCATAATTCATGTTTGGCTTCTTGTGTCTTGGGGATGCAGTGGTGGACACGTTGTGCTGTGCTCCAGGCACCCCTTCTTCTGCCCATCCTTTCTTTTTAGCAGAGAAGATGTTCTGGAGTATCTTCTGGCTCTAACTTTCCTGAGCCAGGCTGGGAGGCACTCCTCCCTCTAGCCCCAGCTTGTGCTGCTGACATTGGCTCACAAAACCTGTCCGCCTATTTAGTGAAGCAGAAAGCATAAGTCAAAGTACAAAGAGGTGGGGGTTTGCCTCTTCTAAGTGAATAACCGCACAGCAGAACATGGGAGGTGCAGCTGTCAGGCAGGCAGACAGGCAATAGGATTGTGCTTTTGAGTAGCTTTTTTTAAAAAAGCCCTTCTCTTATTGAATCCTGGGGAGTTTGGGAAGGGAGAGAGATTCAATTTTTTTTTTCTTTCCTAAAAATATGTGATTTATTATCTGAAGACAATAATTCTAACTGATTCTATTGGCATGCAGCATGCAGGGACCTTTGTGCTAGTGCATCTTTATTAATGTTGTTATAAAATCTTCTACTGGGATCATAGTTATCAAATGACTCTGACAGCAATTCATTCACAAAGCCCTGTGTTTTAATTTCCCTGTAGCTGAAAAGAAATGGGCTGGGCGGGTGGAAAGACTCCTTTTTTTTTTCAGTTGCTTTGCCCTTTGCTTTAAAGCCTGGCATGTCACAGGTGTAAAGGAGGAACATGTAGGATTACAGCGGGAGGAATACATCTTTGAAAAATAAATATCCTGCCACAGAAGGTGTGTTACAAAGTGACAGGTACTGTCCATTGATAAAATAGAGTCTTTGATTCTGGTAGTGCTGGCCATTATAAGAAGATATATACAGAGAAGTGAACCAGAGCCTTGAAAAACTCTTTGAATAGCAGCAGAGCCACAAATAGCAGCAAGGGATTTAATCGTAAAACATTTTACAAAGATTTTGCTGTATGTACCGTAAAACAACAGAGTTAATGAATTACTGGAAGCAGCAAATGTGTCCTCTAATACAAATCAGAGACTCTATCAGGAAAGCAGTTAATTTCTAGGACTTCCTTTCTTCATCCCGCTCTCTAGCCATGGTTATACAAGAGGTCCAGACCCAGCAGAATTTGTGAGCAAAAATGATGAGCTAGCCAGGGTAAGCAGGTGAAAAATAATACTTTTTTTATTACTTTCTCCTGGCAAGGCTCAAAACATTTCCAGTTGTGTAATATTACGGTGGTGCATCATGTGAATATAGTAAAGTGAGTGCTGAGTGAATGATGTATGAACTGAAAGTGGAAATGGGGAATCATAGTGATTCTCAAAAAATGCAGGAGTGTGTATATCTGAACTTTACCCCCTCAGCTCATTGGTTTACATTCATCCAGGCAAACCTGTCCTTGTAGCTCTTTTATCAAACCTTGGAAGGACAATACATATTCTAGATTGTAGCTTTGGGAGGCAAGTCTCTCCCACACGTGTCTTTTTCTGTTGTTGGAAAATGCCATTTCAGCAACACTGTGGTGTGATGACCCTTGATTCTGAGGAAGATGTATTACCACTTACCTGGAGAACTTGCAGCCTGGGAGGATAATTCCCATTTTATAAAGATACGGGGCAATGAAACCTTTAAAATGGCCTTTAGCCATTTAGAGGTAAAGGAATTAGTAAGACATGGGCTCTTCTTGCATGACCAACACATGACAACACTTCTGCAAGGACATTTATCCAGAGAGAATATTATTTCCACACTGTCCTTTCCCAACCTTTTTTCTTTGCCATATTATATAAAGCCCTTTGAGTTGTCTCTGTTGAAAATGGAAAGTCTTTTAAATTCTGTTCTAATGAACGATGGCTTTTTTGTGGCTTCGGCTTGATGAAAACAAGGGGTAGGTTTCAAAACAAAGGACAAACCAGGTCTTGGTCAAAGTGTTGTGGATGTAGCTGTGTCTGTGCTGGCATTTTGCCATTGAAGTTGGGAAGTCTTCTGCTGACCATTACACTAGGGGCCAGGTGTTTTCTCTGGGCATTTTTTCTGGTTTAACTCCATGAAATACCAAGAGTTGCCTCAGGATTGTACGCAAATAAAACAACCCATTTTGGGGCTGCTGCTTGGTTGTCCCTGGTGCTGTCTTCTCCTTTAACTTATCTTTGTGAGCAACTGAGGCTTCTGCTGAGATTTGGCACAAGGTGTGAGTGGCAGGGAGCTGAAGGACCTACAGGGTCCCTTGCCTGGGTACAAGAGAGAGCAGTGTGGGGTCATCTCCAGCCCTCATCATCCTGATGGCTACCATAGCAATTCATCCCTCTCCTCAATCCTTTACCTAAGTAAACTTCAAAATTAATGTGTCTTGAACCTCAGCCTGAGCCAGTTGTAGAGGGAATGGGAAGCTGCTGAGTGTAGGGGTTTGTGCTCAGGGTGAGCCCAGTCCTGAGTGAGCTCGGATGTGCAGAGCCTTGAGAGCAGTATTCCTTGGAGAAGGATTTTGCCTTAGGTGGCTGTGGTTCAGGTATCCAGTGTAGCATTAAGCATATTCCTGGTATTTAACAACCGAAGTAATAATCACCGGCTGTCTGCAAAACCACCTTTACTCTAAATGGGTGAGGAAATAAATAAAGACTTAAGGGCTGTAGTGCTACAGTGTACAGAGAACAGAGCGATACAAGCACCGCTCAGACTTTAAAACCTTTTACCCTGGCAGCAAGAATGGTCATCTTGCCAATACACTTTCTGCTTTTAATTGCATAATTGGAAAAGAGAAATATTAAAAGAAATTTGTACACATATGTCTCAGAGACACACTGCCTGGCTTTTTTTGTGTAATGCTCTGAGGCATAGAAGCAACAGAAACAGGCTGCTCACTGTGTTTTGATCTTGACGTAAGTCCATGTTGTATAAAATTCATTAAGGGAAATGAAATCAGAATATCCCCCATAGGAGTATAAGACAATGTTACTACATGGTCCTGTGTGGGCAGAGGCCGGGGAGGTGATGTGCAGGGGCAGAGTCATTTGGAAGAGCTGCAGTGCCTCATAGCAGGGCAAGGGGAGAATTGAAGCACAGGTTCGGTCCAGAACTCTTTGAAATTAAATTCCCTGTACAAAAAAAGGCAAGAAAACTGGAAATGAAGTAGTGAACGAGGATCCCTACAGCGAGCAGCACTTTAGAAATCACAGTCAGCCAGTGACTATGGAAACCTTGTACTATCCAAATGGGAATAAATAATTTAGGAAAGACCCATATTAAAGACTGAATACCTTTCCCAGACTCAGACAGATGGACTTCTTCCCTTGGGTAGATAATTTCTGTCTATTCAACAAAGTGCAGCTCCATCCAGCATTTCAGCAAAGGTAACACCAGACCTGCAGAGCTTTTCAGCAGTCAATGCCTCACCCATGCGAAATAAAGATAATATCGAATTAACCTCAGCTGTAGCAGAGTATGTGCGAGCAAGAACATCTTAGCTGCCTAGCTAGAGAAAAATTATGGCTTTCTTTCAGGATAAAAATGTATCTAGTAAAACAAGTGCTCTGGTTTGTGCCCTGCTGTTAGTTCCATGGCAGCTCAGATAAAGTCCCTCCTGCTGTTGCCGCTGCCTCTAGCTTAACTCGAGATGGATGAGGAGAGACACAGAGGCATTGCTGGCTGCCTGCATGCCTGCCCAGCTCCCTTTGCCTGGCCCTGGGGTCTGCTCCTGGCAGTATAGTTGCAATGGTGAAAAGGAGGAGAGGCTGCCACTCTCGGGGGGGATAACATTTCTTTCCTTGCAGCAGATCTGACATCCAACGGCACAGGCTAACCCCTACAATGCGCTGTCACTAAGGGATGACAGAGCACACAATGGGCAGTGCAGTTTCTTTCCCAGCATTTGGGTTTCTCTATGATATAATAGAGTTACAAGCCACTTATTCACAGCTGAATTGTTTTTCCTGGTCTACACGCATCAGTAGCAGCAGCATGTGCTGCCAAATGAAGAGTTTTGGGGAAAAAAAATCAGTGAATGCCAAGCAATCCATCTTGAAAAGACACCTGCATATAGAAAAGGAAAGAAAGAGTCTGGGAGTGCCTGAAAGCTAAATTTCACCAAAGGGGAAGGCAACATGTAGAGTTTCAGCAGGTTCTTCCCTCTGCCCTCATTCCGTTCTTTCTCTCTTCACTTGATTAGCCTTTTATATCCCATTCTACCTTTCCTTTCCTTTTCATTCTTCCCTTCCAATTAGTATTCTTAAAATAACAACCATAGTAACAACAAAAGTGAGAACAAGAGGAAGAGAAGTAGTCCTGGAAAGAAAGTAGGATTTGCCTTGTGCTGTAGCGCACCAGCACATTCAGTGCTGCTCTGAGCTTTTCCAGCTAGGGCAGGACACTGGTGGAACTGGTCAGCTACACAGCGTGATCCCATTTCCCAGGCTTTTAGGCATTGCTGTATTAGCATGGAAGGTGTTTTTTATACCTTATCTCCTTCCCACTTCTAACACAATCTGTCCTAAAGGCTCTGCTCCCATTCTTCTGGGAAGCTGCCTCCCATGTTGTCTCCTGTCATCTACAATGATTTTCATCCGTTGATGAGTGGAAGTCATGAGGTTACTCAGGCTCCTGGGAAAGCAAAGAGGGAAGCAGCAGCACCGTGGGTTAAACAAACAACGACAGCATGAAGGCAATGGAAATGCGTACAGCTAAAGATTTTTGGCCTGGGGACTGGTTTCAGCAGGTCATTTTGAGGTATGGATCCCAGGCTGCTTAAAAGGGAGCAGCTGTCATCCATTTGCCTGCCATGCTGGACCAAACTCCCTGATTAGAAAGTCCGTGGCTGAGAAAGGACTGTCTGTGGGACCTTACATCGTATTTTTATTGCTTGCAAATAGCTGTTAAAACATTTCCTACTGCAATTCCTATTCATTCAAAATGTTCAAAATTTTCTCTTGAAATAGATTAAACTGCATATAAAGTCCTTCAAAATTAAACCTTGGATAGTTTCCGAAGAGCCATAAAGCTAAGGTTGCAGGATGATAACAGTAATTTGTAAAAGTAAATATGATAAAATGAACAGCTGCTTGCATGAAGCAGCACCACAAACTTTCTAATGGTTAGATGGGTTCATCTGGGGTTTCAAAATAATTTGAATTCTGCTTCTCTGAGTGCTGTTAATTGATCAGAAAGTAAAGCTGATCACTGCTTGCTTTTCCCATGACATATATGCTTTAATAAATTATTGCTTGAACTCATGCAGTGTTACTCATTATTGACTTCAGATATGTTTGCTGGCTGGCTGGAAAGGACTGTTGACCAGAATCATTAGTATCATACCGGGTTTTTTTGGGTTCTTAGCACAACCTCTGCTCTCTGACAAACTCCCATCTACAAACTGGTGGTTTTCAGAAAACTTCCAAAGTACTTTTCTCAGTAATATGTTCAAGCGAACAATTCTTACTAGGAGAATTTTCACATACTAAACATGTTTAGTTGGCCATAGGCAATAAAGAAATACATATCCTCAGATTTCAGCTGCTGATAAAGCTTTATTACATTCTTTAAAATCCGGTACATTTGTATGCAGCACTGCTGGGTCTGAAACTATAAATTGGAGTTTTCTGTTTTCTTAGTAGCTCTGTTCTTCTGGCAGTCTTCAGAGAAAAGACACCTGACTCGGAAACCTACTTTTCTCAGAAAACAGACTCATACAAGTTTGGAAAACTTGTTTGAAAACTTGAGGAAATAATTTTTTTCTAAACTTGGAAATGGCAGAAGAAAGTGTTGGATGGTAGACTGTGGGAGAACGGGATGAAAAAAAGTGCACAGAGAAAGAAAAAAGTGAAAGAGGTACTTAAAAAGAGAGGTAGTGGGGAAAGCCACTGAAAATGTAATGAGATGAGAAAATATGAAAGGGAAGCAGAAGAAGATGAAAAAAATAAGTAGCACATATGTTTATTTTATAGGAAGTTGGCTGACAGGTTGAATTTCTACTCTGGTCAAGGATTCAAAATTATGGTGAGCTCTGGATGAAGAGTGAATAGCAAATATCCTAAATTAAGAACTCAAGAGACTGAAATCTGTTTGTAAAACAGTTCTGGAACAACAAAACCACCATATTTTAAGACCAAAGCTTGTTGATGAATAATTTGCAAGCAGAAAACAGGCTAAATGTCTTTGGTAAGAAAGCATGAGAAAATACTTGTTCAGAAACACTGATGAACTGAAAGACTATATTGTGTTATCAGTTGTTCTTACGTTAAATTCCATTTAAAATAATGAGGTAAAGAACTTTTTGCCATTAACAGTAATATTGGATTTTCCTCTCCTGTAATCAACTGTCACTGTCACTTTGTGGCCAGTGCTGATTTATTTAGTATTTGTAAGCTTTTGTGTGACAAATAGTAAATTCATTCTTCGGGATGAATTCAGATCCACTTGTGATGGAAATGTGAGGATAGGGAAAGAAGAGGTAGGTCTATGTGGAAACGGGAGCTGGTACCTTGTGGTCCTGTACTGCTGGGAGAATCACTGAACTTATCCCTCCCTGAAATCATGACAACTACTGCAACTTTTGCCAAGGAAATGTGGTTTTCCCAAAATGCATCAGCAGAACTATTGTGATTTTCCAACAAGGAAGGATGCTTGAAGAGAAAAGATGAGTATTTTATTATTTATTTGATAGCAACACCTAGCTGAAACAAGTAATTGGCTCTGCTGTAATCATCCTAGTAAAGAATTCTCTGTGTATGAGAAGCAGCAATCTCTCCATCTTAGTAAATAAAAGAAGCGCTGGTTGTAAAACTGACTATTCTTGTTATTCAAATCTTAACAGAGGTGGGGTGAAGGATTCTGATGATGGGAGTATCTGTCAGGATGCTGAATGCACCCTTTGAGGCGCCTCTGGTGGAGGGAGTGATGCTGCAAGGAGCCAGGGCTGGGGATTTGGTGAGGTCAGGGCCAAGCCCCCAGTGGGGACCAAGCCATAGGGCCAGCCAGCCCCATGTCTGAGGCCAGCACCATGGAACAGTTCAGCCCACTGGTGCACAACAGTATAGAAGCTTGGGAGGAAATAAAAACCACCCTGTGACTCTCATCCAAAAGGCTACTGCAACCCCGTCACCTCAGAAACTCTCATCTATTGTTTATCTACTGTTTCTTATCTGATTGGTTGCTGGAGATCTGTGAGAGATTCTTGGAGCACTGTAACAAGCTGCAAGTTTTCCCTGCATTAGCTGCAAGACTCAGTGCAGAAGGGCGAACTTTTCACCCTGAAATTAATCTAGGATAATTCCTGGGCTTTCACTCTTTCACTATTTTTGGCCATCATTATTCTATCATCTTCAAAGGAGATGCGCAGTCCTGATCGGCATCACTGTCACTAGAGCAGAAATGCACCCCTCATTTCTAGCAGAATGGTCTCCATATTTCATCATAAAGTCTTCTTCTAGGAAAACCATCACTTGCATGATAGCACTCTGAATTATAAAATGTGTGAGAAGGGGTAGCTGTCAGAACGTATCTGTGCTTTATTTTTTTTCCCTAATCAATAAATCAAACAAAATAGAAAACAGGAGGTGAGGAAAAATTTTAACTCAGTATTACGTTTCCACTGCAACAGAAAAATTCAACACTATGACACAAACTGACTAACATGCACAGTTCTCCAGACTTTGATAGACAATAGGTTAGATCTCTTATACATCTCTGGATCAAGCTGGAGGTGTGTAACCACTCTGTCACACTTCAGAGAAGTTTGATACGCCAATGGGGAGAAAGTAGTTAAAATAACAGCAGTCTCTACCTCAAAGACTGCGCGGCCATCCAAATCAAATGTATATGCAGGTAAATGGTGGTGGAAGTGTTTATCTGGGTACATGTGGTGAAGACCTTTGTGTCTTTGAGAGAAGCTGTAGGAAGAGAGGAGACACTCAGAGAGACTGCAGCAGTGTTTGCCTGGCAAGAGAATTTCTGACACAAAAATTTGGGCAAATTAAGAGAAAAACTGTCAGGGGGTGAGCATTTACTGATGGGGCATTTCTTGCATTACTTTAATGCCCAGAGGAACAGAATTTATCTTATTCTTGTTGAAAATGGCATAAAAGCCATTTAAAACTATTGTGATATTGTCTCTTTGAAGTTAAACTGAGTCTGAAGTCTGGTCAACAAGTTGTTTGAAAAAACGGTAAGAGCTCTAAAGATGAAAAACAGAGAGTAATGAGAATCAGCTGTCCTGGACTCATATCAGAATATTACAGTTCCTGGATGCCTAAAAGCACTGCCAAATTCACATAAAAGCTGAAGTTTGAAGGGACCTCTGGAAGTCATCTGTTCCAAACACCTGCTCAAGCAGGGCCACCTAGAGCCACTTTTCCTGGAATGTGTCCAGCTGGTTTTTGGATATCTCTTGGAATGGAGATTCCATGACCTCCCTGGTCAACCTGTGCCAACTTTGTCACCCTCAGAGTGAAAAATTGTTCCTTGATATTCAGATGGCATCTCCTGTGTTTCTGTTTGTGCATGCTGCCCCACAGGACATCAGTGAAAAGAGCTTGCCTCTTACCTCCTTGTACCCTCCCTTCAGGTATTTATATACATTGATGAGATTGCCCTCAAGCTTCCTCTTCTCCGGGCTGAGAATTCCCAGGTCTCTCAGCCCTTCCTCACTAGAGAGATGCTCCAGTCCATAAACTATCTCAGTGGCTCTTTGTTGGTTTCTCTCCAGTATGACTATGTCTCTCCTCTACTGGGAGGCCCAGAACTGGACCCAGCAGTCCAGATGTGGCCTCACCAGTGCTGAGCAGAGGGGAAGAATTGCCTCCCTTGTCCTGCTGGTAGTATTTCTCCCACTATTGCTCACGATAGTGTTAGCTGCGTTTTCCATAAGGGCACAATGCTGTTCAACTTGGTGTCCGATAGGACTGGAAGGTTCTTTTCTGCAAAGCTGACTTTATCCTAAAACCTGGAAAAAAGAGTGCTGAGTGGATAGGACTGTGATAGTGATGGTCACATACGTCATGCAGAAACACTAACATTGCAGGTGGGCTAACGTGTGGACAGACTGTTGTGTACTGAACTGGTAAGGTAGTGGCCTAAATTTAACCTGTCTGAAAAATGAATCAAAGTTCAAGAGTTGTATGCCATAGCACTATAACAGTGAGAATAACAGTGTAACAGTAAGAATTTCATTTATCTTTCCTACAGTCACTAATTTCATGTATGGAAGTCGTGTGCCTGCCAAAACTGGAGAAGAGCTGGAATTATGCTTCAGCCAGAGCTTATGCTCTATTATCTTATGCTCCATTATTATCTAAATGCAGAGCATGTTCTGGAATCAAAACTGTATTTCTGTGCATCTGGAGATAAAAAGTCAAGGGAGAAAGAGTAGCTATTTCAGTATTTTTTTTAATTCTGTGGATGCTGTTCTTTCAGACTGAATTCATAAAGCGTAACTTCTTATCTTATATTCACGAAAAGATTACTACCAGCATGTAAATGAGATATTTAAAATCTTAATCATTCTATCACTTACTAATACAGTTTGAGATTTTCCTGTAATTATATTACAAGAGATTCCATAAAATTAAGGTGAATAATTTATCACTTACATGAGAAAGCCAGAACTGGAGCCTTCAAAGTGGATTGTAAAATCTGTTTTCATTTGGACTTCTTAAGCAATAAGAAACAACATTTTGACATGTGATTCTCTAATATTGGTTCCTGATATGATCTTCCTGATACTCCAAAACAGGGACAAACAACATGGCCTAATTGGATTGGGAACACTCAATCTGAGAGATGAAAAGGGAAATACTAACATATGCGACAACATTGGTGATGAAAGAGGATATACTTATTATAATGAAATGATGCTTCTGATATTTCAAAGTTCTGTGGTGAAGAGTGAATATGTAGAATTCAAGGCCTCTGATGCAAAATTGAACCTTCATGTATGTTTAGCGTAAGAGTCCTTACAGCCTATAGAAATGACTCTTCCAAATGATACAAAAAAGTCTGACTCATGGAGATGTAAGGATGCAGAGAGCAGCCTGCACATCTAAGAACTGCAAGGAGGTCCCATCTTTCAAGTAAAGAGTGCATTCTATTTGGACAAGCTTCTGTGACTGGACACTGGAGGATTTGATTTGACACTCTTTGTTCCCAGACAGAACTCTTAACAGCTTACAACAGTGGTCTGCAGAATGGCAAACAGCAGAGACAACTGAACAGCTTTCCTTCCCTTAATATTTCACCAAAGCAGTTGGTCTGATCTGGTCAGCCTTACAAAAGGAAAAATATATTAGATATGTGTGATTTTTTTCTTGGTAGTACTGTGCAGTATAAACAGAGACTTTTCAACTTGTACTTAGCACAGCCAGCTTGTAATCTGTTAATGGTCTGAGTAGAATTTGATTAACAAAATGAAGTTTTTACTTAAAGGACAAGGAGGCAGGTTCACAATGACCCTGTGTGGCCACAAGGAAGCAGCTAAGCAGTCAAATCTTTGTAAGAATATGGCTGTAGTTTATTTATCCAGATTTTTAATGTGTATTTCTTGTTGAGGTTGGTCAAGCATGAATAAGGTTGCTCACAGGCTGTAGTTCTGCTTTATCAAAAACATATTCTGAGACAAACAACAAAGCAGAGCCAGGAAAGAACGCTTGTATCATTATCAGTCATTTCTATACGTCTACAAATGGTTTCTGCTTCTGACTTCTGAAATAAATCCATCCAACTGGCTTTATATAAATCAACAGGAAGGCAGTTTGACTCTTCTTCCATATGTAAAAGATGTGTCATTTGTTTCAGTTGCCTCCATAGTGGTGATGGTGTTTGGTGGAGCCAATGACTTTCTTCAGCCCTGCGTTGACTCTCTTTTCTCTTTAAGTTCAAGAGAAAAACGGGCATAAGTGAGAGCATCTCTAAAAATATCTAGTGTTATCTAAAAGGAGTGTTAATTTGAAAGAAATGTGTGAAAAAGAAGGCAGAGAGAGAGAGAGAGAGGGTACAGACACAGAATGAGCCAAGACTTAGCGTTAGGGGGACAATCAATATGCATAGATACGCAGCCTGCTTTGCTCTCTACAAAATTTACTCTAGGAAAACCCAAGCCAACTCCTCCAGGAGAGAAGCTGGGAGCAGTAGGTGCTGCTCTGAACTGTAGCGAGCACCAAGGGTTTGCTGCTGACTGTGGTGATGCAGGACTAGCTTTAAACCTCCCCCTCACCCCGGAGGCCCCATCAGCCTGCAAGCAGCACTTCCACACTGCTCGATCGCTGCTGGGCGTACTTATATAAGAAGAGTGTGAGCGAGAGCTGGGATAACACAGCTGATAATATTAGCAAGAAGAGTCCTAGAACCTGGTGCTGTATAAGGGGTTAATTAACAATGTGAGTCATAGCAGCAACACTGGCAGAAGGCTTATAAGATACTATATGTTCTCTACAAATAGCTGTAAACAATGCATTTGGGTTACTAGATTGCACTGGAAGTAGAAAGGCGTTGCCTGACCAGATATCTAACATTACAGGCCTTATATGTGATAAAGCTCAAAAGAAGTTTAAATAATTGTTGGGAAAATACAAGATTCTGCTGCAGAAATCTTTTGCTAGTAACCACCGCAGCGGCAGAAGTACTGCTTCAGGTATCTCCTCTTAAGGAATACAAGGACAGTATTTTAGGATGGAGACAGCCTGAGTGATTGGATGCAGAGAAGTAAGACAGAAGGCCTCCAGTCTAGCTCCTACTGGAAAGGGGATGTGAGCTTCTTGTGAAACGTTCATCTCCTTCCAAAGCAGAAATCAAAACCGTGACTATTGACCCACTGGGCAATTTGTGGGTGGAAGCTAGCTCTGGCTGAAGACTGGTGAGATTGAACCCAAAGAGTCATTGCCAGTACCAGATGCTCAGTAAACACAGATATTGGTCTCCTTTCTTGTGTGCATTTTTCCCCTAGATGTTATTCCTCCTTGGACTTTGTGTATAACACTATAGATCACTTTTCACTGTCCTGTTCTTCATGTGTTTGGGAAAGGCTATGTCTCATGTCCTTTAGGACACAAGGATTGTTCAGTTTGTGACCTGATCATAGTGCTTGGTGTTTCTCATGAAAAAGGACTGCAAAGCGGTGTGCTTCGAAAAGAGGTCTTGAGTTTTCATATTTCAAAGGACTTTGAGGCGTCTAAATACCTGGAAAGGTGTCGTTGACTATGTTCACTGCAGCATCTCGGTATGAGATGAAGGTGAGATCTTTTACCTGGGTAAGTGCTCAAGGTGCTGCAGAGAGAGAAGAGGAATCCTGCTCCAATACACAAAAGAAATGTGTCTGTATGAACAGTTTTTAAATTTGATTCTCCTAGGTCTTTGTGGTACAAAAGGAAATGCTCATTTGGACCTGCAACAGGTGTAGCTACAAAATCAATTAAACAGTTTTTGTGCTAAATAAAGATGGAGCATGCATAGGACAAAAGTAAGTGCAGTGTCAAGTCTTTTGGGGTTTTTTTTTTTTTTTTTTTGACATACAACTAATTCTTTATTTGTCTATTTATTTAGGTTTGTTGAATGTTCACTGACTGCTTTAGTGAGCTGTATGAAATGTAGTAACTGAAAATGTGCATCTCCGACAAAATGATAACAGATCACTTCATAGCTCCCACCTCCACGGAGCTGAGGCATTTTCTGTTTTCTTCCTAAAGTAATTTCACAATAAGCAAATACGAAGTAAAAATAAATGAAAAGTTACTTAAGAGTCACCAAATTGCCTTTCAACTAGAATTGGCTACATTAGGCTACTCATATGCTTAAAATTAGGTGCATAATCAAGGGCACATCTGAACTTCGGCCTTGAAAATACCGTGTGTGCTCCCAAAATCTCACACTTTGTATTTTTCCAAAACACAGTTCAACATTTAGGCTAGCAAAAGAAGTCATAACTCTGCAACGTACTGCTTGCAACACTCAGCTGAGAATAGGGCATAGTGCAGGGACAGTATCTCCTAGGAGAAAAAGTTTCTGCATTGTGTCCAGAGTTTGGTGTAAAGAAAACGTCTATGTATTCCTTAGTATAGGAATTGAAATCAGAAGCTCCTGTTCAGTGACTCTCGATTAACATTATCATTTGGCTACTGGTGATTGAATTAATCTTCTGCAACTTGGAGAAGTTCAAATAAGAAAAGTAAATAACACTCCCAGCATTATAGTGTAATGGTGACAGTGCTCACTGGGGATATAACAAAAACAGGTCTGAAGCCTCACAAAGCAAAGGGAGATCTGAACTTGAGACTCTTATTTCAGAAGAAGTGCCTGAGACAAGATCCAGTTTGGCCAGAACAAGAAACTAAATTTGCCTACAAGGAGTCTTTAAAGTGATATCAGAGAGACTTACGTGTCTCATATTAGAAATGAAAACAGTGAATATCTTAAATCAAGAAACTCAGAGTGAGGTGGATTACAGTGAAGGACACATAAGCAATTACGCCCTGTCTCCTTGTGATTTTCAAGGCTTGCTCTCAGTTCAAAACCTTCTGTGACCCCTGCTTTTCAACAAACTCTGCCCAATCCTTCTGGGTTCCTTGGAAATGTCTTTTCTTCTGGCACTGTGAACTCATAGGGCTGCTGCTGTTCTTTGTAGCCTATCCACTGCCTGGCTCCTGTCCTCTACCCTCCCACCTTTCCTCAAAGAACTTCTCCCAGCTGTGGAGGCTCAGGTGCTCCCGGGAGTCTCCTGTGTGGTGGTTGCCTCCATAGCAGTGTGCCAGAATAAGACTGCAGCAGTCCCAGAGGACAGGGCATGCCCAGCACTGTGCCTCAGCCACGCTGTGTTGGGACAGAAGAGTACTGGGGGCACTGGCAGTCCTCCTCCTCCCAGGATATTGCAGGTGAGTTACTGTTTTGTGGTTTACTGTTGTCCAAAGTGCCTCTCTGAAGCCATGCAAGCAGCACACCAGAGCCATTCATGCATATGGATGTCCTTGGCCTTGTTCTTGTTCCCATGCTGTAAGGTCTTCTCTGATCATCCTTCCACAGTGCACGGAGACAGGACATTGCTTGCCGTCCGTGTCCTCCTGCAAGCACCATTCTTCTAATACAAAACCCACATGTGAACAAATCTTAACCACCCCTGCCTCCTATTTCACTCCAACCATATCGACTGATCCCAGGGTGAGTAGTTCACAAGTAGACACCTTCCCTGTATCCATCTCCAGTGCACCAAATAAAAGAGGTGCAAATTCCTGTTTGGCTGTATCCCGTTAACAGCCTGGTCCAGCTTTGGTAGCAAGCATGCAGGAGCTAAAAACTTCTAATCCACGAGTTTTCAAACTGAGCACAATGGGGCTGGGACCTACTGGAGCTGCTACTAGTGCCTGTGCCTTAAGAGACTTCATTTTGTACTGCTCCATGTTTGACAGCAGGTGTGTAAGGGAGGGGAATACTTGCCTTTTCAGAAGCCCAGATTCTCATGGGAAATGTGCTTATTACAGCTGCTGGAGGGCTTTTGACTTACACAATCTCCAACTGCACATTGCAAGCACCTCTTTGGCAACATGTCATGCTGCAAGAAAAGGGTGCAGCTAATGGGTCTCTTGCCTCCTTCTGCTCTCTGCAAGGTCAGTTGTCCTATGATCAGTCCCTACTAGCTCAGGTATGGCTGCTCTTCAGTAACTCTATAAGTAGTAGCACCAAAAGTCCTTCTTTGGTCCTAGAACACCCTTGAGATATTTCCTCTATAAACACAAAGGAAGAGACTGCCCCTGCCCTAAAATGCCCCCAGCCTAATGAGTTAGAAATCCAGGAAACAGCTCAGCATCTTGGTGGGTTGTGTCCATTTGCATTGGGTAGATACCCTCTCAAAACATTTTCATCAGTATGATTTGTCCGCGTTTGCGGTGTATTCAGTCATTACGCAGGATTTTCTCTCTCAGGTATGATTAGATCTGTAAAGAAGCAAGCATGACTAGAGGATGGTGTTAAAAATTCAATACATTGTGGTGCTGAAAATAATTTTAAAAAGCTTTAGGAATTGGAAAGATCCCTAGTATTTCCTGCTGGGATACAATCTGAGTTGGAAGGAGGTCTTTCTTTACAGTAGAACAGGGTGATGAACTGCATCCCCCTTGAATGTTATTATTGTGGTCCTACACTGAGCTGCCACTTTGTCTCCTGACAAGAACAACATATTTAATAAATGTGGGGTTTATTTTTGTCTCTAGTTTTGGAACAAACACATTCTGGACTCAATCCTTTTTTCAAATTCTGTTCATGGGCATGTTATTCAAAAGGATGTGAATGGATTATCTCAGCTCTTAGTTCCCTTTTGTCATGCCTGCTGTTTTGAGGAATTCTATTTCCCAGCATTTCTGAAAACATTCTCTCCAATCTAAGAGGAAATAATTTTGGTTTTTTTAGCTGGAGTTTCCACTGACACCTTTTCTCTTTGGGCATGCTGAGAGTAATCAGCATTTTGAAGCAAGAGATCAGCACTTCACACGATTAGACACCGGCTCAGCTTGTCAAGAAGGTGGAGGTCTCAGCCTTCTGTGCTTATGGAGGGAGACAGGTGATATATTTTGGAGTATCTGGCTAGTTCTTATTGTGTATTTTATGCATAGGTCTTACTATGTGCATAATAATAATATCAAAAGTTATACGCTTAGAGGATCTGAACCGAAATATCAGCCCTTACATCTCTTAAACAGGCTTAATCAAATGATAGCATTTGACATCTTGTCTCTCTTCCTCTGCTCCCTGTGGCTTTTATAATTAGAAGTATTTTTTGAAGTGAAACGTGCATTTTCAGACAATGTTTCTTGAATTATGTGTGCATTGATATTTACATCCTCCTTTTCTGTTTGTTTCTGAATATTCAACTTAGCTGCAAGTTTGCTTTTTCTCCTGTGCACGTTGGGTTCAAAGTAGGCTCTGATACAAGGGTCACAGACTATAAATGGATGTATACCTACAAACTTCAAAGATGTTCACCAGTTTTGCTTCATTTTAGGCATTTAAGTAGCTATTCTGAATCTCTGAATAACCTACACGACTTTGGGTAAATGCCCTGAGGATTCATATCCAAACAGCTGTGCTTTAGCTTATGCTGCCTGAAGCAAGTTACAGAAAGAAGCTTAATATTAATAATACACCAAAGTTTGAGATCACAGCGTCAGACCTCAGTGAGCTGCTCCTTGTGAGCTGCTCCTTGTGCAGTGAAGTCCAGTGATGAATTTCTTGAGAGCAAACAGTCTCCTCTGCAATGATGGGGTAAGTGTGGTAGTGCCAACTTTGGAGGACGTGAAGGATGGGCTACTTAATTGTAGGTTGCTTGACAACAGAAGCATGGGAAGACCTGGACAGCATCTCCTGGGTGCTGGGCCCAGCATTCTGCTGGTTGGTTTGGGCTCTGGCCCTACCTCAGATACACCTGTCCCCTTGGTTGTTCGCTATACGCAGCACAACTCTTTGCAGAGCAAGGCCATAAGGTGAACTAGTGGGTTCCTGCCCTGTCTCGGACTGACTGGTGGGGCAAGCAGAAAGGGGTTCAGGTGCATGCCTTCCTTCGGTCACCCTGTGCCAGCCTTTCATGAATGCCGGCTCTCAGATCACCTTCATGCAGCTGCCATGGCCACGTTCCCCATGAGCACCAGGTGCCCCACAAGTACTATGGCTGTGTGCACCCGTTGGCTCAAGTTGGAGGTTGGAAGGCCCAAAGTCATGCCCCATCTGCTGAGCATGGATGCTGAAGCAGTGCTTTTTAAAATACTTACTGGCTTTCCCTGGATCAGGGGGTTTCCTGGATGTGTGCAACCAGCAGCTCTCATTAGCTGATGAAACCTTGCTCATAAACTGTGACCTTCTCCTCGGTAACATATGCCTCTGTCTTGGGTGTCCAGCTTGAGAGCCTTCATCAAAAGGGCAGTATTTTGATGCATTTTTCTCTTCCTCTAGAAAATCAGACTCATTTATGAAATCCCAAATTGGTCACATATACAAACATTGCATCCAAACCAATGCCTACTTTATGTATAATTCATCCAGATTCTCTTTATGTATAATTCATCTGGACAGACCAGGAGCCATTTCGGCAGAGCAGTGTTTCTTCCATGTAAAATACATTTCCAAGAATAAATGCAACCTAAGTCTTACCAGTACTGCATTTATCACCATAGAGTTTGCAGTATGCTGAGCCTCTCCCTAGTTTTGAAAGCATCCCAAACAACAATCTTTAATCATTTCCCTTTCCACTCTTCTCCTTATCAGCTGTCTCCACACATCAATTCGCGCTGAACTTTTGTCCTCTAATTTTATCATGTACAGTATTTGTCTTGACTTATTTAGATTGCAAGCTCTCTGAGGAAGGGAATGTGCTTTATCTGCTCGTAAGAAATGGCCATGGAAATGTATGGCACTATACAAATGCTTTGTAATACTAATAACGCTAATAAATGTGTGTGAAGTTTGTGTGGTTTATGGTTAGTAGATTTTATGGTGACTACGTCCTTTCTATCACTTGAGATGACAAGCACCTTTTTTAATGCTCTCTAGGCATCTCAAGCCCCTTCTTCTGCTTCTCGCATTATCATAGTAAGATAAGGCAATGCATCTTTTTTATTTTTCTTTTTTTTTTTTAATGTGGGGAGCTGGTGGGAGGAGGGAGCGTTATATCTGAGCTGAATGGATCAGCAGAAATCACCCAGCAGCATTTATAAGCATTAACAATGAGAAAGACAGAAATCTTGAAACAAAAGGCCCGAGGGCATGTTTTATTTACCCCACTGTAAAGTCAGGAGTCAACTTCCCAGTGAAAAATCGTCCAGTGTAAAGTGGTATCAGGTCCATAAAGACCTGAACTGCAGGCAAAGGTTGCAAGGGGCAACGACAGAGAAGGGAGAATGGTAGGAGAAAAAAAAACCTAAAGTATCTATTAAAACAATTCTGCTGGAAGCATCTTTAATAAGTCTGATGAATTGGAGGTATATCTGTTGCAGGAGGGGTACCGTATCATTTGCATTGCCAAAGCACAGTGCAGCCAAGAAAATGACAGGATTAGAAGCACTAAGGAGGAGGACTTACAGGAAGGATAGATCAGGTGATGTGGAAGGTAGGGTTACATGAACACCAAAGAATAATTTTGTGTTTGATGAAAGAATATTAGGGCTTTACTTGCGACAGAAGAACCTGACTGAAGTTGTGATAAGATGGAGGGCAATGTTAAATTGAGTTTTGATTGGTCCTTAATAGAAACCTACATTAAATTATCACACCTCCTCTAGCTTTTGACAAGTCACTGCAATAGGCTGTTCTTGTTATTTTTCTGCATAGCGTAGTAGTAATTGAAGGATGTTCCCTTTCTCTCCTGACTTAGATGGTGTTTTAGGAACTGAGGTTTCCTCACTAACAGGAGTTTTTCACGATTAAAAGGCAGTCTGCCAGTAGGAGAATGTCCTTTATAATACAGTTCAATATAACTTAGATACCCCTACAAAAAGCCGATAACATAAAGCCCATAACTTGGATGAACATTTCCGGTAGATTCTCTATGCCTCCATATCAAGAGCAGGAGAATCATCCTCTTATTTTCCTGGTCGTTTGTGCTAGAATTCATCAACACTATGTTTAAAAATGTAGTGAGTTTAAAGTTTATACCCTCCACCTCCCAACCATTAGTTTTTGCCGTGTCCCTAGTTTTCTTAGTAAATGTCAAAAAGCTTTGACTGACAGCACTAAAAATGTCACTTCTATATTTAAAATGACATTTAGTACATGTAGTAAACAAGAAAATTTTCCTTTTTTTAGTCCATAGAAGTCTGTCATTCAAGAAAACATTAAGCCTATGGCCCCTTCATGCAGTCAGCAAACAACAGGGCCCATTTTGGGTGAGGAACACTAGCCTGAATGAATAAACTAACTTTGCATTAGACAGTAGTGATCTTTGCAGGTTTTCAGTCTGACTCGCTGGCTAGAGACACTAAGCTCAAAATCCAGTCTAGTTATCAGTCCCCTGAGACAGTGAATCCACTAACAATTTTTATTTAATTTATCTCTGTATTACGCTATTCATGCTAATTATAGGGTCTACAAATTGTGTTTTTACTATCAATTTACTCTCTTTACTATCTAAAATTTTCAGCACATCTGTAACTCTTCCTGATTCCTATTCTAAACCAGCTTTAACCCCACACCCTTTTTTTCTTCTCACATACAGGCTTAAATTTTCAAGTTGCATGGGCAAAACTTCCCAGGCATTTTTCCAGTGTCAGATCTGTTTGCCAGTAGCCCGTGATGCATTCAAAGATGCAGAGGAGGATTTACATGAACACACCCTTGCATGCTTCTAAATAGTGTTTCTGAACTGGGATTTCACAAGGTTAATTATATATGGAATAAGACATACAGGCACTTGGAATCAAGGATAAGATGCAAATCTTATGAGTCATCTGCGACTTCTTTTGGACCATGACTTTGAGAGATCATCACCCGAACTGATGCTCAGGAATAAACACAGTGTATCTCCCAAGCAGCCAAATCTCACTCCTGGATGTCTATCTGTAGTAATTGAGTAGATGCTCTCACTTTCTCTAAATATGCACCCTGTAGATAGACATACGCCACTGCTCAAATAAATCAAGGGAAAGTAGCAACCTGACTGGCCTTCAGGAAACACAGCATCAGTCTCCCAGGGGGCATATTTGTAATATACCATTACTTCAGGTGCTCCCGTCTACTGGGAAAGCAAATGGAAAATTCTGCTCATTCACTGCCAGCATGGAGGAAAACTTATTTTCCTTTTTGGAAAGGTGTTTTTATACAGTAGTCTAATCCATTCTTGTCTCTCTGCTCCTGCAGTGCAGCTTGTATCAATAGATCATGCAGATTTTCCCTCCTACAGCTCTGAAAGCAAGTTTCTGTGCATGATGCATATTGATACGAGAGGAATGCTCGTTTCATTTTAAAAGTTTTTGGACTTGCTTCCATCGAGAGTAGTGGCACAATGGCCTTTGATCCCTGAAGAGTTAAGGTAAAGCCCAAAATTTCTGGCAAAGAAGTTAGCAAAGTAGAAATCAAATGTATAATAAACTGTAGAGTTTCCTCCAGTGATATGTGGTGGTGACATACTGTGTCTGGCCCTTTCTTACATAGGTTTCAGATAAACCAAACTAGCTCACTGTCCTCCCCAAAATCATAGAGACGGGTGTCAATATGTCTAAGAGTCTTATTCCAAAAGGGGCTAATTATCACACAGTGATAGAAAGAACATTTGGGGAGTGGGTAAGTGTAATTGCTGCAATCAGATCACATATTCCCTCACCTTGAGCAGCATGCATATACAGAGGTACTCTAAACCAAAGTTCCCTGTGGGTTTTGGCTATGACCCTCTGCTGTTGCTTTCTTCTCAGTTTTAGGTACTCCTGGTTTCCCTTGCAGAGTCCAATTGCCTGTTCCCTGAGGCTGCAGCTGCCGGCAGTGACACCGCATTTCTCTGCTGCTCTGACTTGGCAGTTCAAAGTCTCTCTGAGAAGGAAGATGGCTCTCTGGTACACGGCCCTAATTCTTATCATTCTGTCACAGCACAATATTATCAAAGAAGGGATTTTCTGTCGTTAGGAAAAAAAGGCACAAATTGTGGTCATTAGCACTATCAACACACTCAAGCAAGCAGAACAGAGCAAAACTACAAAGGATGGAGTTTTTTTCTGTATCTGAGCATTATGCTTCCTCAGTTATTAGATAGCTCATGAATAAATATATTATTATGGTAGGCATCACGTGCTTGCTGTGTAAAACACTATTCAAGTTATTGTTCTTAAGATCATGAGTTTCAAGTTATGCAGAATCAGTTTAGAGAGAGAGGGAAATTCATGAGCAGCAAAATAGTTTGCTCTCTGCTGGAGGTGCTGATTTGCATCAGTCCCTGAAGCCAAGTTGACCCCTGGGAAATAGGGATTTGCTCTTTGGTAAAATTTCTTCAAGAATAATTGCCTTGCATGCCTTCTGGCTTTTTCTTCTCGAGATCAGGGATATGCGTAAATAAAGCGACTTATGCTTAAACTATATCTACAGTGCAGTTTGCATTGTAATGTAGAGATAGTTCAGTAAGCCTTAAAAACCTAGCTTGGCTCTTGAAAGCTGTCTGCTGCAGTTTAATCTGGTTTTCAGCTTTGTAGAGGTCTGCCAAAAGAGCTGGCCTGGAGCAGAAATGCAGATTAAGCTGGGGCAAGAGGGAATGCTTTCAGGACTCAGGGTGGCACCTCAGTGCAGCATCTCAGTGCTTATTCTTGAAACATTGAAACTCTGCATCCCTGCTGTCTTCTCTCCTGGGAGGTTACCTGCACTGTCCTCCTGCTTGGGAACAAGGACATGATGCCTCAACATAAGTCCTGAGACTCAGGAAGGGACAGCTAAATATTTAGGTTCAGCTCTGCTAGTTGTGCCTTCCTCTTTTCAGGCTGAGGAGTAACAGCACATCAAAATGTGAGGAGGCAAAGTATACGTAAATAAGGCAGGATAAAGTGATTAACAGAGGAAGAAGCAATTTATGCACAATCAAAAAAATTTAAAAGCCATGTGAAGCAGACTGTAATAAGCAAGAGGGCTCCCATATTCATGGTTTTCCTCCTGTAGGAAGGAGAACATCCAACAACACCTCAAGAGCACCTTTCATCAGGGCTCAATAGTATTGTCTTTTCCATTTTTCAACATAGAATACTATGCTTTCTCCCACACTATTGGAGGGACTGCAAAATTATCTTATTATCTTCCCCGAAGCTCTGCTTAAAAATTCTCCTTTGCCTCTGTCTGGTAGCAGGGCAGCAATCAGTATTGTTATTTTCTTGGGTTGAATTATATGTTTGCTGTCTGCACTAGCCTGAAGAGGGTTTGTGAGTTATTTGTAACAAAATGTCTAATTTCATACCTCTTATTTCTTTCCCTTTGTGGCCTGAAGAAGGTATCAACTATTTCTCCACAATGTTCATTCGTTCCGGCAGCAGCCCCATAGGTGATTGTGATCTCCGGCTCCCACAGCAGTGCAACACTGCTCCATTTTGATGAAAAGATGGACTTTTTCAGAATTACAAGTCATATCCACATTTTTTTTCCTTTGCATTATATTTCTTCAGGTTCCTTGTGGGTCTGGCATTGTTTTCCTATCAGCAGGCGTTCTTGTTTTCAGTTTTCTGTTGGCTGAAACACCAAGAGAGGATGAACTCGCGCTTCCCTGGTGCTGCTCTGCAGTGTAGCCCTAAGCAGGCTCTGCTCCCTGAGATTACTCTGTGGAATAAGTTCTGCACTCAGCCTAAGTGAGTGTTGGCTTTACTTCTCTTTCCCTTGAGTGGGGACAACACGGATTTCTCGTTATTTCCATTAAAATTGCCATTAATTGGGCATTTTTGTCTCTAGTCAGCGGCCTGAACAGCTAATGCTTTATCTGCTAACTCAGTCCTTGCTGAAAGATAGGCAAGCACTTCTCGGACAACCAGGCTGTATTTTTCCAGAAGCACAAATAAATGTATTTTGCACAGAGGGCTTGGGTTTTTTTTTTTGTCTCCTGTGCAGGTTTTATACTTGTCTCTACCTTCTGTCTTTGGCATATGCAATAAACTTAAGCAACTCCATCCATATTTCTGTTCATTTGAGGCCAGTACAAAACACAGCAATAATGACGTTCAGATTTTCCTTAAAGGATTACTTTATAACACTCAAACATTTGCCTTCCTGCTGCCTTCAAACTAAAGTCCAACTCCTTTTGAAGGCTTCACATTACATTGATAAAAAACCTGGGAATATGCCATCCCAGCCACCTGTTAAGAGCCTTAATTACCCTCTGCAGTCTCATCCTGCAACAGCTCTTGGCAACCAGTGATCCATGTTTTGACTGGGACCAGACAGGTTTTGGGCTTTCTTTTTTTTTAATCAGGTTGACACGAACATTATTTTGCTAGGATCTTTGCTCCACTGCATTCCTGTCAAGTGCTTTAGAAGTGTGCCTGCCTTCCCTAAATCCTTGCTAATTTGTATTCCACTTGCATAAGAATTTGCCTGCCCCAGGAAGCCAGGGCGGCCACCAGCCTGCCTACCCTCCTGCCTCCAACAGCACATTCTGCAAAGGTGTGCAGGGATGGTTCAGATTTTTTCACAGTGTGATTTAGAGAGCCCCTCACTGTGTATATTTCAGTGACATGAAGAAGATCTAAACATAGATTAATGCACTGAAGTGCAATTTTCCCAGAACCTGGCAGCAGCCTTTCCCTCACTCCATCTACATTCACACACTTTTTGGAGCCCTATGCAGTCAACCATACAGAGAAGCAAAAAGATACAACCTCTACCTGTCAACCCTGGAGCTATTTTTGTGGCCCTATATTTTCATGCCTTTAAGAAGGGATCACGGAATACCTCCAAGGGGTGGCGGTGCTGTCAGACATGTTCCACTCAATGCTCTCCTCCTGTCACTTCCCGTTGAACCTCTGACCCTTGCTGATACACCTGGGGTTTATTATTCTCCCATTCAATGAGATCTTATTGTTTTTGGGCTAGACATTAGCTCATCCTTCCATGGCAATTCCGTGAGTACTATGAAATATAGCGATTACAAAGAGAAAAGGTAGACAGGAGACATACTCCTTTCTCTTGGCGTGCTCTTCCGACTTCTAGCAGCTGGCACCTTAGCAGCATCCTGAGCTGGCACTTATATCTGAATTATCGTATTTACTAGGCAAAATAGTCCTGTATTAACAAATCCCTGTGATCCTTTTTTTTAAATGAATTTATACTTTTGGCTTCTAAAATAGACTGCAGTGATTAGTCCCGCAGCTATGTTGTGTGCTTTCTGAAAAAGAACTTTTGCTTGCTTTAAATAGGCTGCTGCAAGACCATCGCAGTGGTGTCCTGTAGTTCTTGTGTTGAGGGCAATAATGGATGCAGCAAACCTACCTGCAGCCATCAGGTCAAGGGAGCACTGTGTCCAGTTTGGGGCTTGCCTGTATAGAAAGAAAAACTGGAGACAGTCCAATGAAGGGCCACTAAGGTGATTAAGGGATTGGATTATCTCTGACACGAGGAAAGGCAATGAGAGCTGGGACTCCTGAGCCTGGAGAAAAGGAGGCTCAGAGGGGATCTTATCAATGTGTATAAATAACTGATGGAAGGCTAGAGAAGATGAGGTCTCTCTGGGGGTTCAAGGGAACAAGTCAGGAGGCAGTGGACACAATCTGGAATGTGGGATGTTCATCATGAGAGTGGTAAAACACTGGAGTCTTTTGCCCAGCAATGTTGCGGAATCTCCATCCTTGGAGATTTCATCAATTATACAGGAAAGTCCCTGAGTCCCCATCTCTTTGGACCTGCTTTGAGCACGGGGCTGGGCTCGGTGACTTTCAGAGATCCCTTCCAACCTAAATTATTCTCATCTGTGAATGATCATTTTCTATTTAAGTTCTCAATCCTGTCCATTATGCCAAGAGTTATTGCATATTTAACCGGTCCTCTTGCAGAAGCCACTCAGTATGTTGCTGCCAATATTTGTGTAATTTCTATTTTCCTTTCTGAGATGGGGTGACATGCTGCCATCAATATTTTAGCCCTGAAAAAATGAATTTTTTTTTTCTCTGAGCATGAACCAGTGTTGATCTATTTCAGCACTGGCACTAACCATTTATGATCAGTATCAGGGAGTGCATGGCTCCTATAAATAAATACACGAAAATTTACAGTCACAGAACAAAGCCAAGGCTTCCTTCTCTTCTTGAGGTGCTAACATCCTATTTTTGCTAGAACCCACAACACATTAACTAGGAACCTTCAGTTTTGACCTCACAACTGCAAGAGAGAATACAAATATTCTGCATAGAGGCATCCACGTACAATTTTTTTTGTGCTTTCCACCTCTGAATACTTCCATGCACTTTTCATGAGAAGCAGCACATGTATTTGTACACTGGCAATCACCAGGTGCTGAATTAGACTGGGTATGCACACCTGCTTCACCACTCAGAGGAGCCACGGCACTTTTTTTGGTCTGTGAAGGCATCCTACTAGATATTGTCTTAAACTTCTCATGATATCCCAAAACACCTTATTGTGTTTCATTTTCTTCCATGTATGTTATCCATAGGACTCACCTGCAGTACTGTGTGCAGTCCTGGAGCTCTCGGCACAGGAAGGACATGGATCTGTCAGAGCTAGTCCAGAGGAGGCCACCAAGATGATCAGAGGGTTGAAGCACCTGAGGACAGGCTGAGAGAGCTGGGGTTGTTCAGCCAAGAGGAGAGAAGGCTCCAGGGAGACCTTTTAGCAGCCTTCTGTTACTTAAAAGAGGGCTATGAGAAAGGTTGGGGAGGGGCTTTTTATCAGGGAATGCAGTGATAGGACAAGAGGTAATGGTTTTAAGCTGAAAGAGGGTAGATTTAGATTAGATATTAGGAAGAAATATTCTGCTGTGAGGGTGGTGAGGCACTGGCACATGTGGCCAGGAGAAGTTGTGGATGCCCCATAGCTGGAAGTGTTCAAGGCCAGGTTGGATGAGGCTGAGCAACCCGATCTAGTTGAAGGTGTCCCTGCCCATGCCAGAGGTTGAACTAGATATTTAAGACCCTTTCCAACCCAAATCGTTCTATGATTCTACAGATCAGAGGGCAGAATTTAACTCAAGGCTCTAATGTCTAAGTACAGATGTCTACATGAATGTGTTCATGGGCACAGTAAATGTCTAGATGCCCAGTGGGACATTTAAGGGCTTGGTACAGTTGCCTGCACATAAATGTTAAAAGCTACCTGGACCCACTAACATAGCCCACCTGGTGTGCAGCTGCTGATTCACTGGGATGAGTTGTCACCATAGAGCCTGTGTTATTTTGACCAGCTTTATGCAGATGGCTCAGATGCCCTAGAGCATCTCAAATGTCACTCAGTAGTTGTGTGTTAGCAAATATCTCTAGCCTTTGGTCAGCTAAATTGCTTTGTGGGCTCCACTAACTACTTTTGCTAGTGGTTTCGTTCTTTTTGTCAATGGATAGGCACCAAAGGATGCTGAAAACACATAGGTTTTTACTGCCAGTCCAGTGAGGATACCTGGTGAGAAAATGCCACTGTTCTGATGCACGAAGCATAAAGATTTATCAGCCATTTCTTTCAGCTGTTCAAGCATTATAGCTGGAGGAAATGTCTTGTTTACATACTGATTTAAATCCTTCTGAAATCATACATCAATGAAGAATGATGTCTGTTTACATATATTCAGCATTACATTTCTGATTCTTCTGCTCTAAGGTCTCCAGAATAATGATACCATCCTCTTCTGTTACTTTTTTCTTACATTAGAGGAACATCCTTAAAGATAGGAAACATGGGACAGATGTTTCTTCCAGTTCCACCCTGTACTCTGCTAGCAGCTCCCTCCTCCCCTGGAATACACATCCACACCACCTCCTGGTATCTCTGGTTCCCACCTTCTCAAATGAGTACATGCTCTTAACAAGACCAAAGGGCAGGCATGTTTCCAGCAGAGGAATGCAGATATTTCCCCTGTGCCTTTTTCCAATTGTTGGTTTTTTTTTTTCTCTGCAGTTCTCATTCCACTTCAGAGATGCTAGATTTCTCACCTTCTGTCCTAAACTTTACCCTTTTGCCTTCTATTATCTGTATTTCCTTTTTTAGCGTTAGTATAACTGCTTTTAGCACCATGTTGGTTCATTCACCTCTGCCTGGTTAAAAATGAAGAACACCTTCCATTTGGCTTTGAGGCTCCCTGTGCCTGCATGGCGTCCATTATACAAAGGTTTTCAGTGAAATTGCTGGTGTCTTTTCACCCATGTAGTGTGTGTGTCCTTGCAGAAGCTCTCTATAAATTCCCTCTGAGCAATATACTCCACCATAATTCCTGCATTGGTTCCCAGAGGTCAGGACTTGTCATAGCTTGTGATGTTTGTCCAAGGATGTATAGCTTCTGACACTGTTTTTTGAAGGCTCCAACTTCAAACTTTGCATCCTTTTGATCAACAAGATTGACTCTTGACTGTTAGGGAGCTGGTTACATTCTGAAGGCTTCATAACAGTTTGTTTAAACAATTCCGAGTTTGTTTTGTTGAGGATTAATCCTGGGTCTTGCTGGAACTTCCCTCTAAATCTTTTGTTCCTATTCCCAGTCCCAAACCGGTCTCTGCTCGGAAATAGAAATAGCTAAAATTGGAAGATGTGGTAGTTGTAAAGTCTGTTTTGTACTCTGGAAATGCATCTGACGTTTGCTTCATTTCACCATTATTTCTCATTTTTTTATGCAGTAACATGATTTCTTTATTAGTATGAATTAATTGAGAGCTATTAAAACAGAAAATACTTCAGAACAAGTGAAAGCCTAATATCTGTCTTTTTCTACACTTTTTTCTTGCAGACACCAAACTCAATCATTTTCCAGCTATTTTCCATATTTCTGGAGAATTTCACCACCATTTTTTAAAAAAACCCTCCTCCATTATCCTTCTGGAAAATTTTCTGAGTTAATTTTACTTCTATATCCACACAGCACTCATTTTGCTTTAAGCCACAGGAGATGACAGAGCAGTTTCATTGAGTACTTAAGCTTCAGCTGATCATGATTTCAGCTCATCAGCCTCTGCCCAGTGAAAGACCCAGTCCTGACTAACCCTTGCCAGCACCTGCTGAGGGGCAGTTCTACTCAGATTTCCTCCCTACTATTCCAACAAAGGCAATAGTGATGGATATATACAACCGTGGGTCATATATACAACACAGCAGGAAGATAATTTACAAATGGAATATGTTACCTTCTGGATTACAGGGAGCCACACATCTGCTTTGTTGCCATAAACATTACTCCTTTTGCCTTTCCTAAATGTAATGGATCTTTTCCACTAAATGGCTCCATCAGTTTATGCAAGGAGACAAATACGTTTCTCCCTCTACATCTGTCAGCATTGTGTATCCTGAAAACTGGTACAAAGCAAGAAGCCAGCAGCATATCAGGAAAGGTAAATAAGGTACGTGTATGGCATTAAATGATGGGCAGCCTCCTTCATGGAATTTAGGCTGTAGCGTTAGTTGTATTCAGGAAGTGAAAAGAGCAGGATAGATAAAAGCTTTGAATTGAAATAAAACCCACCTTATAACGCCATTTCTTCCCACCTCAGTTATATGTTTCATTTTAATGTGTCCCCGTTGATGACCAAGTCAAGGAGCAAAGACATGTCTCGCTCTCACTTCAAGCTGCTGACCTATTATTCTGCCAGTGGGAAATAAGGCTTTTGCAGTCTATTATGGGAAGCAAAATTGCTTCATCCTCAGCAATCTGAGTATTTCATGAGGTAGCAATAGGGAGCCCATACAAAGCTATAATTTGCAATCTGAATCTAATTTCAAACTTCATCTCACCAAAAATGAAAATTAATGTATGAAGGGACTCCTTGTATCACAAGTACTCTCTTTTTGAATTCTATTACCTTCTGAGCTAATCCATAATTTAGCTTTTTTAAACAAATCAAATTGAAATTGATGAATGCTTTAAAGTTCATAGTTTAATTTCTTTGTGTACCGTATCTTAACCAATTACAATCAGTTTAGGATACTACCAAGTGTACATAATATGAAATAAGCTTGTCAGGAAGCCTACTTGCTTAGGCTGCAGAGCTTTCAAATCTTCTTAGCATAAAGGAGGACTTTTAATAGACCTTATACAAGTGTGTTGAAACCATGCAGTCCTGCACATCTCCTGGAGATAGATGGTTGGTGCGAATAATTACTTTCCTAGACGTGGCTTTGACTTCTAATTCACTGTGTACATAATATCTGTTCTTCTGATCTTACAAATGTTGCATTGGGCAAGACAAGCTCAACCCAGATTATCCTAATGGGAGCAACAAGAATGATTTTGAAGCACCAGAAAGACAATGTTTCCCAAGCCAAGGTAGGACAGACAATTATGCTCTCATGCAGATTGCATCTTTCAAACAGCATGTTTACAGAAGACTTAAAGACTATCCTGACTCAATAGGTTCAACAAACCTATATACCAGGATGATGTTCTTCAAGGCTGTTGCTACTAGCAGGAGCCTGCAAGAGCTGTGCCAAGTCAAGGAGCCCCTGTGTGGCAGGTCCACAGCCTGGGGTCATGTCATTTCAGCCCTAGAAGCTGATCAGAGCAGGGGAAAGGGCTGTGTGTCAACACACATGGGCAATGAGTGGTGGCATATCCTGCAGTAAAGGGAACCCCAGGCCATCCCTGATCACTAAAGGACCTTCTTTTACCTGCTTGGTAATCCTCTGGATTTGTCATTTTCCATGCCAGCTAGTTGCCCACTCTAATTTTTACCTTTTTTTCAAAAAAGATAATACACGAGCTGTTTCCAGAGTGAGCTCATGTAAAAGCTAAGAGAAGTAAACAGATGATCCCAACTAGTTCCTTGACAAATTATTTTGAACATTCAAGCAGAGACTTGGGGTCTGGCAACTGATCCCATGCCAGGGGTATGCAATTTTCTGTCCTTGTGAAAACCTCCTTGAATTTGGATCAAGTGTAAGACACCATGAAAAGCTCTACACAAAGGTGCTCAAGGAAGATTTATCGGGCTCCAATATCTAAGCCTTCTGGAGAGCCTGCTGGTAGTGGGCATGGTGTGCCGCCTCCATGCTGCTGTGCCCTGCCTGCCAGGGGCTGCTGCAGAGCTGCCCAATGAGGTGGAGAGCACTTCCACCAGCTGTGGTACCTGCTGGTGCACTCCCCTGGGAATGCTCACATCTGAGATAAACAGAGAGGGCAGAAATCCAAATAAATGCTCAGGGGGAAATTGTCCAGCCTTAATTCAGCCCCTGGCACATACATATTCCCTAACCTTGAAGTTCTGGCTTTGAAATCTTAACATTGAGTGTCATTTCTTACCTGCAATAAAAACAAGACGGTTTCTGTGTCTTACATTTCCATAAGAATTGTTGAGTGAGCACTGATTTATTCAGGTTTGGTTTATGTTGCTGTTACTTTTTATGGGTGTGTTGTGGTTTCAGCTAATGTAGAATCAGTTTTCTAACTTCATTTTCTGAAAGTTCTCTGCGTAGTTTTCAGGCACTCTTTCTCTGTAGAAGTGATAACATCGGGCACTGCTGTGCAGAAAGACCATTGTTTACACTTATCCCTATAGTACCAAGGCCATCTCGAGCTGGTGGATGGCTGTAAGTCAAAGAGGCAAAAAAGGTCACACCTGTGGGGAGGAGCGGACAGGACAGGTGGCCCCAGACTGACCAACAGTGTATTCCATCCCATAGACATCATAGTTGGTATAAAACTGAGAGATCTCGAGGGTCTGTCTCTCTTCTTTGATGGCCAACAGCCAGTGAGGACCTCGTCTGTCTGTTTGCTCATGATCCCAGATCCATTCATTCCTGAATACAGTTCCTGAGTCCAGCTCCCTCCTAGCCTTGGACCCTTTCTTTCGTGTGTGCTCTGCAACATTTGTGGTGATGTAGTCATTGAGGGATGGGAGTGCAATTTAATATATTTGTATATATTTTATTATTTTCTATTATTATTATCGTTGTTGTTTTTGGTTTTGTTATCATTTCTTTATGACTGCAGGTTTAGTTTCCAACCTGTAAGTCTTTTCCTCTCATTTCCCTTTCCCCTTTCGACAGGGATGACTGGGGGAGGAAGGCAATTGGGACTCCAGCTGCTAGGTTTAACTGATGAAATTGGCTGTACTGGAGCTAAACCACGACACAGTGCTTCTACTTTTCAGGTAGGAAACATGGAGAAATAGCCTGTCTAATGTGGGTTAATGTGGTTATCTCTCCATAGAGGAAGAGTCACGTGCACATGAACTGCATGAAACACCAGTGCTTGCTCTTGTGATTGCTTGTAAGGATTGGGTGGTACTTTTCCTCTGGCTTGCATTACCAATTGCTTCAGCTCTTAACTTGGGACGACTGAAGAGACGAGGGGTTCGATATCATGTTCTCACTGTTCATGTGTTCCCATAACTGAGCTGTCAGTTCTTTGGCAGCAGAATAGCAACACGATCCGGTATAAATACATAGACAGATGCAAATGGTACATGTAAATGGTAGTACCTCTTTATGGTAAAGAAAATTGTTCTTGAGGAGTAAATCAGGCTAAAATAAATTTTCTAGAACCATTTAACACTGGACTGAACAACATGTGGTGTTTCTAAATATGGAGGAGAAACTCAGGTCAAAACATGGGAGGAATTTGTGAGACAACGCTTTTCTTTTGCAGACCCATGGAAGCCCAAATTTCCATGATATCTACAGTTGCCTTCAGAGGCCATTTATTTATTAGGATCCTAAGCACAGTAGATTTATCATTATGAACATAACACAAACAAATATTTTTCAGAAGCAAAAGAAAGAAGGCACAAATACACTCAGTGTGCTATCTTATTTATGCACATGTAATATTGCTAAATAATGTATGTTATTTGGAAACAGAGAGTTATTCTTGTGCCTATTGACATTAGTTTTGCTGTTTCTGCAGTTAGATTTCTCATACATATGCATTATCTTGCCATTCTTGCTACACACTCAGGTAAGCAACCGTCATTCAGTATTTCTTTATGTGAAATGGCAATAAAGAGTCTTTCAGTACCCACTGTTTTTACAGCCTCTTCCTTTGTCTTTTAAACAAGGCATTTTTAAATGTTGTTTCTCAGAGGCACAGAGGCTAGAGAAAGCAGGTCCAGCAGCAGAAGTTCAGATGTGGAGCTTGGGATAAAGTGGTACAGGCCACTCGGAACCCATCCACACATGTTCTTTCCTTCCCCTGGGGGGCAGCAGAATATTGCTGTTAAGGTCAGTTCACTGGATGCTAAACCCTTGGGATTAACATAACACAGCCTCCTTGGCTATGCTGAATTTTCCTGCCATCCTGGAAATAATCAGCTGTGCCACTGGATAGGAAGAACGTTATGAGGTGAGGAGAGTGGGTTGAAATGTGATGCTTCTGTTGAAAGCATTGAGACAAATTTCTAACCTATAGGTACACTCAGGCTGCAATTTGCCTTTTACTTCCCTTAAATTCTACATCAGCTCTAGTAAGGTTCATGCCTGGGATGCTGAATTGGCTCATTGAAGGTATTACATCAGCAGGGCTGGAAAATAAGCTTTGCCTTGTCACAAAGGTGGGACCTGTAGACCTGGACCTACAGACTCTACAAGAAGTCTCTGTATCCTATTTGTGCTACAGACATCCTTTCATGGACAGGCATAGCACAGGTTGTGTTCCATATTCCAGGACCCCCAAAATGAGGGTAGGGAGGCTCTCCAGAGGGATCTGAACACTCTGGATCAATGGACTGAGACCAACGGGATGAGGTTTAACAAGGCCGAGTGCCAAGTGCTGTACTCAATATACAACAAGCCCGTGCAGTGATACAGTCTTGGGGAAGAGTGGCTGGAAAGCTGCCTGGCAGAGAAGGACTTGGGGGTGTTTGTTGACAGAAGCTGAATGTGAGCCAGCAGTGTGCCCAGGTGGCCAAGAAGGCCAATGGCATCTTGGCTTGCATCAGAAACAGCATGGCCAGGAGAACCAGAGAAGATGTTCTGCCTCTGTACTCGGCATTGGTGAGGCACCTAGTTATCTCAGGGATTTGGGAGCAGCATGAATGTTATCCTCACAGAACACCTATGGCTCAAGCTATTCTGCATAGATTTTCCATGCTGCTTTGCAAAAGTTTTTCAGCATTCACCTGAACTAGAGGCACCATCATTTAAAGAAAAAGGTCATAAGGCATTTCTTCTCCCATATTAAGTTTAAATGTACAGAAGCAATGACAGTCTCCTAATGTAGTGAAATTGCCTTGCAAACTATTACAATTCTGAAAATATGATACATTTTAAAATCTCTTTACTATTTCTCCTTTCTGGGACCAGTTTACTTTTCAACTGTTTCTGTGAGAATAAAAAGCCAGCCAAAACAGCAGTTTCTTTCATGTACACTGTCACACGTCCTAAAACAAACAGGCTGCAAGCGTTGCGTTTCTCATCTTCACCTGCTGCCCTTTGCTCAGGCTGCAGCATAGCTCTGCCTATTGCAGTGACAGGCATTTTCGCAGCAAGCAATGGGCCATAAGAAAGTGATGTGGCTACAAGCACATTTCATATAGTTTTTCCAATCAGAGTGCCCTCAAGAGTGTCAGCTGCAAGCTGGCAGCTTGGAAGTAAAGACACCATATCCCATTATCAGTCTCACCACATCCTTCCTTTCAAGTGCTGTTTGAAGAAGCCCAAGGCAATCAAGTAGCTATTGAATCACTTCTGTTAAAGTTGGACTTCCTAAAGCTGACTGTGGTTTATTAAAAAAAACTACCACTGGAAGACATTTAAAGAAAGCATAAATTGTATTAGCTTGGAAAGTACTGGAAAGTGATTGTTGAGGTCCAAAAAGGGCATAAAGGCTAATGTATTAAATATGATACCCTACCACAAGCAGGACTTTCTTCAGCTGTAGGAGATGCAATGAAAAAGAGGGCTAAAAGAAGGTTAAGAGGCTCTGGGTTCTCAATTACTTTGTAACAAATATGTCTTGGAGTGATTTATGAGAGATTCAGGACTTTTATATCTTCTGGGGAATGATTTTTTTTTTTATGGGAAGCTATTCAGAGTGCCATAAACCCTTATTTTTTCCAACTAAATATATTTTGCACCTCCAGGTATTGTGTGGCAAAATAAACAATGATAATAATGAAGACAGGTCAGATGAAAAGCCTAGTTTCTCTTGGATAAATGTCTGCAGAAGAGGCCTCTTAGCACTGTGATCAGGAAGGCAGCAGTATGCTTCTGCACATGGGGATAGCCTGCATGCCCCAAACCTGGAGTGACTGCCTGGGGCTGGCTCCTCATGGGCAGCAGAGACTCTCCACTCAAGGGCAGAAGGCTCTCCCAACAACCGAGCCACAGGATGAAGGCAACTATCCATGGTCGGCAAATGCCATTGCCAAGGAGGATGATATAACATCTTAGCAGACTTATACCTCTATGAAAAGCAACTGTATACAATAACATGGTTTTACATCCTCACAGCCTGTATATTAGGGTCATCAGTGCCTCCCAGCGTGGTGAACCTACTTTTTTTTTTACACAGCTTTGGTCTTGTTATCCCAGAATAGCCAGTACCACAACAAGATATTAGCTGGATGCTCTTCACTGTAAAACATCATCAACTGAATCACTTACTGAATCCTAACGTTCTCGCATCTGGGCTGCAGGAAAACAGATGCACACAAGTGACTCTGAGGACTGAAATGACTCATGGTGCTTTAGTGATGGCACATTAGAAGGGAAGACACCAGCTTGAACTGCAGAACCCAGTCTGAGCCTGCAGGGCTGATATCCGGAACATTTTTTACCTATAACTGGAGCACATCTCTGAAGCTACTGAATGGAGGTAAACCCAAATGTTGTGTACCACTCCCTTGCAGAGACATTTCACAATGCTTAAGGGCATCATAAGAGCAATTCCATTTCTCGGATCTGCAGCATGGCTCCTAAGTCTAATATTGTCTTTTCTCTATGACATCAATGACAGTTTTCAGCATATAAAAGAACAGTAGCAGAAGCAAAATGTCATTTGCAGATCGGGACTAAAAATTTTTCCCTAAGACTGGTTAGAAATTAAATGTAAAAGCTGCAGAGATTTACTGGTTCACCTGACAGTCAAACTGCTAAATGCTGCAATGCCAAAGACAGTCAACTACTATCAGCCATTTGCTTATCCTCCTAAAGCACCAAAATCAATCCCTGAAATGAAGTACACATAGCTGCATTGATCTGACAATGACCTAATTTTTGAAAGCCACTAAGAGGCTATAATGGTATTTTAATAAAATACAGCTTTTGTTGTAGTGTTGACATGCAGGCAATGGGAAAGTTATGTGACTGCTCTGATCAGGCTTAGGACTGGAAAGCAAACTGTAGTAGGAATTGTCCCTAGGGTGCAGCTGAGAGACAAGAACACTATTAAAAAATAGAAACACTGTTCAATTATATACGATGGTCATGATAGCAAAGTGATTCTTCTGGATAATTTTGACACAGGAACAAAAAGGTACATTGCCTTCCACTTTCAGAAAAAAAGTGCCCACCTTGTTTGGGCAGCCCATTTATTTGTCCTTAGCAGCTCTCTTGAGCTGAGAACCACAGAGCCGGATGTGGGCGAACCCATCTCTAGTGACCCTAATGGCTGTGCTCCATATCATGGGGGTATGCTCAGATGCCGTACTGTATTTCTATACCCAAGTTTCCATAACACTGTGGGTTGTTTCTTCCTGTACTGTACATTAACTGTTTGCTCCAGTCACCAAGGCATGAACAGCCTCATCAGACACCTTCTCTATTCTTTCCTTCTCTTGGCTTTGTTGTAGACAGGGCTTGCAGATGTCTGGGGAAGGCAAGGGGCAGAAAAGCCTCTCTAACAGGGTCTGCTTTTTTGAGTGAGATGAGATTGTCCTTTATAGACACTCCTTGCCCCTGTTATAAAGAAACCCCTACAGGGTATCTTACCCTTCAGGTGAGGGAAGCCTTAATGTCCCATTTACCTGCCTAACAAGAGGTTTAGTGCATCTTTAGGACCTTCAAAGTGGTACCAGATGATACTCCTCTGTCGCATCCCCTGGGGCAATGTTGCCTACCGCATGCCACCCAGGGCTCGATGGCCCATGCCTGGGGGATGTGTACAGTCTGAGGCTTTAGATCTTTGCTAACAGAATGGTAGAGATGCGCTAGATCAAACCATCCCTGTGGCCAGCCAAATTTATGTCCTAAAATTGTCCATGTGGCTTCTACCTAAACACACTGATGACGAATGCATTTTCCTGGTGAGATTCAGCTTCAGAGGCACTTACATACACTTACACTGAGGTCTCTGCATGTAGGTGTCTACACGAGGGCTGGTGTCAGCTCTCAGCCGTCACTGGAGTTATGGTAATGGATTTGGTTGCCTGAGACCCCTCAGGACATCAGCACACAGGCAGCAGATGCACCACAGGACTTACGGTATATCTGTACTCCTCCAAAGGAGAAGGTGAGTGAAAGTGTAAGCACTCGTGTCACTAGATATTTAAGCTTAAGCAACTGAAGTGTTGAAGTGAGCAGCAAATATTCTCCTGCACATTCCCTGGATAGTATTGTTGTCTGCTCCATAGAAATGAAAAAAACCTACATTGAAACACCAGGTTGAATAACTCCAGAACAATGTGGCTAGGACACTCTCACTCACATACCAGCCCTTGTTGCAATGTATTTGAGTTAAATATTCATTTAGGGGAGGTCAGAAACCTGATGTTTCAAGGTAGGTTTCCTGCCCCTCAACCTATGTGTTGATCTTGATTCATATTTCCGCTTGCTGTCCCTTATCTCTCTTCAGTGTTCTCTCAGGCTCTTCCCACTCTAACACTCCTTTCACACCATCATTTTTCCTTTCTCTTTCAGCTGCTTTTGATTTGAAAGGCTGCTTAAGGCAATCAGCAAGGGAATCTGAGCTGTGAATCCAGGTTGGAGACCACTCTTGAGTCTCAGAGCGACAAAGCAAAAGCCACACGTGCACTTCTCGAACCATTTCCTTTTCAGCTGACTCTCTGCTTGGCTTTTTGGGCCTTTTCAGATTTGCTGCCCTGGGTAAGGTGCTCAGAAGCTCCCTTCATACCTGGTGGAAGCTCCATACATGCTGAGTGAGGAGCCATGCATGGATGGAGATGTCCCTCATGAGGGTCCTCTTCAGCCTCATGGTGCCGTTGCTTCCGCATGTGGCCCATATGTGCCCATCCTCTTTTCAAGCCTTCATCTTTCAACATAGTCCTTTTGGAACACACTGAGGGGTTTAGGGGTGAGCCTGAGAACTAAGTACTTAAAAAACGTAGGTTGTTACAACTACTGATGAAGTTTTGTCATAGTTGCCTGCAGAAGCAAAGCACTCAAGTTGATGCCTCAGCACATCACTCCATCCTATATCCCTAATTAATCTCTGTACAGTTGCTATGTCCCTAGAAACAAGCAACCAACTGAGATGCTCTTCTTTTGGTTCCCTACAGTATCCATTATTTGGCTTTTTAAACTTCCATTTCTAAGGCAAGCTCTCTGATCCTCTGTTAACTTCAACCCTACGATTAATCTCCTTCCAGTACCATAGGATATTGTGTTCCTCTATCAGCGTAACATTGTATTACCTTTTGTGTTTTGCCTGATGGAACTTCAAGCCTGGTTGCAGTGTCTCACCAAGGTTCCTTAGAAAATCATCCCCTCAGTTAGCTGTTTAAACAACTCCATCCCTAACAATCCCAGGGTTTAACAAAACTGGATCTTTTTAAAAGGCTTAACTCAGACTACTCAAGAAAATTCTTGCTTTTTCTTTTGATGTTACCTTCTGGGCACCTTACGTTGTTTCTTTGGAGCTGCTTTTCTGTGCTGGCTTTATGTGCTCTGCATTAAGTCTATTTTATTTTGCCCTGGGGGCCATGGGTCTACTTTGTAATTATAAGTCTTTGTTGCCTTTCTTTGAATTCTGTCCAATGTAACACTACCTATTTTTTAATTGACTTGGCAGAGAAAATGTGTGAGCCTGAAATGCTCTACAGATTAGAAGAGCATTTTTTTTTTTGTTTTTCAGTTTTGCCTGAGCGAGAACGAGGTAGACTTTTTGCTCTCTTGGTAGAAACTAGGATCACCTTCCAAGTCTAACCAAGAGCACTGCCTGTGCCTTTTGCAGTCTCTCTTGAACCATTTGGAAGGTGAGAAGTCTACAAGCTCTGTAATCCCTGCTGTAAAGATGAACATGGGCTTCTGCAAGGCCATTGAAGCAAAATGGCTCTGTGTCTTTATAAAATTATGGCCATATTTCTGCTGATATGTGATAGATTCAGAGAGATATTTTTTGTCTCAACTCCATACCTCATTGACCTGAGAAGTAATTAGAGCCTATGAAGAAGCATATTACAAGCAGAAGAGTGACTGAATTTTAATAAATTACATTTGAAGTAGAAAATACATTATTATTGGAGATTTTTGTAAACTATTTTTCTCCTGTGGACTATAATGCGTCATATTTCTGCATTTACAATTACTTGCCTTTGCGTTTCATTTTATCTTGGTGATTAAAGCTGAAAGATATAAAAAGTGCATCAATGTGGGATTTGCTAGGAAGAAAATCATGGTAAGAAATACCCGATCATCCTAACAGTTTTACAGAATAATATGAAAGGCACACCCACAGTCAATTACTATAAATCTTTTATTCAAATGGAGGTGGATGTATGAAAATCAGTATAAAAACTCTGAATATACACGTATGGATGTACCTACAAGCATACATTCCTTCCTATAAAAACACAGTAGATGAGTATTGGGTAGCCTGATAAAGGTTACCTGAGAATATAGTGCTTGTACTTAACATAAATATTTTGGAATTAAGTGATATTTATTTTTATTTACAAAGTAACATTGTTTCCAATTTGTGTGCAGGCTGAAGCAATGCTCTTATTCAAAATCCCAAGACCTCATTTCTACACTGATTTCTGCTCACCTGCATAGCTTGCACCCTTGCGGAAGTGATCCTGCAAGACGTTGCGCAATCTGCTCAATGTGCAATAGTGCTCTAAAATACAAGCTTATGGCTTAAACACAAAAATTATTCCTCTGAGCCTGAAGCATGATTTAAGTGTTTAAAGCTATGCCAAGTACACGGTGAGCCCAGAAGCATGGTGCCCATTCTCTTGCAGAAGCAAGCCTGCTCTGCAGGGACATTCCCACACGTGGCAGTAAATGTGTACAGGGATGGATCCTATTTCTGCTTGACGATTGATCATGTTATTCATCATGCTAAGAGTCCAACCAAAAAAGGAGCAGGTTGGCTGTATGGGACACAAATGTGTGTGTCAGAGCTTGATGTAAGGAGCATTTTGGGAAAGTAAGAGTTCTTCAAAATGTGTAGGCATAAGGCCAAATGAAAAACCAAACTCAGTGAATGAACTGCTTTTCAACTCACACAGCCGGTCACAGCTCAGTACAACATCTTCCAGGAATATGCCCTAATTTGCACTATTTGGGGTTACTGTAGTACATTTAATAACATTTGATGATAGTCCAAAAAATCTTGATCTCTCTAAGACCAATGCAAGGTGGTGGCAGACACGGCTGCCGAGAGCATTGCTCCTAAAACGCGGTGCAGGAAGAGTGGTGTTCTGGAGACAGCACTCTTGTTGGAGATGACAAAAGCTCTGTTTAGGGTGCTGCATGCTGGATTTTGGGTACTACAGACATATCCAGGTTGAAATACAAACATTCCTTTGATGTTTTCAACCCCACACACCAGAGCACTTGTAAATAAGATGTTGAGATTGCAGTGGACCAGTGGGCTCTGGAGACAGCTGTGGGAAATGAAGTGCACAGAGCTTTACTGCATATATGGTTTCCTAATGAGTGCAGGAGAGTAAACACAGAGCAGCTTTTAAAGCAAGAGCAACACAAATGAGCAAGCACTGGGAAGCTTATATTTGAAACCAGAATTTGTTCTTATGTTAAGAATACATTCGCTTCTAAAGAAGGAATAGTTCTGCTGGGTATCTGGGTTTTTTTTTTTTCTGTTTAAGTAGGAATTTTAGTAGTAAATAGTTTTATTCTAGAAAGTAACAATTCTTGGCAATCAATTATCTGATACACTCAATACATAAAGGAAAAAAGAGCCCTGATTTTAGCTGACCAAGGTAGTTGCCAACACAGAAATTGTTAATATTTTACCCTTTGCAGACATACTATGCCTATCTATCAGGGTATTTCTAAGTGCCCAATCCCTGTCATATCTCCCTGGGTATTATACAAAATCAGATAAGCCATGACAACTGAATAATAATGTGGCTTGAAAGGAAAAGTCATTAACGAAAAGAAATGTTTTCTCCCCACTAGTTCCTTAATTTAAAATTCACACCAGGCTTCAGCAATTTGAATACTAGAAGAAAAAAATTCAAAGGGAATATGCAATGACTAAGTAGTTGTATACTCCCATCTTCTCCCAGAAGAGTAAATGACAACTATGCTTGGCAGAAACCTGGGGAGTTACACTACACCAAATCAGACCAATTGCATCCAATATTTGCCTCCAGGGATGGTTAGCAGCAAAGTGTTTTGGCAGAGCATGATTGATTTTAGAGTTTGTATGTCCAAAAGGGAGGCTAGGCACTACTGTACGTATATGGGAATTCTGTTCTTCATTGCAAGGTAAGACACGGAAAGAAGGAAGACATACATCTCTCATGTTTTTTTTATCCTGGTTAACACAACAGTTAATCCCATTAAGGATGCTGGCAGCTGGAATGTTTAAGGGACTGTGGTGCACTGGTAGAGCCTCTCCCCATCATGTGGCGGTGATCAGAGAGTGATAAAGCCCACATGCTCTACCCCTCACAGAAGTAACTGACTCTTGCTAACCTTTCAAGAGCAGTGACAGTGAATTCCACATAGCTCTTGCATCATGCATGGAAAAGAATTGTCTTTGAGGATTTTCTGATTTCTACAAGGGTGGTTGCTTTTCTTAAGTTTGAAAGTGAATATGCTTGCTCATTTTTCTGTCCTAACTTTTAAAAGATCTCATATGGAAGAGTATGTTTTATGCATATTTTTTGGTATTACCCTTTTCTCTCGTTTCAGCTGTAATGTTTCCAGCTAGAGGATTTGAAACTGCACATCCTAGAGACCTCCTTCTAGGTTAGTTAATGGAGTTTCAGTGACCTGCCATGAAGTATCTGGTCTTTTAAATTGATGCTATTCTTCATCATCTTCTTAATACAACTTAAGCTCTATTTGATGTGCTTTCTTATTTTCTGGAAACTTTCTCAATGAAATATCCGTAATGAAGTTCGTGTCTTCTCTTATGATTTATTTTGTTTAGAGTACTGTAGTACTGAGGTAGATGCAGCCACCTTATGCCTTGCAATTCTATCAGTTAATTTAACAACTATCTGCCTTACATTCTGCTTCATTTATCATTACATGGCGCTTTTTTGGCAAAGGTTTTAGATTATTTGGAAATTCTATGCTGTCTTTTGTTTTTCTATAATGGACTTGTGTCATCCAGAAATTATGTCACTTCATTCACTCCCATTCAGACTATTTTCTGGATAATATAACTCATATCTATGGACATTCCTCTGCCTACAGCCTTTTTTTTTTTTTTATAGAGAATTGGTTATATAGCCTCTCTCTCTGCTCATATTCAGGTTCTTATAAAACCCAAACAGAACTGTTCCCCCACATCTGGCTTTGACTCCATGAGTGACTGGAGAAATATTCAGAAAATTTGGATGAAGAAATTTTATTATTATTATATTATTTTTATTATAAAGGAAGAGTAAAAATAAACATGGAGTTGGACTAAGGTAACAGTTACTCTGAAATATATATTGAAATCTGTAGAACTGAAATAGTGTCATACAATAAGCATAAGTAACCAAAACTGTTAAGCCATCCATAAGAATCATAGTTCTCTTCCACTTACAGAGCACAGAATAATATGGGGACACCTTCTTTGCCAGACCATGTGCTGTCAGGCAGGAGGCTAACAAAGCAGGCTTTGGATACTCTAAATTGTATAATTAGATTGATTACTAAGAATACCTGTGCATCAGGAGGAGCAAATATTAGATTAGGGGGAAAAAGAAAGTTTTCTCCTAACAGCTTCAGCCCCCAGAGAGAAGTTAATCTTGTGTGTCAAATGCACACCATAAACCAGTTCGCTAATAGTCTCAGCCATCTGCTAAAAAAAATAAAGCGAGTGGTTTACTTACAAGAACTTGATAAGGTCGATATATCCTCAAAGGCTAATGAAGAAAAGTGTTCTGAGCAAGGATTTACTAGGTCTGTATGGACGGGAAGGCTGCTCTCATAACCCCTGAGCAGTTCACAGAAGGCCTTTGACATTGTGGGACAGTCAAGTACACGTCTTTGTGGTTCATGTCTTGCACTGTCTGTGTAGCCGTGCCACCAACAGACCTCATGGGGCAGCCCAGGCAATAGACCTCAAGGGGCTTCTGTGGGCTTTCCCGAATGCTGACTTAAGAATATAAAGAAAAAAGGCTGAGGACAAAAACCCTGTCATTTCCTTCCACACTGGCTGCAGCCTTCTGCTCCAAACCACTGTGTTGGATCTGCAATGTTTACTTATTCCATGATTTAAAATAAACAGGGGAGAGGATAAGATCTTCTGAACAAGATACACAGGTATGTGTGCGCATGTATACAAAGGGAGTTGATAAAGATTAAACCCAAACCTTCAGCTGTCAACTTCAGCCTCCAGAAAAGACAAACTAAGCAGTACGCCCATAGGACTATTACATCTCTCTCTGGCAAACAGAAAGGGAGAGGGCATATTCTACAGCTGAAAGCCCCTTGGCTGAAATGGGATTTCAAGTTGCCTGGAGGCCCATCTGAAACGCAGTAAAGTAGTGGCTTCTTATACAGATCTCTCCGAGGGCCATGTGGCCTAGAGAAAGAGATGAAAAAAGGCTGGCAAGCATTTTAGGATTTAACATATTAGCACCATTATGGTAAATTCCAGGAAGAAGTCTACTGACTCCAAAGATATTCCTGAGTATTGCTACTATTGTGTGCCTGGCACTGAGGGGACGGGGCAGGCACAAGTCTGCACTCCTCTCCAGAGGGTAGTAAGGTGTCAGGAGTGGTGATCTCTGCAAGACAACTTCAGATGGAGGAATTCAGGACAAGGAATTCACCCATTTCAGTGAGGACAAGTTGCACTCTTCTGAATGCATAATAGACGAAAAATTTGTACTGTTCGCATCTAAGTTTTACTTGATATGTTACAAGACGGTCTGTTGGTACCCACTGAATTACTGACTCTATCTGGATTTCTTGCTGGAATCACCCACATTATCTCTTGAATTTTAGGTATGACTGTAAATAAGGTTTGATGCTCTGTCACAGTGTGGGAGTCCTGTGGGTTCTCCTACTATTGTTATGGATGTTGTACAAGATCCAGGTCTTCTCTGTGCCAGAGACAGCATTACTAGCGACCCAATTATCTGCAAAACTGTGCTATGGACATTTGAATTTTGCTGGCTGCTTATATAGTTTTTAATAACCTTGTAATCTCAGCCAAGGCCATGCTTGGCAGGACAAACAGAGTTTTGTCCTGTCTGTGGACTTACCCTTGCCAGAAGTGACTCTGCCAAGATCCAGCTCTAACAAGATTAGGCAAGAGCAAGCAACTAACCTAGGGAGCTGGTCTAATGAAAAAATATGACAATTTGTTTTACTTTATGTAAACAGCAAATGAAATATAACCAGTTAACAGCATCAGGTAAACAGTCTGTAGCACTATTTAAATAATATAATGAACCATTAGCAGTTCTAACAGGAGTTCACCCAACCTGGCTTTGTTTGATGCAAATACCAACATCTGCTCCCTAGCAGAAGCCAGGTAGCAGGGATCACAGAATATTTGTTCTGAAGAGAGCTTAAATCTCAGCCTTTCACAGTTACTAAAGTAGAGACATTTTGAACTTGTCTCCTGAAAACCCCGTTTTGGGGTGGCAGTTAGAGTCAGTCAGCAGCATTTCCAACAATATCTTCGGTGAGATCTCAACATCAAAGCACCTTTCCTTGGAAACATAGTGGTGATGTATCTGTTTGGAAAAGAATTATTCAGGATGAAAAATACAGTACATATTTAAAACTGTAGGTAGACTCTTAGGAAAAGCTTCCCCAAAATAACACAATTGCGAGATTGAAAGAAACTCCAAGACACCTTTTAAGCCACCAGAACAGGCTGCTCAGAGAGGTGGTTGAGTCCCCATCCCTGGAGGGATTTAAATGATGGGTAGATGAAGTGCTCAGGCGTATAGTTTCAGTGGTGGACAGGTACTGATCTCAGAGGTCTTTTCCAACCAAGCGATCTTATGATTCTATGATTCTAAGCCAAACTCCTGCCTTACAGCAAAACTAAATATTTTCACATCATTCCTAAGAGACATGTCTAACCTCTTCTTCAACCTTCAGTGAAGGTTATGTAAAAGCATTTCTTAAAAGTTTTCCCAGTGCCTTACTAGCCCAAGAACTGGAAAAGGGTTCCTAATATATAACATAATTCTGCCTCACTGCAAAATTAACTATTGCCTTATTTTCAATAGACAAGAAACATAGTTAATCTCTGTCCAATTTAAACAACCTCCCCCCTACCCCTTCATTTTAAGGCCTTGATCATAACCCTTCTATCTTCCATTTTCTGAAGAAAACAAACCATATATTTGAGCCTTTCCTTAGAAGTCAGGGTAATTGTTGAATCTTTTTGGTTTTTTGTGGGCCCTCTTTTCTCAAAGAAGGGAACTAAAGCTAGACACAGCATTGCAGCAGCACTCAGAACAGACAAATCATTTACTCCTGACACTCTGGCTAATACATCTCATGATATTTTTATTTTTGAGCTTTCGACTCATGTTGAGATGGTGGTGCACTGTAATCCAGATCCTTTTCCTGCAATGTAATCCCAAATCTTTCTCTCTCGATATTCCCAAGCTTGTCTTTGTGCATTTGATTTTTACTTTACTAAGTGCAGTGCTTTATACTTGTCTTTATTTAATTTCATCTTATTGATTTCAGGCCATTTCTCCAGTTTGTCAAGATCATTTCAAATTCTAAACTTGTCCTCTACAGAGCTTGCAATGCCTCCCAGCTTGTTGTCATCAGCAAATTAGCATACATGCTATTCCATCATTTGAACTGCTAATGAAATTATTGAAAAGAACTGGCCCAAGATAGCCCCCCGCGGGAGCGCATATAAAATGTGGTCTGGTTTGATAGAGAGTGTTGATAAGAATGTGAATTATTCTGACTGTATTTTTTCAAGCAATGTATCCACTATACAGTAATTTCAGCCAAATCGTCTCCCACTGTGCTAGGAAATGTTGGAGGGTATTGTACTCAACCATGTCAACAGACCTATTGAAGAAGTCATAGCAACTCTACTTCTCTTATCCAGCAGGAATATCAAGAGAGGAAATCAGAATTTTTTTTTGCTTCTTTTTCCCCCACAAATCCATACTGGTTATTTCTTATCATCTTATTATTCTCTAGGTGCTTATAAACCAATCTGCAACAATTTGTTCCAGGATCTTCCCAGGTACTGAAATTATGCTGACTTCCCTAAAATTCTCAAGGGCTCCCTTCATTCCCCCTCTGAAGATAAAAAATGTGCCTGTCATTCTTTGTCCTCTGGAATGCCTTCTGCACTTCACAACTTCTCAAAGATCTACTTGTCAGATTTCCTCTGGCCCAAATTCACCCTAACGCACCGTCCTCTCTGTGGCTCTGCGATTGCTGCCCTGCCCTCCTAGGCTGCCTGTGTTCTTCCTCGCGGCAGCCTCTGATGTTACACAACAGCACTGGCTCTTGCAGCAAAGGAAGGCATCTCTGGCTTTCCTCCACCTCAAGCTGCTCCTTTCCCATAGCCCAGGGGCTCCCTCAGCAACTCCTGCCCACGTCAGGCTCTGCAGCTCTGCAGAGACCTGTCGCTGCACAGCCCAGCGCTGCCTGTCGTGAGGTAATACTGGGGCTCTTAGAGAGGATGTTCAGTAAACCCATGCCAAGGAAATAACTTGATATTAGGTAAGTGAATTATTACGAGCCTTAAATCCCGAGATACAAGCTCTTAGTAAGGCTTCTTGGGTAAAGTCTTACTCTATATTCAATATTCAGCCTAGTATGGTTGTCTGGAGAAGTACCTCAACGTGACATAAAAGCTTGAACGTGACTAGTTACTATTCAAAGGATTTTTTTTCCTTTGGTCAGTTTTGTAACTCTTTTTTTTGTTAACATTAATGCTGATAAGCTTCTGGAAACAATTGCATTTGTGAGAATCAGAGCCAAAAAAGGAAAAAATAGGAATTAACATTTGTTACATGCTCTCCTTCTGTTACGTATGGCCTTTCTTTCACTTCCATCTGCCATCCAATTAATTTGAAAGTAGAAAACAAAAAGAAAAAAATACAAACTTTTTTTATAGTTTACTATTTGAAAATGCAATCCATTCACAAGGAGATTATTTTTCTGGTAGAGCCGAAAGAGTTTCTTTGAACAATTGTAACACTAGTAGTAAAAACAGAGTAGATGTGCTACAGAAAGCTTATCTATGTTAGCAAAGAAAAGTTTAAGATTTAACATGATTTCTCCTTTCCCTTACAGTCTGTAGTATATGAGCAGAAGAAGAAACGTACTGATAAAATCAGAATTTTGTTAATTACACCAAACTTATTCACATTCACCTTTAACTTCAGCTAAGAAACGTCCTCAGACATAAAGATCGTCTTGCAGGGTTATTTCTGTTCTGAAATCCTGATGTAGTGTTTCTTCTGCAATCAAGAGCTGACAAATTTGTGCATTTGCATCGTGCCAGCCAGCAGAAGGTTCAGAATTTCACTTCAGAAATGGGTGCTGGCTTGGCAGAGAGAAGAGCATAGTGTTCACTGTGAGACTGAGTCTGTGACACCCACCAGAAGGAAGAAGGAACAAGTAGGAGAAGAAACTGAAATGTGTATACCTTCCTCACATGAGGTGTTAAATAAAGCCAAATTGACAACGTTCTTTATTGGACTCCATAGCAGACATTGCATTTCAAGGTTTAATGCCAAGTGCTTTTCCTCTGCATTTCTGCTTCCATGCTGAGAAATGATCAGCATATTGATGCAAAGCACATAGCTAAATTTTTACCTCCAGCTTTGCACTAGATATTTGGAGGCTGACAATCTGGAGTCATAGGTGGAGGAAAGCGCTGCTTCTAGGAGGAGTGTATGCACATGACAGCCTTGACTGCAGATGGTTTTTTTCATGAATTTTTCATTAACAGAATTTGTACCTGGAGTCTGCACTTGGCATAGTACAGGAATGCAATACCTTTAGCTTTTGACATGGCTTTCATTGCAGCTGAGCATGGATAGACCTCCAAGAAGTCACAATTCATCCTCATTCAAGACCTCCACTACATCTGCCAGGTTGACTTAAAAATACATAGGCTCTCTCTTCTATTAGAAACACCTGTAGGTTTCCAAAGTTTATTTTAATCTTACACAGGGACAAATAGTTGAAATCTCTCGGGTTTTTTTTTCATAGAACAAGATATATTGGATATACTGATATCGTAGTTTATGATTTAACGTATCCTAAAGGCAAACTGAGATTATATGATTTCCTACAAAATTTTTGAAGTAAAAAAGATCCATTACCTCAAACTATTTCAGCATGAATGAGTGAGAGGTTACATATATTTTCGGAAAGTTCTCCCTCCAAATACTTGTGACCTTCTTTAATCCACCTCAAATACCTCAAGAGCAGGTCATTACATCACTATCATTTTTTGATGAATTCACCTTCACAAGTTCCATGTTTATTAAGTAGTATTATCCCTGCTATACAGATAGAGAAATTGTTCAAAGACACAGAAGTGTGTCTTCCCAGTCCAGGGTTAATGCACTCTCTCTGACACATCCCATAGGCATTTTTAACTCCAAATACACCCAGACAACTAAAGGGAACTTACATTCTGCTGTTTCTGCATCCTCTTTGCCTAATCTGAATCTCCAACCTGATTCCTCGGTTACACCTGCATGCACAGCATACCCAGGAACAGAACTTAGCCCTCTTCTCTGTCATTCTTCAACAGACCCTGCCTCACCCAGAAAACCAGCATCTTGGAGTGGTATGTGTCAACCGTTCACCCACAGTGGATGTTAAGTCCTCGAAGGCTCGCACAGCACATGTAGGTCAGTATAGCTAAGCCATAAACTTGTTTGTCCCATCTCTGCCATACTGCTAGGGACAGAGAAGTGAGGTGGTAATGGTGCTGGAGGATCATAGAATCATAGAATGGTTTGGGTTAGAATGAGCCTTAAAGAACCATGGGCAGGGGCACCTTCCACTAGATCCAGCTGCTCAAAACCTCATCCAATCTGGCCTTGAACACCTCAAGGGATGGCGCATCCCATAGATTCTCTGGGCAGCCTGTTCCAATGTCTCACCGCCCTCACAATAATAACTTCTTCCTAATATCTAATCTAAATCTACCCTCTTAAAACTGTTACCCCTCTTCCTGTCACTACAATTTCTGATAAAGTTTTGCTCAGCTCCTTAGGGGTAAAATATCTTTGCATAGATCTGCAAAACAGAGGTATCTCACTAATGGAAGTGGTCTAAAATCTTCCATGGTATATTGCAAAAGTGCAATCTCTTAAACACAGTCATCTTGATATTGTTCCACATTGTACATGTAGCTATGCAACTATCCCTTCTCTAACTAGTGCCTAAGTAGCATAATTTATGTCACTTGTAGTGAAAATGTAGATATTTACTATTCTGTAGGAAGTATTGGTTGACGCTGGTGAAATACAAGTCTTGAGTTTTTGTCTGTCATGAAAAAAGATGTTTTCATCATCACATTGTGAAAATTTATACGTTGTGACTCAAGTCTGTTCCTTTCTTCTTCAATATGAGCTCAACAACTATAAGGTAGAAAGATTAATTTTCCCCTTTCTATTCAAGACTTACTTTTCTCCCTCAGAGAATTAATTTCTGTTTAACAGGTGGAAACATTTAGAAAATCCCACAGTGAGGTAAAAATAACACCACTTCTGCCATTGACACTGAACCCTCTCATGGCTTTCACAGGAGGATTTGCCCTAAGGAAATACTGCTGCAGCAAGTATAATTACAGCAGGGTAATACATACTGGAAAGCCAAGTTACAGCAGCTTCATCAGAGACAGTATTATGCCACTAAATCTGTTTTGCTACATGTTTTACTAAAGATTTTCATTAGAAGCTGAGGAGGCTGTGACAGGGCTTCTATAAACTAACATTACTCTTACGGCAAATTCAATAGATTAATATTGATGGTTCTGATATTATGGGAGATTTAAATGTATTCTTTAATATTGAACAGGCTTTCCTTGTTTTCCTGCCCATTTTTTTGTAAGATTCAATACTGTGATTCCATTTTGCCATCCATTTACTCATCCTTATTGACACTGTGTTGTTACGAGCAGACACTGGGAGTGGAGTGTAGTTATGTGCTGTGAGTAGTGGGATATCTGGGGCACTACAGGGTTATTAACCACTTCCCCCTGCCCAAGCCCTAGATTATATTTTGAGCTTTATTTCCCTTGTTGTCCTCCCAAACACGCAGTGGAGTTTTAAAATGTTAACTTGCACCTGCTTTTCACCAAATACTCTTCCATTTCTGGCATCTTCATTTTAACAAGGTACTGCAAGGATGAGCCACATTTTCACACCTGCTTAAAGCAAAACTCTACATATTCCACAATAGGGTTGACTTGTGGTGTCCATCGAGATTATTGGATTTTGTTTGTAAACATTCTGAGCAACAAAGTGTAAATCCCTTCCCAGAGAAAGGTGCCCAGATGCAAGTTCTACATGCTTATAGGTGCTTATGTGTAGGGGTGTAGCAATGGCTTTGTTTCTTCCCCACACTCCTCAGCCCCACAGTGATGCCAGGGCACCATCCCGGTCAATGTGAAAGCGCAGGAGAAGCCCTATCCTTTCCTTGTACCATGCAGGGGGGGCAAGCAGACCTTTAATAGTAAATTCCTTTCATTTTATCCTGCCCCAGTTTTGCTGCATTGCAGACTTTTTGACTGAAACCACGTAAATGCATTGCAAGAGGTTTAACCAAAGATTTTCTACAGCCAGATATGGCATCAGGTGGATGTCAGCTGAGCTGTTAGGTATTAAGGGCTGTTTAATTCCAGGAAATAAGAGAATAGCATCTTTCTTTCTCCTCTCTGTTTATGTCAGGTATTCATTTGCTCCTTCTGCTTGCGGGGTTATGAGGTTGCTGAGGGAAGATGCACAAGACATCAGAAAAGATTTTTCACGGAAAGGGTCATTGGACACTGGAACAGGACTCAACCAGGGGGGCGGTTGAGTCACCTTCCCTTGGAGGTGTTTAAGGGACGGGTGGATGAGGTGCTGAGGGACATGGTTTAGGGACTGTTAGGAATGGTTGGACTCGATGACCCAGTGGGTACCTTCCAATTTAGTGATTCTGTGATTCTATGATTCTATGATTCTAAGACAGAGGTCAAAGGGAAGTGAGGAAGGAGCTGCTGATGCTCCCTGACAGGCCAGGGGATATGAACAGTATGGAGAGGACGAAGAAAGGAGGCCTGAATTCCATCAAACCTCTAGATAACAGATAACAGTTTACGAAAGATATTCTGTGCTTTACTCCATACCTCTGGTCTCTGAAGAACATATCTGACTCTAATCGCTATAGGGACAAAACATTTTTAAAGCTTGTACGTTTTGTCTATTTTCAAGTTGTTGCAGTAATCGGAATCTAAGTTTTCTTAACCAAATCAGGAAAATAATAGAAATCACCTGCCCAGTACTTTTAGGCACAAAATGAAACTGGGAGACCATTACCTTCCATGCAGCAGACAGCTGGTCGTTGGCAGAGAAAGCTGAAGACTACTCCTAAAATCCAGGCTGCAATGAAAGGAGATAGTAAAACAAGCAGTATTGCTGCAGATGACAAGAAAGGATAAAGAAGCATTCGTTACTACTGCATAAACCTTTGGGAACTACTGCCTTTTCCTAAATATCTATGACTGGTGTATTTAGGTTTATTACTGGATTAAAGATAATTTGGGTAATAACTTGTGGTGGAATCCTTTCTTTTTCTCTGAAACACAACAAGACACAATAGAGTAGGAAATGATGTTTCGTTTATTTTCTTCCTGCTAATTATGGTCTAATATAATATGGTCTGTGTAAAAGCACTGCCCAGTCAAAGGTCAGGGTCCAGCTGTGCTAAAGCATTGCAAAAAGCTTGCAAAAACTCCTTTCCCTTCTAGTCGAGAGGGTTTTTTCCCCTCCAGGTGCAATGGTTCATCATGGTATAGATGATCAAAGGAGGGCTGGCTGTCTTGGGAAAGGAATTCAGGTATCACGGTCCCTGATGATGCAGTTAATGAGAGGAAATAAGTGGCCACTTTATAAGTGGTGGCTTTTTAAGCATTCTTCTAATTCTTAATCAGTGAGTTTATCCACTTAAAAATCAAAATTAAATCCACTTAAAAATTACCACAGTCACTGTTTGTGGTGAAGATCAAGGCCTCCAGTCACCCAGTATCCTGTCTCCAGCTACAAGTGAATGCCAGAGAAGAGGGGACAGGAGGATTTGATACCTTGAGTGATCTCATGGTTCCCCACTGTTTTCAGTTTAGAGAATTTTCTCAGCCTCATGTGTTTTCCGTACTTAATGACCCAAAGCGGACCTCTCCTCCACATGCATTTGTCCGGCTTCCTCTTAAATAGATACAAACATTTTGCATTTGCAGCTTCCATTGGCAGCAAGTGTCCCAAACCTGTCTTGTTGTGTAAACAACTGTTTCTCATTTTGTTTTGCACTGAGTTCCTGTTAGCCACATCTATAGGCTCCTAGTTCTGGTGTTGGTAGATGCCCCTTCTTTACCCTCTTTGTGTCACCATGATTTTTCACATCCAGATTACTTCCCTTTACACCTATTCATGTCTTTTCAGAGAGATGATCTGAGTCAGCTTGTTCCTTCAGCCAATACTATCACAGCCTTCCTAGATTTCAGCCTCTGTGATATTCTCGGAACCTCTACCGACACCACAGCATCGCTTTGGAGATTAAGCAGCTCAGAACCACACATATTATTAAAGTTTTTATGTATTTCATCTGGGGTTGAACTAGAATGCAACTGCCATTCTTCTGCTTATAAATACAGTGAGAGCTGGTCCACCTATCTTCAAGATGATTTGTGTTTCATGGTGGTATCTCTGCTTCAGTGCCACCCTGTGAAATGCTGAAAACTTCAAAATTCAGTGTCCTCCATTCCTCTTCAAGTCCTGCAACTCCAAATAGCTTTTCTTTATGTCATGGGAAAAGTTTTGTTTCCTTATCTTTTTCATTTTACACTGTGGGATTTTTTTGCAGGGGAGTGGGGTCATATTAGTTTTCCTCTGAATAAAATTTCACTCCCCCTGTCATAAATAAGAGAGACAACAATGCATTGTTTTATCTTTCCCTATGCACAGGTGATGTCTCTTTGTAGACTGCTGATCTTGCTGTCACAACCTTAAGATAGACAAAGGATAGCAGACTGGGGAACAGCTAGAATGCCTAAATAAAATAAGTAAATCTAGGGTTTTAATGTAGTATGTAATGCAGGAGTAAATGATGTTCTACCAAACATTCTCTCCAAACTTTAAACTCATTTTTCATTTGAATTTATAGGTTGCAACATCACTGAACATAATTCTTGTCTATAATGTGTTTTACTAAACCATGCCAGTGGTTAGTCCCAATGGGCTAATCTGCTTGGCAAGAAAAATTGAGCTGATTAAATGATGCCCACCTCATCCTCATTATAAAGCTCTTTCAACATAATAAAGCACAGCCATGCCATGGATCCTGGCTATTTGCAATACTCCTTGTTAGCCTTATTACACCTTCCAATAATTTGTCTCAAGCGTTTACTGATGTGTATTACTGTATGTGTTCTGATTGCAAAGTGTCCATCTGAGGCTTTACAGCCAGCACAGACTCAAGTAAGTTACCTAAACCCATGTGTCAGGCATCTCACTTAAATCTGTATGTCAGGGAGGAGACATCTACCAACCAGAATTTTGCCCATCCCCATGCTCCAAGTGCCTTTCTGCTGCAGTTATGTTGCCATACATGCCAGCAAAATGCTCCTGATACGGGTATAGCTCTCTAGTGCTAGAAAATCAGCTTGCACATATAATTTTCTCTGGTCCTTCAGGGTAATGTAAGCTGGTCTAAAACTACTTTGGACCAATTTCCTTAATTAACTGAGCCTCCATTAGAATGTGAATTGATGTCCCTGGTATTTTGATGTTATTCAGAATTTGAAAAGCGTTTAGCTGATTATGTCTCGTTTCAGGTACTAAGCCCTTTTCCTCTTTTCAGGTAGTGGTATAATTACAGTTGCTGGTTCTTTTTTTTTTTTTAATTAATATTTATTTCCAGGATCTTTCCTTGCCAAGTCATCTGCCTCATGACAACTCTTCTCAACTCCTGTTCTGCCTCCCTCTCTTTCTCTTCACTGGCAAACTGCTCACTTTATTGTAGTTGTCGGGTTTTGTTCCTCACTTTAGACAACCTGCTTCTTTGCCTTTTCAAACCTGTCCTTCACCTCTGTTATGATATAATTTCCTTTCCTTCTGGGGTTATTAATGCCTTTGTAGCTGGGCTGCACAATGTGGCTCTGTGACACACTAACCCGAAGAAAGCCTGAGCAGAATTTGCAAGGTAATAGGGAACTGTTTGTGCTTGTTTATTAGTCCCTGAAAAAGCTACACTCAAAACCAGAAGAGTACAGTATTAGAAAATTAGCCTAGAAATAGGTGAAAGCAATTATTGTGCACACAAGCACACACACACACACATGCTTAGTAAGGAGGGCAGCTGGATAGAAAGTGATGTGAATAAGAACTAAGAATTCTCAAAAATTAGTAAGAAAAGGAAAACCAAACATGGATCAATCAGTAGCTAGTTGAAGTAAGAGAACAAGAGAGAGTTTTTAAACATAGTAAAATGATCTTTGTTCATTAATAACATTATCAAATTAGTGTGAAATCATCTTTTTAGTGATGATCTAATAGAACTGAGTCCTGTTCCGCTTAATGTTTTTAGCAATGATCTAGAAGAAAATACGCAGTACTTAAAGTGGGCCTACAGGAAAGACGGAGAGAGGCTTTTTATCAGGGAGTGTACTAATAGAACAAGAGGCAGTGGTTTCAATCAGATGTAAGAGGGTAGGTTTAGATTAGATATTAGGAAGAAATTTTTTACTGTGAGAGTGGTGAGGCATTGGAACAGGTTCCCCAGAGAAGTTGTGGATGCCCCATCCTTGAGGTGTTTAAGGCCAGGTTGGATGGGGTTTGAGCAACCAGATCTAGTGGAAGATCTCTACATCTATTGCAGAGTGGGTTGGCACTGGATGATCTTTAAGGTCCCTCCCAACTCAAACTATTCTATGATTCTATGCCCTAATTGCTGATAAAGCATTCAGATGAAACACACATATAGTCTTGATATATGACCAAAAAAGAAAAGGGAACAATAGTTAGAGATCTGAATTACAAAGGAGGATAAAAATAACCTATATATATTCTTCCATGGGCAAGTAGAGAAATATATCAGCATAAAAGGAATGTAGGATTGTGAGATTCACATGGAGAAGCCACACAGGTTCTCAAATACGGGTTGTGGTTGATAGTAAGTCAAGAGGAAGCCATGTCCATGGGTGTGGTACCAACTCACTCTCGGTACAGAAAAAAAAGGCAGACGAAGCAGAACTAGAAAAAGCATATCTGACAGCAGTGCAATTGCTGGTAGGCATCTATACTTCAAGAAAAAACACTGGGAAATTGGACATAGAGAAGAAAGCCCTGAGAATGATTAAAGGATTGAAAGATATGCCTTGTAGCAAGACACTTAAAATGTCAATATATTTTAATTATCAAAGAGAAGGTTAAGGGAAAGTCTGTTTTCAGTTCAAAAGTATCTACAAAGGGAAGAAAACATTGCTAATGGAGGCTCTTCAGAGTAGCATACAAAACCACATCTGACAGTTGAGGTAAAACAGATTCACACTAGAAATAAACTGGAAGCTTTATCTGGGAAGATAAACCTGAAATGTCACAAGCAGAAGCTAGATCAGCGCTAGATATTTCTTTCCAAAAAGTTTGACCTTTACCAAGTGATATTGGCTGGAGAGAAGCAAGAAACAGTAACACCTTCTTGGAAGTCTTCTATTTTAAAAAGGCAGGCTAGAGGGTCACAGTACTCTCTGATGGATTTTGAAAATCAGTAAAAGAGTTTTGAACTAATGAAATACATAATTGTTTGCATGTTGTTTATGAAAATGTTACAATTTCAGAATTATAACAACTTCCTAAAATTCTAAAAAAGGGGGCATTAAGTTTTTACAATATTTCCATCAGAACACTTCAAATTTCTCAGTCACTAATTCTTCCTAAAAAAAACCAGGAATCCTGATGATTACTCCCCTTATTTTTTCCATTTCATCTTCCCTTTTTATTCTGATATCCACTAAATTGTTTCGGGGAGAAGAAGGGAGGTAAGTTAATACTGACACCACAGATCATTATCTGAACAAGAGTCTCTGATACAATTTGAACATATCTTGTCTGTGGGGTTTTTTTTCATATTGAATGTAAGTCATTATCAAGTATGTCTACCAATTGCTCATCTGATGAGCCTTGACCTGAAACTTTGCTGAAAGCATTAAGGGATTTAATGAAACCACAAAACAGGTTCTAGGAATTAGCCATTAAACAGAGAGGAAAAAATGTAGCTAGCAATGCAAGACACTGTAGTTCTCTGCATTATACTGCAGTAAAGCAAGGTGGCTTTAGAATGACAGCTCAGCCATTTGATAATTGTACTCTTTAATGCACAGAAACACAGTGCACCTTGGCTGGAAAGAGAAGATTTTATAACAGTTTAGTCATAGCTATTTTCATCTACTCAGAGAGTTTCAATGACATCCTGCAAACTTGGAATCAGCTGCTGAGTTACTGATGAGCAAAAGTTAGAGAAGGAGATTTGTGGCCCATTGTTGTATGTTTGCTTTGATATGCTATGAAAATTCCTCCAGATGGGAAAAATCTAATGTGCTAATATATATAATGTGAGCAGAATGACCCAGGTTATTATATGTGGGCTGTGTATGACATCAATCTGAAAGGTTAATTTCATTTGTTAATGAAGTAAAAGTTGACAGAATAATTAATCATAGAGTCATAGAATAGTTTGGGTTGGAAAGGACCTTAGAGATCATCTAGTTCCAATTCCCCTGCCATGGGCAGGGACATCCCACTGGATCAGGCTGCCCAAGGCCCCACCCAATCTGTCCTTGAACACCTCCAGGGATGGGGCAGCCACAGCTTCCCTGGGCAACCTGTGCCAGAGCCTCACCACTCTCACAGTGAAGAAATTCCTCCTTAAGTCTAGTCCAAATGTGACTCTCTCCAGTTTATACCCCTTGCCTCTACTCCTATCACTACAAGCCTTTGCAAACAGTCCTTCCCCAGCTTTCTTGTAGGCCCTTCAGGTACTGGGAGGTCACTATAAAATCTCCTCGGAGCCTTGTCTTCTCCAGGTTGAACAACCCCAACTCTCTTTACCTGTTGATAAAGCATGGGAAATAGATCTAGTCAAACACAGATAGCTTCATTTTGATAAGTTTACAAATTTAGTTAGCAAAGATAGCCACAACACACTAGACTCCTTAATAACAGACATGTTTGTGATAAAAAAGTGTTTCCAGTAGACTGAATAGTACTGCAAATTTTGTGAAAATCTGGAAATAATCTTGAGTTCATTCCTGATAGAAACTTTGGATGGTACCTTTATGGTAAATATTGATGAAGGCTAGACAGTTTTTTGACACATCTGAATAATGCAGTATGCCAGCCCATTCACCTAGCAAATATTTTCATTCAGCCAATGCATCCTAAAACACAGGAACAGAAATTTAACTCAGACCAAAATAATAGATATTTATTGGCAAATCACTGACTTCTGAAATTCATTTGGGATTAGAAAGAGTGAAAAAGTGAATGAGGGTCACTATGAAGGAAAATGCAAATATTATTGGTAGCAAGAGGGGACACTAAGCAGAGGCAAAGCCGTGCTTTTACCCCAGGAATGGGTGAGTCTGGTACAGAACTGTTCCGCATATTTTTAGTCGCAACATATTTTGGAACATCTTTGAAATATGCATGAAATATGAAATATGAAAAAATATGAAATATGAGAAATATATGAAATATATGAAAAAAATATGAAATATGAGAATGTGCATGAGATGTTCACAGAAATTATCTGAGACTGGGAGAAAATGCTTAGTGAAGAGATTTTTAGTATATTTACACTGTAGTTACCATGCTTAGTGTTGTGCCGCTGTTAATGTTGCTTGACCTAATTCTTCAAAAGGTTGCTCTGTGCAGTGTATCAAAAGGGAGCTTGAGAGGCAAATTAACTGCAAAGTGTACACCCGTTAATAAGAAAAAATGCTGAGAACTATGTCTTCGGCCATTCTGGGAAAGTCATGCCAGGAACTAAGGTATGGGGGAGAAATTGTTCAGCCTGGTTATACAGGAGGCTACGTTCTATCACCATAATTCTCTCTAGTCTCAAATTCTATACGGTACTGTCATTGATTCAAGCTGTTTGAAAAAGGAATGATCTGGTTGCTGGATCAGTGAAATTGTATTTTCCACAATTGGCTAATGAGGATAAAAAATTCCCCCCGATCATTGCCAGACTGTTATGCCTAGCAGTTATTTTTGAACTCCTGCTAATAGGCAAGAAAAGATATAGAGGATTAATCAGAGGAAATTCAGGAGGCTCTTATTATTTCCCCTTCTCTTTATTCCCATAGCAATGACAAAGATGAAGCATCCTCTATAAAAATGCCAGAACTGCTAAATCAGGACTCATCTGAACGCATTTGCTTTTACTGCTGCCCTTGTGATTCTCCTGCTGTTTACACAGCTTTCATAATTGAAGTGATATTGTTGAAATCATCTCTAGCACAAGAGCTCCATATTTATTCTTCCTCCTCATGACTTTGGTCTCAGATTTCTCTGACAAATGATGTGAAGCAGTACATTATCTTCCAGCTATGCAAACACTCATTCTTCCACACCTCCCCAGACACAGCCGTTCACACCATCCACAGAGCTCTGATCTTCTGTCTACACTTGTCCATGTCATTAAAGGAAGACGCAGACGCAGCCCCCAAATCAAGGGGAGAAGCTCTGCAAATGCAAACACATCAAAAGACACAGAAGATTTTACAACAAAACAGAAAGTGCTAATAGAGATGTTACAACCCCTACTGCGCTCTTCCTCTCCATCTGCACCTCAGGAAATCTGAGACTGGTTAAAGGGAACTTTCTTTCTCAGCTCTGCTGGATCTTTGCCACCCAGTTATTAGTGTGTTTAATTCATTTATTCTAGAATATGACTTCACAGGCTGCATAAAGTCAGAATGCATTAAACTTGTGGAGGACTTTCCTCAAATAGCTATCTCCATATTTTCATATACTTTCTCCCACTTACTGAAAGATGCAGGAATGCACTGTTAGCATCCATCAGCCTTCCCATCCACCTGATGGTTTGCATTTTTTTTACGTAAAGGGAAATTAAGAAGACTTACTCATGGTCACGCACCCTGTCCACACCAGGTTCAGTCAGGTAACTCATGACTCCCAGAGCTGTCGGGCATGACAGGCATGCACTGTACCAAGCACTATTTTCTATTCTTACTTTCCCACTCAAGTATTGCACAGGCTGATAAGAAGCTTTATTTTGAAATTTAAATGAACTTCAGCATCAATGTGTCCTTTTGTAATTTTTTTCAAGTTTGATTTTGGCTCCATTATGAGGCGTCGGGGGATTTGACAGGCTGGTATAAACATGGATACGATAGCAAGAAGTGAAGGTTCACAGCAAGTCCAAATGCCCCCATTTTCCACCTAAATCCATGCTTCTCAGCATTTCACCAGAGTGGATTCTAAGTTTTCATACTACGTGCCACGGAATATTATACAAAATGCCAGTTTAATCTTGGGATAGCAACAAATGACAGCTTAGCCTTAGAATTTATATTTCATGCAGCACTGAAGTCACACTTCAATTTACTAGATAAAGGAGAAATGCAAACATTAAAAAAAAAATCTAACTTTCTGACAAAAAATACAGGTTTGTAGGCTAATATAAGGAGTTTTCATTATATTTTTGGTAATACACAATCTGTATTGTGTTTTATCTATTTTGAATCATTTGTTCTTTGCTAGCATTTTTGTTAGAGTCTCATCTTATTAAATTGGTGCAGAAATATGGATTGCAGAGGGATATATAATGGACCCCATAATTGAAGTTACAGTGTTGGAATAAATAAAGTAAAAAAAAAAAGAATACAAATACAGAAATAGCCAAACATGGCAGCATTTTCCTGTCCAGGACTCCTCTCAGATGGCAGTGTCATGCTGAGCTGACTTCCCTTGGCACACTGATTTCCATTTTGGAGAAAAGAATTTTGATCTTTGGGCCTTGGATCCATTGTACCACTGACAGTTAATGATATTTAGAAAAAAGGCGCATGTCTCAAAATCCACCAGAATATGTTTGGTCCGTAGCAATGCAGGAAGGGAAAATTTAACTTTTGTAAAAATATGTCTCCATTAGCCTCAGAACTAGAAATGGAACAACAGCTTGAACACTTCTAGTGTGTGAAACGAATTATCCCTGAGCAGTGCTTGTCCCAGGGAGAGTAAAGTGATTGCAAGGAAGAACTAGACAACCAGATTTTTCCTGGTCTTCCCCCATAAGCTCAGCACTTAGCAGTGTTCTGTCATTATGATGGGGACACAGTGCTTTTGTAAATGTTGTCTTTCAGACCAGATATGTAAGTCTTGATCAGCTGTATACAGGACCCGACAGAGAATGTACAGGGAGAGTTATAAGCTAGAAGACCAGGAGAAATTCTTGCTTGGGTAATTTCTCTGCTTTTAAGAATAACTTCAGGAAATGGAGTTGCTGTTCTGCACTTTCTGTTTTAAAATAGCAAGTTGCCTTTACAAATTGTTGGACCTGAATTCTCTTCTGAATTGAACCTGAATTCTCTTTTCTCAAGATACGATACTTTCTAACAGGTCCCTTTTATAAAGGCAGCCCTTTATTTAGTGTATTTTTCTATTTGCCATTTAGCCTGTTACTGCTACAGCAGCCGGGCCACGTTAATCACAAATGCTGTGATGTGCTCTGGATCAATCAGTGATGTACCTGCCTACTCACCATGTTTTCTTAGCACAGAGCAGTGGGCTGCCTTGTCCTTCTGAATTTACACACTGACTGGGCAAAGGTGACACTTATTGCAGGAAGGGACACAGAAAACAAACTCTGTGAAGAAGGAAATGTTGTATTAGATCTATTTTAGGCCTGGGTGTTGGTAGAAAAGGATCATGAAAATTCACATGGGGAATAATGAAAGTGTGATACTGAAGGAAAGAAAAGTAAGTGGGGACTCAAGAGTGGGAGAGATTAAGGAAAAGCAGTGAAGCTGAAGGAGCTGGGAGATGTGAGATGGAGGGGTTGCACAAAAGCCTGACCAAAATTGCAATGTGTTCTCTGAATGGCCGTGGATTTCCCTTCTGCTCACTGTGACAATTTTGCAAGTACTTTGTCCAATTGTAAAAAGCTCAAAATGAAAATCTTAAAAATGCACCTTTATGATACCCTCTGTAAGACATTTTGGTGCTTTTAAATTGAAAAGTATTACATCAAAGCTAGGTTATTAGCAATAATTACACGTTGCAATCTTGTAAACCTCTGGTTCCTTCATTGCCATCATCGAAGCTTTTTATATCACACGGTTTTTATTCATTTAATTGTAGCCTTACATTAAACTGGTCCTGCATTTTATCTAGCTTCAGTTTCTGGAACAATACCTTATCCTTTCAACTCTGTAACTTTTGAGTCCTTTGTAGCGTGAGAGAAAGATGAAGATGCTGAGTTTATTCACAATAATTCTATTGTTCCATTGTAAAGAATCACAGAGCATTCTCCTTGAATTCCTTAATAAAGAACTAGCTGTAATTAAGCATTAGTAAGACCTGTTAAAACATTAATCTACCTGGAAATTCAGTATCATCACAAAAATTCATACCTTTGTTCTCCACTTTGTTATTCATTACATTAGATGTTTTCTATGCAAATTAACTAAATTTTCTTTCTGAAAGGTTATCCTCCTCTGAGCTTTCCATGATTATCTAGAACTTTGACTTTCTAGTCTAACTTGGTATAGTGTTTCCTCTCTGTCACTGCAATACAAAACCACCTCATCTCTTATCCACTTTCACTGAGCTCTGAAATTTGGCCGACATTTGACAATTCCTCTTGGACATCTAATCATGGCCTTCACTGAGGGAAAACAAAATTCCTCATCTTCCCTATCAAATTCTCAAACATTCTCACCCTCTGCTACTGCTGCCACTACTGCTGTCCCTGCATTCCTCTGTACACTGTGTGTGGTGTATTTTTCTCCTTTCTCCAAACACCCAGACCACATTTAAATCCAGAGGACACTCCTTCTAAAGTGTATAATCATTGACACTTTGCACATTGCCATTCAGTCCTTCTTCACCTCCCATAGCAGCAAAGCCTACTGTAACACTTTTGGTTACTTTTGCCTGTATTACTCCTTTCAAACTGTCAAAAGATGAGACAAAAGAAAATGTGTTTCCAAGCCAGCAAGCCCAGCTCGCTCAGCCTCCTGGAAGTCTTCTCAAGTTCACCCTTTCCACTGCTAAACCAGAGATTTTACACCTAATGTCCAAGGCTTCACACAGTTTCACCTTGTCCTGCTTTTCTGACTCTGTTTCAGAACACGTCGCCCTTCCAACTTTCATTTTCACGCTACCAGCTTTGAAGGTTCCCTTCACTGCCTCACTCACAAAAGACCGTAATCTTCTTCCCACATCATTCCTCATATGTGCTGCACTCACTCTGCAGTGGGGCCATGGTCTGTTTAAAACACTCCTGAAGACATCCCCGCCTTCTGCAGACGGCATGTGTAGCCTCCAAGAAATCAGTAATCCATTAAAAGCCAAGACACACTGAAGCTGATAGTCTTGGAGTGTTCTTATATCATACTTAAAGATATAGGTATAGTGACTCTGAAAGCACAGAGCTGTGCTCATTGTGTCTATTTGTCTCATCACTGAGCTCATCTTCCATTTGGTTCTTCGTTCTTATGACGTGTTTTGAATTCCACTTTAAAATCTTTGGAGAACAGACGATGTCTTCCCATGTATACATAGTCTTTGCAATTCCAAGGGACCTTGTTCCCCGTTGAAGTAAGTCTTTGGGTACCGTCGCACCTCAAATTACATTAAAGAACAACAGTTACATTAATTGTGTTCCAGAGTAAGAAAATTAATAGTAGCAAACAGATCTGAACTCTGAAGCGTATTTCTGGACAAACAGAAATAAAGTCTCTTCCAAGTTGTTTTATTAATCCTTAAGAAAAGAATTCCAGGATAAGTGACATCCCACAGCCGCATTCTTACTGGTAGTCAAAGCAGTACCTGGGACAGACAGACAGACAGGCAGACAGATGCCTGTACAATGGTCCTAAGAGTAAGCTCCTGTACAACTTATGTATTTTAAGTAATTCTAATTTCTTTAGTTTTGCTTTTTTTTCAGAGCTGTTCTTGTCACTGGATAAACAGTTGTGAACAATTTCCCAGGCACATTATGACTTATTGTTAAGACTAGTCCCGGTGATTTTTCTTCCAATGACTTCGCATGAAAACGGTAAAGTAAACAGGGATTTCCAACCATTGGCTGTGATTAAGCAAAGCACAATTTGTAGTGAAAAATCTTTAATTAGAAAAACTGGTACAGTTGAATAAAAATTAGCTGGACAAGTAGTTGTGCTTGTAAGTCTTTTTCTGGGGGGTTAGAGGATTCAGGGAGACCTGAGAGGAGAATTTTCCTAGCAAACTTTGGATCTTTGGAAAGGGTTTAGTGAGGGAAGAAGACTCTGAAGGTGTTGTGGAAATGAGCTGATATTTATCCTTCCCATCCCCGTAATGAACTCCTAAACCAGCTCAATGTCTGTAGAGTGCAGATGCCACTTTACGAGCTTTATATTTTAACTACAGCCAGGAGGCAATTTCTGACAGTAGTTGCTCAACTTAGTAAGGTTTGACTTCTTGCGGATGAAAGCTGTAGCCAATGTCATTTTAAAATGGTAGGGCAATTTACGTTAGTGTTACTGCATGCACCGGAAAATGGAATTCTAACTAACCAAACGTCAACAGAATGCAATTATTTAGGACAACTACAATTATATCTTGAAGACTATCCAGAGTATTGTCTTAGTAGATTCTTCTTTAAAAAAAAAAAAAAATTGTTGGTTCCATATAGGAATGAATAATTTGTTTAACCATGCCCCATCACTACTTATCAATAAGATATTTAATAGAAATGGGAGCTGTAAAAAGACACAAAATTATTAGCTTATCATAACTTCTTAGGGACAATATTATGTTTTTTACAAGACTGTGCATACTGAGTGGAAATATATTGCTCAGTAGTAATGGAAGGTAAGGAGAAACCATTTTATAGTATCACCTTTAAAATCCCCCTTATTCAACATTTGCTGACATCGCATTATGCCTTATAAATAGCATATATTTGTGGTAAGAGCAAAATTTAAAGAAGAAAACAAATCACTGGTGTCTACGTTAGGAAGTAGGGTTTTGGAATCATCAAAAAAAGCAATAGTGATGCCAGTACTCCCTTTTAAACAGATAAATAGCGTAGAACCCACCTTTAAATGCTGGCAACTGCAATACCTCAGCTGGAAGGCAGTAGTTGCATCCCTTTGGGTGCAGTAAGTGAAGAGAAACATGGACCCCAGCAAGTGACTTGGGTCCTGGCTAAGGCAGAGCTACCCAGCTGGGACATTTCCTCTCTCCCTACTGACCTGTACAGAGGCACCTGTTCCCATACACAAGCCTTGTCCAGCATTTCACACCTTATTGAGGGCTAATCACATGCCCTTGCTTCCAAGAAAGCCCCTACAGTTCCCCATACAGCTGCCGGGGAAGATTGCACTGTTCGCTGCTGGTTGTTTTATGATGGAAGCAGTAAGACACCCTAGATAAAACCAGACTCTCTTGTGTAAAAATAGCAAATGCACTTGCCTTTTCTAGCCTGAGACTCTCACAGCCTAACTAGCAAAATAAGACACATTTACCTTTTCCCAAAGAAATTCCTTTGCTCCTTGTGCCAGAGGCTATTTCCTCTCCACCATGGGAGGACCACAGGCTCAGCTAGGGAGAGATGTACAAAAACCTTTCTTACAAGTCCGAGCTATCTGAAGAGCTCCCTGTCCTTGCTGCATTGCAGGACTTGTTGCCCACCTCAAGGGAAGCTCCTCACAGGCTTCCTGCATGTTTCCCTGGAGGATATGCCAAAAGAAATTCCGTGTTTTACTGCCGTACAGCTGTAGATATAACTCAGACACAATGGCTTTTCTCCAGAGGTACCTTTGTTCCAGCATTGATTATTTAGCTGCCTGCTGTCAATCTCGCTGCTGTTGCCTCAGCCAAACCCCAGCTGAAGAAGGAAGCAAGATGATGGTTTTGCTTTGCTATCCCTGGTGGACAATAACAAATTAGTCTGCCCAGTGTCTGCCTCTGCTAGATTGGTTTTGTAGGTGAATGGTGCAGATTAACCCTGCATAATGCATGGAATTAGTCTGAGAGGAATAAATAGAGTGCCTGGCTTTGTCAAGAGTTTTTGCCTGAGATCCCCTTGGAGAAAGTAGCAGAAGCTGATGAGAAGAAATGTGATTTTGGATGTTTTTGTATGATCCATGTATAATGGGAAGAAAAAGAGTAAAGACCAAGCCTGTGGAAGCTGCCAAGGTTGCTAAACTGCGCAGTGGCCAAGGCAGCACAGGGCTGCAGAGGTTCAGCCTGAACCCTGCCCAAATCTGTGTTGAGTGGCCGGGCCGTGGTGGAGGCAGCAACCATGTGGTCCTATTCCTCCTTCATCTCAATCACGACAGTGGGTAAATCTCTCAACCATGTGCCTCCCAATTTATTTTGTATTTCCTCTTTGGAACTGGGAATATTTCTGGCCTCGCAATTGTGAAGAGCCTCTTTGTATTTGGCTCGCTCTCCTTTTAGTAGTCCCCAGAGATTTTGTACTTTTAATACATAGCATAAGGAGACAGAAATAGGTTTTTTTTTTCACATAGTAAGAAGAAGAAATGGTAAACATTAAATATTAAAAGTAAATCAGAAAGCTGTTTGTCTTTCTATGTATTTCATTTTAGACTAAGATTTGTAGTTTGTAATAAAGCAGTAGAGTTCTGGTATTTTGGTTTCAATTTCTACTTGAACATGTTAAATGTGGTTAGTAAAAAGGCAAAAAAAGATGACAATAATCTATACAAGTGCTAGAAATGGGAGCACAGGGGAGCAGTTTGATTCTGTACATCCCGCTGTGCAAAAATGTTGTAGTTTCTGCTACTGCCTCGAACTGGTCTTGGCTGTAGGGTGCAATTTACAGAACAAACCTTGATGTCAGTACTGGTTTTCTAAACAATACCAATTTAATTCTCTGTTTCTTCTACTCCTTTCATCTTTCTGCTAATATCAGTCAGCCTTGCTGTCTCCTATTGTGTGTCATCCCTCCCCCTCTTCTAGGACTTTGTCCTACTGTTCAATACCATTTTGTCAGAGTTTCAGGTCTTCCAAATTGCTTTGGAAAATCCCTTTCCACATGCTGCCAAAAAAAACTGCCTTAGCAGCAGCTCCTGTCCTTCCTGTCTCCTTCACCCTTTTATCTCATAATCACCATCACTCACTCTGTCATGCCAAATATGAATTTGAGCTCTTCTTGACAGGATGTCTGTCCTTACATGTTCATTTGAGGTATGCAGCACATACCTGATAACTTGAAAAATAAAGTCATCCCACAGGTATAGTCATAGAGCTTTGCCAAATCTGGAGCAGGATCTCTTCTGGCAGAAATAAGGCATTGACCTTGTAAAAGAAGTCTTGTTTATACAGCAAGTATGAAGAAGGACCGTTGCTGAATACAGAACAAAGACAAGGATGATGTGCTGGATACCAGCAGTGGATATATCTATACTCTTAAGGTAGTTAAGAATTGTTTAAAAGTTTGGCAGCAAAATGGTGAAGAGAGTTTAATTAACAGACCCAAAGTCATTAAGTGACCTTAACCCAAACACTGAGCTTTGTTTATTTGTAAAAATATTTACATTACCCTCCTGGTGAAGTCAAGTCAGTGTTATACTTACTATGCAGATCTAAGTGATGACACAGATCTCAAGGCAGTGGTGAATTAGGGCATGGTTTGAGATTCAAAAACAGAAAAATGGCCTTAGCTTTTGAGGCACTGTGTTGCCCTACCAGAGAATGTTTTGGTGTTTCCATCACCCATTTTGACCATTAGGCAAAAAAAACTCTGTAGTATGTCCAAGGAAGCTGCAAGTAGGAAAGAGGAATCAATGCAGCAAAATTTTGTTCCAAAACCTAATCTTTACTCTACTTCTTTATAATGTTCATGTCAAATGCACAGTTCTGCGTTCACTCATCTCTGCTAACCATGCTCTAACATCACCAGATTAAAAAAAAAAACAACTTCTTTTTAATTTCTGCCAGTCTTTGGAGAAGCCCTGATAGATGCAAAATTATTTCAAATTGCAAAGATGATGTGAACTTTGAAAGTATTCTACAATACGCTGTAATAAATCATTACATTTCCTCTGCATGTGTCCTAAGCCCCCAAGGTCTGTGTGATAACCACTCCTTTCTCCAGTGTGCTCCATTCTTCAATGAAGCAGATTAATTTAATAACCTTAACATAGGGAATTTTCTATCTCTTTAATCCCTACAAGTTGGAGCCCTCAATACGTATACCCTAGACGCTGACAAATTGAAAGTTCATTCAGACCAGAGTGATAGAAAGACCAAGGGAAATCGTGACACCCGTCAGTTCCTGTGGCAGCTGTGCTGGTCTCTGTACTCAATGGAGCTGACAAGGGGTTGGATCCAAAGGTGTCATGCTCTGAGAAGGACTGAAATGTGCAGGGGAGCTGAAGACATTCATGTACCCTGAGTGCTTCCTTTGAACATCATACTGTAAAGGGAAAATAATTGAGTTAGTCTGAGCCTTGGCTGATGTTGACATTTTCAGTGAGAGAAGTCAACTTGTAGGTTTCTGCAACCTTCAGTCCTTGTTGACATGAAGCAATAGTTTGTTCCTTGCAATATCTTATTCACTTAACATTTCAGATACGCTGTCTGAAGTACCTTGGGATCAAAACCGCTCCCTAGATAAGCATAAGCCGGTTATACAGAAGGATACAATTTACTACTTTGTGATGCCCTTTCCTCCACTCTCACTTTAAAATGAGTTTTCTGTTGGTAAAAACCCACTAGATTGACAGCTTTATAGACTGCAGCTCTTATCCACATAACAAGTATATTGCAAACAGCAGCACTTCAGCCATTCCCTTTGCCACACCTTCTAAGAAAAGTGCTTACAGGGAAGAAGTTACCTCAGCAGAGAAAAGTTCACTTACTGAAACTGTTATTCAATTTAAAAATGGTTTGTAAAGGGTGTTAACTCGTATTCTAAAGTAAGCAGGACGTTGCCTTGAGATTGGAGTTAGAGCAGTAAAAATGCTGAAGAAGAGAGAACCAGCACAGAATTAATCTCATCTGACTTTAAATATCTTCAGCACAGAGATGAGCTACTTGTCCAGAAGTCCTGCATAGTTCCGGAAAAGAAACAGGACCACCTAGAATGATTTGTGTCGGGTATATTGGACCTTACATGCCTTGTTTATACCTATGTTGCAAGCAGCTGAATTTGGTTTAATAAATCCCATCACAAATGACATTTAGATGGCAGAAAGTTTTTAGTTTTACTGCTGTAGGTCAAATTCAGAGTTATGATTTCAAAGGAAAAAAAAATATATGCTCTGTTTAAACAGTGATTTTGAATGATGTTGTAAGTTCATTTGAAGTACTAAAATGCCACTTCAGAATGGAAAATAATTATGATGAAAAGCAAAGAGATACAATGCCCTGTTTTCAGAATCTTAAACTGCCCCAAAATAGTCAGTATCACATTATTTATTATTTTAAATTTTCCTGCAGAGTGCCAAAAATGTTCATATGACTTCACAGAGAAATAAAGGTGACAGACCCTGACTTAAGAGCTTAAAATATTAATGAGATTAAACATAGGAAGTGATGACAACAAACGAGTGGATAAATACAGCATGGAAGAAACAATTCACAGCAGTGTAATGGCATGAAAGAAGCACTTTGAGGAGGTTATACTTCTTTAATTCCTTTGTCTCCCCCAGTTACTATTTTGTATGTGTGAAGAGGATGACAGAAAAAAAGTCAAAGGAGTCACCCAAGAAGAAAATGGGCCAGAAATGAGACTATAAACCACAGGAATTCACCAGATCTACCTCCAAAACCTGTACCAAATTACTCTCTGAAGAGCTCACAACAGTGGAACAAATAGAAGTCTGAAAACATTGAAAGGTAAACTGTTCTTTGCTCCCCTCCTTTATTGAAAGAGGTTAAAGCAACTTAAATAAAATTACACTCACATGTTCCCATCCTGATGGACAAGTTTCAGTCCAATGTAATTGGAGATGGCAGTTGAAAAAGCTTGATAAAAGGGTTTTAGATGAGAACACTAACAAAGAGAGTGAAAACTGGCAAGGTTAATGCAAGATTGTTTTTCCTCCTGTCCCCACAGTAATTTTCTAACCCAGCTATTTAATTTCTAATAATATTTGTTAGATATCTTCTAAGAGATGCTGTGAAAGCTGCCATTCAGCTGCTCTAAAGGAATTCTTATTGTCTGAATCAAGAAGGTGCATTCAGCTCAGCTCATGAACCGAAATCGAGCTATGTTCTGGGAGAAGGTGATTGATTAGGTGCCTGACAGAACACACGCTGAATTAAGCAGGATCATCTAATCCTTTCCCAGTTAATTAAGATGTCTTCTGGGATGACCTGTTGATAGCAACCCTCACACAACATGACAGTCCTCTCCTTGAGCCTTTAAGAAGGTCATCAACATTTGTCACCCTTCCATAATGAAACCCCTTGAAGTGACCTAAGGGCATAGCTAAGGGAATACACATATGAACTTCAACCAGTGGTGACCATATAGGATTATGTGTGTGGCTTCAATCAAAAGATGCACAAGAGACTGTGTGACAAACCAGAATATTTTCCTATAACTTTGTTAGTGCGACAGTCACAGCAAGTGGCGAAGAGGATAACAGTTGCGTGTGAACTGGGCACATGCAAACTGAGCATATCAAATGAAAGGAAACCCGCACCTTAAAACGCAGCACAACTACCAAAACTGCTACAGGTATGTCTGTAACTTAACGTTTGTCCTGTTTTGTATCTAGAACAGTTGCTCTTTTACTAATGGCACTGAAGGAAGGACTCTGGGACGTACTATTGTGCTATTTAGAGAGATGTTTCTGAGTGCCACCAAGCGTTGCAGGAGCACCTGCGTTTTTCTTGCAGAATATTCAGGAGAAAAAGACACTCTGCACATGTGAGAAACTCTGGTTTGGGGTGTCTAAAGAAGAACACAGCACAATGAATGAAGGGGGAATTGATGTTGTGTGAAGACAGGTTATAGTACAAATGAAACTGATGTGAATAAGTTATAGAGCAGGTATACACACTGCTTTCATATATCACATAGAAAACTATTTCTGTGAAGTAGCAGAAATAATCACATCTACGTCTTTTAAGTAGTGAGAGAACTGGAATAATACATTGATCTATCAAATGAAGTCTTAGAGTGCATTACACGGAGATTGTGAATAACAATGCACCATATGAAATTCTATTTTTCCATATCTTATATGTTAAAATAAAACTAATCAGTGAAATCTGAAAGCAGACCACACCGCTCTGAATTCCCTGTTGCTAGGCATCACTTGGTCATACTGTGAAGTGAGGTGTTGTTTTGTCTCTAGCATTAAAAAAGTTGGGAATATTTAATCAGTAGAACAGATAAGCAAGCGACAGAAAGAAGGCTGTCTAGACTAATCATCCTTTTAAATCCCAGGAGAATACAATAACCCAATCTGGGGAAATGGACTGTTCCCCATGAGCACTTTCGTGCTATTACACTACCAGTTTTGTTCTCAGACTGGCAGGCTGGTTTTTATCCACTTTACTTTGGTTTGAGCCTAGTAGCTTGGATTTCACCACAGCAAGTACTGCAGCACGTGCTGAAGGAAATCATTGAGTTTCAACCTGAAAATGCCAAGAAATGGTGAAGCCAGCTTTTCTGCTACAGTTGTTCACAAATTATTCACTTTGACTGCTTTCAAACTGAATGTGACTGGCTCTAGTTTCCAGCTTCCAGTTCCTTCCGTCTTCTCTTTCTCATTAGTAAAGTATCTTTCAGTATCTCATCTTTTCTCTCTGATAATTAGACTATAAGAAAATTTCCTCTTGCGTGTCTGTCAGATAAACTGAATTAATTAAGCTCCATATAAGTATCACTGAAAGGCTTTTATAGTACCTTCAAAATTTTTTTGATATCATCTCCAGCATTTCATCATCCTTGAAAAGCTGTGGACATTAAAATTCAAATAATCTCAATTTAGATGTCTAAACCACAGGCACGTAGTCTAAAACAGTAGCTGTGTCTCTCTCTCCAGCCAATGAAGTGCCACCTCTCTCAGGCACCTAGGAAGGACTGAGTGCCCCATGAAGGTGCCTAATTGAATGCACAGGATGTCTGCATGGCTAGGTTAGACTATATGCCTGTCTTTTAGATGGTGAATGCTCGCCCAGATGTGTAGCCCCATGAATTATACAAATTCACACATTAGTCAGAGAAGAAAATATCACTTCTTGCTCATTCCTTACTTCAACTAGTAATACATCCATCAGCAGAAGTAACTTTTTCCACTTAGAATTTATATTCGATTGCTCCTCTGCTACAAGCATTAAATCCATTTTTAGAGGCACTTTACAGCATATAGTCACACATTCTGTAAATAGGCCCGTGCACTGCCAGCTTCTGGATGTGTATGGTATTTTCATTCAGTTGTTACTAAAATGCAAGCTGTGTAAAGGAGATCGGTTTATCAGACAACCCTGTCAAGACTCCCTTACCTCTGTGCCCTTCGTATTGTCATATATGTTTAACAACACTTCATGCTGATAGATGACAAAGTAAAACAACACATCTGTTCATCATTCATTGCAAACAGTGTAAAGTCTCAGACTGCTTTAGTTCTGAGGAGAAAGAATGAAAGAAACACCTTACCAAGTGTGTTTGAAGCTTGTGTTATGCATGTATACCACTTCAAAAGGGACTGTTATCATCCATCTGTAAGAGAGGATTTGATGGTGAAGGGGACACAGTAGTTTCAGATGGCTTTGAATGATGATCACAGTTGGATGGCTTTCCTTAATCTAAAGTTTTGTACAGGAAGATTGCAATTGATATGGACTTGTCCAGAAAAAGGAGTTGCTGAGATAAACTCCAGTTTTTTCACATAATCCCAGCTGTTTAAACGAAAAATACTATAAGCTGCTGCTGTTAAAAATGTGTTCTGTATACAAATAAGCTGTCTGGCACAACTGTGGCTCCCTTTAAATGATGTGGAGGACTAACCTTAATCTCACTGCAGCTCTTCACAGACAGTGCTGAAAAAGCTCCTGCATTACCGCACAGAACCAAAGCTCATTTTGATGGAAGAAATGTAACAAAAATGTGCAGAAATGCCACTTCTTAAGCCAGCATTCTTAGATATCTTTGTTGGACATCATCATGCTCAGCAGTGACATCGTCAAAGCTCCAAAGAACACTGCTGAAGCTTTTTATGTGATTTTCAAAAGCAGTTTCCTCCACACTGGAAGGATTAATACTATTCAGATAAACCATCTCTGCTGGAGCAACAGAAAGGTCAATATGTATCTGATTTTTATTTAACAGACAGAGGACAGTTTTGTAGCATAACTTCTTGACAGTAGCTTCTTTTAACATGTTACAGCACCACTTTTAAGAAAACAGCTTGTGATTTGAAATCAAATTTGCCACTGGAGGAGCATTTTACTATTGACTGGAAAGCTACTGCTGTATAATTGAAATGAATCTGAATTTAACTGAAAAGAATTCAGTTCCTGTGCCTGTTTTAATGGGGTCACAAATACAGCGGGTTACATAACCTGCCAAATTGAGAACATGAATACCTAGATGTCTAAGCTATAAGGGTTTAATTGACAGTTTAATATTGGGTTCAGTTTTGGGACACAGGGGTATAACTGACACTGCACTTCATGGAAATGTCTAATGGGATAAACATGAAGTCACTCTGAAAAAGGCTGGCATTATTTCAGGTCCTAAGACCACGATCACTACCATTACTGCTGCTTCAGTTGTCTGCTTCCACCCCTGCTCTCGAAGACACAGATAAAAAAGGGTATAAGCATTCCCTATTCCTGGGAAAATTCCTCATTTTAAGTCACATAGCAGATCAATCTCATTTGGGATAATCTAGCTAATTTTATTTTAAAGTGAAATAGACTGGGAAAGAGCAGTCTCTTTGTAAACATGATATAATTTCTTACAGATTCTAAGCAGCTCCGTGTACAAAAAAATGTATGACGGCCAAAGGATGCAAATACAGCTTTTGTTCTGATACTTAAGTACCGTCACTACTATGAGTTAACTTTTGAATGCCATAAGTCAAAATAACCCTACTGACTACCCATTAACTTCTCTGGAAATTCGATGTCCGTGCCTGTGAAGGACATCTGTTGCTGTAGTTTGTTGGTCTTCATGGCCGTGTCAGTGCTAGTGAATAATATGGGCAAAGGGCTGTTTTCTAAAAAATGCCTTTTTTCCCAAAGCAGAGTGACCTTGCCCAGGGTGCCCAATGGGAATCTGCCTGGGAATGTGCTGCTTGACACAAGCTCAAACTGTTCCATGAAGCGTGCATATAACTAAACAAACAACAGGCATGGTCCCCTGGAGGGTGTTCAAGTCCTGTGTGTCTGGTTGTGTCTGGCAGTGGAGGTGCAGCCCAGAGGTCCTGAGAAGCAAAAATTTTCCCTGCTGAGCAAAACATAATGAAAGATCAGGTATATAACCTGTGTTTGTAACATGGCTAAAATCAGTAATTTTGAAGTTCTTCATTGTTTCTAAGTAATGTCTTACTCTGTTCACAACTATCAGTGATGAACAGGTCAAGTTATAGCTACAGTACAGAGACTTTCAGGTTATATAAGTGGAGATTTGGGGATGCTGAATAATGTTATCAGACAATATCCTATCCCCTTGTTCTGTAATCTAGCCATGGAGCACGAGAGTTATATTTAATATTAATGAAATGTTATTAAAAAAGATTGGTTTTAGTGGCTTCAGGATGTGTTCCTTAAAAATTAAAATCTGATTCTACTTTAAAGAAATTATGGAGAAATAGCAGCCACAAAGAAAATATCCCTAGAGAAGTATCTGCTTGAAATTCCAGATGGAACTAAGGCAAAAATGCAGCTGTCCCAGCCTCAAAAAAAGAGCCCTGATATGGGGCCATATTCTCATCTTTGCAGATATTTCCAGGGTTTATGTTTTTCAGGTATTCTCTGTTCCTTGATATTGTTTGTTTCTGCTGGAAAGCCCAGGCACAGAGCAGAGCAGCTATTGGGCCAACATGGAAAACAGTGCTTGTCCCAAGAGCTTGAGACAGAGTACTAAAATACACATAACTATTTATTTAGGCAGAATGTAAGCAGATAGAACATAGGTGCCTACTTTTCCTTGCAGACACTTCCTTAGGGATTCAAAGCTGTCTGAGGTACATCTCCACCATTATCACATGCTGTTATGACCACGTTGATAAGTATCAGCCACAGACATTCCAGCACTTCTTGCTAGAGCTCCACATTAAGATACATTTTTTTCTGCTGTTAGTCACCTAACACAGACTCTTTTTTTCTCCCTACAAATTTGGCTTTACTCAATTAATTACTTCCTGCAAGAAAAGCTAGTAATGAGGGGTTTTTTTCCTGTTAAAGCTATGCATTCGCTTGTCAGGTGGACCAACAAAAAAGTTATGGATGTAATTGATTTAGGTAGGTGAGTCATTGCCTCTGATTTGCTTCTGAATCTAGATTTTACTTCAAATATTTTGCTAAGGTTCCTTTGTGGGTTTTTTCCTGCTACCTGCTGTAAGAGTAAAAAACCTTGAATTTCCTGTGATTTAGGCTGTGAACAGACGGGTTAGAATAAAGGCAAGCACTGAGAGAGACCAAATGAGCCAGCTTTCTGTCACTCTTTTCAGGCTGATCACAAGTCTCACACTGTGCTATGCCCCCTTGGAGTATTTCACAGAAGATTTAAAATCATTGAAAAGGTAAATTAAATTCATCCAGAAAAAAAAAAAATAAAATTTTCTGACGGTCTTTGTTCCACCCAGAGAAGGGACTGCCTCTGTATCATTTACAGTCTTTGTGCACAATGAAGCTTGTTGCCATTCAGAATGGCTTTAATGTAGTGTCACTGTACTTGGGAGACATCCTAGTCCACACCATGCTTTTGTTATGTTAGAGTCACCCTCCCCTCAAAATGGTTGTCACTGCTTTGTGAAAAAAAATTGAGGTTTTTCAGTCTTTCTACAAAGCCTATATATTACTCTCTGAAAATTCTCATTTAAAAAAAAAGTTACTTAACCATCTTTCACTTGCTTGAGTTCAAGATTGGGAAACAACAGGAGTTGTATAAACCGTGTTAATATTATTTTAATCACTGATTTATTTTAAACTTTCACACATCAGAGGTAGAATAGCTTTTCCTGAAGAACAAAGCATTCAAATACATATTTTGTATTTTCCCCTGCTGTGTTAATGAAGCTGGGCATGTTTTAGGGAAATCAAATTAGCCTTCTCTTTAAATATTCATTAATTTAAACAAGAGGACTGGAAAATTGGTCACTAGCTATTCAGTAAAGAGCACTTTCAAATTGGCTATGTTCTTATGACTGCTGATGTTTTTAATAATATTGATTTCTTCGTGCAGTGAAATAACATATTGATACAATCACATTCAGGGCCATTAGTGTAGTTATTGTTCAGCTGTTTTCTGCAGGGCTCCCGCTTAAGAAATGATACCATTATATGACCCTGTACATACTTTGCAAAGGCATTAAGTAATATTTCTCTGACTGTCAAACCAGTAGCAAACCTCAGGGAGCCTATTGCCATAAACACTTGAAAAACTGAAACAAAAAAAATCTAAGAGCTTTAAGAAAATGTACTCTGAATCCTATTTTTGCTGAAACAGACTCTTGAATGCGTAAGTGATTCTTGAATATAGGCCTTATGCTGTTATTTAGTCAGTTTTGAAGATGGCATTTATCCTGTGTATGCCTGTCCTACTGATGGGCCATATTCCTGTCCCAGATTTCCTAGGCAGAAGTTTATGAACATGAGATGGAGTTAGCAGTGGCCTGAGTGCATGTAGCCTGAGCCAGCCCATCACCTATCACGCAAATGACACGTGTTTGCAGAGTGGGCTCGAGGTCTCCTCCGTGTGGTGGGCTTGCTGAGGAAGCACATCTGTCTAACACATGAGCAGCACATCTGCCCCCTCACCACTCAATTGTATTCACTAAAGAGCTGAGCTGTGGGTGCTCATGAATGTAGTGACATCCAATAGGGATTTGGGGAGGACTGGCTATAAACCGGAGAGGGGCAGATTTAGACAAGACATAAGAAGGAATTTCTTCACCATGACAGTGGTGAGGCCCTGGAACAGGTTGTCCAGGGAAGCTGTGGCTGCCCCATCCCTGGAGATGTTTGAGACCAGGTTGGATGGGGCTTTGAGCAGCCTGGGCCGGTGGGATGTCCCTGCCCACGGCAGGGGGGATGGAACTGGACGATCTTTAAGGTCCCTTCCAACCCAAACTATCCCATGACTCTGTAACTGAAGAGCTTCGTGTCCTTATTGACTACTGGAGCTCTGGAAATCCAGGACTAGTGTCTGGAGTCTTCTTTTCCCACCTATACAAAACTTTCTTCTTGAAAAGAGTGAATTCTGTGGACAATCTTAAGAACAACACTGAAATTTCAGAAGGCAATGAGAAACACAGATATAAGTCATAAATTAATCCTACTCCCTAAAATTTACAGGAATATATTTCTTTACTAGTAAAAGGAAAAGAATCAGGAACTTGTGTGTTTCATTATTACAAAGCTTTCTGTTCTAGATACTGCACACATTATAGCCAATCGTATATATGTATAGTGCCTTCTTGGAGCTACTGCATAATAATGGGAAACTTCTTAAACAACAACTTTGAATAAGTCTTATGTTTCCAGAAACCAAACCCACCAATTTTCCTCACATCTTCCAGACAACATAGTTACTCCTGACCTGGGGCAGTAAAACAGGGGTTATCTTTTTTCTTTTGATTCTCTATATGTTATTTTACTGAAGTCTGTGTTATTGTAAATGTTTGCTTCAGGACAGATAACAATTTTGCTACTCAAACTCTTGAAATACAATTTTTGGACAAAAAATGTTCAAGGAGTTGGGCTGAGGAGGCAGGATATATAATCCATTGGCTGAGGTTTATGTCCTTGATCCTTTTTCCATTGTTCCCCGTAGGGGATGGGAATCCTGCCTCAGCTCCAGAGGAGGAAGCTGGTGATCAGCAACTTGGACCCTGGGACGCAGCCTTGTTGCACATGCACATGCACTTAATGGCAGCTGTGAAAGACCTTGGTGTCTGAGTCACCCCTTGGCCAGCCACCAGCAGAAGACAAATGCTGTCATAGACAAAACGGTCCTGGTTCAAGACTTATTGTTGTGTTGTTTTTTCCAAAGTTAATAAACAAATAATGTTTCTAATATAATATAAGAACACAAACACTTCTTACTAATAGGAAAAAGGACTATGAGGGTATGGGGATGTACTGGGTACAGTGCCCAGCTGCTGGCAGTGGGGGCTGCGGGGCGAGTTCTGTGAGGAGAGGCTGGGGCTGCCCCATGCTGGACACATCCAGTCCCTGGTAGCTCCAATTGACTCCACAGCACACAGCTGATCCATGCAGCCACGATGGTGGCACTGGAGTGTGAAGAAGAAGGAGACCTTTTGTGAGGAGACCTTTGAGGTCTGACTGGACTCAAACAAGAAAACCAACAAACTGTAAAGACTGTGACCTTTCTTCATGGTGGAACTGAAAGGACAGTTGAAGAAAAAACCCACAACTTATTTCAAAGTTCTGAAAACAAGAAAGCAAACTGGAAAAGTGTGGAGAAGAAAGAACTTAAGTAAAGGCTCAATTTTGGATGTGTCAGTATCCCACTGATCTCAGAATGTCTCTTTAGTGAACTGACACACATGCAGTCAAGTGATCGGCTTACCCTGTGTACTTCTCCAAACTCCAGGAGGTATCTTGAGCAAACAAAAAATTAATCAGTGGCTTTCTTACAGCTCAGACAGAGGTTTTTAAAAGGTAATGATTTTGAAAACGTGTATGCAGAGGATCCAGGGCTGGCTAGGAAGAGTGAGATGTTGTTTTGTGAATGAGGTATCATAGTGTTTCCTGATTTAGACATAAGCAGTTGAAGAGATGACCTTATTTTTACATTGAAAAAACACGTTATCAGATATGACTAATTGGAGACTGGAGACAAGGGAGATCTTAGAGGCACATTAATTGTTCTTGTCTGATCAGAAGGATCTGAAGAGAATCCTTTAGAGAGCTAAATTAAAAAATGAGATTCCTGTGGTATATTGATCATAAGATTGATTTTTTCTGGACATGTTCGGACAAGGAGAAAAGAGCAGAATATGATTAAATACAATCTTGCTGCCAAGGAGCTGAAAAAAATTGTTCTCTTTACTACATACCTTGTTCTATATAATGGTCACATTTTCATTTGTCTTCTCAGTTGTTACACTTTAAAAAAATATAGAACTCTTCTCTCAGTAATAAAGGACACACTATCTGGCTGTGAAATACCTGTGTTTACAGGAAATTCAGTGTTAGGTATCTGAGTGAATGACTGTTGGCAATGGTTTTCAGTTGAAGAAATTTGTTTCAAGCCCACATTGACCCTTCATCTTATGGCTGAGGATGCATAAAGACCACTCACTTGAACATTGACTCTCCTGTGGCATTGCAGTATGTGTGTGAACTAAGCCTGGATTACCAAGGCCAAGGAGTGGGAGTCCTTTGCAGAGCCCAGCACAGCTGACTGCCATCACCAGCCTGCCCAGCTCATCCTCTGACGCCTGTCACCAGCTGGGACTTGGGCCTGGGAATGTCTGAGCTGCTGTAGCAGCTGCTGTGGCTCTGGACAAGATCGTCTGCCTGGGAAAAAAAAAAAAAAAAAAGAGAATATTCTGCCGTCCCCTTTATGTTCACCCCTGTCTGCACATGCTGACATTTCCAAAATAGGACATTTTTTCCTCCTGAACACTTCAACTCTTAATACCACCAAATGCAAAACAGAGTGAATGAATTTACAGCTTTGTGAAGCAGCATTATACAAAATGCCCTTGGGAAACTCATCATAGGGGAACTTCTTTAGTATTATATAGCCTCATTCACGAGAAGACTTTGGGAGGGGCAGACCCTGGTGCACACACACACTGGACATTCAGAGTGGAAGGTTTCCCATGCTCAGCAAGTGCAGCTGGGATTTGCTTCTTTAGGTTGTGCCTCAAGGTCTCTTGTTTTTCTCAGCTACACTGAGGTCTTATCAGGCATGGACATAAAAACCAGTGAAATGGATGGAGTCAGTGATGGGCTGAAATTCTCCGGTCCTTTTTCTTGAAGAAGAGTAATATCAGTCAATAATGGAAGAAGAAAGATTTGAAAACAAATCTCTTCAACAAAGTTTCCTTCCTAGCACTCCTGCTCTGTCAGGGCTCTTCCACCACGTTGAGAAAGGATGCAGAATACATACCTACATGAAGCCTTCACTTTGACAGAGCGCTTCTCTCTCACAATGGTTTCCAAAGCTTCTAACATGCAGGCAGTTGCTTTGAGCGGCTGAACCAGTCTGAACCTTGCTTGTGATCCACTCTTCACAGCTGCACAGACATTTTTCTGGCAAACAGTGTTCCAGAAGAGTGGGACTGGGCACTCCAGAGCAGGGCTATCTTAGGCACACGTCTGCTTTGCTCTGAGGCATTTACTTCTTGATTCATCTTCACCACAGTACACGAGATAGATGGTATACATACATTGGTCTCCTCAGTGTCTTCATGACATGCTAGTTACTGAGTAGTCTTCAGTGTTGAAGATATTTCTGTCACCATTGCAGGCTTTTCTAGAGGGGTATCTTGTGATGCTGGTGCCAGATCCTTGCGTTCCTTTTTGCTGTTGCTTTCATTACCCATTTCTGCTAGCTAAGGACAGAAAGCCAGTGCTACTCTCTGTGACTGCCCTTTCCCTGCACTCAGTGCAAGCTGGACAGAAGATGCATTTTTGTGTGCTTCTTTGCTAGGCACTTCATCTTCTTTGTCATTCATGACTTACTACATTTTTCTTCAGCTTAACTAACAGGTTTTGTAAATTGATGTACTACAAATACTAGTGTTTTCAGCTCTGGAGTGAATCCCAGAATAAGAACCAGAATTTTTCCATAAAAAAAGCACAAGTAAACCCCAACTTTCAAAGATGAACAAAGATTTAGAAAACATAGTAATCTACTAGAATAAAATGCTAATTTTTGTTTCATGTTTTATGGCATGTTTTCGTTGTTTCAGTTCTATGGTCAATGATCAAAAATAGGTCAGTTCCCAAACCACATAGGACTGAAATGTATAAGATCAAGAAAGAGAAAAACAAAAGGAAAAAAGAGGGGAAGGAAGTTCTCATTTTTTGTCTTTCTTTGTAAGTCTGATTTGGCTAAACTCGGACTAAAAGTTTCGATCTTTCCTAATGTCCAATAAGTAGTAAAAAACCATAAAAAATAAGACAGGTTGAGCTTTCATGCAGTTACCAGATTGTGGAATCAGAAGAAAAGGATTTTATCCTTTGGCTGATCTGCAGGGAGGAAAACAACGTTACCCCATTTTATAGACGAGAAACAGAAAATAAAAGCCTAAACTCTTCCTGTCCCTCTTTTGACCTTCTAACCGGGCAAGCTGCATTAGGAACAGCAGTGTTCCCTTTGTCATTGATGGAGAGAAATAGACACCTCCAGAAAACAGTTTCCTAATGCAGCAATCATGCTACCTATGTGAATATGCTCGATACTGACAACTCAGAATTTTCAGAGTCACATATAAGAATCCCAAAGCACAATCTGGCTAGAATCAGAAGATTTAGGAAAACGCATTTCAGTGTTGTTGCATTTTCTGCGGCTGTTGTGTAAACGTGGGTCACAACTCTTTCCTTAACCATATGACTCCAAAAGACTTGAGTAATTCCACATCTATTGATACTAAGGTTTTAGGGAAAAATGGTGCAGTTCTCACAAGGTTCAGATTGAAGATGGGACGCTGGCAACCTTCTATCTCTCGTCTCCAAATGATACATTTAAAATGTCATTTTTTCAGCAGGGCTTCCCTTGACTGACTGAAAACTATTCTGCTGTTGTTTCATGTAGCCAACCTGACCAACGAAGTGGTAATTCACGGCTGGCTGGCTGGTATCAGATGTTCATCCTGCTATGTGTCCCTGCCAAGGTTCTGCACACAATTCACCATTGAAAAGCCAGCTCATTTCCACTTGCAGCCAGCTCCATTCATATTCCTCTCAGAGTTAGTGACAATAAATATTATAAAATCACACAAATCCAGATGGTATGGGTCGGAGTTGCCAGCTGTTCTACCACTTCTGAATTGCTTCTCTTGTCCTGCAGCTTGGCTTCCACGGAAAGCATCTCATCAGTTTCCTATGGTCTCATTGCATTTCTTCACAAGCCACCCATCACCCACACATCCCGAGGTATTTTCAACTTCCACTGTAGATATATAAGAAAGATAGAGGCAAAGCAAATTGCAGGCAGAAAATCAAAGAAAAATCCTCAGTTTTCTTCACCTCAGAAACTAAGGATTATTTTTCAAGTAGTGACCTTAACTTCTCAACAGTGACCCACAAAAGGAGACAACTTTGGGGGTTCAGCTGACTTTTACTAATTCTCTTTCATAGTAGACTTACAGCTAAAAGAGAAGCAAAGGCTTTCTAATTTTCCTGATAGTTATCATTGCAAAATCAGGAGGAAAACAGTGCCAAATTAACACAGAAAATGAAATACTTTCATGACCTGTGCAAATAGCATTGTGCAAATCATCGGCATTCTGACAATTACGTGGTTTTAGCTTTGAGTGTTTGCTCTTAGTTTTGACTCTGCGCTTGGAGTGTTATCTGCAGGCTGAAGGCAGTCTCCAGTCCAGTGAAGTTACAAATTGCCACCAGGATTAGGAGAAAGGCTGCAACACATCTATGGTTAGCAGTGTTGTCATTAACACAGACTTGAACACTGATATGATTAACAAATGTGTGACTGCCATTAGTTTTGTCCTCATATTGGCCGCCTTCAGAGTCTTTTGTTGAAAACAGATGCAGAAAAGAGTGAGTGGGAGGCAGAGGAGGTGGGAGCAGCCAGGGCAGCAAGAGTGGAAAAAGAGAAAGCCTGAACCCTGAAGAACAAACAAAAGGCTCCAGGGCTATGATGCTGGAAGGGAGCAGGTCCCTGCAGCAGTGATGCTCTCACTGGTGCCACCATTTGAGACTGTGGTGGTGGCATGAGTGTGTTTAAGGAAGAATAAGACCCTCAGGGGCGCCCCAGGCAGGTGTTTGTGGAATTAAATTGTCTTAGCAGCAGTCTGTCTCATTACATTTGCAGCAAAGAATATTCAATTACATTTTTTAATCTACTCTTTCCGTTGTCTAGCTACAACATTGAAAAATAACATTAATGATAAGGCAGGTCCAGCCAAGCCATGAGTTGAGTCACCCGTCCGGGTTCAGTGAGGGGCATGGCTGGGTGCAGGCGAAGCCCAGGGATCAGGGGCTGGGCTTAATCCCAGCTTCCTGGCAAAACAGATGCCCCAAAAATGCATCTTAGCTTTTTTCTCCCACCACTCTTTTCACAGCAGCCTGTTCCCACTTTACAGGGCTGCACTGGATCAGCAAGCCCAGGGAGCCAAACCTCTCCTGGGGTATTGCAGAGCCTGTTCGTGCACTCAAGACTAAAAAAAATTGCCAGCTCGTCTCCAGCTTTTCAGCCACCAGCAGCCCCAAATCCTTCTCAGCAGGGCTGTTCTCAGTCACTTCGTCCCTCAGCCTATATTGATACTGGGGGTTGCCCTGAACCAGCTGCCTTTTCTCACAACATCCCTCCATGCAGATCTGCGTAATATTTCATTAATTCCCATTAAGTCCTGAAAGTGGAATTTTGCCATTGGAGCCTGCACAGAAACCAGACTTCAGGCATCTAGGAAACATATGACTCAATAGGTAAGAACTGAGAGTTAGACAGTCACAGCACTGGAGTTATCTGGATCACAAATTTTGTATTTGTTCTGTTATTTTTTAATTTGATATTTTTATTTCATACTAAGGGATTCAATCACCAAAGTCCTACCTTCCCCTTTCCTTTTAGACCACTCACGCCAGGGATTTATATAATTTCCCAACCTATTTCTGACAAAGTGGATGATGCTTGCTGGGATTTCATTAGGTGCAAATGGAAGAAGTCTCTGGCACGGCTTTTCCCACCACTTCTAATCTCAACAAACAGGTCCCAGAGGAGTCAAATTCTCTCCAGCAGAGATCCTTGAACTACAATGTGACTCTTTATTATGTAAGTTTATCATCATTCTGAGTCTGCATGAAAACATCTTTAAAAAGTCCTGGCAAAACTCTGCCTTGAATTCACCTGGTAGGACTCCTGTTATCTCAGCAGCAGTGCAGCAAATGAGTCAGCAGAGAATGAGCCACTGGATATGTTACTTAATCATTCACATCTGCTGCATTTGGGGACACATCTGAAATGGGTCCTCTGTTCCCAGCAGTGCCCCAAGGAGGCACTTACCCTATGCGAGTGTGACTCAGCAACATTTCTTAATTATCTGATGATTGCAGGAGATTTCAAGACAGAAGTTTTGTTAGCAGCATTTTATCCAAAGTGGTGAAAAGCTCCTAAAAAGCACAATTGGGACACATTCTTGCTAGCTTTATGACATTGGGCCTTCATTACCATAAACAAACTCTGATATCTGAGTGCAGCCTTTTGGGAAACTTCATTTAAAGCTACAGGAAGGCTCACTGCAATCACCTATGCGTGTGTCCTTAAAAGCGATGGTACTCCTGCTGTAAGCTGGACTGAGTCAGGCTCTGTTTCCCGAGGGTTGGGGGCCTTTTGTCACTGCTTCTCACTGTCAGAGAGGCTGTGCTGCCTTAGCACAGGGGTCACGGATTGGCTGTCACCTCTCTGGGAGAAGGGAGCTTGGCACCAGGTGTCTGCACTGTTTAAGGGTAGGATAACAGCAAAGGCCTTGAAAATACGGGCAATGGTTGAGGAAAGAGTCCCCAGAAGAAGTAACGAGGCACCAACGGGCATTACCTATCACTGAAAAAGTGCAGCCTGGGAAGCTGGGAAAAGCCTGCTTCCCCTTTAGGAAAGGGAGTAGCAGCTCAGTGAGGGAAGAATCATCCGTGCAGCAGGGTGAAGCACCTGTTGCAGCCTGGAAAGTAGTGTCCCCACCAAAATCAGGCAGCGCACAGCCTGGGGTGGAGGCCAAGGGCTGGGAATTGCCTCAAAATTCATCTGCCTTTCAAAAGGACAAATTCAGAGAGGGGAAGGAGAAAGCAGGTGCCCACTTCAGATCCAGCTTTACTGACCAAATGGCTGAACGTGTTCATCTCCACCACAGTGACTGAGGCCACAAAGGACCATGGCCACCAGTGCAAGTTAAAGAAGTCAGTTCTGCGGTATTTGGCACTCACAGCTCACGTCAGGCACAATTGCTGGGCAGTGATGGCTTTGAGTATGCGATAGCGGTGACTGGAGGTGATTAAGAAACAACCACCAGCACTGGAGGAGGTGTGTTGATGCATGTCAGCATAAGAAAGGTTTGGTTTACAATTTAAACTGTAAAAAAAAAAAAAAGGTGCCATTGTCACTTTGTCCATACCATAAAAGAAAAAAAAAAAGGAGGGGAAAAAAAAAAACCAGAAAAGGAAAGAAGTCTTATTTTTAAGTGGAGAGTTAAAATGTGGGGTTTCTTATAACCCTTTCAAAACTGACTGAAGAACCAGACTGCTCCTGAGCTTCCTCTAGGTGCAGAGAAATCCTTCATAGACTTCCTGAGAGCAGTCGTTAATTGAGGATTAGCATTAAGTGCTTTGCAGTTTTGAAAAATTCTACTATATTTCTGGATTTTCAGTTAACTAAATACTGCAGATTTGCCTCCAAGCCACTGAGGGTTCCATGCAGGGCTGAAGGTCCCAAGTCCTAGTTCTCAGAAGTTAATTTAGAGGTTCTAATTTCAGCTGCCAGTTTGGAAGCAGAAAATTTGAAGCTTCCTTGTTTAAGCTTTCAAATGGAATTGGAGAAGTGAAAATGTGATGTTTCTTTTTTTTTTTTCCTGTTTCTATTCTGAAATTTGAAACAGCTGCCACCAAATGTTTATAGCCATACATAGTGCTCAATAAATGTCTAAACCTGGAAGGAACTATGCATGAATTATGTCTGATTTATACATTAAATAAAAATAGAAAGAGCCAGTTGAATTTTAAATGTTCTTCTTGCATTCAGTAAGCCTCAAAATTACGATGCCTATAGAATACTGCCTGCAAAAATATCTAATACATTGCACATACTATACCAAAACATTTTAAAGGTGTTCCAATAGTTTATCAGATAAGGCAAATACTTGGGCATAATTAAACCTTCATAAATCGGCTTTTCATTGGGAGAATTCTTGGAAAATAATTTTATTTTTAAGCTCACTCTATATTGCGCAGGCTGTAGGGAAAGGTCTGAGCTGGAAGTAATTGCTGTAATTGCACTCAGGCAGGTCAATAAACTTACCGGGCACATAAATTAGTCTGCAGGTATCGGACCTCAGCAGCGGGGCAGAACAAGCTGCTGCCCAGCCCTGGACCCCAGCCTGGACCGAATTTGAACGGCAAATCCCAGGATAGCTCTGAGAAGGCCAAATCTTCAGCTATTCTTCTCATGGAGAAACAAAGTGTGAATGATGACAGCATCTTTGGAGAGGTGGGAGCAGAGCCATGTTATTATATAACCCAGACTTGGCTTGAAGGGTGATTGCTCCCAGCCAGGACTGATGGCCTCCCAACACAGGGACAAAACTGGGGACTAGAGTATTTCTAAACACCCACTATTCCTGCCACTTTAAAGAACAGGCTTCTTGGAACTAAAGGGCAATTTCCATGTTGGATACCAGTACGTCAACAAAGTCATGCTACAGTTTTGCCTACGATGTGATCCAGCTCAGAAAATACAAAAAGCAACATCATTATATAGCTTTATTTAGTCACAAAATACTTTTGCAGATACTTCTGCTGCTTCTTTGGAGCCTTAATTTTAAACTGCAGATACTCTCCAGTCACACTTGCTGATTTAACTTTGCAGTGGTAATGCTTGGCCTGTTTGACCCCAGGGAGTGAAGATATTTTATAATTTGTCTTCCAGTTTATTACTGAGCCCAGACAAACAAAGCAAAATAAATCCATTAAAATGTAATTTAAGAAGAGTATTCCCAGGTTTTGTTAGATAAATCACATTTTTGCAATTAATGTGATTGTTGTAAACATTTCATACCTTGCTCAAGATCATCCACATATATCAAAATAAAATATTCTCATCCCAATTTTAAGGCACAGCTCTGTTAGAAAAATATTTCAGCGAAACAACAAAATCAAAACAAAACCTTGCAGTTTAAGTCCCTGAACAACAGAGGTAGTTTAGATTTATTTCAGCCGTCTCCACCGCCATTCTATGCATAATAAAAGTGCTTTCCAACTCTCCGTGCACAAATGCAAGTGCTCTCATTTTGGTCCTTCCTTGCTGTGTGCAGGAGTGTGGTTTGCTTGCCCATCACCCTGGCAGCTGAAAATCTCCTAAATTTCAGCCCCACAAAACACAGCAAAGTAAGAGTATGCATGCCCCGAGAGCACGCATGTATTTCCAGCCGTTGATGTATTTTCATGGATGTGGGAACAGAGTGGTGAGCTCCAAAGGCACAGACGCTGTGCTGTCACAATCCCAAGTGGGTGCCTGCCCCTTTGGCTGGGGGAGGCAGCAGGCAAGGTGTAGTAGGCAAGGTGGTGGTTCCCACCACCCTCTTGGTCAATCTCCTCCAGAAGCCGACTTGCCTCCATTTAACTAGGGTCACCTGGCTTTGGGATATCAGTTTACATTCTTAGCCTCGTAGTGAGCTTTAACAAAACTTTTCAAAGAGGCTCTGGTGGCCACAAGGGTCAGTGCTCACACAGGAAGGATCTTTTGATTGCAGTCATGCTTAAAGCCCGGAGTTGCTGGTGCAAGAGCTAGCAACATATCTAAGTGTCTGCATCTAGGACATGGTCCTTTAGTTGTGAAGTTTATGCTCCATGGGTAGCAGAGTGTTTAACAACGAGAACAAACATTGGAACAAGCTGCCCAGAGTGGTAATGGAGTCTCCATCCCTGGAGGTGTTCAAAAAACTTGTAGGCACGGCACTTCGGAACATGGTTTAATAGGCTTGGTGGTGTTGGGCTGATGGTTGGACTTTATGTTAGAGAACGTTTCCAACCTTAATGATTCTATAAGAAGATGAACCATCCCAATCATCACAGGGAGCTGTAACTGAATTTTCTGGGAAAACCAATGCAGTGACACATCCTGTTATTGCCTACCCTTTTGCTCCTGTCCCTGAGTGGTGACCTGACAACATGAAAGTAATGTAATATAAGCTTCATTTGAGACACGGACAACACACGAAGCTCTCCTCCAGCATAAGGAATAACCTGGTTCTCCTCTCTTAGAAAATAAACGTGTGAGAACAGTAAATCCTCTCCAGATCTGTTGGACCCTTCATAGAGCTCCACAAATCTGCAGCCCACTATGTGAATAACAGCTTACTACAAAACTGGGGGAAAACAAGCTGAAGGTGTCCAATTCTAAAGCTTCAGCAGAGGTTAAATACAAAGAGCAGGTTAAATGTTTCCCTCTTAAGTTTAAGTAGCAGTAGTCACTTGCTGGCACTGCTCCAGAGGGGTTCTGCCTGCACTATCACAACAGATATTTTACCCTTTAATGCTAATAGTGTTTTCATAGTATATATTTTTCTTAAACAAAAAATGAAAAAAACTCAAACTTTTAGTGAAGTTCACTCTGGACATCCCCTTATTCCTTTGCCATCCACGTGGGTATTGTCATTGACAACAAAAAAGGAGGACCAGAGCCTTTAATGCCCTACTTTTAAGTGTTAATACATTTACAGAAGACTATACAAACAAGTGCCAAACAGCAATTACACATTTTTAGAGCTACACAATATTTGTACTGTTGCTAAAACAATGCTGCTAAATGAAGAAGCTTTATTAGTTTAGAGTTTTTGTCCGCTGTTATTAAAAATATATTTACCTGAAAGAAAATCCAAGTATTTCATTTTACAAACGATTCAAAATATAGCAGTAAGCAACATAAACTATTGCTTTTTATGTTTATACAATTTTTTTTGGCATAACACTGCCATACAGTTACAGAATTATAAAATATATCTTTATAGTGCATTACAAATCCAGAAACTGGTTACCACTCCTACCACATACATATGGTATTGGTACTACCAAACATGCACAGCATTCTGTAATTAAACACTGCAAAAGAATACAGAGAAGAGAGCAGGACCATTCATAAAAACTGACATGTAGTTGTTTCAGTATGCAAGTGAAAATTGTTCGGGTTTGGGGTTTTTTTTCATTTTTTTACTGCACTTTTTTCTTGGATACATTAAACAATGAAGTCTATGATATTTCCAGATTTTATCAGTGCAAAACTATACCTAATCATCTGCTGCTTAACTCAAATGGCATAAAGGGCAAACAACCATGGAATAGGTTAAAACACAGAAAAAAAAGAGCAACCGATGATCAGCAAACATGCTTCAGCAGATCCCGAAAACATAAGTGCCATAATATTTTTTACTGCAAAACAATAATTTTCACAGTTAGCCACAGCAGTAATTACATTCAGTACATGTCACAATAAACTTTAACTGATGAATACACCACTAGACTTATAAGCACGGCAGAATTTAAAAGTGCTGAGTTTTTGAGAAGTAAGAGACTTCTTTCAGAAAAATCTGCCAGTCCTCACATTTGTTATTTTATAGCAAACAGGTTAATGCTTTTGAAAAAAGGGGGATGAGAATTGTAAAGCTGCAGGAGGTCTCTATTTAAATGATCTCAAGAGCTTTTGAACTATATTTTAGTACGGCATGTATTAAATATATTCCTGCCTTTCTCAATGGACTTTAGTCAGCACACTTAAGGACGTGGGCTGCAAAAGGAACACAGCTTACAGGAAAAGAAATAGTTCATAGGCAATACAGAGCACACAATTAGAGACACAATTTACTTTCCATTCGCAGGACTGCATTTAAATGCCTGTTCATAGTGAATCTACAGAGTGCCCAAGCGCAGATCTTCTTGATCCATCTTTCATTTTCAGGCTCTGATGGCCATCAAAACCACATTTTGAGCAGTTACTCCAATAGCAGTAGGAAATGGGGACATGTATCAAAATACGTTATTAAAATGTGGAATGGGGAGTATGGTTCTCAGCAAACCTCAGATACTATTTCTGTCTTCTACACGCTCACATTTCACCCATTGATGCCAGTGCCTCCAAATCCAGAGGCACCTCACTCAGAAGTGGGCTAGAAATAGATTTTGTCTTTGACTGATCTTGCTTTTACACCAACAGGAAAAAACCCACATCTGTTCTGCTGTTGGAATCTGACTTTTAATATTTTATACAAAAGGATTTATGTGTAAAAAATTATTCAGAAGAGACAAGTAAGATAATATTGTCATCAACATCGGAAAAGTTTTCTGCCTAAGGGCTGTCTTCTGCCCAAGGACAGAAACACAGGACATCTTCTGCCTAATCAGAAGTTTTTTATCATCAATATCTCCCATGTCTTTCAAAAACTGACTTGAAGTGGTTTTACAGTTTGTCTTATAGAACTTCTAGTAACTGTTCAAATGCACTGGCAATTCTTGAATAAACTGATCTGAGACAAACAAGAGATCACTTTTTTCCCCACAAAACATAATTAAGCCACGGAACGAAGTCACAGCCCCAATGAATTATGGAGGCTGAAAGAAACCATGAGTTCGAAAACAGAAAAAAAACCTGGAGAAAAATGGGGTCATCTTATCTGCTCTTTGTTTCACATCATCTGTTGGCAGCCACTGCTGGAGGCAGGATACAAGGTTAGAAACAACTTTGGTTCTGATGCACACTGGTAGTTTTTAGACAATGTACATCATTAGCATGATCTTGTCACAATTTTATTAATGACAAAACTTACTTCACATACTTGTACCTTATTCATAAATACAGCTTTTGCCAAGCAAATTCAATATGATACGTCACCTATAGAAATATGGTGTAACAAGAGTTATATTTTCACTTAAACATATATATCTTACTATAATTTGTGATCGGTACCACCACAAATGTCAGGAAAAGAAAAATGCAAAAATATAATTCAGTTAAACAGATACACATAAATTTAATTAAAAAAAAACAAACAAGAGCGGTTTTCCATTTAAATCTAGTGAATCTCCCTTGACTTATCTTATTGAATTATCCATCAAAATATACAAAGCTTCTAAGATCTGTAAACTTTCTGATTATAGAATAGGTATATGCAACTGCAGATCATTAGAATTACCCTGGAATAGTTCAAGGCTTACACTAAGTTACATAAAATATCAACCATAGTTATACAAATATCTAATATATCACTGCTGCAATCTTGGAGCAGGAAACTGACAAACTCACCAAACCAGGGAACTGCTCTCAAAGGCTTATTGCAAAGATTTTTAGCATCCTTCAGGATTATGCCTTAAAATACGAACCATACGGACAAAAAGAGCTCAGTTCTGCTCCGAGATATGTGCACATGCAAAACTGTTCTTCTTATCTGAATGGTCTATGGTGCACACCCTGTGTACCCAAGAGTTCAGTCTCTAAGCCAACACAGTATCCGGTACCGAGGCATGTTTACGTCCTGGATAGGAGGGCACAGAGCTGTAACCAATCTTAAAGTGCTGCATGTTTGCATGACTTCTACGATCACCTTCACTTGCGTGTCTGTACTTAGTAACATTTTGTCAAGTTGTGCATTCATATCCCCTCACCATAGGAAACTTGTGCATATACACGCTACTCCCACTTAGCAGTACCAGAGGCTACTGGGATGTACTTATTAGGAAAGAACCCCTGTACAGGAAGTTCTGTTCAACTGATGTATGAATAGCTCGAGTAAAACTGTGCCAAAAATACATTTTTGTAGTAACTACACAGAAATCCCTGAATACATATGCATATAAGGAGACAAAACCAAGTTTAACAGGGAGCAAGCATTCTGACTTTGTTTGCACAACCATTACTTCCAAAACAGAGGTTAAATAAGTAAGCATTGGAATTTATGAGGATACAATCATTTCAATATATATCGTACTGTAAACCTGAAAGCCAATACTTAGAAACTTCAAATATGGAGTGCTTCTGGTTGCTAAGGCCATGATTCTATAATGAAATGCATAGAGCATCCACTTGATCCTCACAAATCTCAATGGGATGCCACACTGTGTGATTGCCCTGCAATGAATTCTTCTTCAAAGCACTTGTGAAATCAGAAGAAACAACTCCTCCATGAAAAGAATGAGAAATCATCAAATTTTACATAGAACAGAATTTGTTAGTTAAAGCTGAAGTGTCCCATTAGACTAATTCTGTTGATAAAACTATAAGACAAAGATTAGAGAGTGCAGGAGCCCACCTGATGCAAAAAACTTCAATTCTCTAGTCCCCATAGCTCTTTGTAGGCAATTGGTATGCCACTAGTCTTCCCACTTCTATGAAAACTGATAAAAATATACAGAGTTGTGGATTTTTTAAATAATTTTTAAAATAATTGCAGAGTTAACAGTGATATGGGTCCCAAAGTTCTTGACTGTATTTTCAGATATGCTGGGCTCTTAACGCAGAAAGCCCTGCCAGATTAAAAGTACATTAAGCACTTTATTAATGAGAGGACAACCAGCAAGCGTGTATAGATGAAAGCTGCGTCACAATAACAGAATATTGTACCGCAGAGAAATCTTTAGGATGCACGTCCCGAGAACTTTCTGGTTTAAAATTAAAGCAAGATTTCTGTTTGTTTTTCTGTTGGCTTTTTTTGTTGTTGTTCAGTAGACAAAAGAGAAAAGATCTCCTGAGGTCATCAACGTTCAGGCAAATTACAGTATAAATATAATAACAGCCCCAGCATCCCTCATTTCACTTGAACACTATGCATTTTTTAAAGTGTTTAATCTTAATACCAAAGTCTATAAATTGAAGGCTCTGTATAACTACCTATAGTTATATTCCTCATATACAGGGTATGCATTTTCCCTATGCTATTCAAGAAATACCTGTGTAAAAACAACGCTATTAAGTTGGCATGGTTAGGCACTCAAGATTTAAAAAGTCAGAGGCAGAACATAGAATTGTCCTCCCTGTGCATACGCATGGGGTCAGAGTCCTTATCTACATGGACCAATTTTATCTCAGCTTTTCCTGTCCCCTTCTGCTCTGAAGAACAGAGGCAAACATGAACACGGAGAGACTAGTTCAAGTCCAGGGTATAGTGAAAGGCTTCTCAGCACCTTTCCAACTTTAAAGAGGCAGTGGCTATGGGAGGAATTCTGTGGGGGGCATTTCTGTTCAGACAGACTTAATAACTCCTTGAGCAATCTGGGTTACCCTAAAAAAATTCACATACATATATTCTGTTCTTTCCTTACAAGTTAGCATAGGAGAAAGAGGGATAGGTCTTCCTTCTTCTCTGCTTCTTTAGGATGGAAAGAGCCTAATCTTCGTCCATGGGTACCAAAATTTATAAGTGCCACACTATTTGATCCCAAGAAACTACATAGGGAAAACAATGAATGATGCATTGCCATGATGGGAATTAGTGAAAACAGAAAAATACTAGACATTTGTCTATGCTTTGGAACCCCTGAAGACTCTGTAATTTTGAGTTAAAAGACTTGAATAAAGTCTAACAGCACTCTGACATTCAAACAGTAGTCAGTTACTTGCCTCATAAGATTTCATCAAAAATACATTAAAGGCAGTGGATAATATATACACTTATAAATAGAAAATAAATACAGAAGTTTTAGACTATTTTAGGACTGTAGAAAGTGTGAGTTCTACCTGCTTTTTTTTTTTTAATTCATATTCTACAGAATTAACTCGCTGAGTACTATCTTGTTTGACCGGATAGCATGAAGTCAGAAGAGGCTGCTCAGGGAAAGCAGACAGTCCTTCAGCAAAGAAAGCTGGGAAAGATCTTAATTGGGAAATTCTGACCTGCTGGGCTCCAGCCAGGCCAGCAGACCAGCCTGCCTCAAGTTTCAGCCTATGATCAAAGTAACATTAAACTGTGAAAGACCTGTGATAGACAGCAAAGGAAGGAAACAGACAGCTGGAAGAAAGTATCAGGACTGCCTTGTTCTCCCAGACCAGCAACACGGGGTTCAGCATTGTGCAAACTCTACCCAAAACTGGCCAAGAAACATCACAGTTCAGGTAAGATCCAGCTGCACAGGCCTGGTGACAATTTCTCGGAGGCTTTGATAATCAAGCAGTGCCTTGTGGTGAAGACTGTGCTTTTCAGCTATCCAGAGGCTTTCCAGGTGCTGAACCCAGCTGGGGGAGTTATTTTACTATAGTTGATCAACAGAGAGCTTTCCCACTGAGATCAAATCTGAGTGATCAAAGAAAGCCGATGATTCTATGATCCCTCCTCACAAATTAGTAGTAGTGACAAATGAGTCAAGAGAAAAGAGAACTTAAACAGAGACTAGAAGAAGTCTAAAGTGCAACTTCCCCTGTACCCAAAATCTGTGGATACAGTTCCATTGTAAGTTAAACTTTTATTCAATCTACAACGATACCCAGCTGCATAGGACATTTTGATATCCGTTACTAAGTGTCTCCAACAAGGATGCTAATCTAAGGTAAAAGAGGCTGTGCAAATACTGCGGTTAAACATGAACATAGTTCCTAAAAAAGCATCCAGTAGGGAAAAAACTGTGCTCTTGAAATAATTTCTAGTCATTTCATAAAAGGAAATCAACACTGAAAGCATATTAAAAGAAACTTTAAAATTCTGATATTTCAAGGCTTTCTAGCAAGTTATGCTTCTTTTGTAAAAAAAAATAAAATATTCAATTAATTTAATGGCAAAAAATAATTAGCTTTTCTATTCAATCTGTCTGGAAAAGATAATTAAATTTTTAGCTTTGAATATACATGATTGTTTTAAAGAGTCATACCTGGCTGACTCCTGATAAACTGAGGTTGAAAAAAGTGAAATTCATTAACCTCTCAGAAGCATAATCTGATGCATTAACAACAACCATAGTCTCATGAACATTGTATACTACGCTTGAAAGAAATTTCACCCCAAATGAAGGAGCAATGAATAATTTGCTTCATTCAATACAAAACATAATCATTTTTAACCTCAGGCTCACGATGTGAGCTCATCCTTGGGTTTTGTGGTGGTCCCTCCTGAAAGAGTATCCTTGTCAAGATCATCTTGTAGATCTACTGACGTGTTATTTGAAGAATTCTCAGTGTCACATAAATCCTTCTCTATAGTGCCTGGGTGATTTCCACAGTCACTGCTCAGATTTTCATCATCTTTTTTTGAATGAGAAGCGTCCTCCTTTCTGTCTGAAGTATCACTAATTTCTTCTGATTTTGAAAGCTGACCAGTATCAGCATCACTGTTCTTTTCGCTGTTGTTCTGCCTAGCAGCATCACAGTTCATTTTTTGTTCATCCTGTTCATTGTCTTCCACATTTTTTGTGGGTTCTACCTTTCTTTCTTCCACTGTTTTACCAGCTGTGCTTCCACTTGCTGATGCATTCTTAGGCTCTTTTGGTTTCTTATGCTTGGAAGTATAACTATTGTGAATAGAAGTTGGAGATGCTGGCTTTTTATTTGTTTTGCTTCCCTCGGACTTCTGTTTTCTTGGGGGTCCCCAGATGAAATGTTCTGAGGGCGTATAATGTTGCTGAGCAAATCTCAGGAGTTTCCTCCTTTCTCTTCGGTCTCTAATAGTATACACAAAATATTCTAGAGCACTTTGCTTAATGTTGGGAATGGTATCTTCCACGAGGGCTTCATGGAGAATAAATTTCACTAGGGGAGATTTGAAACTCTCATATCCAAGCTCACCAAGACTTTTCAGAATTCGAGTGATTCTCAGGTAGTTGTGCTGAGACCTTTGGAAGAAAAGGGTGAAAAAAATCCGTTGAATCAGAAAAAAGAAATATCTCAGAGATACAGAAGTGGAACTGCAAATTCTCACTCATTTTTATCACTATAGGTGTGTACTTCAGGCTTCCTGTACTTTCATTTCTCACAGCTGCTGAAGCTTCCTAACACCTCTTTTGCTAGGATGTTGTGAATGAAAATTAATGTCTGTAAAATGCATTGAGGCAATAGGTGGGAAAATATCAAACTGTGTACTAATGTTGATTCCTTTTGTTGTATATTTTCTTTCTGAGGAGAACACCCAGTCATTTTCTAAAATACGGGGTTTGCGGTGCATTGCAGTAATGCAGCTACAGAACAGGATTCATTGCACTTCACTTAAGCTATTTAAAAGCTGGGTCTCCAACAACCTATGCTTCTGATACAGTCAGCACTGGGAGAAAAAGAGGCACCTCTGGAGAGCAAGTCCCACAGTCACAGGAAGTATCTAAGTCAAATGGGACAAACTATCTTCCTCCGAAGAGCTCTTTCTCTCATGAAGTAGGACAAACTATTTGCTTCTGAAGAGCTCTTTCTCTCATAAAGTACACGTAAGTGAACAGTAAAACTTAAATGGCTAAATTTTACATGGCTAAAATTAGGTAAAGAGAGTTCCAATTCCTCATTTAAAACTGTGTAGCTACTCACTAGTGAGAATGTAGGAATTACAACGTGATTATAGGCAGTGAGTAATCTTGGGCTTCCTGTTCTATCTGTGGCCTGAGTCCAAATCCATGAATCGGTTCATATAATATTTGAATAAATAATAACTTCTTCCATTATTCACTCAAAATTATCCACCAGCAATCCTACCTGCAAGCTTTTGTTTGGATGGGAGTACAAAATAGTGGAAGAAAACTTTCTTCAGCTCTAAGGTAAGAGGTATTACAAAAGCGACCAAATGATTTTAAAAGAGATTTTGACAAAATTAATCCCCACGGGACAAAATTATGCAAACATGCTCCTCCCAATGCCAATGAGAGGTGACAGCTGTAGTTTGCTGGAAGCTGGTCTAAAGTTTGACTGAATGCATATCTAAACCCCTCCATTTAAACCCTGCAATTAAAAAAGGTATTAAATATGAACTATTTAATGTTTTGAGGAGAGAGGGAGATCTTGTTATTTAGCTTCCATGTTACAGGTGTGGAGAATTTGATTTTTCTGAAAAAGAAAAGTGAACCCAAGGATAAGCCATTTGCTCTTTCCAGCTAGAAGCAGCACCTGGAATCAGGTGAAAATGAGTTCAGTAACATGACAAACTCATTAATTTGAAACTGTGACCTTCTTCAGCATCACCTGAAGTTGTGTTTTCAGGGAATTCACTGATGTTGGTTAGACCAGTAATGGGTGAGAAACACAATCAGAAAGAAGGGGAAGGAGAAACGTACACATACAGACACAAACCAGGCAGTGACCATTTCGTTTTCACTTTTTCCTGGCAATCTTTGGAAAATAAATCTTCCCTTTCTCTAGAAAACAAAAGACTAAAGATATTCTATGGCAATTCTGGAGAGTGGAGTGCATGTCATTACTCACTCATTCAAATGCTGAAATCTTTCCTGCCAGTTAGCAGCTCGTGCTACGTTTCCAGTTTTATCAATTAGTTTTATTCCAAAAAACTCCAACATCATTTTGTAAGCCAAAAGGAATCTTCTAATTGCTTCTTTTGTTTTCTTGAATTCCTAATAAACAAAGAATACATCAAAAATTCTAAATGGCACCAAAGCAAGTACTTCTGCATTGTATAAAACAACTCTACATAACAAAAAGCAGTTATGTATCAAAATTGATGTGATGGTTTCTATTGAGTTCAATTTGTATTACCTCAATTTCATATGTAGTTAATTCTTTAGCATAGAAGTTCAGACCTTGTTCCCTCAGTGGGAAAAGCCTGTTAAAAGAAAAAGCGCATTACAGCTTACAGCATATGAACACTTAATCAAATTAACGCTTCAAAATAGAAATAGGTAATAAGTGACCAACCACTGTATGTAAGTGTGATTATGTTCCAGTTTTTCATAGTCTCCTTTCCATTTATTTAGGACTTCTTCAATATAAACCCCTGCATAAAAATAATTTGAAAATTGTTAGGTGACCATGAAAACCAGCATTCAGCTACATAAAGTACGTGCCAGGTTTACATAATGATGGAATACATAATTCTCTTTCACATACTATGTGAAATAAGGTATATAACAGCCATAAAAAAAATTGAAATGTAAAATAAATTCACTTACTAAAAATTAATTAAAAATGAGAGATTTATCAAATTTTAATATAAACAAAACCAACTGACAGTGTTATTTATAGGCAGAGGGTATGTGACAGTAACCTCTATAAAATATATTTCCTGAGAAGTTCTCATGTCCTAGATCTCTTCATCCCACTAACTGGCAATTAACAAACCACTTACATGTAACATTGCATCACAAATCACCTGCCATTGCTTCACCCTGACAAAATTCTGCATATATGTGTGTGTGTGTGTGCACAATCTTAGTCGAACAAAGCCTCAACTCTGTAAGAAATCTCCCATTCCAGGAATCTCTCCAGCCACACATCAACATTTCTCAGTCTTTCTCATTTAGCTGTGGCCAAGAGTCTTGACGCCATCACCATGAGTTTGACCTTGGGGCCTCAGGTCATGCTCAATAAATGAGAATTTCAGCTTTTAGTGTTCTCAAAACAGTTGTGGAGCTCAGCCAGCTCCTCTTGGAAAGACACAGTGACGGAAAAGGGGGACGTATAAAAGGAAATTAATCACACTTTGTAGTGAGACCAAGCCCATGAAGTTCAGTCATGGGCCAAGGCACCTCTTTTCCATGCACTGCACAAATACACAAAGTACATAAAAGGATGCTCCTGCTCCAAAACCAGCACAGGCCCTTTCCATGAATTAGGAAAGGGCTCATTGTTAGCTTATTTCTACTCTGAAACCAACAGCAGTTTTCCACTGCAGCATGGCTTCTCCCAAAGTCAAACAGCACAGGAGTGGCCTAAAAAGGCCAAAGTTCCATGTAAAGTCTCCTACTATATATCTATGAATCTATATATCTATATATCACTATATACATCTACATATCACTATATACATCTACATATCACTATATACATCTACATATCACTATATACATCTATATATCTATATATACATCTATAGATATATGAGATCTCTCTCCCTTCTCAGTGAAAATTTCCACTTGGGTTCCCATTACAAGGGAGAGTTATTTGGCATTTTTCTGCAAGAAACAGAGAAGGGAGGCAGTCAAAGGGGCTGCTAAGAAGATAGGGTTTCCAGCGCAGGCATGGCCAGAAAAGGACCTCACCAAGAGGACCTTCTGCCATCACCAACCTGAATCCAGCTTTCAAAATAACTGCATTTCAGGTACTGGAAAACTTGCTTTTCAATTCCAGGGCAGAGAGACAGGCCAGCTCTGAGTCAGAACCACAAGCTAAATCTGCAGTCATGGAATTAAACTTCAGATCTAGTATTGCACTAGAAATGTCTCCTTTCTTTTTTTTTTTTTTAGTAACATTCCTCAGTACTTCAGTTCTGAACATGGTAGCTTAGGCTCCCTCTAAACACTCTCACAGACCCACAGACTTAGGTCAAGGTGGTGGCTGCTCTTTCCTATTCTCAATAAAGCCTTTAGCACAACCACAGCTTACAGACATCAACAATTCAGCCTCCATGGCCCATCAGCTATTTTTGACACCACCAACTGTAGTTTTGGCCTAAAATTTTTCATTTGTTTTCTTTACTAATTGTAGGAAGGATACATCCTCCTCTAGCTGCTTCTTTTCTCATGGCTAATCCTCTTGAATTACTCCTTCATTTTGCCCTTTAAAGGATCACTCCTCCAGCCTTTTCTGGCTTTCAGTTTCCGATTCTCTGTGTAATGTCTCTTGAATTTGCTACTTCTGTACCGGAATTCATAGATCTAACTCTTCTTGCACTCAAGCTAAGAAGTCTCCAGCATCTGCCTGTGGATATCTAGATACAGCTCAAGGTTATTAAAACAAAGGCCGTATCTTTCTTTCACATAACCCGGTTTTCTTACTTGCTGAGGATATTATCACAATCTTGCCTATAAACAGCCTATAATCTTGCCTATAATCTTGCCTTCAACCTTCCTATATGTCCAACTTTGCATCTTTCTATATAACATTCCTTCCCATCCAGCTCCTAACAGAACTTTGACATTTTGCATCTCAATATCCCTTCTCCTAACCTTGAAGACTGCCTTCTTGTCACGCTAACATCTGCTGCTGCTAAGATCATGTTTCTAGACCGCGGCTTTTTCAGATTGCCTCTTTTTTTTTTTTTTTGCTTTGCATTCTTCCATTGTGAAGCCCTTTTCTGTAACATCAGACAAAAACCATACACCTTCACTTCCAAAGCATTTTGTGACCTGTCCCTTCACCTTCACACCTCATCAGAATCCATTTGTTGCTTTGAGACTGATTCTGCCTCTGACAGGATCCTGCCTCAATGGAAGCCTCCACATCTCAGTTCTTCCATAATGCAATGTGCACTTCAGTGTTTCCTCCCAACCTGCTCTGATGCTGAGAGCAAACACCTTCAAAGTAGCCTCCTCATTGTTCTTTTAAAACTCTCAAAAGCTTATTTTTGGCTTGCAAAATTTTTTTGGCCAATGGCTAAGCTTTCATGGGCCGAGACTCCTGTCTACTATTCTAACCAAGACTGGTTTATTGCCTCTTTCTGCTTCCCCATCTGTCTCCTTCCTCCTACCTCTCATAAACTCATAGAGACTGTAAACTCTCTAAAGCAGAGTTTACCATCTTTCAGCCCATCCTGTGTTTGTGCAGAACTTCGCATATGAGGTTCCACTACCAGAACCACTAGGGACTCTGAGAAATGATTTTATTATTGTTATCATAGTAACCACACATGAGGCAGTTACAACACATTCTATTTTTCTTATGCAACACCCATATCCCTGCCACTCCTTTCCAAGCATCAGGGAGCAACTTTATCTTTGTTTAATAAAAGGTAGGGCCACTACTGTAAACTGTACTACGTCATGCTGAAAACACATAAGAAAAACACCACCTCCCTAGAGCGAAAGCTAACTCTGGTTTAAGCACAACCTGCCTCCTTGTTATCAACATGCCACTCTAGCACAAGAGGTTCATTTCATGCAATAAATCGTTATACACCTCCAATTTGTTAGCACCACAATTATCACTACAATTTCACTTTGTTACTATTATTAGTGAGCACTCTTTTGTTATCACCATTAATGCCACGGATTACTCACCATCAGGTTTAAAAGGGATTTTATTTTTGTAAAAGCGAAGATTGCACAAGTCATTTTGATACCGAAGATCTTTAAAGTTCTGCTGAAAGAGAGGAAATAAGATATTATCAGCCTACAATAACCTCTCAAAGAGTACTCAGGAAGTGATATTGTGAGCTTTGAATAATTTGAGGACTAAAAAATTCCAGAGTTTTAGGAACCGGAGTTTCACTCATGCACTTAAAGACTCAGTTTATGCAAGTTCCTTCTGGCTGGTACCTTCTCTTACCAAGGCAGAGGTGCAGCACCAAGCACAGCAGCACCTTGGCTTTTGTCTCAAGGAGTTTGAGAGACAAATGATAAGAAGTCTCAACTCTATCATTTACCCTTTGGCATGTCCAAGGCACAAGCCTTTTTCTGGGCTCCTAGCAGTGTTCCCAGGTTTGCCCATCTCACATATTTGCATGTTCACCTGGGATGAAAAGACACTGCACTAAAATTTCAGTCCTCTCTCACGGCTTTTGTAACATCTTTTTGATTCTTCTCTTATCTATTAGGCACCACAAAGATTTAGGAATGTTTGGGTTGTGTGCTGTCATCTATTAAAAAGGGAATTTTAAACCATAAAATATTCTTACTGGATACTGGTGTCGGTACTTGTATAAATCTCTTGCTGCGTAGAAGCTTCTCTTTGGCTTGGCTGTCAGCTCAGTTCCATCACCACTCTGAAACAGTTAGAAAGTAGATAATAACCATGCACAAACTCAGTAGATACTGAATTTGTGTAATACTAACGTAATTATTTTTCATTATGGATTTCAACAAAGTAAATATACCTCAGTGCGTGTAGTTGCCCACTGTTTGACCAAACACTGAAAATGTCCCTGCTGAATACTTAACACCTCACACTTTAAACCTAAATTAATAAATAAAATCAATCACAAAAGCAGGACTCTGAAATGTCCTTCCAATGAGACTGGATTTGATTAAAATCAAGAGGCTGGCTGTTACTTCCAAATGCAAGACTTTGAAGTAGCCCAGGAAGTTCTAACACAAGGTGAAATAAGAAACTGAACATGAAAATGCAGAGGGACTACTAATTTCAAACAGGAAATCATATTGTTTGCAAAAGCTATTTGTCATATGTACATTGACTTAATCGCTACTATCGCACCCTGTGGAAGAAAATGAATAGTTATGGACAAGCCAATTTGCAGTTCTAACATCTTCTTGAATCACCTTTTTATTATTTGTTTCTCAGAACTTAAATTTAAGCCTAGTGAGAAGAACCACTAAACCTCAAGACAAAAACATGCCTCAAGAAAATACACCCATATAAGAGCTTGTACTGGATGCCAGCTGTTTGGTAGCTGTGACCTGAAACAACCAGAGTCCATCAAGGTCAATGGAAATAATCCCAGGGACTTCAGAGAATACTCAAAAAAGCTGCACGTGCTGAAGAAAACAAGAAAATTAAGAGCATACAGAGACTTCAACTTGCTACCAACAACTTTATTTGCTTCATAATTTCTTTGTAACCACACTGACACTGAGAGTTTTGTATTTCTTACTCTCGTAAAATGAGACTTTACACTAAAATCAAAGGCCAAACAAGGGAAAAAAATTAATTCCACTCCTTGCAATACACATGTAAGTTCCCTGGAACTGCACGAGACATTTGCTTTTATTATTACCCATCCTATTGCTTTTCAATAGCACATTAATGACAAACAAGCACCTTTTTTCATTACCCCTTTTGCAAGGCCGTCTTTGACCATACTTACAGGCAAAACATGCTCATTCCAACCAGCAACAACTCCTGACACTTGGTTATCTGGCATTGGTGACAGGCTGTCACCACAGATCACATAGAAAATGGAAAAATGCTTATACTTACTTATTTTTGCATAATGGCAGTTTCATAGAATCATAGAATCATTAGGTTGGAAAAGATATTTGGGATCATCAAGCCCAACTGTACCTGTCCACTACTAAATCATATCCCTAGGCACTTCATCCACCTGTCTTTTAAATACCTCCAGGGATGGTGACTCAACCAGCTCCCTGGGCAGTCTCTGCCAGTGCCTGAGAACCCTTTCCGTGAAGAAATTTTTCCTAATGTCCAATCTAAACTTCCCCTGGCACAGCTTGAGGCCATTCCTTCTTGTCCTATCACCTATCACTTGGGAGGAGAGACCAACACCCACCTCTTCCCAACCTCCTTTCAGGCAGTTGTATACAATTCCCTCCACTGAAAGCCCTGGAGGCAAGAGCTGACCACCACACCGAGCACCAAGGAAGTGCCAAGCAGGACTATTTTATTTTATTTCTGAACTAAATAGAAACATAATACCTCCAACGGGGTATAAAAGGACCCAAGTGGTCCACCCTGCACTCAGTTCTAACTCCAATAAAATAATTGGCAAAGCAACGCTTTATTTCTTTAGGTTCAGAATTGTTATAAGGTTATATGTTACATTGTTATAAGACAGTAACTTGCTCTTAATATTCCTCATCTCTTCTCCCTGGTGACCAAAGATAGGAACTGAGGGAATAGCAGGAGGATGTGCCAGGGGAGGGTTGGGTTGGATACTAGGAAAAGGTTCTTCACCCAGAGGGTGTTGGAGCACTGGAACAGCTCTCCGGGGAAGCAGTCACATCACCAAGCCTGAGAATACTGAAGAACCCTGTGGACCGTGTGCTCAGACACACGGTGTGAATGTTGGGGTGTCCTGTGCAGGGACAGGATTTGGACTTGACGATCCCAGCGGGTCCCTTCCAGCTCAGGACACTCTGTGATTCTGCAGTCTGGGATCTACCAAGGACTCACGAATCTGTCGCCACTGTATGACCCACTATTCAAGATTTTTAACCCATTTGCTTAAGAGGCCAAGTTCAAGCTCGTATCGAATTCGAAGCAGAGCCTTGCTAGGCAGGGCAGCGGCGGGACACAACGGCGACTCCCAGGCCTCTGTTTCTCGGTGAGCACAGCCAGGAGGGTCCCCTGAAGCTCTCCCCGATGCCCGGTGAAGCTCCCCGGGCTCCGACAGTGCCGCAGCGCGGGGCAGCCCCGGTCCCCATCCCCGTCCCCGCCTCCCGGTACCTGCTCAGCATCCTCCTCCAAGCGCTCCCCGTGCTCCGGCGGGGATGGTCCCCATCCCCGTCCCCATCCTCATCCCCATTCTCATCCCCATCCTCATCATCTCCATCCCCATCCCCATCTTCATCCTCATCCCCATCCCCATCCTCATCCCCATCCTCATCCCCATCCCCGTCCCCGCCTCCCGGTACTTGCTCAGTATCCTCCTCCAAGCGCTCCCCGTGCTCCGGCGGGGAAGGACTGCGGGGCAGCCCCGGTCCCCATCCCCATCCTCATCTTCATCCACATCCCCATCCCGATCCTCATCCCCTCCATCCCCATCCCCGTACCCATCCCCATCCACACCCCCATCCCCATCCCCGCCTCCCAGTACCTGCTCAGCATCCTCCTCCCTTGCTCCAGGGGCGGCGGGGGCTCCCCGCTCCCCATCCCCACCCCCCGGTACCTGCTCAGCATCCTCCTCGGGCTCCCCTGGCTCCGGCGGGTCTGGGAGCGGCGGGGCAGCCCCGGTCCCCATCTCCGTTCCCACCCCCACCCCCGTCCCCGCCCCGGTACCTGCTCCGCATCCTCCCGCTCGGGCTCCCCCGGCTCCGGCGGGGGCTCCCCGGGCTCCTCCCCGCCTCCCGCGGCGGCGCACGCCCCTTCCCGCAGCCCGCCGGGCTCCGAGTCGGTCTCCCAGGTGGAATCGCAGTCCTCCACCGTGGTGGGCTCCTTGAAGCTGACCCCGCTCAGCAGGCTGCCCATCGGGAGGCCGCGGGCTGGGGCTGCCGGCGCTGCGGCGGGCGGGGCGGCTCCCGTGTGCGCGGGGCGGGGCTGCGGGGCTGGGGGGGCACACGCACCGCCCCCGCCGCCGGGGCACGGCACCGCCGGGGCGACCGGCAGGGCACAGCGCCCAGCGCCGCACACAGCCCCGCACACAGCTCCTGACCCAACCCACACCCAGCCCCGCACTCAGTCCTGCACCCATCCCAGCACCCATCCCGCACCCATCCCGCACCCAGTCCTGCACCCATCCCAGCACCCATCCCGCACCCAGTCCTGCACCCATCCCAGCACCCATCCCAGCACCCATCCCGCACCCAGTCCTGCACCCATCCCAGCACCCATCCCAGCACCCAGCCCCACAACCAGCCCTGCACCCATCCCAGCACCCATCCCGCACCCAGTCCTGCACCCATCCCAGCACCCATCCCAGCACCCATCCCGCACCCAGTCCTGCACCCATCCCAGCACCCATCCCAGCACCCAGCCCCACACCCAGCCCTGCACCCAGCTCATCATGCAGCCTCACATCCAATCTCCAGCCCAGCACCCAACCCGTACCCAACGCCACACCCAGCCCCACATCCAGTCCCGTACCACCTGGGGCACCCAGCCCCGCACCCAGCCCCACATCCAGCCCAACACCCATGCCACACCCAGCGCCGGGCCCATCACAACACCCAACCCGCACCCAGCCCAGCATTTCACCTGTACTCAACCCCACAACCAGCCCCGCAGCCAATCCTGCACTACCTGGGACATCCAGCTCCGCACCCAGCACAGCACCCACCCAGCATCCAGCCCACACCCAGCCCTGCACCCATCACAGCACTCAGTCTGCACCCAGCCCAACACCCTGCACCCAGACTAGCATCCAGCCCTGAACCCACCACAGCACCCAGTCCTGCGCCCAGCCCTGTGCCCAGCACAGCACCCAGCCCTGCGACACCCGGCACTGCCTGGCTTCAGGGTCCCCACAGGACACAAACACCACATCCAGCCCCGCAGCACACTGCCTTGGAGCACCCAGCCCTGCAGCACTCCATGCAACCTGGGTACCCACGGGAAACGCACCAAGGGAAGTTGTGGCTGCCCCACCTGCCCCTGGAGGTGTTCAAGGCCAGGTTGGATGGGGCCTTGGGCAGCCTGCGCTGGTGGGAGGTGTCCCTGCCCATGGCAGGGGGGGTGGAACTGGATGATCTTTAAGGTCTCTTCCAACCCAAACCATTCTATGATTCTATGTTCCTTGTGGGTCCCTTCCAACTCAGGTCATTCTGTGATTCTGCGATGTGATGGTGGGAGAAGGCAGAGGCACGTGCACCATGAGACAGACTGAGCCATAGGACAGGCTCATAGCCCAGCCGTGCAGCAGTGGTGGCATCGAGGTGAGCTGGAACAGCAAATAATCTTGCTTGAAACAAGGCCAACCAGGGTATACAACATATATGCAATGTCGTATAATACAACCAGAGTATTCTCAGTAATTTCCTGTCCTTGGGCTCAGCGCATGCAGCTCATACACTCCAAATGAACCTGAAGGAGTCTTGTGCGTGAGAGGGATACGAATGCTCCAGGACTGTCCAGGGGCAGAGCCGCGGGGTTGGGGTGGCCCTGGGGAAACCTGTGCTCCACAGGAGATGGTGTACATCTCCCCTCCAAGGAATTGCATCCTCAGGGGATTTATCCTCTTGGAGGAGACCTCGGTGTCCCTTAAAGGGTTATGAGTGGGTGCTGATGTATATTGAGAAGAGGGAATGGCAGCTGCCCTGGAGCAGTCGTCTGAGAAGGACGTTATTCTGTGACAGAAGCAGCTGTGTTACCAGCAATATGCAAGCACAGGTTGTCCTCTAGACATGCAAAAAGATGCAGAGAGGTGGACCTCAGGGAATATACAGGTGCCAGAGGAGATGGGAGCAGAGGGGGCAGTAGTGTGGCAACCAGCAAGATTCAGCTCCTCCTAAAATCCCTTAGAGGTTGGGGATAAAACTGACATGACAGTCAAGGATGGATTTGGCAGGGGCAGTGTATTTTGTATTTGGCAGAGCATGCCTTTTGGACAGAAACGCTGCCTGGAGCAAAGACCTGATGGGCTGAAGGCTTAGCATGGGTTTCCAGTGGCTGCTTTCACCCTCATGATTAAAAATGTGTTCCTCCTTTCTAAGCAGAGTTGACAGGCTTCAGTGCACGCTTACAGATTTCTGATTTTTCCTTAAAGACAGTTCCGTGGTGTCTGGTGTATCGATTGCTCCTACAGATGTCCACTATCATCAAGTCATCTCAATCCTCTTCTTGCTAAACCAAGGTCGAGCTGCTTCAGCTTCTCACCATAAATTGTCTTCCCCATTCCCTCGCTCATTTTCATGCCTTTTTTTCTCCTGCTGCTTCAACAGTTTAGCATCTTCTTCATGGGCAGGTACCAAAATTTTAAATGGATGTCAGGATCATCATTGCAGAGGTGATGCCATCTGTATATTCTTGTTTCGTAACCCACTCTCTCTAAACCAAAAGATCATTTTAACTCAAGTTGCCACGGCATCATGCTTAGGTGCATTGGTATCCCTCAAAGACACAAGCCTCCTTCAGGTTCATTTGAAGTGTGGGAACTGCATGCACTGAGCACAAGGACAGGAAATTACTGGGAATACCCTGGTTGTCAGGCCTTGTTTCAGGCAAGTTTATTTGCCATTCCAGCTCACCTAGATGCCGCCACTGCTGTACAGCTGAGCTATGAGCTTGTCCTATGGCTCAGTCTGTCTTAGGTGCCCATGCTTCTGCCTTCCCCTACCACCACATGCCTTGGCCAAGGCAGTTCTCCTCCTCATCTACTCTTCACAGAATGAATGAAGCGCATCCAACATTTCCAACACCCCTTAGTCATCATCATGGCAAGTGCTGCCCTCCTCAGGACCTGGCTACTCTCACTCAGCCCAAGATCAAACCTGGTGGTCCCAGCCAAGACCCCCACCGTACCACTCAGTCCATCCCTCCACCTCTAATTTAGCTCCAGTACTGAAGGTAGTCCCTGTTCCACAATAATTGTTGGGACGATGATCATACACGAATGGGTCAATCTTGCCCACTCTTCCAGTGTTGGAAATGGCGATTTAGGGATACCCACTGAAGGATTTAAGAAATGGGATGTTTACTTAAGAGTCTTTACCCTGACATGTCTTCTCAGCTTATGAAATAACAAAGTTTTAGAAACCTGCAGTGCAAAATGTCTTCATTTTTAATAGCCACCAACAGACCTGTTCCAATACCATTTACATATACTTTTGACCTCTGTTACACAGTGAAACAATGTTACATAGTTTAAAGACATGCTATCCAGTATATATATTAGAATATAAAATACTGTAATTCCATTTGATGCTGGGTAGTTCTTGTTAGTTCTTTTTTAATGAGAAACATATCATGATTGTTCCCTATCTTCCCCCCATGGCAGGGGAGTTGGAACCAGATGATCTTTAAGGTACCTTCCAACACAAACTATTCTATGATTCTATGATTCTATTTGCCTCCATGCTTTTTACAATTTTATACACTTCTGTCACTTCAGTATGAATTGTTTTTCTTCCAGTACGCAAGGTCCTACCCTAATATGTCTTACCTAGTATTAAAATCATTATATTTCTCTCACCATGCTTGCAATGACCTTTTCCTGTGGGTTTTCAAGCTCTACTTCTATCTTTAAAAACAATGTGATATCCAGGAACTCATGTAGGTTCAGCCTCGTTCTTGCCAGTGGACAGTGTTTTAATAGGGAATAAAAAATTCCCCCCCAAGAAGGCACAAGAGGGCAAGCAGACTCGTGCTTATGCCTCACATTTTGGAAAGTTTCCTCTTATTTGGGCTCATTTAGAGGAGAGGCAGAGTTGCTTCTTGCTTCAACAATATCTCCTCCCACACTGTGGGCATAGGTTGAAGGAAATGACTTCAGAAATTCTGATGTCCGGAAGCTGTTTGTCACGGCTGCCTGCTGACTAGCTGCTTCCAGTGACCAACATCAGCTACCCTGGGTACACACCAGCTCTGCTTCCCCTTCCCTGCTACAGCTTTTGTCGTTACTCCTTCACATCAATGGTGTTTATACTTGGGGCAGTGATGCCTCATAAACATCCCACTGAGAACCAGGTGAAGGTTTTGATGATATCCAGTTTGCATGGCAATCAATCCCACAAACTAAAGATCTTCCTGCAAGACAGCTCCATCACTTGTGTGAGTAACTGCACCTTATTCTAGAGAGCTCAGTTCTATGTGAAGAGCAAAGCTGTCAGCCAAACCTCCTCACGGAGCTTTAGGAGAGTTTTTAAAGGATCTGGATCTCAGATCACTGATAAGAACGGAGAGTCAAATTAATTTGACTTTGTATTGCTGCGGGAAGCCACTGCCAGGAGCAGAAGACTGCTTTGACTTGCTTACAGTGGTCCATGCTTCTGAGGTGATGTGATGGAGTTTCCTGAAGAACCGGGATGCATTTTTGGAGTGCCTTAAGGGTTGGTAATTAGGTATACCACATTGCTCACAGTCTCCAGAAGCAGTGACAGCAATGAGGGTGGCTGAAGCCTGATCCTCTAGTGGTGGATTGCCAGGGCGATGCAGGTTTTCCTAGCCAAGAAGAGGTTGTTTGGGGGCATCCGCTTTGTGCCTACTGAGACCTGGCTGCACTGTTGTGCAGCTGAATGAGGAACAAAGGGTTCTTTCCCTGAAGAAGTCATTTGCTATTTTTGTCATCAGTTACTTGCAGCTATCTCTCAGCTGCCCAGAAGGACGTGTTGAACCTTTTGAGATAAAAATACTCCAAACTCTGGTTGTTGGGGATCAGATCTGCACTTTGACAGGTGTGTGCATTTTGTCTGTGAACAATGTCATCTTTCACAGTTACAGGTTATTGCTTGTTCTTGTTGTGAATTGGAGGCATTCAGGATTTATGAAGAGGCTCCAGCACATTGCATTGCTTCGTAAAGTGGTATTTGATGGCTTGAACAGATCCCCATAAAACATATTTTAATTTAAAAAAAAAATAAATAATTTCAGTTATCTCACAGTTAGAACTGGTAGTAATTTTTGAGAAGGTGGTGAATTTTTTGCACCAAAATATTCCAGTACATCAAAATATTGTTCACCAAAATATTCCAGTACAACAGAGGACGACAAACTGCCAACGCCAGGAGGAACTGTCTTGATCAAATAGTCTGACTTCTGCACAACGTGGGCCAGGGTAGTTCTTACTCTGCCCACTTCTGAGGAATGCTAGAAGACCTAAGGAAATGCAGACTACTATCACACCAAATGCCCAGGGAAGTTGGATGGGCCCTTGGGCAGCCTGATTTAGTGGGACATGTCCCTGTCCATCAAAGGGGGGTTGGAACCTGATGAGGTCCCTTCCATCCCAAACCATTCTATGATTCTATGAAATACTGACTTCCATAAAACTGATGAAAAAACATAACCATTTGAATTCCGGTTATAGACTTTAAACAGCACAGATTAGGTGAAAAAACCCCCACTTTTTTCTTTTGCGAGGACGTGGTTTTATAAGGACTTCAAAACAAATACCACATCACTTTCTGGAAACTAATGCTACATGTATATCAGTGTGATAACTATAAAATTTTATTAAAGATTAAATATGAGGTAATTGTAGTACTTCATCATTATCTTGGGAGGATGTTTTGAATAGGCTGCCAGAGAGGTCAATTAACAACCATGGAGAGTCTTACCAACCCAATATTAACGTGATATAAAGCTGGGAGGATTATGCATCCTTAGAGGATATGAATAGACTACAAGAACCACTTTGATAAATGGCAGAAGAGGCAAAAATAAATAACAGTAAAATGAAATTTAGTGGAGATAATGTAAAATGATTCAGAATGGATACTTAAACATACAAAAGTTGACTTTAGAAATACAGAAAGGCAGCAATACAGCAGAAATATCTGGGATTTACAGTATTTATTATTAACATATATTTGGGCAAGGGTCTGAATATATTTGGACACCAACAAATAATGTGGTAAGTGCACAAAATTTGACAATGGTTTGTATGCCAAAGCTGTAGCTGACTGGTATTTTAATCGGGTTTGTTACCTTCTTGGCTTAAAGGAACTTATTATTCACAACGAATATCTGACTATGGTGAATTTTAATTCTCTTGTTTAATTCAGTAATGCCTCAGATTGCTAAATGTCAAGCCCCATGTAGTATCTATAGAAGGTGAATCTAATTTAGAAAGTTCTCCATAATTTTCCTCTAGTGGATGTCATTGGAAATGATTAACTAGCTGAAAATGCAGAAGTCAGGCTGTAAATTTGTGTAAATTTGTTTCCATTTAATCTTGAAATTATTTTTCACAGAAGAAAAGGCTTTGCATAGATCATGCTCGACATTACAGATCAGTGTATTAAGCTCACAAAAGCCAATGGAAGTTCTTCACTTTTATGCTGGGTTATGATTACAACCCTGAGGACCTTAACTAAAGTTCTGTTTATTGGAGTGTATTGTAGTAGGCCTCTGTAAAGGTCACAGCCAAGGTAAGCCCAGAACAAATCCATTAAAGAGTGTGCTACCTTAAGACGGTCTCTCTAGGTGGTCAGAGATGTAGCCTCAGTCTAGTCCTTAAGTTGGTAAGATTCTGCTCAGTTTCTTCCCTGACCAGCCTTTCAAACACAGCACAAGACTGCAACCAGTTTCCAGAAAGGAAACTAATCCTGTTGTAGGATTCAACATGCTCTAAATGAGCTGCTCTGCAGCAACCCCTGATTTATAGCTAGGGTCCTACATCACCCTTGTGATGGACTGAAACCAGCAGCCTGGGTTAGCATGCTCAGTTTTCCTGCAGCGGGGCTTGACCATGGGGCATCAGCAGGTCAGGCACCTGCCACCAGTGATAAGAAATTACATTTACTAGCTAGAAGTTCACACTGAGTTAGGTGATGCCATTAAGTTTCAGAATCGTGGAATCATAAAATCATAGAATTGTAGAATGGCTTGGGTTGGAAGGGACCTTAAAGCTCATCCAGTTCCAGCCCCCCTGCCATGGACACCTTCCACCAGCCCAGGCTGCTCAAAGCCCCATCCACCCTAGCCTTGAACACTTCTAGGGCAGGAGCACCCACAACTTCCCTGGACAACCTGTGCCAGTGTCTTACCACTCTCAGTGTGAAGAAATTCTTCCTTTTGTCTAGTCTAAATCTTCCCCTCTCCAATTTATAGCCATTTCTCTTCATCCTATTACTACATGCCCTGGTAAAATGTCCCTCTCCAGCTTTCCTGTAGCCCTCTCAGGTACTGGAAGGCCATTATAAGGTTTCCGTGGAGCCTTCTCTTCTCCAGGCTGAACAACCCCAACTCTCTCAGCCCGTTCTGACAGCAGAGGGGCTCCAGCCCTCTGATCATCTTTGTGGTCTCCTCTCGGTCCATTCCAGTACAGCAGTTCCATATCCTTCTTATACTGAAGATTCCAGAACTGGACACAATACTGCTAGTTTTGCATTTCTGAACACTTCTTAGGACATTTCTGACCTAAGAGCACACAGTATCTCCTGTCTTGAACTTCCAGAATTCCTAAACCGGGCACTTTCAACCTGTGCTGGATGTAGGATCTGACTTAACCAGTGTGTTCAGAGTAGGACCAACCCCCTCAAAACTGTGTGATTGCTCCGGGACATTAACCAGACACAGACCAACATCCTTCCTGATCCTGACCAGGATTCTCATTTGGTGGATCTGTATGCCCTGAGGCATCTAACATGCAGATGGCCAGGCATGAGCTAATCGCACAGCACTCCTCGCATTGGTGGAGAAAAGCAGGTACCTCCAGAGGATGATCCATATCAGCCTAAGAGAGGCACTTTACATCAGCTAAATCACCGAAAATTTGTTTGTCCCTACTGATAATAAAGGAAGCAAAGATCTAGCCAAACTCGAGTTTAAACATCAGACATTCAAATTTCAAAAATTACATGACATGACCCAGTCCCACACTCTTGAGATTTTCTGAAACTATTGAACTTTTAATAGAATACCCAACTTCTCATGTGAACAGGAGAGGGAACCCAGCTGAAATAGTGGGAGACAAAGAGGACCCTTGTTTCAGAGTACCTGTTGCTAGCTATTCAGAACTCAGACTTCGAATCTCTTTAGGAAGAGAGACAGCTTTAACCTTCCTGACACTTCTTACTGAATTTCTTATGCATAAGATCATAAAGGAGACTGACTAGAAAATTGTCTGCTCCTTGGTTTTTGAATGAACAGCCTGTTTTTGGCTTTAAGACCAACAGAGAAGCATGAAAAGTTGTAAAGAGATTACAGCATCATAAAACCCTGATACGTCCTTATACTGAGCTTTATTCCTCACCTAAACGCAGCAGAAGTTGTGCAGAGCCACTTTTCCATCCATAACAAGGAGGCAATACTGAATTCTAGTCTTCTCTGCTTGGGTTAAATGGCCTGACTTTAAGGTGACATGAAGCTGGGGCATCCCCTGGGAGGGCAGCCTAGCAGTACCGGTGCACAGCCACTGCAAATTTGGTCTCCCTCTGCCAGCTGAAAGAGAAGCACGCACAAGCAGTAATGCTTTGACTGTACCAGGTGCTTATACTGTCCCTGTAAAAGATATTGACAGGAAACCATTATTTCAAGACCACAGACTCCGCTTGTTCTTTCTTAATGGAGTTTTTGTCTGTGATTGTGTGAATTTATGTATAGGATCGCATAGCATAGCTGTTTCAAAGATCTAATTCACTTCAAGTTGATGTGACCCACGGGTGTCATAGGATCCACGTTTAAAAAGGTCCGCATTAAATAATATGCATTGGTGCAAGTCTGTAGTTTGCTTTTGGGTGGACAATTGTGGATTTCATACAGTTCATCAAGCATAGTTTGAAAATGCCTAAAATCATTGATCTTTGACAAATTCCTCAATAGTTCCAGTCAGAGGCTGGCACAAGGCCAGATAACACAACTGTGACAACTCTGCCACCACCTGATTTTCATCCTTTTCCATATCATGCTTTGTATGTCATCTGTAGAAAACCTATCTAAATACCTAGACTAGGGAAGAAGTTCATCTGGAAAGCTGCTTTTAATTAGATCACTGATGCTCTGTAGGGCTTGTGATTCAGGAAAACATGCATAGAATGAGATGCAAAAGCAAGCAAATAAACCCAACCAGGTACAGAAACCACCAGCAATAATGGCTTTAATTTACTTATCACAGGCCCAGTGATTTTTAGCCCTTTGGGCTAGTTCACTTAGTTAAACCATTCAGCACAGTATTGAAACACAGCTCCAGCTCCCCAGCTGCACTGGGGAGAGCTGTCTTCTGCATCAGCCCTGCCCATTACTCTTGGATGTCACCTTAGAGTGACCTTTCCTCATGCCTGCAAGTCTCCCGGTGACATCACGGTGGGCAGGCTGGAGGGACAAGACTGCACAGTTGAAGAATTCAACTATTTTGGAGTGATTAGGAGCAAGAAATGGCCAGCAGTTCCTGAGACAAACCTGTTTTGAGATGGGACTGAAGAACGTTGTACTTCACATAACGTGAGCATCAGACAAAACTGTAAGCAGCTGGTGCACACAGATTCTGAATTGAAAGGAGTGATTTCTTTTATCTTACTTTTTGCCCCTGTAATACTCCCTATCACAGGCTTCCTTCAATCACCACAGGACAGCCTCATCATAGTGCTGTTGTATCCTATTCCAAAGAAAACACATTAGAAGACCCTGTAAAAGCCTCTCCCCCTTTATCTCCATGATGCCAGCAATGCATTGTGTACTTGCCATCTCAACCGAGCATGCATGATGGTAAGTTTAAAGAGATGAAATTCTGCTTCTAGTGACTTTGGAGAGCTAGCAAGTTATGAGGAAGGTCTTTTCCTGATACTGCAAATCTGACTTATGTGTTAACAAATAATGGTAACAAATGTTCACTTTAGAAATCAGATACAGTGAGCAAAATTATTTGAACATAGTGAGCACGTGCAGTATTCCAGAATTAGCCTGTTATATGTTGTAACATACCACATTACAGCATGAAGCCACCTGGCAGAGTACAGGCAGCCTTTGATGTGCTCTGGAAAGACACAGCTATTCTTTCACATTGCTGTTTGACCAGGCTGAATGAAGCAGTGGTATCCAAATGGGCTCACTTCTGTCTTGAATAAAGAGATGAGTGAATAAAGAGGTGAGTGAATAAACACATTATTGTCCTTTTGCATGTGGCAGAGTGGGCCAGCAAAATATTGGTGGTGATGTGCCAAAACACAAGTGCTTTGTCCTCCTGCATAACCATCAGTTTGCTTGTAGCTGGATTCGGGAGCAGTCAATTTGTTAAAAAAAAACCTCCTGGGTGAGTCAGAAAATTCCAGGATTTGGGAAGGGGAGTGCAAATCACATGTGTTAACCAATGCTATTGTTAAAAAAAAAAAAAAAACACTAGAAGGAAAACTAAAAAAAAAAAAAAACAACCCATGTTGTCACCGTAATTATAGTTAAAATCAGAATTAAAGTGGACAGAACTGTTAAAATACATTTTCAGACAAAGGTCATTACAAAGCAAAACATAAACCAGGACACAGGCAAAAGAGCACAGCCAAATCCAGACTCAGCAGGGAGAACTGAGGACAGCCAAAAAAGAAAAAGACTGATCCAGGTCAGGGATGGGAAGCAAGGAGCAGCTTCCTCGCTGGGTAAGTGCAGCTTATTCAGAGGACTGGAGGATCCTAACCAAGAGCATAAAAGCAACTAAACAATATACTTGCTTCATCACTGCCATAATGTAAAAAAAAATCTCCATATTCATCCTGTAACAGGAATACATGGCTAACAAAACAGAGGCAATTTTTATTCTTGAAACTGACCTTCAAAAAGTCAAAAACCAGTTGTTTTTTTTTTTCTTAAGAACATGAAAGTGATGGCATTTCCTGGCTTGCAGTGCTTTGTGTTGGTGTCTCTTTGTAGTGGGAGCCAACACGTTCAGATTAGGAGATAACATTAACATTGGAAGAAATGCAGGAGAAAAAAACTCATGATGCATATTTGTGCTCGTTAAATGAATTCTTCAAAGGAATTAGGATGAAAACAAAATAATGATTGCAAGCCATGCACGAGTAACAACATTGAAGTGTTCTGGATGCTTTTTAAGGGAAAACTGTCTGAAACTCTGACACAAGCAGTTCACCCTCATGCACGTTTGTAGTTTCTATAATGCAATGATCATAAAATGGTTTGCATTGGAAGGGACCTTAAAGATCATCTAGTTCCAACCCCTCCTTGGACTATTAGACCAAATTACTCAAATTCCCATCCAACACAGCCTTAAATGCTTCCAGGGGTACGACATCTACAACATCTCTGGGGAACCTTTTCCAGTGCCTCAACACTCTCATAGTAAAGAATTTCTTCCTAAGTTCTAAGCTAAATCTCCCCTATTTCAGTTTAAAACCATTGCCCCTCATCCTATCACTGCACTCCCTGATAAAGAGCCTCTCCCTGTCTTTCCTACAGGCCCCCTTTAAGTACTGGAGGGCTGCTATAAATCTCTCTTGAGCCTTCTCTTCTCCAGGCTGAACATCATTAGACTCCACTTGGATACTGAGTCATTGATGGCAACTCTTGGAGTGCAACCATCCAGCCAATTCCTTATCCACCAAAACCATGTCTCTCCAAATTAGAGAGAAGGGTGTCACACGGAACACTGTCAAATGCTTTGCACAGGTCTAGGTCATTTGCTTTTCCCTTGTCCATCAATGCTGTAATCCCATCGCAGAGGGCCACAATTCGCCCTTAAAGTTGGCTTGTCAACAATCACCTCCTTATTTTCCATGTGCCTTAGCTTAGTTCCCAAGAGGATCTGCTCCATGATTGTGCCATGCATAGAGGTGAGACTGACTGGCCTATAGTTCCCTAGGTCTTCCTTTTTTCCCTTTTTAAAAATCGGGGTTATGTTCCCCCTTTTCCAGTCAGTGGGAACTTCACTGGACTGCCTTGACCTCTCAAATATGATGGACACTGGCTTAGCAACTTCATCTACCGGTTCCCTCAGGACCAGTGGATGCATCTCTTCATGTCCCATGAACTTGTGTACCTTCAGGTTCCTTAGATGGTCTCAAGCCTGATGTTCTCCTACAGCAGGCAGTTCTTCATTCTCCCAGGCCCTGCCTCTGTTGCCCTCTGTGACTTGGGCTGCGTATCTGTATCAGCTCCCATTCTGCTCCAGATGAAACAATGATTAATTTTTGCATTACATTTCTGCAAAATTTGTCATCTTCTAACACGGCTCACAGCAGTCCTTAAGCAGGGAAATACTTGACAGGTGTGAGGGTATGCCAGTGTGAAAAACAAAGCATTTGTGGTAGTGTAAGCATCATGTCAGGGCTAAAAAGATAGAATAAGAACAGCCCTTTTCAGCGCTGTCGGTTTGAGTAGATACATGCCCCACTGCTGTGTCTAACTGCTTTGGTGTGTTCTTTCATTTACATTACAAAGGAATGTTTTTGGCAGAAAGTCAGTGTAAGCAGCATTCATTATTCCTTTAAAGGGCTTGATAATTCAGTATGTTAATACGCCACAGGCTATCAACGCAGTAAACCATCCACCAAGATATAAATTAAACCTTGTTCCAGCATCAATGTTTCTGTATGCAGTCCTGAGATTTAATGGGATTGGAGCTCAAATGTCGGGTGAAAACTAGTGACTGTCGATATATTCATGAGACATTTTGGGCCAGGCAGAAAACACCAGGAACTGAAGAAAACTTGTGAAAGAAGTCATTGTTAGCACACTTGGTGTAAAAATGACAGAAAATGAGACAAATGATTCAATCTGACAAAGAAAATCCCCAATACTCAAGTAGAATGCTCAAATGCATGTCTGAAGTCTGGCTCAGATACGGAAAAGTGGGTTTCTCATACAGCTTTGGATGTCTACAGCACAGGTGTAAGAAAGAGGGAGACTGACACAGCAAGAGATTCCGAACTGTAATCTGACTTTAGTGCATTGAGGCTGCATCTATATTAGTTTTTTAGTCTGGATCAGAATAGAGCTTTTAAAGCTAAGTTCCCAGTCTTTCCACCTAAGTGGGCTTTGGCTCACGTAATTCATTCATGCAGTCTTAGAGAACAACTCCAGATGCAATGGGCATTTAGGACTAATCTGGTCCCTTGGACGGTTCTGAAGAAAAAAAAGAAAAGAACATCCCTAACATTTTTTGTAGTGCAGTCGTCAGGTCCTCAGCACTAATTGCTTTGTTCTTCAGGTCTGCCATTGGTTTGCACTACCTGCTAACATAATGCAAAGTGAATAGTGCCCTGGAAGGATCCCTTGCTCCGTTAACCATGGGAGGAGTTTAGGAAGATGAGATAGCTAAGGTAGCATACTCAAAAATGAATGAAAAAAATAACCACCAAATGAACTGCAGGCTGTTTTTCCAAAATCCACTAATTAAACAAAGGAAACATCCATGAACCAAAGGCAGAAACAAGTCCTGCATTAGACATGAAGCAATGAATTAAGTGAGGATGCAAAATACCTGCCGATTACTGATAACTCTTCTGGGCCTACAGAGTTAGTATATCTGTCTGACATGGCTAGTAAATGCAAAATACAGCTACCCAGGGCATTTTATTTATAGCAGTACAGTTTCAGGACTTCTTCCAAGCATAAATTGTGGTAAACTAACCGTGACATTATTACCTAACAGTTAACGTGGTTGCAAAAGAACAAGACAAACTGTAAAACAGAGGTTGAAGACCATTTCCAGCACTACCAACCTAGATGAGTGCATCAGTTACCTCAGTGAGAAGTAATATTACACACCTGATAATAAGGTATTATTATTTCTACTAGAGTCCCAATACAACAGAAAATACTTCAGGTTAAATCTTTTGATTGTGAGATGGTACAAGAAGCTGATGAGAAATACAACTAACCAGCTCTACTAAGATGGCCTGAAGCATACTAAAATCAGTTTAAAGACAGTCCTGAATTTATTATTATATTGATTTTGGATCAACCTTTGAAGAGGGAGGTGCCATTCTTCATTCTTCCAACAAAACAGCTCCTAGAGGAGAGGAGGAAGGTATAACTGCTGCTGTCTTCATAAAGTAGTTCTCCAGAGACTGGGAAGGCAGTGATGTAAGGGCCAAATACCAGAATGGGCTTAAGGCCAATGTTTTTATCATAGGTTTCCCAGGCAAGGCAAAACAAAGTGATAAATAACGGAGAAAACAGCAAAAGCTGAAAGGAACCATTAACAAGCCCTGGAATTCAACGTACAGCAAGAAGGGGAGCAAGTAACTGAGCAGGCAATGGAGCAGACGTACCATCATTGGGACCAGCAACAGCAAGTACCCCACTGCTAAGAAACAGCTAAATAGCTGTAACAGTTGTAGACTCAGTCTATCACATTCCAATCAAATCTCATTATTTTGAACCCCACGTCGAGTGCCAAACCCAACTGTTGTGGGTTAACCTTGGCCAGCAGCCAAGCATACACACAGACACTTGCTCACTTTCTACCTCCAATGGGACAGAGGGAGAAAATGGGAAGAACAAAACTGAGACAAGTCATGGGCTGAAATAAAGACAGTTTAATAGGTAAAGGAAAAAACAAGTGAACCAAAGGAATTCTCTCACCTTCTGTCCTAGGCAGACTGATGCCCAGCCAGTCTCTGAACACTGGCCACCTAAGGGGCCACCCTTTGTCTCTTCTTCTTCTGCCTCAGTTTCATTGCTGAGCATGATGCTATGTGGTGTGGAACATCCCTTTAGCCAATTTTTTTCAGCTGTCCCAGATGTGTCCCCTCCCGACTGCTTGTGCACCCCCAGCTTACTCACAGACGGACAGAGTAGGAAAAAAGAACAATCCTTGATGCTGTGCCAGCACTGCTCATCAATGGCCCATCGGCGTCTTACCAACACGGCTTTAGCCACAAATCTAAAACAAAGCACCATGTGGGCTGCAATGAATTAAGTTAATTCCATTGCAGCCAGACCTCTACACCTTGCAGCTACAAGAATTACTTCATATGATATTATCTATAAGCACCTTCATTGCTTTGCAAGCTTTAAGGTCTTCCTCATGCAATGTATTTGCATACTTTCAGAGGAGTTACAAAACCCTTTATCCTTCCTGTAAATAAACGGACACTTTGATTCTCAGGAAGAAAAAAATGACATACTTTGTTCTTTAGTCATTCTGACCAAAACAAAGTAGTTTCCATAGTTCCTTTTTTTAAGACCAGTAAATTGTTTCAACCCTTAATAGTTCAACCTGAGTACGTGGTTAAAATAAAGTTTTCCTGAGAAGGCTACTCCAAGTAAAATGTTAATAAACCAAATTATCAATATAACTTCTACTTAAAATAAAATCAACAAAACAACCTATTTGCAGTATATCGGAACAACGTTATCTCATTAGTTATTTGCTCTGTAAAATAGGTGTATTAAGGAATAAAAATATCTTTAGAATGTCTTTAACTCTACACCCATAAAATTCAAACTTTGTTGCACCGTTTTTCTGAGATAGCATAAAACTACCAGAAATGCTAAATGTAATGTTCTACAAGGAACCACAACATTTTCATTTTTGCACACTACCTACCAAACTAGAGGGGCACAATTCAATACATCTCTTAATAGCTAATGTTCTTTAGAAACAGCATTTTAAAACCAACCCTTGTGATCTTTTTTCAAAAGTATTCCTTTCACTCAAATAAAATCAGGCATTAATACAACTGCAGCTTCTCTGCACGGCATCAAAACAACACAGACAGTTCTGGTCCTCTGTGGGTGTCTCTGCCTATACCACGGTTTCACACACTGATGTAATGCTGTTTCCTCATTCTCTAACCCTTCCCATTCATTTGCAAAGCAGATGTACATTAAAATAACCAAGAATTCTTCTGTTGAAACCATTTACTTCCTCCAGGAATGGAGATGGCTAGCAAAGCTAAGTGGTATAACAATTTAGACACAACCGTACAGCTTCAGCAGTGAACAAAATGTTATATCCTTCTTCATGCCAACCTTTCATACCAGGAGTAACACTCCCATTCTCCTTACACATTAACCTCTTATTGCTTGTATTAAACTAACATCAACTAGTCCCAATCAAAGACTTATCATGCTGTGCCCCTGCACAAAGCCATAGTAAGCTACTTCCCTGACTACGAATAACTCACTTGGGATCTCAGCTCATGTAAGCACTGCTGTGAAAGTCATATAGCGCATGGTAGTACAGCAGCACTGTTTACCCGCAAAATTAGATCTAAATTAAGACAAAATCCAAAGTGATGTGAAAATTGAACACAGAGTGTAGGAGGGTGGATTAGATGGGTAACACAGAGAAAGTGGCGTGTCTTCACTTTGGTGGGCTGTAAGCAAAAGGTGCAGGACTCAGGGCTCGATCGCTTGGTTTCTTGCCCCCAGGGTGTACCTCAGGCTCCTGTCAGGCATCAGCAAAGGTCTGTGAGATTTCATTGCCCAGCTTTTGCAATGCTATTCCTCTACAACACACCAAATACATATCAGCACCAAATCCTTGCCCTGAGGGCACAGACCACAGAGCCTTGAAGTAGATATGACCCCTGCTTCTCCAGCTGCAGGTGAGTTTTCTTGCTGCCGAGGTAGAAGCTTTGCACCCAGGCTGACACCAGCACAGGCTACAGAAATGCCCACACAAATGTCCCTTGATGGGTAGCTCCTGCTGTAGCTATTCCCTGCAGAGCTGAGTCACTGAGTACAAAGTGCAACAACAGTGTTCAGTTGATGTGAAATGCATGACAAGGCTTTCAAAATAAGCATACAGTACTGACAAGATATTGTGGTAGATGCCATGCTAACCTAAAGAATTTAACTGAGAAAATGCTGTGTAGGATCTCTGCCTACTTACCCAGCTAGTGAAAAACAGCTTTCTTCTACATCCATATTGAATTCTTTGTCCCTAACGTGATGTTAACTTCAGGTATATCTAGGCCAAACATTCCTCCAACAACAGGCAAGAACTAGTTATGAAGCCATTCTTTCAGCTGCTGCTCTTACACCAACAGTTCAGGTTATCCAAATGAAGACGCAAACTATGCTCATGGGCTCTGAACAGGCTTTTCAATGTTAGGCAGCAGGGAGAGTGTGATTCAGTTGCCCAAGCTCGGGTGTCCACTAACACCTGAGATGTCTAGGGGAATCAGAGACGTACAGAATAGCAAGATATAACACATGGCTGGATCTACACCCTAAAAGCAGCATCTGTTGGCCAAGTAGAAGACCTGAGGACATCTCAGCTGCCATACACTTTTGCATGGACAATTTAAGAGACAACACAGAATGGGACTCTGGTTGGAACTTTAGACTTTAAGTGTTAATGTTCATTTTCGTGCTCTGTCTCCAAGTTCCACAACAGTCAGTAGGAAGTATTACCAACAAGGTTTATTGTAGTCAATGACAACCTAACCAACGCAGTTCAGGAAACCTCAAAATGATTTCATAGAATAGATTTCATAGAATCAGAAGACTGCAGGTTGGTTGAGTCACCATCCCTGGAGGTATTAAAAACATGAGGTGCTCAGGGACATGGGTTAGTGGTGTTAGGTTAAGGACTGTACTCTATGATCTCAAAGTTTTTTTCCAACCAAATGATTCTATGTTCTATGATTTACATTGGAAAAGACCTTTAAGATCATTGAGTACAACCCTTAACCTAACACCCCTAAACCATGTCCTTAAGTGCCACATCTACATGTCTTTTAAATCCTCCAGGGATGGTGACTCAACTGCTTCCCTACGCAATAATGCTTGACAACCATTGCAGTGAAGAAATTTTTGCCAATCTAAACCTGCCCTGGCGCAGCTTGAGGCCATTTCTTCTAGTCTTATCACTCATTACCTGGGAGAAGAGAACACGCACCTCACTACATCCTCATTTCAGGTAGTTGTAAAGAGCGATAAGGTCTCCCCTTAGTCTCCTTTTGTCCAGACTAAACAACCCAAATTCCTTCAGCTGCTCCTCATAAGGCTTGAGCTGCAGACCCTTCACTGGCTTCACTGCTCTTCTCTGGACATGCTCCAGGATCTCAATGTCATTCTTGCAGTGAGGTGCCCAAAACTGAACACAGTATTTGAGGTGTGACCCCACCAGTGCCTCACTGCAGAGTAGATACGTGATAGCTAGTTAGCTGAGGCTCTCTACTCTCACTAGAATGAGAGTATACATCAGTAGTAAGGCTGTAGATACCTACACTAAGGCATCAGTCTCAAGTAGGATCCTTCTCATCTAGCCAGAACATTTTTGATGTCTATGTTCTATAAGACCAAAAAAACCCCAAAAAGCATCATTGCCTGGTTTTTACTTTTATGGTAATGCATTGGTTTGGTGGTGGGTTGCGGTAACTGCAGCAGTGAGTTACTCACACAAAAGCCACATAGCAAATAGGTTCTCCTCCGTCAAAGGAAAGTAAAACAAAAAGCCTTTCATTACTTATTGGAAGCATTACAAAATGTTCCTGTTTTTCTTTTATAACAGCACAATGACAGTCATGTTTATATTGCATATCTCTACTGAAATGATCCAAAGTCATAAAGCTTCAAAAATTCAACTGAAGTTAGACAGTTGCTAAGCTAGGACTGGCATCATCCTGACCCAGGCTGACTGTATTCCCCAGTGCATCTATACCCATCTGCTATTTTCCTTCTGTTGTGCCAAAATTATCCATCACTTGGGGCAAAGGAATAACTTATCTTGTGGCTGTTCAGGACTAAGGAATAGGTGCTACAAGAATACAAATCATCAGTACTCCAGTGCCTGTTATGATTTATTCGCCCCTGCTAGTCTGCCTCTGTTGCTAGAAACCTGAAATCCTTGCATGCTTTCTGTGAAGTATGTACTTTTCCTAACACTTGCACCTCCAATAACTAGTGAAAACAATCTAGGATAATCAATCTTTTAAGTTTTACTATTGAGCGTCAACATATTCAGCAAGAACCAGGACCACTTGTTATTTTCTTCAGATTCGCAGCGGGTGGTGTTGGGTGCTGCTGTCAACCAAAAAGAGTAAAGGGGTGACTGGCATGCAAAGGGAGAGGTGAGCATGGAGCAAACCAGGGGCGGGTTTTATTAATGGGCAGAGGCCAGGAAACAAGCTAAAGCCCGTAGAAGAGACTGGACTGCCACTGCAGAAACTTTCTACTGGTATTTGTAATTACATCAGTAGTTCTACAAGAAGGAACCTCTGAGAAACCTGCTCCCAATAAGGAAAGTGCAGTAACCATGGTTACCGAGCAAACAGGGAGAGGAGGCAAAGCTGAACCACAACTCTGGGCACTGTACACTATTTTAAACACCAAAAGCTTAGTTTCAGCTTTCCAAAATACAACTATGAGAACAGCCACCTACGTTCCCCATTACAGTATGCGTGTCAGTGTATATATGTCTGTGTGTATATATATATACATATTTTTATATATATATATAGACACACACATGCAGACAGATATGTAGTAGGAGGGGATGACAAAGAGAAAAATGTAGTCAGCTTCTAAACCATCATGCAACAACAGAGTTTGTCATGTACTCATAGACAACAATCTAGTACGCTTGGTTAGACAGCCCTGGGCCAGCACTATGGGACTTTCCCCAAGGAACTTCTGTTGCCGCAAAGAGGAAGCAGGTGTTTTCATTTGCCCCCAAAGATTTCTCAAGAGGTACAAGCAGTTCCCTGTAAGAGAACTATGTCTCTTGCAGGCTTAGTGCAACGCTTCTAGAAAAGTTCCAATTAACCTTAAGGCTTATGAGTGTAAATACTACTGTAGTGTAGCAGCAGCAATGTGGAACTTGGCAAGTGCCATAAACCCCCTTGAGAAACTGGGTAAATACTTAAGCAATTAATCCACATTCAATTTCACATAGTCATCGAGCTTATTAACTGGCACTTTCAAAATGGAGTGGGGATAGTTTAGCATGCTGTAGCACTGCCTGCATGGTGGGTGTTGTAAGGGAGAATTTACTTACTGCACATTTTCCTAAGCCCTTCACACCTCTAGTTGCCAACAGCCTGGCCACATTCACTCCCAGCATTGATTTGGACCTGGGTATGGCCACAGAGCTGCCTTCATGTCTTTGACAGTAATGTCTTAAAGCCATACCTGTGCTGCCCAGAAAGAGTCCTCTCCTAACTGGCCATGAACATGGTCCATTCTACCTCCTTCCCACAGCACTCTCACATAAAGTTCCCAGATGCTTGAAGCAGGACAGTGCCTTACACACCATCACACAAAGCACTCTGGATATTGAGTTCCTGGGCTGTCCGCCTGACTGTGTCTTAGTGCACACCTGCAGTCTAATCATGGTTTCTTTAGCACACCACACAGGCACACACGCTGAAGCTTGCCGTTCAAATTAGTCATCTATCTTTCCTCTTCAGTCACAAGAAAGAAGCAGGCATCATCATTTCTCTCATCTCAAGCACTTCCTTCAAAACCCTTTCAAGGTGTTTATATCATTAAGCTATTTTTCTAGATTCCCTCTGTAGACTAGCTAAGAGTTTGATCTCTAAAGATAGGTGAACCGAATCCCATATCTTAATAAATAGTTTCCTGAAGATGGACTGGACTGCTACCAGTTTGTCCCTATAAATCTCTTCTCCAAAAAGACAATAGGACAGCAGTGGCTGTTTGGTAACGGATAGAGTAGGAGCCTCTGCTTCAACACCAACTTCTAGAGGAAACAGTGTCTAATACCACCGAGACAGTCTAGAACATCTGAGATGTCAAGGCAGGTCTGGCAGATAGGGCACAAGACTTTTGTGAGACTGGTGTCCTTTCGGAGCAGTAGCTGAAAACCAGGAAGGCATCTTGGCTGGCACTGGACACCTAACCACGTCTACCTGACAGCTGTGTGACCTACCTGTAAAGCCAAAGCAGGCATAGTCAAAAAACTGGAGACTGATTCAGCTCAACCCACAACAGAAACCACTGCAACCAGAACACCCACACAAGGTTAGTAGATAGGACATGGGATTTAACATAAACCCAGAACCTTTTGCAGCAGCAGCTGGAGGCCTGGTAGGACATCTAGCAGATAACTGGACACTTGTGCTTGGGGATCTGAACTAAGCTCATAGATTCTTGTTGCTTCTGTGGGTTGTTACTGGAAAGTCAATGCATTTTACAAGAAATTAAAACCTGTATCAGCTTTCATCTGCCTGTTTCCAAGAACTGGCAAAACTGTCTTCTGTTCTATTTTTTCTTCTATAAAGTCTTTTGAGACATTAGAGGTGGTCTTCAGTGTAGTTACATCTACAAAGGGCTGTCTAGTGTGACACTAGAGTTATGATACACCAATACTCTTTTAGACCAGAAGCAAGAATCCAGACTGGGCTAGGGCAGCAGGAGCCTACGCAGGAAAATCAAACCACATTCACCTCATGGACAAGATGCACATAGCTTTAATATTTATTTTAAAGACACAAGGCTTAATTCGCTTTCATCTTGAAAGATAAAACAATATACACTTAATTTTAGGGCAACAGGTTGTCACAGAGAGCTTCAGTTTCTAGCTTCTTTCAGCATGACCACAGGCTGAAATCAGTTGTAATGAAATCAAAATTATGGGAATTCAAACCTCATTTATTTCCAACAATGAAAAAAATAAGGTTTCCTTTATTCAAAACAGTACACCAACCTCCTGCAGTCATACAGAAAAGAAACTTTTTTCTATGCTATAAGTAATAGTAAATCAAACTGAAGATTTAAGAAAATAATTCAGAGTAAAAAACAATACCACAGACACTGATAAGAACTTTCTCCTTAACCAACACAGCCCAGGAAAAATGAATCACAGAAACTCTCTCGTCTTGAGAAATTTATGCATCCTATAATCCCCAAAGGGAACAATCACATCTAAAAAATCTTTAGACCAAAATTAGAAAGTAACAATAAAGCTGACAGAATTGCCTGAAATACATATTTTAGCAGAGACTTATTAGAAAGTCTGCATAAAGTGCCTCTTAATCATACTCATCATGTATCTATTGGCAGTAAATCTAAGCAACCCTAGTTTTATATACCTCTGTAGACTATTTTATTTCTTACTTGCTTAGTAAATTTAAACTAGGTATATTGGCAATGTGTCTAGGCTGTCACCTGCAAAAGGTAACTTCCTATCACTCATTATAAGCTTGATTTCAAATATCCAGTGCTTGGAGCCAAAGGCATGAGTTTGCAAAGCTCGAATTATTGGTCAAACTATTAAAAAGATACATCTTCAGAGTATTTTCTAGTCTTGGTGCAGTCATCTCAGTAACTGCCTTGAAGTGCATGCAGAATTTTTAACCAATGGTAGACAAGATCTCAGAGAGGGAGCAGTGATAAACCTCCAGTTCTCAGCATTTCCACTTTTCATTGCATCAGAGTATCTGCGAACCTAAGCTAATCAGAAGATTTATATATACGACAAGGTAATGACTTAGCAATACCATGTGTAAAAATTATAGTGAATGAATCAAATAGGCAGTGATGTATCATTGAGCTAATGGATAATTTCTGTCAAATTCTAGTCATTACATCTTTGTTAACTTCTACCTGACTTTTCCAGAAGAGAGTGCCCACTAAAAAGCTTACTGCGGGATACTATTTGGTATACAAATTTCAAGTAAGAGGCTTTGCAAATATATTCAGCATATTAAATTTTTCAGTTACTAGCAATTCAAATAAATGCTTTAGAAGCTGAGAATCTCTAAATCCCATAATCTCCTGGATCTTCTACTTCCCCCAGGAAAAGACAGATAAACTTGGACTTCTTCCCAGTCCCACTTGCTAAAGAATGAATGGCACTAAGATTGCCAGAGCAGGATGTGAAGAAACATGCAACACTTTCCATCATGCACCATGAGGTCCCACGTCAGATATTGCAAGAGTTTCCAAGCTATTTCACAGTGTTTTAACATGGTAAAAGGAAAAATTAATTCAGCATTTAGAAATAAAACATTCACGTTCTCATTGTAATTACAATTAAAACAGGATGAAGAATTTATGGAAAGTCTAACAATAGGCTTTCATGTGTCAGTAACACAGAGTAAATTATTTTTAAAAGTCAGTTATTATTTCAAATGTTCAAAAACTTATGACGAGGTACTAATTTGTAATATTGCATTATTGGTCTTAGTAAAATGGTCACTATTGTTTCCATAAGCCTAAATTATAGTAAAATCTCAGATGCATTATGTTGGCTGCTTTCAACTATATTTAAAGCTGCTTTATAATTTAAAAATACAGCTTTGAAAGTAAGATGACAAGAACTACATTTATTTGGCCTAAAGGGAGAAGAATTAAAGGAAACAGCTACATAACTATATAAATATTCACAGGAAAAAAAATAACGAGAGGAAGATAAATTTTTGCACTGATGTTAGTTGTAGTAGTATAAAGGGCTAAAGTTATAAAACCCATCAGTTTAAGCTCTGGATCAAGAAAAAGTATTTTTGAAGACACTAAGGTCAGCTGAGAGGAAACCGCGCCTGCTTTTCTAGTGTATCAACTGATCCCTTTCGTTTCCTAGACAGAAATTAGAGGTATTCTTCAACCCTTTCAGGCCTAATCTGCTAGGTTTTGCCATTTGATTCTCAAAGTCAAAGAGAAATAGTTGTCACTTGTTATCTTTTAATGACTCACTAAAAATATTTGAATTGTTGTAAGATTATATGTCTACAAACTCAAGAGCTTCTCTCCTCTGGTTTCACCACTTCATGGGTAACATTAACCAATGGAGTGGAGATCTTGGCTTCTAGTAACTTGCAGGAAGGTATGCAGACAGACAAGGAAGACAATGAAAACACTGTTATACTTACCAACTTATTTGGGCAGTGGAAGACACTGAACCTACCTGAGGGAAGGTGTACGGTATCCCACACATCAGAGGTATTAAGGTACTACTGTAGAGAGGGTTTGAGAAAACAGATGAACACTGGATGTGACTATCAACTCAGCCCCTACATGGCGAGGAAGTATTCAAGATGGTGTGATATCCTGAAGAATTAAGCTTTAGCTTATACAGAAACATCTGCAGTGAGTCCTCAGGGCATTTGTTTTTATTATGCGAGTGAGATAAACAGGAATGTGTCTGCATATGTGGCTAAAAATTAATAAATGGGTCATTCTCTCATAAAAAGAACACAGCAAAATCTGTTGCTCTGTTATTACCCTCAGAAAAAGCCATGTCATTCCTGTCCCAAAAACAACCACCACCCTCCCCTATACCATCCCAAAAGGCTGGCATTTATGGATAAGTAAATGCTGCAAAAGATGTCCTAAAATGAACTGCAAGCACAAAGGCTTGGCTTCTCTGGTTGGTTAGAAAAAGCTATAACATCCAGACACCTCCCTCCCAAGATACACGAAGAGATCAATGCAGTACAAGACAGGGTGAGAAGCTCTGCACACTTCCCATTGAAATGAACAGACAAATTCTCAGGCTCACGAAAGGAAAAAAACAAAAACAAAACCAAAAAGAGTTCATGTTTGCTGGAAATAAATAAAACTTATATACACAAAAAAAAAAAAGGTGAAAAAAACCTCTTAAACTAGCAGTCAGCAGGCTTTAAAGTATGTTTAACTTTAAACATGTTTCTAACATGGACTGTTTCTAACATGGATAAAATTCATGCATTTGTTTTGCCTTAATACTATATTACTAGAAGGTCCATGGAAAAAAGAAAACAGAAAGTACTGTATAAATAATTGTTTCATTCCTCACCTCCCTTTCCTTTCTGATTTCAGGTTGAGAAGTTTAAATAAGTATGGAATGGAAAAGAGAAAGGAGGAAAAGAGAAAGGAGGAAAAGAGAAAGGAGGAAAAGAGAAAGGAGGAAAAGAGAAAGGAGGAAAAAAGAGAAAGGAGGAAAAAAAGAGAAAGGAGGAAAAAAAGAGAAAGGAGGAAAAAAAGAGAAAGGAGGAAAAGAGACTACAACTTCACAAAAACATTTTTCTGGTTTGCACCCTTTGTCATTGTTTTCTTAAATCACTGTTGGCTCTTAGGTAGACACTGTGTCTTCCTTTAAGTTTGACTTCAGCTGTGGTCAGATTCCTGCAGAGCAGCTGGCACAGAATGTTATTGTTGGCAGTGGGGTCTGTTTCGGTTTGTTTGTTAGTTGCTTGGTTTTGGTTTTAAAAAAAAAAAAAGTTGTTAGGACGATGCCACCCCATCCCACCCCCCTCTGCTGCTGGAGGCTAGCACCTGGCACCAGCCGCCTGGCAGCACATTTACAGACATGCCTTATCCTTGCATTCCCTTCACTGCCTTGCTCAGGCATCCAGATCCATCATAAATACCACTGAAGGCTGCTTAAACGACGAGGCTTTATGAAGTCTGCTATGCCGGCAGAGTGGCTGGCAGTGGTAACCTCCAGTAGCAGACTGGTGACAACCAACAAGCAGGCAAAGTGGATCTCGGCATCACAGCAATTTCTCTGCTGACTTGCATCACTGGGCCCCATGTCCAAGCAAAAGTCTGTATTAGTTTCAGAAATTAGACTTGGAACCTCATGCAATTAATTAGTCAAGCTTCTGTACGTGGACAGAGATCAAATCTACAACGAGCATCTGGGGATTTTATGCTCCTCTCCTCCCACTTCCTGAACTTCCCCAGCGTGAATTTTTGCTGGGGTTTTTTGTTTGTTTCTTAAAGAATTTGTGCTTGCCAGTGAGCACAGATGAGAACTGTGCAGCAAACTGATGCCTATTCACAAGACAGAAAAGCAGGGCTTACTCAATAAAAAACTGTTCTGTTTCTCTACCTATGTTATTTAATAAAATATTTGTTCTGAACAAGGAGAAAAAAAAACCCAAATATCTTTCTTAATGGAGATAGTCAAAATACAGTTAAATGGTAGTTAAGATAGATCAATAAATTTACACTAAGCAGTAAATGAGTTTGTATTCAAAATTCATCCCAAGTCTCTGTTGTGCCTTTTATGACGGCTAGACCACAACTGCACACCGTAACAACAAACAAAGCTTAAGTCCTACATATTCTCTGAAGAGTTTGGAGGTCAAAAATTTAAGCATCACCCAGCTTCCTTCATAGTGAACATGCCTTTTCAGGGGCCTGCTTGGAAGCTTGTTAGAATTTCCAGGAATTCACTAATTTCCATGGACTTCGGGTTAGGCTAAGACTACCCTGGCCAGGATGTAACACCAAATGACTCTGCTTCCATTGCAATCTTACAGTAAGTACCAGAAACAACGATTTGCATCTGAAGCCACACATATTTCTGTAGCATGTGACATGAATCGCTCCCACAGGAAGATGCTACTTCCAAGTTGTGTTATCAAGAAATACTCCCTGCCTTTGGCATAATTGTTCAGTAATATGCATTTTGTATATGGAATAAAACAGAAATGCTGACAGGCCAGCTTTTATGCCTGCTGACACAAATTTTCTGAGCATAGTTGTGTAAGATCTGCTGACACAAACCTTCTCCTTGAGAACAGCTGCGATTGCCTACTGCATTGGGGAGGGGTTGAGGAGGAGGGTCTTTTCTTTCTTATTCTGCCTCCTCCAGACAACTCCAAAGTGCTGGCTGTGCTGATAGGGCTGAAGTATCTACTAATGCCTGGTTATGCTACAGATGCAAACATGGAAAAGACAAAGTCAGTTCCCCTCCCAGCTTCATCCTCCATTTGTCTTTCGGATTATTTAATAATCCCACGTTCAGCAGTATTTGGATAAGATGGACAGCTATCAAAAGTGCTCCAGCTGAAGCTTAAGACAGAATTATGCCTACTCTTCTAAACCAATAAGCACTTGTGAGAGGCAAAATTCCCACAAAGAATCAGATGCAAGACACCATTTGCTTGGAGGTTAATTAGCACGTTCACAGGAGACAAGTACAGCTAGAGGGTAAGGCAGCAGCTTCTCAGGCTCTACATTTCAGGGCACAGCTAGTGTACAAGTCTTTTAGAAGATACTCAAAGAGTCTCCCAGCCCCCTTTTCAGCGCAGATAATTAAGAGCTTATGTCTCCTCTGCATCACCTAAGTGCTTAAGGGTATGCTTAAAAGTGTTTTGCTGATTTAGGGACTCAGTAACTTGTCTTCAAGGACCTGAATGTCCACAACTTCCCCCTTGAAAGAAAAAGTGCATTTGAGTCCCAGAGGAATTGATGTGCCTTGCAAAGTCTTTCCTAACAGTTGCCACAACAGAAACCTCATTGCTTAATGTAGATAACCTACAGCAATTACTGTCAAGTCATGCTTGGGTTGATACAGTAGGCATTTTGAAATTGCAGATTTTCTTGAGTTGTGAATGCACATTTATTGGTCCTACAGTTCCTTTAACATAGAAAGTCAGAAGATTAACCTTGCACTAGCTACTCTGTAACTTAGAAGAATTTCAAGCCCACAGATTTTGGAGCTGGTCATTTCTTCAGTATGACTATACACAGGTGCGAAGGCTTTCAGTGCAGCACCAACCAGAGCAGTTTCATTGTTTATCCTGAGCAAAAGCTTGGAGCTCTTGAAGAGCAATTAAAAAAAAAAAAAAAGAGTCAAACTAAGACCTTTGCACAATCACAGGTTACAATTAAAAAACCCAAAACAACAGTACTTGTGCTGTAAGATGCAGTAGGACCAAGGTGCTAAGCCTGAGTGAACTCTGCTTTCCCAGTGGTTGGAACAGAAGTTGTGTGTCAGCAGACATCAGGCACACACTCAGAATTGCTTTTTTTTCCCCTGCTCATGTCATAAAGATCATTAGATCTTGAATGACGTAGTATCTGTCCAACGAAACACCCTCTGCTGCAACAGAAATCAATGCAGCCACGTTGCTCAATTTGGTCGGATGCAGGGAGAAAGCCAGGCAGACAGATGAATTACTGCAGTGACAGACAAGCCAGTACACTGGGCTTTGTTGTAATGTGAGTTAAGAAACCTTGCCCGTACATGATCTTTTCTTGTAAGAACTATAGAAAGTGAAGCCATCTGCAGCTCCCCAGCACACTGACTTTATTGCCCAATTACATACAGAAATGTTGATCAAAAAACACATCTTAAATTTCAGCAAAATGAAAATGTGAAATAACCTATCCCAGATTTTAGAGACGTCTGCAACCTTTCTTCAAATAAAAGATTTCCTTTTCCTGCACCTAAGGAATGATTTGGCTTCTCATACCATCCTTAAAAAGCCATCTCAGATGGTAAAATATTACCATCTTTTCCTTTGCTGTCATTCCTCAAAGATTTCCTCTAGAATATAGCAGGATAGGGAAGGTGGCACTCGTGGAGTGATAATAATAAATTGAAGAGCTATCAAGATGCAAACATAGCTGCCCTCTGTCAACTGTGCAGCTCGGAGCTAGAGCTCTGAAAAATACTAACACCAGTATTGTGCTTCCGCTACATTTGAAGGCCATACCTCTCCCACCTCCAGAAACAGGGGCCATGACAGTTGAAAACAAAAAAAACAGAAAGAAAGTTTCTGAATCCTGCATACTGATCAGCAGCGAGACTGAGGTACCCAGATGCTGGAACATTAAGGAGAACTTTACAAAAGCAAGTCCCATCCTTTCTGCAAGCTGTTGTAAACATCTCTGTCTCTAACCCCTTCAAAAATAGGCCAAATCTGCTATAATTCATGGACTAACTAGCTGCAAAAATATTTCTGACTGCCTTAACTATTGCCTAAATCCCAAATGAGCAGAGAGACAGAGTGCAGCATTCACCTTGATTTAAAGCAGGAAAAGCACTTTTCCTGTCCCAAACCAGAAAATAACAGTCAGAAAACAGGAGTTATTGAGCTATTATTAAGTTATTATGTCCTCAGTCATTAAGACCCAACCTTTATTACTACATCATTACCTCAAATGATTCCCAGTTTCTCTCCAAGGCAGCGTAAGACAGCCAGTCATCTCCTGTACTTGAGCTAGAGGCCGCGTCCCTTGGCAAAGCAAGGCTGCATGGTGGGTGATGGCAGGGCAGGCTGCCCCAGCAGCCTTGGATCGGCGTCCATCCAGCCGATGGACCTCACAGGAGACTGAGGAAACCATTTTATTTCTTTTAATTCTGCAGGTAAGGATTTTAGATTGGTTTTAGCTGGATGGAGAACAGAGTGCCGAGGGTAAATAGCAAATTTGCATTGTACCAAACCAGCAGCAGTGCTGAAGACTTCATTATCACTATCTTTTAATGTTTCAGAGGCAGCAGGGGGAGCCCCCTCCACCCCCGCCTCTGTCAGCCCTGCAGCCTCCAATCACAAAAAATCCCCAAACATAAACCCATGTGATCAGTCTAGTCCGTTCTCACAGCCCTGCCTTTGATCCTCTTGCATCAGCCACCACAGGGACCAGTACAAGCACAGAGAGCTTCCATTTTGTATCGCAGCACTCAACGAACCTACAGACACTGCAGAGTTACCTCCAAAATTCTGGACTGATGGGGAGGACCAGTCCTTCCCTCACCACAGGAGAAGTCCATGCAATAGTACTTAGAATAGGTAAAGAGCATCTTTTCTAGATAATTAAATGTTCTGTTTCTGACAGCTGGACACAAGACTGTTTCAAGCTAAAGGTCTATCAAGTCCCACCTACAAAAAAGGTTCACTGTGCTTCCCTTGTACAGTTCTTCCAATTTCTCTCTCGAGCTCACACTCACAGAGCAGTCTCACATTTTGCTGCCTTTTAATTATACACAAACACATCACCCATCTTTTGTATTTTATGCTCTCATGCACGACTTCATCCCATCTCCTCTCCTGTGAAAGCAGTTGCTGGGCCTCTACATTAAGTAGAAAGCTCTGTGCTTACCCAGGTTTGCTCTTCTGTTTCCCAAGACTCTCTACTCAAGCCATCTTGAGTTGCTTCTGCTAAGTCTTTCTGCAGCCCTGTTTTTGGGTCTCCCTATGCTAGTAACCATAGAATTATAGAATCATTAAGATTGGAAAAGACCTCCAAGATAATGAAGTCCAACCATCAACACAGTACTAACATGCCCAGTAAAACTTGTCCCAAAGTGCCACATCTACACATTTTTTTGAATACCTCCAGGGATGATGACTCCACTACTTCCCTGAGGAGCCTGTTCCAGTGCTACACCACACTTTCAGTAACTAAACTTTTCCTAATATCCAACCTAATCCCCACCTTCCTGGCATAACCATAGCGACTTTAGTCTCCCCTTGAACCTCCCAGAGCAGCTCCCACCTCCTCAGTCAACTTTCTCTCAATTTCCTAGCTACAAAATGTGAGATTTGGGAAGAAAGATCAGCTGAGCGTTCAATTCCCTTCAGTGGGATTAAACAAGCTCATCAGAGGAGACTGGCAAGCAAGAGAGACAAGGAGCAGTAGCTGCTGGTGAAAGGCAAAGCACAATGTTAGAAGGCTATACCCCTGTCTGCTGAATATTGATCTCCACAGGATTGTCAGCATCAGCAGGGATTAAGTTGAGCCTTTTGAAAAATTCTCCTCAATTTTCTTGTCTGTGCATGACCATCTCTTGTTTGACTCTTTTTTTTCTCTACCTCCCTTCTCCACAAGAAAATTGTATCCCAAACATAACTGGATGTTTCTATATTTAAGAAATGAGAGATAATTAATTTGAAAAATACACTCTCAAACAGGCTGTATGTCAAAGTCTTCAACGTCTAAAACAACTGTCTTTTCCATGAGCCAGCAGTGGAGTAAAGCTGGCCAAAATATGAGAACACATGAAACTGGGAGGTACACATGCAGGTTGGTACACAGTTTTGGGTTTGTTAAAGCTGTCAAGATTTCAACACTTGCTTTCATTTTTCAGTTGGGTAGAAGAGAGACTGCATCCCTCTTGAGTTCCAGTGTCTATGCTGCAGGTTTGCCCTCGCTGTTCATGCACAAGTCAGAGTTTGGATCAAAGCCCCTCCCTCAAATGTTCATTCAAAGAAAAGAGTATTTCCACTAAAAAGTTTCATTTTCAACAAATTGTCAAGAACTTGTCTATGCCTAAAACCTTCTTGCTACTATTAAAACAGGGTGTACATTTCAAATGCTACAGATGATTTAAAAAGCAAATTATTTCTTGAAGTTCCTCTTCTATTCACAGGAGCATTGGAGAGAGCTGTCCAGAACAAGTCCATGTATAGGCAAATCCCAGGAGCTAGGTAACAAAAACAGCCAATGTTCCTGCTTGAAAAAGTCAAGCTTTCTTCTCCTGTCCATATCTTTTGGTCTCTCAGTTCAAATTCTCTTCAGAAGAGCAGACATTGAAAACCACCTTACACTGCCAGGTCATGTGAACCTGCCCTACTGGTGACAGCCATATGCATTCATCCTTCTTTCAGGTTCATCTGAAATGAAACAAAACTCACCAGGGAAGTTGGAGGGGAAGAGTACAAGGGCCCAGCAGTCCAGCTTGCTGCCCCTTCTAGGATCCTGCTCTCCACAAGCCTCAGAGCATAAAGTCCTCATTCTCATGTCCTCGCAGAACTAGAGGATGGTACTAAACCAACCTGTGTAGGCCTGACGAGAACTCTTTGCATAGCAGAGGAAAATCTTTACTCAAATGGACTTAAGCAAAATCCTTACTTCTTCATCTTCACTAGACACAAACACAGACTACAGAGAAAATGATAGGATTAAAACCATCCTAACATCCTAATCATTCCAGGAAGATAAAATAGATCAAAAGAACATCATGATCTACTAAAAAAAAAACCCTAAACAAATAGACAAGACTCTCAGCCCCAAACAAACAAAAAAAAAAAAAACAAAACAAAACCACAAACCAAACCACCCACAGCAATTAAGAAATCATTGTGAATTTTTATGCCTCTAAAATCCACATATATTTTCAAAGTGCTCAAACTGGGACACGATGAAAGCATTAACTCCCTTTCCTCTCATTTCATATTAAAATGCAAAATAAAAGTTGCATTTTTGTTAAAATACTTAAACTTGCTTTTCAAATTAAGTGACAGACCACTGTCTGGAGGTGGAACTCCTATATTCCTTTATGTGCAATTACCTTACTTGCTGTCAATAACACGTTTGGCGTAGGTTCAAACATCAGTCCAGCCTCCAAAAATACTCGAAGAAACCAAATATAAATATACATATTTTCAAGCCCTAACCAACACTCCTCATCTCTCACCTCTACATTTTCCCAAATTTGTTCTACTGTACATATCCAAAAATCTTAGATTTGCCCCTAGAAGACATTAAATCAACTCTGTTCAATTCTTTGAGTCAGTCTACTTTCTTTTTCTGCCAAGAATCTGGAGTTTATTTTTTGGCTGCCAGTAATTATTCTGCTCCTGTATACAAAGACGTAAATCCGTGCCGTTCTCCATTCAGATTTGTCTTTAAAAATTCCACAGGGACTTCAGGGGAAACCTTTCCATTCAGCCTGTCTCTGGAGTTTCCTGAACTGATAGTTCAGACATCAATTTTAATATGTCTTTAATGTTCTTCATTTTTGATGCTTTTCCTCCCCCACTCGGAAGAGCTCAGCAGTTCACAGAAAAATCTTACCAGATATTTTCCATTCAAGTCTCTTTGTCCTCCAAGTTTCAGTCCTGGTTCTCTCCTATCCTAACCAAGCCATACTACGTGGTGAGTTCACATAACTCTAATCAAACTGCCAAGTTTAAGAGCAACAAAGCTTTACTGAAGGGTGTTTAGGCTAAGACACACACACCTCTGCAGGAAAGAAAAACATTAGGTATAGGTGAAAGCACAATGTCAGTATAAAGTTTGCCACTGGAATTATCAGCAATTAGACCTTTGTTAGCAGCAGAGCTTGTCTCCCAAGGTGTAGTATCAGCAAAGATCCCTCAGTTGAGATAGTTTGCTCAGACTTTTAAAGCATGCAAACCTCAGAAAGGTTGATCACTAAAAGCAGCTGATACTTTACACTTTCAACAGGAAAGCAGGTGATAAATATCCTCAGAGAAGTCCTTTCCTGGGGACAGAGGGGAGGCACTGCCATGGTCATCAGAAGGGCTAGGGTCCCAAGAAGTCAACATGACAGACTTCTAGCCACGAACACATGTGGCTGTGGGAGTTTTCATGAGTGTCAGGACTTTCCAGCGAAGAGCAGACAAGTTTGGTCACTCCTGTTTTTGCAAACCTATATGCTCACACCTACACTGAGTGGCAACAGAGACAACTGGTTTTGCCACTTCTAATTTCAAAGGCTGTATGCTACACACAATTACCCTAAGGCAATAAAACATGATCAATTTCAATTTAGATTTGATCTGTTCTTCCATGCAGGCAGCACAAAGCATATGGTAGCATTTCACCAACTGCACATAGTCAAGCTGCAAAATGTTAATTAGCAGCACCACTAATATCAATGAAGTGAGTGTGGTCACTGATAAGAAAAAAAATTTATCTATCACTGTGCATATTTCACCTGTACTTTGTGAACCAAGCGTAATCTACTGGTATGCCAACATCATTACCAAAACTGTTTGCAATCTACTCAAGTTGCACAAAGTTCAATGTTTAGGAAGCTCACAGCTATACAGAGCCATCTGTTTCTGTCCAAGGAACAGAACATGAATTTCACAGATCCTGGAATTATTTCATTTGTCGACATCAACCTACCCCTTGCTCATCAGAGCCGAGTTATTTTAGCAGTACTTTTTCAGAACACCTGAGACAGGAGGTGCTTTAGGCTATACAGAAACAACTGTAGAAAGGCAGCCTTTCAGTGACAGAAAGCCCAGAGGTCCTTAGTTGGTGGGGATACTCAATGTATTTCTGCTGATGTGAGTGATGAAACAGGGTCAGCTGGACCCTCCCACAGGCTAACAACATACCCAGGGTCCCAGAAAGTGGGTTAAGGCTGGCTTGGAGCAGACTCCTGTGCTGCCATAGCTGGGCAGCTCTCAATACCTCAGATGCCTGGGTATGACTGTACAAACTCTGGGCTGCCCATAAAAACACTTTAAAAGACCTCCAGAAGGAGTGCTGTGTGCCCACTTGGCACCCATGGGAGTAGGGCATCACAACAGAAGCACAAGGAGGAGCTTTTATAGCAGCCTTGATGATAACTCTGCATTAGGACTTGTAATAAGCACATCCTTTCTGCTTCCCCAGCAGTACAACTGAGCAGGGCAATCTATCTAAATCACAGCGAAAGGCCAGAATACGAGACAAACTAGTTTGAGATGGTATGATTTTGGGAAACGTGCTTGACCGCAAAAAAGACTCCTAAAACACACTGGGTTCTGCATTTACAGAGGAAGCGTAATCTTCTTTCACAAAGGAGAAAATGAAACAGAGTGTCTGTCCAAAGCCTGGATTAGAGCCCACCTTCCTGCAGTATTATTTTAACAGTTTAAGAATAGGAGCAACGCAGCAACAAAAATACCCTATTAACTGTAGCAGGAAGAAGACTGGATCCTCTTGTGGAGCAGAGTCAGTGTTGCAAATGTAAGGCTTAAACAGCACAGCCTCATTCTACTCTCCCTTTTGGACAGTTATCTAAATTACACCTTATTTACGGCCAAAGCTTCTCTTCTGAGGTACTTTTAGTTATAAACTGCAATGCTTAGTTGAAGTTTGCTTACTATATAAAGTGGTTGCTACAAAAGCATCTTTCTACTTTATTCATGCTCACATCCTTAAAACCAAAGGTCAATAATAAGGAAACAAAAGCCTAACTGTAGCTAAGTAGGTCTTGGATGGAGCTCAGAGCTGAAAGAACTAGAAGTTTCACACAAGAATAAAATAAGATTCAGCTTTTGCATTCTACTTAATTAAAAGGGCTTTTTAAGAGAATCAGTTTACAAAAAAAGGTTTTTAAAAAACAGAACCTAATTTTGGAGAAGGCTAAAATCAAAGAAAAAGTGTTTGTTCAGATATTAAGTGAATATGTTTTTAAGCTTTGAAATGTTTGTTTGCATATGAATGCATAATATTTCTATACAGATGTTCCACACCTGTTTGTTTTTTGCAGGCCAGTGGCTTTTACCTGTTTTCATCTCCATCATAGGACAGAGAAAGTTCAAGTTTAGAATCCACTCCCTCATTTCAGGGGCAGCTATAACTGAAGTCCACATAATATGTTTTTCTTCCTTTCATTTAAATAGAACACACTTTTTTCCTTCTTCAATTTAGATATAAGTCTTCAAAGGACAATAGCTTGTCACAGACCTTTAAATTCTCCTGCACTGAATGAGAAACAATGACATTGATATTTACGTGCATAAAAAAGAACTCGCCTTTTCTATAAACACCAAGGACAACTGCTGCTTTCTTTCACTGCACCATCAAGGAAGTGTTTACGCTAACAATCAACAGTATATTATTTTTCTCCCCTTTGGATGACAAGTCAGTCACCTCTCTTCCCCCCTTCACCTCTCCTTTACCTCACCAGCAGCAATTTGAAACTTTTAATACAATATTTTCCTACTATTTCACTCCTAAATCTCAAGGTCAGGCTGCAGTCTCCAAACAAGCAACAGCTTTGCCCAAGGACTCCCACACATTTCTTCTTACAGTCGCTCTCTATATTACCAAAATTCCATGTCAGGCAGTTACAGAGGGACTATGTAATTAACAATGCAGCTTAAAACAAAAAAAAAAAAGCAAAAGGAAAAAAAATTGCTTTACAACTGTGTTCAGAGTTTAGAGGGAGAAAACTACAATACCTAAACTTAAGTTTAGAAATAAGGAAACAAGAGGATAAGAACTATGCTCACCTTCCTCAAAAAAAAAAAGTAATAAAACCACAATCAAAGCAGTATGTTGTTTAACATGCAAGAATGATACTGTCTTGGGTGGTGCCAAGAATCACTTGGACCAAGTCACTTTTGCATCTTGGCAGAACCACCCTTCAATAAAGCCCATGCCTACAATCAGCAATTTCCCACAGCTGACTTGCTGTGGGAGCTATCCAGATTACCTCGTGGTGGACCCAATTCAAAGCTCATTTCTGGCAACAGGCTTTTGAAACAGCCTTGTATTTTATTATTTTTTTTTAAATAGGAAAGCTCCATATTTAAATGATAGACCGTAAAGAACCTTAAACTCTTTGAAGTCTGAGATTAACAAGAGAAAAGGACGTTAACGTTTGCCTTTGGCTTGGCAAATGATACCTGGGGGGAAAAAAACCTCTGTGATCTAGAAATAATGCAATTTTTACAGTGCTCAGTGTGAGTACATCAGAGGATATCTTTACAATTAAAGTTCTGGAGTTGGCAAAATTACCGGTTGCTCCCTATCACCAACACAATTTACTTATTAGTCTTTACAAACCACTCCTTCAAAGAGAAGCGTGAATGGTGTTCACAAACTGAAAGTTTTCTATTAAAACTATTTTATCTGATTATTTTTTAGCACAATGTTTGCAACTGCATTCAAACAGCAGCAGAACTCAATATCAAGTAAAATACAGAAATACAAAAAATCCTGCAATTTCATCATTTTACTGTCTTAGGATTTCATAATTATTTAGAATAAATTATTCTAGCTCTTCTGAAAAGTGGTCATATTTGGAGGAACTGGCATTTTCGGTAGCATTTTAGGCCACAGCACAGTGATGGAGTAAGCCATTATTCAGATCATCCACATAAAAGCTGTTTTGCTTACTTAGTTTTCAGCGGGGTCAAGCCACTAAATTAGTTCAATTTAAACAAACATTAATGTCAGCACAAGTAACAGGGCAAGAAAGTGTAGCCAAGGAAGACCATATGAGAAAGACTCCAACATTCCTAACTTACACCATGAAAATGAAGATGGAATTTCACCATTAAATGCATAAATAAGTATTGCTAAATACAGAGAAGTTTTTTCCAATCGATACAAAATAGTGATTCCAAACCTACAGCAAATCTAAATAAGAATATAAAAAAGAATAATTTAAAAAGACAAACCCCACAAACTGAGGATGTTACCTCCTTTCAGGAGGGTGTCTTTCCTCAACAGCATAGTGAACAATCAGTATTGTCACGCAATGGAGGATGTGACTGTGTGCTCCCATCAATCTCAGAAATATCTCTCTGCCAAGGGAACCATGTGTATTAGGAAATGCTACCATCTACCGTTTGACTGGTTTGAACAGCTATTTTCTCCTTAAAATAATCATTTTAGGAAGCTAGCTCTGCTTTTCTTGGAAATTACTACACAAATCTTGAGTTAACCCCTCTCCCCCCAAGCCAGAAGCACTGCTGTTTGTTTCTGCACAGCCAGCCCTCAATTTTCTTTTCATCCAGCGACTTACTCCTTGGCTACTGCATTCCAAAAGACCCTGACCCTGACTTCCCCTCCAACACCTTTGGAAGGAAGGCAAGCCAAAGCCTGAAAAATAATTATTGCTTCAAATAATTTACTTTTTTTAAGCTCTGCCTAACAGTTTGAATTCTTTTTTGTTCATTTTGTAGTACTACTGACATGATCTTTTACCATTCTCCTGTCCTCTTCCCACTCCCATCACTTTCCAAACCCTGATATTTATACTCATAGAACAGCCCTTATTTCAAAGATTATCTATTTTAATGCCTTTGCTAAAAAGCTGAAGCAGCAGGATCCAAAGATTTAAGAATGCTACTGCAAAGGTGGAAGGTGATCTTGAATTAAACTACATTACAAAAAATTTCTTAGAGAGCACAAAAGGTGTCCCCTCCCATAACTAAGAAAGAGGGGAACAATATTTTTTCTGCCGAAGTCACTGCTTGAGAAGAGCTGCAAAACTGCACTTCATAAGGATTTAGATCATGCCAGCAGGATATTAGATTTAAAAGGAAAACTATTTTTTTCAGTTTACTCTTTGTTAACAATGAGAAGTTCTACTTGGCTAACAGCAAATAGACTGAAAGAAACACAAGGAGGAACAGAAAGATTGCCTGGACAAAGCACTAAGAATAACACAGGCTGGAGGGCAAGTGGCAGGGAAAAGCAACTGGAAACATATGGTAATACCTTTGTATCTCTAATTCAGCTAATTTAGAGGTGGAGTTAATCAGTGTTGACACCTGAATTTATTAGAAAAGAAAACAAAATTTGAAGTCCCCTAGAACCTTTTTGACTTGTGGCTTGTTTCTAGTCTTTTTGGGTAGGAAACAAGAAATTAGTAAATCTTAGAAAACAATACTCGAATACTTAATGATAATTTTGATTAAAAACTGACGGGTCAACCTGAGGAAGTCTACACCGTAACTCTTTATGCACCACCATCCATAAACATACAGCGTGACAGGTCTGCTTTAATCACTGCTTAAGGATGAAAAGTACTGTAATGTATTATTGCTACTATTTAAGTTTCTCTCAAGCCATCAGCAGAGCTAAAGCCTGTTTTAAGGCCCTTCTGACCTCCATCAGTACACAAGGCACTGACGACATGATATAATGCTATTCTTTGCTTACTGACACCATAATGTAAAATACGGAATGCAGATTGTCAGAAATACATTCAACACAGAGCTCACAATCTTCCATTCTTGTCCTCCGGACGATTTCCAAGGCAGGGAGAGTAAACAGCCTTCTCCCAGCTTTCTTAGTTTCCACAGCTGAGAGTGTAGGATGTTTACAGTACCTGTCACTCAGAGCTCTTGAAAACAGACCAAATGTCAGCAGACCAAATATGGACTTCATCACCGACTGCCAGAAACATGCAGACGTCAAGTAAAGGGAGGAAACCCACCCATACCTGTGACTATTTTATACCATATGAATCCAAATCAACATTAAGTCCTTTGGGCATGAGTTAGAAGGTGCAAGAAAGAAGTTCACAATAAAATTGAGCTTCAGCATCTCCAGAGGACAGCCACTGCTGTTGCCACCATGGTATTGCAAGGCTTCCTGCCAGTTCACTCCAAAGAAGTCTTCAATCTCTTGAAGCTGTACCTGCAGAAAAGAGAATTAACCATTTTAATGAGTGAACATAAATACACTAACAAATAATTAAGCAGAAAATTATATTTCCATTCCTCTAGCATTATACAAGCCATTACGCATTTGTTTCCAAAGGACTGGAAGCTTTCAGCACAATTAAAAAGTAAAATCCTACAGTGCTGGCTTAGAGGAATGCCTGCATTATCTGGCTTGTTTTTACTTATCAGAGGAATGATGGTTCTGGAACATCTTTGAATACTATGAGGAAAAAATACTTTTAAAGACATGGCTTGGTAAATTTAAGAGTCTAGTTATACAACAAGAGATGACTGTTAAGAGCAGTCTAGATATGTTTGAGATTACATGTTCCTCTCAGAAACAGATTGAGCATTCAGTTTCCTTAAATATATCACCTCTGAGTGGAAGGGAAACATAAATAAAAGACGCGAATCTAACCTTACATAACAAAAAGTTTTGCTCATATACAACAAAAGAAGATAAAAAATTCCACTTACACAGGTTTTAGTACAACACAAGAAACACTTTGGGACAAGATTACCAATAATTTCTACTTGAAAAAAACAAAGCATGTGCAGGAAAACATGTTCCGGTGACTGGAGATCTTTATCATCTTATCAAGTCACAGCACCCTATATTAAGAAAAGTTAATTTTCTACTGAAAAAGCAGAAGAGCTTTATCTGAGAGCTTTAACCCATAGAAGGGTCACCCCAATACCGGTACATTTCTCACCATTATATGAACACAATTTATAGCACAGTATATTGGCTAGCTTTCTGAAGAAGCAGCTTTCTTTTGGGCATAAAGCATGATGCAGTTCGACCGAAGTTACTGTGCATTTTTCTCCTGTGCTGTTAACTGGCACCTTATTCCAGTGCTCCTGGAAATCACACCACATATGGAAAAGCCCAGTTCTTGCAGTCACAAAAAATGCCTGCTGGGGATCCTTTTGGTCAAGGCAAAGAACTACAGCAGCTGGAGAGGGACAGAGGGGGACTGTGTGATTGCCTGCTCCACTTCACCATTCATAGAATCAGAGTGGTTTGGGTTGGAAGGGACTCTAAAATCTATCCAGTTCCACCCCTCCCACCATATCAGGCTGCTCAATCTGGCTTTGAATGCTTCCAGGAATGGGGCATCCACAACTTCCCTGGGCAACCTGTGCCAGTGCCTCACCACCCTCTTCAGGAAGGATTTCTTCCCAATGTCTAATCTAAATCTCCCCCCTTCCAATTTAAAGCCATTCCCCCTCATCCTATCACTCCATGCCTTTGTAAAAACTCCCTCTCCAGCTTTCTTGTACCCCCTTCAGGTACCAGAAGGCTGCTCTAAGGTCTCCCTGGAGCCTCCTCTACTCCAGGCTGAAGAAAGCTTAGAGATTTTCAGGAGCCTGAAAAGTAGAAGTAAATCTGAAGGTACAGATCACCTTAACTTTCCACTTGCTACCAAATAACATGAACTGCAAGGGCAAAGGAAGCAAAAGTGGCAAGATTTAAAAGTTTCCCTTTTAATCTCTGTCATGAATAAATCAGCTCTCTAGTCAGCAGCAAAACACCCTACGCTAGTTCTGTGTAGGTAAGAGGTGCTTATCCTAAAAAACTCCACCGATGTTATATGTTGATTAGTGCATGCGTTGGATGTCTAAGACACTGAGTGGAAAAGGGAAATCCCTGCCCTTTAATCAAGCAGCCAAGCTAGTCAGAGTGCCAGGGAACCCTGCAAGAAACAGAATAGCCCACTGTTGCCTCAACTATGAATCCAGCAGTAGAAAAAAAAACATGAACTGCAGAAAGTAAGTCATGGCACTACGCTTGCAGAGCAAGAAAAAGGAGTAAATCATAGAATAATCCAGGTGTGAACACATCTCAGAAGATTATCTAGTCCCAGCCCCTGCTGGAGGCAGTGCCAGCTTCCAGTTCCCACACGAACAGCTGCTAGAGACCTTGTATTTCTCAGTTAAGGTTTTCCAGATTAAGTACAAGTTGCAGAAGGCACTTTAACCTTTAACAAGAGAGAGGAGGAAAAGAATACTGTGGTAGTCTTTGAATTTACCTCAGTACTCTCAAACTTTGGCAGACAGGCATCTGATATTTCTATTGTTATAGATCCTATTTTCATTTTCTAAGGGCTATAATGAATTTTTACTATTCAAGGGATCAATTGGGATATCATCTTGATATACATCTTTTATTACTGTTGGTTAGAACTTCTGTTTACTGTTATTTTTCTCTGTACAATTCTAACTTCAGGGCTTAAAACCAGGCAGTTGACCTTGAAAATGTTAACCTACCTTAGAACTTCTAACATTGAAACAATTTTCCCAAGTTTAATACATGGAAAATAAATGGAAACAAAAGAATTACACCACCCTCCCTCAATAATCCATTATGCCTCTAATAAAAAAAAAAAAACCCAAACTAAGTAAATTCAGAGAGCATGGAGATTGTACTTGCTAAAAAGTAAGTAGCAGGAAAAAAAACAAATGTCTGCTTGGCTTTTTTTCTAGAGCAACAAAGAATTCTGCTTTCAAAATAAGCCTATGAACTATTGGAGCTATTGGCCTCATATCTAAGAAAATTATGAGAGCCAGTGCAATAACAGGCAACATATTGTCAGCACACAAAGCAAGAAAACTTGTCAAGGCAAATGATGCAGTGAGAAGGAAATAAACAGATGAAGGAAAAACAATCCAGAAATTCAAAACAATAAAAATCAGGCAAAAAACCTAAGCAATGTATTACTGACTTACACTATTATGGAATCCTAAATACTTTCGAGACTTACTATATTTTCTTCAGCTTCAGTATTTAAATGAATGATACAAGTGACTTAGGACTTTGAAAGTCAGTTTTGGATGTATACTGCTGATACGCTTCCCAACAGACAGTCATAAATTCAAATAATTTAAGGAAATCTGCTAAGAACTGCATTGATACTCAACACAGTAACTCCTGTTCCGAAGGATCTACATTCAAAACCAGCAACAGAACATGACAGCAATAAAACTATTACATAAAACATGAGTCCAGAATATATCTACTGCTTCTCTATTAACTGACATTGACTTCCAAATCATTTCAGATGACTATTTTATTTTATCCAGTATTTATGAAGTCTGAGTGATGCTTATAAGGTGAGACCTTTAGTGAGTGGTAGGAAGTTACATATATTATATCCCTTCGACAAAATAAATGCCTACCACTTGCTAGGCACAGTTCCTCATCTATGCACTTCGATAGCAGTGGAAAAAAATCCCAATCTACCAGCTTTCATAGCAAGGTATATCCTTCTATTGGCATCTGAGAAAAAATAAAGGTGGTGATTTGCCAGAAAGTTGTACACAAAGCTAGGCTAAAATTCTACAGCTAAGAGAGTTAATGGAACGCTACCTGCACAGATAGCCACATGGTGATTATGCTCTCAAAGCTACCACAACAATAAGGATAAACTATAATACAGAGTTATGAAAGAAGCTGCCCTACATTCTTCTAGCAGCTGCAACAAAACCCAGCAATATCAAAACCCAACTCTTGCCCCACTGTAATCCAGAAAGAAGCGATATTGAATTGCACAATACAAGCCGCACAATAAAGAGACTGCAGTCATTCAAAGCACAAAAGGGAAGGATTGAAAAGGAAATCTATTCTCTTCCCTTTTTAGCAAGGTAGATACCTAATTTCTTGCGATGACATAAGTTGGGTGCCAACATACACAAATTACTTATTGCTTACTTTACAGAATATTTGTTGTAGTCAAGAACTACTCAATTATTATCACCCAACAGCGGATGACTGGAAAATAAAGAAAAGTTAACCTCAATTTGTAAACAGGGAGAAAATTATATATAATGTGAGATGTAATGCCTTTCAGCCTTTTCAGATGAGCTGACATCCTGCTACTTTCCACGTACTTGTGGCCCTGTGAAAAAGCTTATCTTTCTGCTACCTCTGTATCTGACCCATGACCAAAAGTGGGGAAAGTATCGATGAACATTACGGAAAACTAAGGAGGCATCATGCATATGGTAAGCCTTCTCACACTGGCCTTTACAAACGGAAGAAGTACAAAACACTGTCCCCGAAACCTTCCTTGGAATTAATCTATAGTGCTAATCTGCCTCCAAAGAGGCTACCTGACCCACCTGCAGTGAGACCCACTGGAGGGGGAAAATCCTTGTGCTGTATCCCCCTTCTGAACACAGGACAGCTTAAGAAACAGCAGGCCCAGAGAAGACTCTAAGGTACTTAAAACTCTTCCTTCTTTGTCTGGTGTGCTCCTGGAAGACTCTGTGGTCTTCACACTTGGAGGTATACCCCAAATTACCTCTTTCACTGACCAGTCAATCCCTCAAAAATCAACTAGCCACATCCAAGTACACCAGCCAAGTCAATCTGAAGTAAGAATTGAGATCCAGACTTGGGAAGGAGCAGGCAAAGCGGCAGCCAACCTTAGAGCTTAGCTAGAATCTGCTAGATCCCCCTTCATAAGTCTACATCCTTACGTGGTAGCTGTGAAGACCACAAACGCCTCACTTCTGTTGTTTTCCTACTACATGAAGCAGTATTTCCAATAACATTGCCAAGATTTTCTTCTCATCTGTCTGCTTCTCAAAGGGTGCACAGCTTCAGTGAACAAGTTCTGGTCCTGGAAACAACGATTTATCGACTTTCTCAAAAAAAAAAAAAAAAAAGGTATGTTTACAAGATTACTTCAAGCCTGTGTCAATGAATTCTGGTTTTTAGTGTCCTGATCATTCTGTGCTACATTTTGGATACATACCGTTACATATCTGGGTATGTAAAGAGGAACCCCATGGTCTCTGTACGTAAAGAAGACAGAAGACGTAAAAATGGAAGTGGATCTCAGGGCTCTCCTTTAGCAACTATACGTGCTTTCAGCTTTGAAGAAAGAAAACTATGCCATTCATTTCCTTCATGAAACAGCTGCCTTGCAATGCTTTGAAGGGAGGGGAAAAAGCAAAATAACACAAACGTTTCCTTTTCCACAAAAGTGCTATAAGAGGCACGTAGCATAAAAAACTCCCAAATCTGTAGCTAAAAGAAACATTACTTTCAGCAATTGTAAACCCTTTCTCCCCCCGAGAGTCAGAAGCAAGGTAGTGGAAGAAGAACCACCACCATACAGAAGCCACAAAATAGAAGAAAAAGCCTGAAATACAAAAGCAATTGCCCCACCTGAATGAAAAACATTTCAAATACTACATAAATATATAAACTGCCACCAGATGTCAGTACAACCTAAAGAATTGACACTCCAACCCTCCACAATGGGTTGACATGGATTTTTTTTTTTTTTTTTTAACCACCTCCATCCCCCAAATGTCCAGGTACACAAATCCAGCCCATCACTCCCAAACAGAAAGAGTCGCACAAAATATAAAGTCTCACTTTCGTACAGAGAAGCAGCCCTTGTGGCCTGCCGTATGATCTTATCTGCACATTATCCACGTGCAAAAATAATAAATACAAAGGTGTAACAACAGACATCAGTTTCTACTGCCACAGGATATCAAGAAATAGCCTGATATTAAATAATCTCTAATTAAGGTTCAGTGCCCTTCTTCCTCATGCTTGTTGGATTCTAGCTACGGCACACGCCTTTGCTCCTCATACTCACATTCCCTCTGTTCCTAAAGAGCTTTAGTCTCCTTGGATTATGCTACAGAATGTTGGCAAATATTTAGCAACAAGGCCGCTAAGCTAAATAAAGCTCTTCTGCAAAACAACCATTAGCATGATTATCCCTGTGCTACAGCAGAGGGTCCATTCATCTTCTCCCCATCTCTTTGATTTGTGACAAGTGTTATAAAAGAAAGTGTCCCTGGAGCATCTCCGGCTGAGGTGATTTTACTTAGAAAATTCTAACATCAGTGTTCACCTCATTTCTTCACACAAATAAATATCAGAATTAACAATTTCTTAATAGTACAAATTAGTTTCAGAGAGACAGATGTAGCATAAAAATATCTTTGCTGCTCAGTGTCCAAATTCAGTTACACACTTTGCTACTAAAGCTACTAACTAGGAAAGTTTAACAGGTTAAAGGGCAGGGCTTATTTTAGACTAGATTAAAAACAGTCAAAAAAGGAATGAAACTACTCCCCCATTCCTAACATAACCTATATTATTTAGTCTTGGCAAGAATTTTCAGCTTTTCTAGTTCATAGATCGAGCTTTCTATCTTACCACTATTCACAAGTCTTACTCTGAAGCAAAAAGACGTATTAAGAGAATGCCAGAATTTGTAGAAACAAAGAAAAGATGTTACATGATTAAGAACTAACGTCATTTTTGCCTGGCATAGAACCACTGGAGGTTGGAGACATCCCAATTGTTATTTTGTGAGAAATGTGCAGGTAAGCAAGGCAGCAAACATACACTGACTTATGGAAATCTACATTAGGAGAACTTTGGTTTTAATTGATTTCTAAGGTACAAGAGCAATATAAGAAACCAGGCTTATAGTTTTAATACTGGCTTACTGCACAACCTTACAAAAGATGCTTCAGTTTTCTTACCAACAGCAGTTAACTCACTGCACATATATTCTTACAGTCCAATGTAAGTAACTCCAAAAATTAAATAATTATAAGAACTTCATATTAAGTTAAAAACCATGACAAGAAAATAGACTTCTTAGGCTGAATGCTAGGAAGAGCATTTACTGAAACATCTCTGTCATGCCTTATAGGGTGAATTTAACAGAGTTCTAAGGTTTCAACTTAATTTTTTAGCCTACTGCATTCTGAGACTTCCTTTGCATACTTTTGTATCTCACGTTGAGTAAAACTGGAAAAGTAGCAAAAATACAGACACACAGAGCACTTATGCTTTCTTAATATAAATACTGGACAATATGGATATAAACATGAAAGAGAGAAATAAAAAGCAAAGAGGTAGACGGCATCCTAGAACTTTTACCTTATATCATTCTGAAGGGGAGATGGACTACAAACTACCTACTAGTTGAGCAGCAGCAACTGCAAAAAATGAATCTGAAGTACATTTCTTCACAAGGAATCCCCTGAAAACCACTTAACACGGTATCAAAATTATGTCCGAAGAAGAGTGGCTCTAATTCCATACCTAAACTAAGCTCTTGAACCTCCCTCTGATTCAGATGAGTTACGCAGTCTCAGAAGTTTCTCTCTGAGGAGTCTGATCACAGGCTCTGGAGGGAAGGCAAGTTCTGTTGCAAACCTGACTAAGTACTTAATTAAATTTAAAACCCACAAGCATGTTTCACCTTGCTTTTGAGTTTCATCAGGAAACCTTTGCACAATTCCTATTTTGTTCTATACAACTGCAATTCTCTGTCAGGCTAAAACAAGAGATAATTTATGTGTACTGTCTAAACTGGAATTTTTAATTCATGAGTCTTGGCTCTAATTATAACAAAGACCCTTGAGGGTCATGGTTTATCTCCGTTAACTTCTCTCCCTCAGATTTTCTACACGTAAACACTTGTTCCTACAACAGCTCTTCTGCAAGTCATTTTCCCCACATTCAAAACATGCAAAACCCCCCCAAAAAAAAAGTGCCTAAGTTTTACACATGCTGCTTGCTCAGAGTTCAATATGCACAGGTGACATGTACTACTCCAGTAACATTCTCTTCAAGAAATATCAAGAACATTACTAGCATCAAGAGGACATCACTCAACAGCCAACTTGCATATCATGCCAGAATAATGGAATAGCCCCTTCTCCCTAGGAAAAATAACTTGTTCAAAATCAAAGTCCTAAAAACATAAAGACAAATTTCAGCTTCTGCAGGGGGAAAACTGCAAAGCTGCACTTAAAAGTTACTTAAGATTTCACATCAGCATCAAAATTTGAGTAGAAAGAAGCTTACAGTCAGTTACTCTTCAGTGCAACTTCAATTCCTAAAATCTTTAAATTAAAAGTTCGCCCTTGAGCATCAAAGCAGGTTTTGCATCCTTCTCTAAATTACTGAAACCATGCTCAGCTAGCTTCTAACATTTTCTCTACACCCACCAGGCAGCTAGCTCTGCTGCTGAATAAACTGCAGCAAATGGCATTCAAGCTGAGAGACTTTGATAGAGGCTGGCATTTCAATAGTTACGAGGCAGTATTTGCATGGCCTGGCAGATGGAGCATGATGGATGCATCTTTTTTTCCTCTGCTGAAAAAAATTCTAGATAAAGATGCTTCTGAAAATGGGAGATTACCAGCCTGAAATGCTGTCATTTTTAGGTGGACAAGTAGGAATGAGGTTGGCACAATGCTTGACACACTCACATAGTTAATTTTTCTTGCTGCTGATGGTTTAAGAGCATTAATAAATTCACAGAGCAAGAATTAAGCAATGCAGAAAGCATCTCTATTGTTTAATGCTTATGGTTACCATAACCATGTTAAAATGGTTCATTTGTTTTCAATATTATTCCTTTTTTAAGGATTTACAAATCAGTTTTATGGAAGAGTATGCATTATTAGGGAATTTCCACCCTTTAGCTATTTTTCCCCATCTCAGATCCTTCAACTTCCTCTCCTCTTCATCCACTACTCAGATTTTCATTTAATGTCTAAGCACAGAAGTTGCCTCAAGTTTCACTTTTCTATTTCCATCCTAGACCTTCTTCAGGTTAACACAGCTAACAGTGTTCTTGCCAAAGTCCAAAGATATTTGCACTATCCCATCCTCATGCATTTTGAGTTGTCAATCATCTTTTCTGTGACAGTCCAGGCCTGGCTCCCTTATTCAGCTGCTTTTTTTGTTTGGTTGGTTGGTTTTCTTCCCTATCAGAATAACCTAAATTTGTGTTTAAAGAGATCTTGAAAAGCTCTTCTGGAAATCCAGTCTCTGGGTGATCTAATTCACAATTTTTTTTAAAAAATGCCACTTTTGTGAACACATCCCAGAAAACTGCCTATACTCCAAATATGTGTCCATCGGTACATATGAAATCTTTCTTCATCTTCTATTACTTCAAGAGAAATATGCCTGCCAACTCAAACACATCATTAATACTTGCAACTCTGCAGACCCAGCCAAACACCCAGTCTTTCAGATTCTTTTTGCATAAAATCTAAATTGCAGCTCCTTCAACTGATCCTTACATTTCTGTCTCATCCAGTGACTCCTCCTCTTCCAGGTTGATTTTCACACAACTTTCTCCAAAGAAGGAAAGGCAAAAATCTTGCTGTGACTGCAACACAGAGAACTACTGCTAGAAAGAACGATCTGAGAAGTCGTCCCTTTACACCTTCTTATGGTTACTTCTTACTGTCATGGTCTAGGCATATCAAGGTCTACAACCATCCTTCTCCCCTATTAAGCTGACTTCTCTATCTCCAGTTCCCAGAAGACGTCAGCCTCTGCCCCCCACGTTACAGTTTCTATTAAGCCTCATTTGTACTTTCCTCTACATTGCATCTTAGCAGAAATGCAATTTCCAACCTGACAGCCTCCCTCAGAGTCCTCCTCCCTGCTCTCCTCTTCACATTGCCTCCAAAAAAAAAAAAACCAAATAATTTAAGCAAGGAACTGGTGTTACTGGTTTTCCAGCCGCACCAGTGCTGCCTTGCCCCACACCCCCCCAGTACATCTACATGCTGCAATCCAGAACCACATCAGGGATCTCACAGAAACCATGGAGCTCAGCACCACTGAGGGCTGCAGCGATATTGAATATCTGACAGACAAATTAGAAAATAATTTAACCCATTTTAGGCTTAGGCTGCCAAATCAGCACTTCAAAGAAAAAAATTGAGAGCAGTAATAGGTGTTACTTGAACCAGCAACCCTGAAACTTAACTACGGATTCAAACTCAGCACTTCAACATAAAGATACCAACAAAACTCACCTGAACAAACTTTCTTTTCTCCTGAATAGGCAGTGAACTTAAAACTTCTTTATTAGTATTTCGGTGAGGCTCATCTCTATGGTATGTGAGCAACCTAAGAAGATCAAATTGCTCATCTGTATTAAACAACAGTTGCTGTGGGATGAAAACAAGCTTCAGTTTTACAGAAACTCAGCTGATGTTTCTGTTTGGCAGAGATGATGTATTTGAAACAAGGCATGGATCCAGATCCCATTTGATCCGGCACTTCCCCATGCATAGACTGCAGGTAAATTCAATAGCTCCTTTTCCCCCACCACTGCAATACAAAGTTTTTCCCTCCATGCGAACAAGATTAAGTATCACATGTAAATTTCGTCAAACTCCACTTTGTTTCCTCACTCCTTCCCTGAATTAGCAGATTACTGCTGAAGCAGGCAATGAACACACAGCTTCTCCCACTCCTTAACATCACAGACATGCTGTGGCACAAATCCAAGCTCTGTTTTCCTGCAGAGGATATAGCTTCTGTGGATGTGAACAATCTCCAGCGAGAGCTTAACGCATCAGCCCATTTCCTCTGTTGGAAGGGAGTCTCCCAACTAACACTCTGAACAAACAGAGTCCCAGAGCCAGCCCATGGACAGTGTTTACAAAAACGGCAATGTCACCAAGAGGAGAGTTTCAGTTCTTTGGAACAAAAACACTTTGAAGGAAAAAAAGTAGATTTTTTTTTTTCATGAAAAACAGTACATTAGGCATTAGTTAAATGGGCCCTTTTGTTGTTGTTGTTATTTTATACAGAGGCTTCTTTAATACATCTATTTTACTGTGGTTAAAGTAAATCTTAAGCTGAACAAAGAAACTGAAAGGTACCAATTTAGCAACAGTTCCATAATTCCATTCCCACCTCTCCTCTTGATGCCTAACTTATACACATACAAATGAGGGGCCCAAGTACTGCCAAGGTAAAATAAACTTTTTTGTTGCATTAGGATTTTAACTTTGGTTGGGTTTTTTTGCGGGTTCTTTTTTTTTTTTCCAAATGCACTGAAAAACTTTACATTTTTCCGAAGTTCATGCAGTCTGAAGGCAGGAGTAGCTGAAGCATTTACAAAGGTTCTGCACCATCTGTAATTCTTCATACATGCACTTTGACAATTCCATTTAATTAGCAACAACCTTTCACCACTTTGCATGCTGCTAAGTATTAGTCTATTTTTATTTTATTTATTTTAAGGAAGTGGAACAATACAGTGATAGTTGAAAACACCACATCAAAATAGTACATGCCGTACACCATACTTAAACAAATAAATACAGACAACTATAATCCAAGAGTAGAATATATAAATATAAACTCTAAGCTTGACAAAGTTCATGAGAATTACAACTTTTGGAAAACCCAGTCCATCTGGCAATTTAAATCTTCTCGATCTCCCAGTTACTAACACAGGGATGAAGCAGAAAGCTGCTTGTGGCATGCATTTTGCCTACGAATCAAACTTGTAATATCATATGGTCAATGCATATGACAAGGCAAGCAGGCATATAGAAAAATGCATCGCTTTTTTCCCTTGTTTCTACCTCACTTTCAGCCCTTTAACCTGCCTGATGACTATGACAGACACGGCTGGTAGGAAGCAGGAGGCAAAGAAGTATCAGTCCAAGTCAATACGTACATCCAGGCTGCATAACAGAAGCAGGAAGGAAGAAACTCAAGGGTCAGCAGCAGAAGATAAGGGCAGAGACAGGCTCTAGCATAAGACTTTTCATAAGTAAATGGCCCTGGTGATGGAAATTATATTTTTAAAAGTTATCATACCTCCTCCCCTATCAAAGCTGCTAAATCTCATCCTGTTGCCCTCCTCAGGGCTGTGATTCATTGTGCTAACCTGGAATGGTGCCACTCACCTCCAGAGCTGCTCTCTGCTTCAAAAGTTAGCGGTTACTTGTCACATAAAGTAATTTGCAAGAAATCCCTTCTAGACTCAACCACCAAACAGTGGATGGAGGCTTCATTTCCTTTTCTAAACCTTGCAACACCAGGAAATCTTAAAAGCAGCATAGGAAAAAGGAAATAAATTAAAAGAAAAATTAAAAATCAAGTGACTGCCTGCACTTCTGCCTACGCCATTCCTGGCCAAAGATGAGAGCAGGCAGCTAGTATTTCAGATTGCTTGATGCAAGTGACCTCTCCAACTACCACTGCACATTAACTTCCTGACCGAGCTAAGTGACAGCCTGCCAAGTGTTAAAGGGAGAAGAAAGGGATGTAAGCAGCTCGGGTACTTCCTTTCTGGAGATATTTTTGACCAGCGCTGCAATTCCATGGGTCTTATCTGAAGAACTGACATGTTAGGCAGGGTTCAGCAACATCCTGATTTTACCTTCTGCGCTGAACACAAACCCGATGAGCGGGCTGATGGCAAGTGACACATAGGCTGTTTGGTGGGAGGTTATGCAAAATAATTGGCGCACCTTGTGACAAGATGAAAAAAGCCATGATGTCTACCTTCTCTCCTACATTTGTTTCCTCACAGGCGGCACAAGCTTCACTGACGCTACCACATGGCAGTATCAGAAATGATTCTGCTGCCACCGTCAGCCACTTTAGCAGAGGTCAAAACCAGAATTTAAGAAGCACGGTAATATATACACCCTCTTCATAATAGAAAATCTGCGCTGGTGCTGTTTATTCCAGTGCCAGGAAACTTTGTTCTCAAGAGCCTGGCAACATGACACCTCCTGCCAACACCACAACAGTAATGTCAAGAGAAGCTAAAACTGGAACTGAACAGGAAGTTCAAAGTTAAGTTAGGTTCAGATTTTTATTTTTAAAACAAAATCCTTAAATGACAAATGTCAAATTGAAGATTGAATGACGTTCAGTTTTACATCACGTGTCTTCATATTCTTTAGAAAGGTAGACGGTAGACATAAATTTTATGCAGTAACCTTTTCTGCAACAATAGCAATTTCTCTGACCGGATTTGGAGGTGTACACTTTGCTTTCTAAAATGCAAATATTTTAGTCCCTATGAGTTTAATGTGCTGGAAACTTAAAATGAGATCTGACACAAATCATAGTAGGAAAACATAATATTTACTAGCATACAAGAATTACTGCATTCAAGGTACTTCAGTTACTTTTCTCGGTCAGCTCAAAGAAACTTTCATGTCACCAGCTGACAGCTCTCTCCTAAGAGGAGAAAAGTGGTTTCAGCAAATAAATTCCAGTAAATTATAACAGAATATTAGCAACATAAGGCAAAATGTTGGCAAAATGAAATCAACTCAGACAGATAATTTATTGTTTACAATGAAAAGTAGAGGATTTATACTTTCAGGCATCCTTTTCAGGAAGCAACTGAAATTCAATGCAAACTATTTATCAATATATGACGTATGTCACAACCCTGATTTAGTCCACGATGCAATTTCTAGCACATGCTGTTTCCACTCACATACTTCACACGACCGAACAGATTTGCTGCAGCCGTGGAAACATCTTCAGGAAATTAAAAACAACTTACTTTTAAAAGAAAAATGCTGTATCCGTACATTAAAAGTTGAACTGTACAAGTCTTATTAGGAGTTACTGAATCTCTAGGAACAAAGATACTTCACCAATATCTAAAACAGGCATCAGACACTCTACAGATGAAATTAGGAGCACTTCCTTTTTCTACAGCTTTCATGGAGGAGAACACGTACCCATATAGGACACCTTCTCGTAATTCAATACACCTAGCAACACAGTCTGCCACCAGTTTAGAAAAATTCTCTGCAGGCACTGAGAATGACATGACCAAGTTTAGCCATCCATGTCCCAAGACATCAGACAGCAAGTGCCAGAAGTCTGATGGACTAAAAGCACCAGATACCCTTCCTAGAAACGTTTTAAATCTATTTTAGCTACGATGAATGGGTACATTTAGAGAGTCAAGAGAAGTCGCAGACAATAAGCGCTTCTGAATACAAGGCAGACCACATGCACCTCAAAGTGAGTATCCAGGTAGGAATATGTAAGCTTCGGCCTTGATGTGCAAACACCTTCACAAACATCAAATAGTCAGTTGGCAGTGGAAAAAAAACCATGTATAACCACAGAAAAGTAGTAGACAGGCTTAGAACTGGGTCCAGTTGACACTACTACAAGGAAGATGCTTTCCATATCTTTATTTTATACTTGCAGTCTGTGTCCTAGTGAGAAACAGTTGCCCCTTCTTCACTCCAACATACATCCATTCAGCAGCATAAGGGCTAAACCAGTCTTAAATCACTGCTACTGACAAAAGATCCAAATCATTCCAAAACAACACTATCCTCAGAAGCAACTGTAAAATGCCTGAGGCAAAAATGTGTTCAATTCCAAGTTTTAATTATTTAAATTCTGTACTGAAACAGTCACGTTCTCCTTTTCCTAAAGCTACCAATTTCATTCCATTTAACTAACACATGGAAAACCTGCAGATCTTCCACTTCAGGAGGAGAAATGCTCATATTAGAAAACTTATACATTATTTTTCAGTATGAGTTCACAGCTCCTTTATAATCAGATTCTCAACTCGGCACACTGACATGGAAGGAGGTGTAACAGAAAAATAAGACCTTTTAACCAAGCTGATATCTGCAGTCAGTTCCTCCCAGGAATGAAACACCCAGCTTTCCAAGACAGCACCAGATAGATTCACATAATGTATCCTTGCAGTAGAAATGAACAAAAGGAGAACAGAGCACTTCTACAGATTTCGTCACACAAGACATGAAATCCTTCTGTGCAGATAGTTGCTATGGTGCAGACTTAAGGGGGAAAAAGAGGGGAGATCAGGCTTCTTGTTTACAGGTTTCCAATATGTTCCACTTGATCCATCTTGAAATTGAAACCCTTTAGCTTCCTCCTTTAGGCTGTCAGATGGTAGAGGACAAACGCAGTGTTAGCAACATTACAAAGCTTCCACGTGCTTTGCATAGATCAAGAGAAAAACATCCACATGGATTAGACAACAGACAGGAGGGACAATATAGTTTCAAAAAGAATAAAAGCCATATTAAATCCTCAGAGACTTACTCAAGGGAATAGTGACTTAGTCTGGGAATGAAAAAACAGATTATCTTTGAACACTGTCAACACTTCACCACAGTGTAACACTGCAGGGGCCTATAAAAATATGCTGTTCTGACATTCTCAGGCAAAATCCTGATTCTTCTGAGAACTTCTTACACAGGCTTTATCCAAACAGGCATGCCTGGCTATCTACAGTTTCAAGAAGAAAAAGACAAATACATCTAGTGTACGATTCACCTCTCAATAAGACACCTAAACCACAGTCAAAAACCCAGCTTATACTGCAGCAGACACTTTGAGTGTAATTCAGGTACCCAGCTGTAAGTATCTGCCGTCAGTTTAAAAATCCTGGGAGCTCCACATCACTTCCAGTTGCCCATGTTGTAAACCCTGCAGGTTGCAGGTTGTATCCATCAGCATTATCCAATTTTCACCGATGCTTCAGAGATCCTAAATGGCACTACGTTCACGCATGTGACCAGAGGGCTGTTATCCAGGCCCCACAGACTCTACCAACTAAATCTTCACTGACTACAAAGTGAGAGAATAAGCACAGAAACTTGGTGCAGCCACATAAACGTTAAATGTTGAAAAGCATTTCACTCATGAACAGAATGCATCCTTTATTCCTTTGCCAATTGACAAGAAGAAGATAGCTATCACTTGTAGAACAGTCTTAGGCTATTCATTACTGAGTGCCAGGTAAGCGATTTGGCCCTTGCAGTCCCTTCTTATGGGTCCTGCCTTCTAACGAAGCAGTCAAATCTAATTTCTTGCCTAGATGCATTACTCACATGCTGGAAGATTAGACTAGAACCTTTTTGCCGAAGTCTTCACCTGCCTAGTGCATAAAACCTACACAGAACAGGTTAGTCCTCCCATCCAGTCAGCAAACAATCAGGTTCCGCCATATATTGTGGTTTTACTGAACATGCACAGTGGGGAAGAAGTGACTGGTGTATCCAGGATAGTTCCAAGGTTTAGGAACTTAATGATGCAAAGTTCCCTGCACAGAGAAAGATGCCTTTAAAGACCTCCAGAGGGAGATGCTGTCTAATTTTTGGCATCTAAATTATTTCAAACATCCATCTTAGAGATCATTACTGGCCACACCAGCATCTTGCTACAGACTGAATATTCTGTTCTGTAAGGTCAAGAATACAAAATTAGAAAAAATAAAGAGGAGAGGAAACAAGACCTATGACAGACTTCAAATTCCAGGACTGTTTTCTTGCTCTTTAGACTGCAATTTACTCATCCTCTGTCCCAATGCTAGTGTTTGCCATCACCTATTTCTTTACCTGCTTACTGTTTGAACAAAGTGTAAAAATGCTATTTCCCATACTGCTAAAGTTTCTTATTGCCAGGTAAACCTGGAAAATTTAACTCTTTCCCCAAATCATTTGCTCCCTACTGCTATCATACAGCCAAAACTGAAACGATACCATCTAATCTGGATTTGTGCTACAACCAGCATTACAGGAAATTTGAAGGGAAAAAAATACACTAAAGGGTATTAGCACAGACTATTTTCCATTGTTATTGAGTTCTCCCACCTTCTGGGATTTTTTTTTTTTTCAGAAGAACAACATTAATATCCAGGCTTTTAATCTAGAAATCCACCTGACTGCACTCTACCTGCAGACCTTTACCAAGGCCAGACTTGGACAGAACAGTTACTAACTTTTAAATGCTGGAGGAAGCATTGTCCCTTCACTGTAACATCTACAAATTACAGACCCTGTTTCTCTCCTATTTATTTAACAAGCATCTGAATAATTCCACAAAAGTAGCTATAACCCAGCTCTCACAGCTCAAAAAGATGAGGGATGCTGTGTCAGGAAACCACCCTGCACTCCGTGCTCCCATAGCTATATTCATTACACACAATTCACCCAGTAGTGGCACTATTTAAGGGAGTCACAAGGTTCCCATGGAGAGAGAGATGAGATTTTGTGTGACTTCATTCCATATCTACTGAAAACAGAGAACAGCTTTTGCCAACATAATTTTGGCAAGTTTTTCTACCAGCATCCTGGCTTGCCAAATCACATTTGGATTTTGCTGGACTTACTTACTTGTTCAGTATGCTCGGAGAAGTAGAAACACTTGTTGCTGTAGAGAATTTGGCTCACTCTGAAGACCTGGAACAACACTTTAAAGATGAATCGGAGACTGACTGTCTTAGGAATTTGATCTATTAACCTCAGCTCGTAGTGGTGTTGTACCATGAAGTGTGAGAAGTAATGCACAGCTTAGCTGCTTCAGGTCTGAGACCAGATAACTCTCTGAACTCTCAAATGACACTTTTATCATGTTATTTTTATATAGCCAAGTTCTACTCCTTTCAAAAATACCATCCAACACAAGACGTACGGTGACCCAGAATATCCTCTTTAGGAGTCAAAAAAGCACAACTACATTTTGTGACAAAACTGGCATTCTTTGCTGACTGCACAGAGATAAATCCTAAAGGCTTGATTTTTCAGAAGACATTAAGCATCCAGTCTATCTCTCTCTCAAAAACAAAGTTACAGCCCTTTAGGACACCTTTAGATAAAGGCTGATCCTCCCCACAGAGCTGTCCCCACCCTCACTCCCCACAGGGCTGGTCAGTGCTCTGCTTCCATCCTGTCACTGAGGCATGCAGGAATGCTTTTGATCAAATGGCTCAGAGGTGCGCTGGTGACATATTTTGCCTGACAGAGTCACGCTCAACTGCTCAACTCAAAACTCTGACTGAAAAAAATTTGAAGTATTTAAAAACATTATCTTCAATGCTTTTTTTGGGGGGACCATTTCTCCCGTGTTCATCCATTCTACATTTACAGCTTTACTAACCTGATTTTTCTCATTTTCCTGTTGTTTTTAGTTGGCGAGCAAGACATTCCTTCACACCACCCTCCATCCCCCTGTCTCCTAGTGTCACCCACTACCTTGCAGCAGACCAGCAATGATGCCTTCCCTTTTCAAACGTGCTAGGTCACAACCACAGTCCAACTATCCTCAAAGCACATACTGCTAGAGAGAAGTGCAAAATATCACCTAGGCTTAATTAGCATCATTTTCTTAGCTCCTCAATGTTGTAAGTGCAATTCATCCTGGAGGCATGGCATTTCACAGAATTCTCTCTTGCCTTTTAAAAGCACGTACTCTTAAAACTCCATCAACCTGTTATCTAGTAGGCACCTACAATGCATTATTCACAAAAAGGAAAGTATAAATATAACGCTAAATTTCTAATTTCTAAATGTGAATATATGCAGATTTTGGTTGCACTCATGGTAAACACTACTGGCTTGCTTCATAAGAGATGCAACAGATTGCTATATGACCTGTTCCCACCCTCACTGTACCTTTCCAACATTTAATTCACTTGTAAGCTAACAGGAATACCTATAGTTTCCTCCAGATAAACCAACAACAAAAAAATAAACCAAGAGAAGATAAAGAATCAATACTTCTCTCCACCCCAGGGAAACATTGTAGTCAATGATGACTCTTCAAGATAATTATAGCTTTGAATCCGTTCACTGATTTTTAATCCCTCTGATACATCATGCCTGTACTTTTTACTATTTCAATTTTTCCCATCAGGATGTTTGGGCTGTCAGATCCAATATACTGAAATACCTCATAGAGGCTAGTGTGTATGAGGCTACTAATCTGCCTGACTTGACATGAAATAAAACAAAAAAATGACACAGTACGTGAATTCCTTTTCCCAGTACGATTTACTCTGCTTACATACTTCGGTCCAAGTCCTGTTTCAGTAATTCTATTCAAAACTGTGTCAAGCTGACAGCCTATAAGCAGTCATACACTGTTCACCCAGTTAAACTCTGGCCCAATTTAGTTTCTATCTGTAGTTTGGAGTATTCTAATTTTAGATTAACAGTTCAGCTTTTTTTCATATTACTCCTCTCTGAATCCTTGATACATGTGACTGGCATCTACTAAGTTATGCTGTATTTTAATAGCTGCCGTTAACACTCTCCTGGTTTCCTAAAGTGAGCAGAATTACAGCAACATTTGTATCCAACTCAAATCTAATTTTTTAACTGCATAACTAACAATCTCTCGAGTGTTGTTGTCTATGACTTCTACCTGGTCACAGAGCATCAAAATGACTTTCATTTTGAATAGAAATCTTTCTTTCTCTGACTGTCCAACTGTCCTCCCTCCATCCATGTAATTTCCTTACTAATTTTATACATTGCTCCATTATCTGCTAATTTATATTCACGGAATAAAAGCAGACAGACATCTATTTATGGACTGCTGGTGGCAGGAGGTAGGGAAAGATTATTTAAGATCTGTTTCCACCTCTACTCTCAGACATTTCACCTTTCTCTTGATTGTGAATTCTTCCACAACTGGAATGGCTTACAAACTCTTAAAGTGCTCCACTTTTTCTGTTCGTATTTCATCTTTCACCTTGTGTTGTTCAAAAGCTTTCTCCTTTTGAATTTCCTTCTTTGAGAGAAAAAGATGGTATTCATCTGACCACATATGGACTTCTATAAGCCAAGATACCTACACCTGAGCTAGTTATCCTCTGCTGACTTTGAAGATAAAGGAGAGAAATAAGCATAGCAACTGAGGACAAGTCATCCCATTCCTAAACATATACCTAAAATAAATCCTATAAATTGTGCCATAGAAGGATAAAAAGGGCCTCTCTTTAATGTAAGCCTTAAACAGTCCAGCTCAGACGTATTTAACTACAGAACAGCTGAAGTAAGTACAGCAATCTGAATCCTTTTCATAGGTACTTCCTAACAACCTTCATGAACCATTAGATCCTGTCAGAGTATTCAAGGATAATCACAACCACGCAAATCCACTGTGGGACAGAGAAGTCACATTTCTAGTGGGTTTTTCTGCCCACATTAAAACACTGCCATATTTACTCTCAGAATGTCAATACCTGCTTGTTTCTTTGCGAAGAAGCTTAATTGCTCAGAAAATGAGCAAGCAACCATTTTGGAGGTACTTAGCTGATTCACAGATACCTGTACTTATGTACCACTCATATGATTGCTACCCCATTTCCAGGGCCACCTTTGGTCAGAACTGTACATCAGCAGGGTCACAGCCCTGGGCCACATCTAACAAGCTCTGCAGAACATATACAGCCATTTCAAATGGGTCTGACCTATGTCTTTGAAATATCTGCGAAGATGCTGCTGGATATGCAAACTTCTTAGAGCAAAAAAGTTTACCATGGCTTAGCAGACAGGACATTGTGCAGAGCTGTTCGAGTACTGCTTCATACTCTTCTCGCCACTGCTCTTGGTTGGGTGTTCCTCTTTAAGTCCAGAATCTTAGCTAGTTTCCTTCCTTTAATTTCTTTCCATGCATTACATGGAAGCTCCAAATACTGGCTGGAGGGTCTCAAAGGACATCACTATTCATAGAAAAGACCAAAAACTCTCATAGCAGGTATGGTTTCAAGGAGATAGTAAGTACTGTTGTAAACGTGTCTCACATCGGCTTTCCGTTATTTCACCGCTGTTCAATTTAAGCTGTTAAAAACCCCCTCCATATGTTTTGAAAACATTTCAGGATGTTGATGATAAGCATTTATAGCTGTGGAATTAATCACTGCTATTAATCCCAGAATTGCATCAGATATGCAGAAAGCCTTTAAGGTTACATAGCTTTCAACAATCAAAATAGAGGAACTTCACAGCTCATTCCAGCCTCCATACATTGAATTGCTGACACACCAGTAAGATCCTTGTTCTAAAGGAAGAGAAGCATTTGTTCTTAATATAAACAGACTAAATAGTCAGTTGCTTTGTTCTTTTTTTTGAACCAATAATTTGCGAGCAAGAACTTCAGATAAGCACATATTCCATGGAATAATGTTGTAAATAAAACACAGCTAGAATGCTTAAATCTGTAAAAATAATACAAAAAATTGTATTAAGAAATTCTAGATCATGAGGCTGGTTTCCTTTGCTCAGCATGCACATCTAGGTACTGGGTGGAAAATAACTGAGCCATTCATACAGTTTCCTTTGTCTCTTTCTCCTCCTTCTTCCCCAATACACGTATGCATTTGTGTGTGTATACACATACATACACACACAAAAATAAAAGTACAATGTAGAGTGTTCAGCCTTGTATAGTAGAATTTCTTAATATGATTCATTTCAACCATATAAATATATATAATATACAAAGGAACGTAAAGGATATACGTGTTGCTATGCAGAATGGTGAAAACCTTTCTGGAGAAAGTAAAACGTTATCCCCAGAAACAGCAGTAAACATCAGAAATGCAGCTATTAACTCTGTAAAGTTAACATTGCAATAAGAAAATATTTATCCTACTCAGAGTATACAGCAGGTGATGACGGTAAGAGGGGAAAAAAAAGTACTACATACTGTATTGTAAGAAGATCTCTTAACAACCTATGGCTTTCGTAAGAGTGCATAAACTCTTCTCAAAGCTTTGACTACAATGAATTAGTTAGAAATGCTGTTGACTGACTAGCCCCTTGTTGCTGAAATTGAGCAAAAAGTTTGAAATATTCGAAAAAGGCAGAAAAGGTTCAAGCCAGTAATGGAAAATGGCATTACCTGACAACTGGATGTGGGATTTAACACATGTATAAGCTGTGATGCCCTTGCAGGCAAAAGTGAGTAGCATAAGTTGCACCTAATGAATAAAGGTGAGTCAGGGGAAGGCAAAGAGATGAGTGATTTAGTGAAAGCAAAAGAGACAAGAGATCTCTGCACAGCATCCCAGAGAGCTAAAAGCAAACCATCTGACATTACACAAGGGAAGAAAAAAAACGATAAAAAAAAGTGGAGTGCAATGGAGAGGACACAACAGCTCAAAACTCCTCAAAGCAGATGCTGAAAGACCAACTATTGACTAAAAAACACCTAGATGCCCAGAAAAGAGTGCAGAAAAAACTCTGAACAGTATCCCTCTATCCACTGCTACGCTTGCCTCGCTATAGGCAGAAGCTCTGGAGTTAATCTTCTATGCTTTACATGAAGAAAGAAGGTAACGATTTAATCAAAGGGCATGCTAGTGATGGAGGAATTAAAAACTTCAGCAACACAAGACAAAGTTACTGAAAATACCTCCAATTTACTCACAAGAAAAATCAAGTGCCTGTCAGGAAGTCTGAATCAGAGTAAAATGCTGGCTATCCATATTAAATCAAGAAAAGTATTGTTAAATAAAAGAAGCTACATTTATATCCACAGCTAAAAAAGATGCCTCAAGCTATCATCTGGAAAAACACTTTGTCACTGCATGGCACGTGGCGTCCTTCTCATATCCTTTGTTCATTTATTTGTTTCATAAAAACTGTTTGAAGTTTCAGGGAAAAAACAGAACATTCTGTATATATCAGTATAGGAATGATTTAATGCATTTTGGTCTGTAAATTACTACTTAAAGGTAAAAAAAAAAGTTATACGCCCAATTAACTCAAAAGAATCATCCTTTCCAAATTTGTTGCAAAGCTAAAGGGTTAGTTCATCTTCTTTTACTGTGTTTTTAAACAAAACAAGCACATTGTGTAACACCTATTGCATATCATTAATAAAGAAAACTCCAAGAAGCGTGGCTATTAAACACTGTCATTTTTCAAACAAAGAGTTAAGGCACATATCTGAACAATTTACAGTTTTGAGTGCAGCTTGAGTAGGAACAGCAGCTCAGTACTGAAAGCTTTCTATTCACATCATCAACTGTATTCTCTTCATAACAAGTGCATATGTAGGCAGATGGATTGTGCCTTTTCCAACAGCTGCCCCTTCATTTTAAAGACAATTTCCATAAACAGCATGCATGGGTAAGTTGCACTGGTTGACTTTCCCCTTTTCCTTCCCTCCTTTCTGTCAAGCAGACAGAACTGCAGAGTCAAAGCCAGGACCTCTCAGACAAGAACTGCTCCTCCATTTCAAACAGGGCCGGGGATGGAAGCAGGTTTTTTAACAATACAGCATCAATGCAGAAGAAGGCTTACCTTGACTAACCAAACCTGGAAGCCAGGGCCTGAAAGCAAGACCGTGCCTTCCAAGTGAGACAGTCAGCAAGTACCAGATAAGAAAATACAGTAAGTACCAGATAAGACAATACAGTAAGTACTAGATACGCAACACACACATCTAGGGCAACACAAAGCTAGCAGCCAGCTTCCACCACAGACAGAAATTAAGGACAACTGCTCTAACGTTCTTCTGAAGTTTAGCCCTAGCAGGTTTTAAGAGGTAGCTGGCGAAGAGCAGGTTACGTGTCTGAAGCTGTTTTTCTGAAAGAAAACCCCTCACATGCATGTAGTGAGACCAGAGGCTGAAGAAAACAGTCCCAACATACTACTATGCTTTCCAAGAGGAAACACACTGAACTTTGAGACGGTACGTAATTCAGGAAGAGGAGTAATAGAATGAGTATTGAAAGAATTTCCTGCCAAAGCACAAATATTATCAATATGTAAATCTTCACAGGAGGCACTTAATGCTTTTGATATTAAATACTCTGCCTATGCAAGTTCTCCCTATTGCTCAATCCTCCTCCTCTTCAAATATATAGTGAAGCTTTCCAGATGAAGAGGATACATCAAGAACCCTCTGCCTAGATAATGTTTCTCAGGTGCACCCAAGTTTTATGAATTTCATTAGAAGGTCACTTAGAAAGTTCTCCAAGTTGTCAATAAAGCCAGTTTTAACCTCAGACAGGTTAGCACTCGCCTAAAAACTTATTTGTTGAACTACATAATGAACTCTCTTCATTATCACCCAACTTTGTCAACAGTATGTCACATCTCTGTCATCTACAGACATAATCTGACTGTTCTCAGTAATTCCCTTTCCTCTTTTGCCATAGATATTAGCAGAAAAAAAAGCTACTTCTGCAACAAATGTAAGCCTTACCTCCAACATCTACCTTCTTGGTTAGTATGCCACCAAGTTTGCAATACTTTTAAGTCTAATTTTGCATTCATACTGACTCTTATCCAAATTCCCTACAGGCTTTTCAAAGTTTCTTAGCTTTGCAAGAAAAAGCTTTTGGAAAACTCTGCCCATTTTAGCTGCTCCATCTACTGTACTTAGAAAATCAAAGATCAACCTGAAAATCACATCTTCAGTGTCCATCCCAACTTCAAATCCATAGACCATCCAACCAAACCATCATCTTTCCATATAGTTATAGCTAAGAAGATACGTCTTGTGTGTTCCTCTATTTTAATTAAGCAAACATCTCAAAGTCACCTACACACAGAGGCAATTACTCCTAAGCCCATCCCTCTGTCCCTCTGGTTTTCTGCTCACTCGCTCACTCTTCCCCTTTGTCTCCTGCCCACATCATCTGGATTCCACTTTGATGCCACTGTCTGGAATTAGACTGTTATCCCTCATGGGGAGAGCTTGTACCATACTACGGACAGCAAACAATGCATATACAGTCCTAACCCTAACAGGAGCCTTCAAGCGCTACCAAAATACAATATAATCTGAATATATGGCAAGTGTACAAATCTACACTGAAAAGTATTTGCAAAGCATGGGTTAGTGAAGTTTCATCAAATACAGAGCATGCTTTCTTGACATTGCATATATTGCTTTAGCTACTTATATGTCAATAATGTTTGATAAGAACTCTGACCAGAACACTTGCTCCTTTATGAAAAAGTGAGAAACTCCAGAGTCTTAGGCTATATGCACCTTATGTGAAAGGTAAGGGGACAGATTAATGTTTAGATTATGTTCCCTCATATTTTTAAATGAGCAAGTATACATATTTGAGAAAGAAGGATGCCAATGACAAAAAAAAAATAATAAGTTAACAACCAAACTCTCTTTACCATGGGCACAGATACTGAACATGCATATCAACAAAATGCATATCTTCTCTCAAGAGTTAATACACTAGAGCTTTCAGTATCAAATTAAATCAGTTATGTGTTGGTTTTTTTCTGGTGTGATAGCTATCATTGCTAAATACTCTCCCAATTACAAACTGTTCTCTACGTCCTGGGGTCATATTAAAGCACAGGGGTCCACCTACACATAAAACTAGTTGGCAGGACTGGGGCCTTGAAATTGTCTCAACTGATTTCTAGAAAAGTATGAATCAGCTTTCAGCACTTCCTCCTCCTTTTGTTGTTTTTTTTTCTTTTTTTTTTTTTTTGAAAGGGGGGAGGGAAGGAGAATGAAAGAAAAGGGAGAAAGGGGAGGATCACTGAACCTCAAACAACTGGGATGCTGTGACACATCAGCAGTGAACCCAGTCAGAGGTGAACCCAGTTGCGTGAAATCTGCCTGACCTCCCCATTATTTTGCAGGGCTGGGCCTCTTCCAGGAAAAATTATTTATTTTTTTAATATTTTTTTTTTCCACAGTTGCTATAATTGGTGCATTTCTAGTTTCCAGAACTCCTGTGAGTGATTGCTTCCTACTAGGCTTGGGATTTCAAATTCTAAGCGAAACACTACAGAGACGCTAAATATGTGTGATAATCTTGTAAAAACTTTGTAGCCAAATTTAGAAATGAAGATGAGCAACCTGTACAGCCAAGCAAACTACACAGAAACTCACCTTTGAAAAGTTAGAATTGAGTTTGTAGTTAAAAATATAATCTAACTGATTCCATTTTTGCTCTTTTTCCTAACAGAGACTGGATGACTTCGAGATATTTAGACATCACAAGAAAGATTAAGCGGTACAGTACATAGAAAATTTTGGCCTAAATTCATATGTCTGTGATAAACCAAATAGAATAGAAGTTTTAAACAGACAATTATGCTTTAGGTGTCAAACATTTCTTGACGTCTGTGGCAGTTGGCAGCTGCAAACATCCGACTGAAAGCCCCATCTGCTGCTTCACAGCTTCCAGTCGAGGATGTTTACAGTCGCTCACTGTCAACAGCAATACACATTCCTCAGCTGTTTACTTTACATTATTAACATGCAGAGGCCTCCAAGCAGGTTAGTTAAGATCACTACAACTTCTGCTGCTGTGTTGCTAACAGCAGATGTACATGGGACTGTTTTCGTAACTATTTACAAATGAAATAAGAGAACAACCTCCAGAGCAACATTTGCAGCCAGCCAGGCCTAATTTCATCAACCACTATACTTCTAGAGCTATGCTGCCTACTTTACATCCAGTGAGAATCAAAATAGAGACATGAAAAGAGCAACTTGCTTTCACCGTGGCATGTGTTTTGTTCTCCAAGAGACTATGGCAGTACTGTGACATTCACTACAAACGCTGCACTACTCCACAACTAAGTTCGCTTATCAGCGCAGTAACTAAAGATAGCAATTGGCATGAAAACAGAACCAAACCCTTTCTACGGCTATTTCTAAGGCTATCTACAGTGTCTGGGATGGCTTCCTTCTCTACAGAAAAGCGATGTGAGAGAATTGTATTATACTATAAGTCAGTTTGTGCAACATTTGCTTCTAAATAAAACCTTGGAAAAAGCCCATCCAACCCAGAGGGGCTTTTGGGAAGAGGAAGGAAGGCACGTAGCCAGCTCTGCAAAGGCTTCAATAAAGTTCAAACCTGTTAGAAGATTCCTACAAATTATCTGAGCTAACCAGTTGCTGCTACACTTCACGTGGTTGGCAGAATGGCCTTTCTCACCAAATGAAAAAGCCAAAAAGATTTGGCGTAATAATGTCCTGCTTGTACAGTTCTGCTGTTTTTCATTCTATCTACTGTTTCCTTATTAAGTTAATGATGGGGAAAATTAAAGATTGATCAGTCAACTATTTTTCTGAAGTCATATGAAACCGCAGCAGGCAAGCAGAGTGATTATATCACTCTAATTAAAAGGTGTTTTCTTCCTTGAAACTTTCTTGCCCTCAAATGAAATTACCACACTGTAAACTGAGCAGGTTATGAAGAGACCGTAGCTGGAACGCAGAAGCCTGCGGCGTATTTACTCAAACTGATAAGTGTGAAGGATCTCTATAAATCACTTTCAAAACTCAGGGTTATATTTTCTATACTAAGGTTAAGAAAATTAATCTTTCAGGCAGCAGGCAAAAACAAGCAGAATTATGTTGGGGCCTTTCCCTTTATTCAATACCAACTTCGAGCTATTAAAGCTTCCTAGGGAACCACATTTTCTCAATGGGTCAAGTCACTAAGGAAACAAAGCAAACTTTATCAGTGCTGCACAACTCCACATTCCAGGAATTCCTAGCACTTGGCATCTATATACCACTCCAGAGCCACGGGATCCACTCACCCTCTCTTTAGCAGAGCTACCATGACAAGCTATGAAACTCGCAGTAAGGTGCCCAGCTTCATAAAGCTGCCAACACAAGGAGGTACTGACATCCCTGCGTGAGATCTATCGCAGGACAGCAGGGTAAGAAAATAGATTTCCTATAACAATGCTCTTGGAGAAAAAGGAACAAAGGTGTTCCTCTTCTGACAAGTTCCATCTTGTTTATCACAAGCCAGCTAAGAAAAACACAGCTTCTCACCCTGCAAGACAATCTATACGGACTCTTAAAAAAACCCCAAACAACTCCTTAGAAGCAAATCACTGATTGCAGAATGAAAATATTTCAGTTTAATTACAACTTTCATTTGTCAGTGTACCAGCCTCATAGCAACAACTTAAAGAGGGAAAACTAGGAAGATTATAAAATCCTACTACTTTGAATTAATTAGAAGAAGTACATTATGTCAGCAACAATATGCAATTCCACTCCATGTATGGCTTCCTTTCCACTGCTAAAAGACATCAAACAGATTATGTCTGTATGAAAGTCAAGGCAAGGTCAATCTAAAACTGTGAGGCGTTTCATTACACAGTATGGACTGTTAGGCAAAAGAACACAATCAGTTATTCTTACTGCTCTGGTTTTTAATTTGTACAGAATTTTATAGAGTTGTTTAGGCAGAAAGCGTTCAGGACTCAAATATCAATCATTAGTTTGATATATGCCAAACAACATTCTGACTTCTCAGTGTCTTACAGTTCACGTCACAGAAGGAGAAAGGGGTAAAACTGCTGCTTGAGCACTGTTCAGTTAACAAAAAAAATTCAAGTGTGTTTCTCTCACTGTCCTGAAACTTTCCAAGCCAGATGAGTGGATTATTGAGTGGATAAAGAAACAAAAACCCACAAATAAGAAAAGTGCAACTAAACCAAAGTGCTGCTAGATTTCAAAAAGAGGGCCTCTACGTTTTCCATCACCTTCCATGCAGATGACATGATATGCAAACTGAGACAAGTAAATTAGTTTTTAATCCTGTTAGAATAACAGTGGAACCCCAAAAGATAAAAATGCATATACAGAGCTCACAGAACTTGAAAAAAACTTAACTCATGCCAACTGTTTCCTAACTTGCTTTTGTAGTATACATTTTCAAATTTGCTTGTTAAGAACCTTAAGATTGCCATTAAATATGGGGAAAAATTATATTCCTCCTCTTCCTGTCACTGACAGCACAGGAAGATTAAGTACACATTACTTATATGAACTCAAGTTCACAGCTGTTATGATACAGCATGAGTATCTCCAACTGTCGCCAATGAATCCAATTCTCCCAACTGCATTTAAACTCACTCTAAAATGCCTGAAGAAGGCTTTCCCTGCCCTGAGCAGGCAGTTGCAGACAGGCAGTTGAAATTATGGACCAAATGAGATACAGAACATCCCTGTGTTTGGGAACGAGATGTCAAAACTATTGGCAAAAGTATGAACAACATGTAGTGTGTTTTCTTGAGCCTCTTCCCAAGAGTCTCTCCCCCGTGTCTAATGATTGGGGATTTTAATCAGCTTTTAATCCATCTAGGTGAATGAATATTCCAGTGCACCTCACTAGAACTGTAACTGGAGAAGAAAGCAAGAACTTACTTCTTGAATACCAGCTGATCCTACTTCAGTCCCCTTCACAAGAGATACCTACACCTCTGAGGAGAATTGCATTCTTCGGCTGCCAAAGACTGCTCCTCAGATTTCCAGGAATCTGAATCACACACATGAACAGAAGTTATTGTAATTCCAGAAGTTCAGTAGTTCAGATCACATACTTCTCGTTATTAGGACTGTCTGCAAGAAGTCAGATAGCTTTTAACAACCATTATTAAAATCGTGTCCTTTTCTGGTATAGTCATTTAAAACTTCAAATGTGTTTAAAGTGAAACATTACTCCTGAATGCAGCTGTCTCTCGTTTAGAGGAGATAAAGATTAAACGCTAAGGCAGCATAAGTATTCAGAATCTATATTGAAGTAGTTAAATTTTTCACCAGAGATAGGCATAACGACTTCTCTTATTTATTATCTTAAGAAACGTACAGATTACACAACCAAAACCAACCATATAATAAATCTGATACTGAGCATTGCTTCAGAAAAGCAAAATCCTCAAAGCCGTCCTAGTTAAGCCTTTAAGACAGAGGACTTCATTCACACACTCATTCTGGAGGAAAAAGGACATACAGAACCTCTTTGTAGATGTATGGATGGACGGACACAAAAGACAGAACCAGATTATTGGGAGAAAACCAAAGAAATAGAGATTGAGAAGAGCATGGAGAGAACACAATAAGGGGAAGTAAACCAGTCTGTAGAAGAAGTATATACATGACAGTTACGAAATCGCAGTTATAAGCACACAACAAAAACGAAAGAAATGCAGTAAGTAGGTCTTATTAACCAAAATGCATATACTCAAAATATATTATGTATTGATCTGCACTCCTGACATCTCTTGAAGATATTTAGAACCAGTTCTCTATGTGACCACATGAAATGGGGACGCCTTTGATAAACACATCTCCTCTGTTAATCAACCAACTCCAGCAACCAGTGAAGAGGGCTAAGGAGGGATACCAGTGCTATTTATGCTCTGTTATAGAATCAGCGAACAGTACGGTGTTGTTTACTACTCTACATTTCAGTGTCACGAGGGCATCACTATGAAGCCCACAAACCTTATGGATGGCCCAGAAAGGAAGGCGCAATAGGCTCAACTGTCCTTTTGTGCCAGCTGGCAGAAGTGGGTGATGCCCTACTTGTTGGCTGAGCCGAGTGCCATGCCAGTTCTGCCAGGGAGAGGAGAAGGAGACTGGCCTGAAGCTGTGTACAAGTATGCTGAAGTACGCATCGTTGCATCAGTTCCTAATGCAGAACACTTAAGTTGGTGGATTTTTATTTCAGATAAATACAAGGATCCATTACTGGGTCAACACAAGAATAAAGAGTGTATGTTAAGACAAGAAAACAGCCCCCAGTGGCAATAACTCCTCATGGTTATTTGGGAGAAGCATTATCCAAGACAGCGTAACATACCAAACCCCAAGCTTAGCAAAGAACATTTACTCGGACTTAACAGGACGAACAAACTACCTAACACAACTTAACTTACTCAGACTCATTGTCCACATCCAAAGGGAAAGCAAAATACAGCTGCAGTGACAACAAGCCTCTGGCACAGGGGACACACTATAGGCAGAAGGTGACCCGTATTCAAGATCCCTGCACAGAGAAGCGAACATATTTTTGAGCTAACCAGAACTATCTTCAAACACCCTGCCCCAACCCCCTCCAAGAGCTTCTAGGGTGCTTTTGTCCAGTATTTTGCCAACTGTGTCCTAACTCACATTTCTTATGTCCTTTATTCAGGACATGTGATTTGCTCTGATGTCACATCCCCAGGGAAGTACTTTATACCCTACTGCACTCCTGAAGAAAAGCAGGGACTTGAACTTTGATCCTTCCACTGGTCCAGTGACCTACACCTCACATGCTACAAGTTTAACCTGGTATCTCTGATTTCAGGGTCAGGTGATTAACTAAAGGAATCTGTTCTGCTTGCCCCTAGCCAGGACGCAGCACCCAACTCAATTCCCTTGCAAATACAGGGAAGGCCATTTTTCTCTTACCACCACTCCTTCTTTCCCTTGTACAGATCTCAAACACACATCTGGGACACTATGACTGCCAGAATAAGTAGCACATTGATAATGTTTGTCCTTCATCTCCAGTAATCAAAACAAATACCACCTCTGACCACAAGACTGTTTTTACTTAATGTGCTCCATAGTGAACTCCACAAGCCCCAGGTGCTGCAGAAGAGATTGCAAGGCTTCACCTTACACTGTTTTACTTATGATGCTGTGCAATGCATTGATTACGCGTCCCAAAGGTACTTGAATGTCACCAGAAATTAGCACTAGATGCAGAACTGTTAAGCAACACATCCACTAAAAGGGTGCTGAAAACAACTTTGTGCGAAAGTAACGTAGAAAACTCTTGTTCAATCATAGCACTACCCAAGTAAAACGTAACAGCAACATTTAAAGAACAAAACTAGAGTTTGCGTGCAGCAAATGCATTAACATTTGCACACATACAGACTGGGGCAATGCAACTACTCAAGTCCTGCTCTTCATTTATCTCCAACAGCCTACCCTTTCCCTGGATCCAACCAGGCTTGTGTCGTGAAGGAACAGAATGAGGCTGAACATCAGCCTCGAGGCAGTTAAACACCTGCCTGTTCCCATAGTTTGTAATTAAATACTCTGACCTATCGGACAAATGCTGACATCATAACAACAGGTCCACAAACCTGAATCCAGTTAATGTTACACTCTCTTAACCTGTATTCTCATCAGCGTGAAAAGGTCTTTCCTCCCAGGTTTCCAGAAGGAGAAGCTACAAGACCAAACATGCACATGGAAAAAACCATCCACCACGCTGAATAGAGAAATGATTCAGTTCTGTAAAGAGAGGAGAAAGCATTAGACTGACCACAGAGCCACACCTGAGAGACCAGGGATAGGGAGTGGGTACCAAGAGCGCACAACAGCAGAAGAAACACTATGCATAGCTTCAAGTATTGGGAACTTAAGATTATCCCCCTTCCCCACCTTGACCTCAAAATTTCCTGCCTAAGTCACAAAGAGTTACTCTAAGTGCTACCCTCACACAGCCTTCTACCGATGCAAACAAGCGGTGTAACTGCATTTTGCTCCTGATCAGCAGAAATAATTGCCTAGAAGCTACAGATTTCCCAGAAGTTACAGAAAAATAACAGAAAAGGGGACAAAAGAACACCTACAGAATGGTTACCTATCCAAAATACTTTGCTGAGGTTTATTAGCAATGAAAATTCCCAGTGGATATAGTTTTTGTAGTCAGCTAAATATTAAAGCTATAACAAAGTATCTTGATAGCTCCAAGAACAACACTCAGTTGCTTAGACTCACAGAAAGTTTACAATCAACTTGCCATAAAGGCTTTAATTTAGAATCTGTGCCACTGAAGGAAAACACTGAAGCAAGACCAGATTTTATTTTTCAAACGTATTAATAGCTAATCCCCTTCAGATTATGTCAAGTATGTCACATTAGGATGACTTGGGCTCACCTTGACCGGCAAGTATGTTAAAATGCAACTAAACCCATCTACATTTGCACTCCAACTCATGCTTCTTTTAAATTTCAAATGGTTACAGAGGAAAAGCACCTGCGGGACTAACACTGATCAAGGACATGCTATCATCCTGTTTTATTCAGCATGAAGTGTTACAGGCAAAATAACTCTTAAGAGAATAATGTAAAACTTCTTTTCTACACACTTGAATTTAAAAGGGAGGGGGAAATTTTCTTTGAAAACTGTACTTGCGGTCATAGGTTCTGCTATTATAAAAATTAACTTCATGCAGTACAAGTTCTTGGTGCAAAGGGTTATATATGCAAACAGTTGGCTTAACAAACCAAACCTGAGAATGAGCTTTTCCTGTTTCTGTTAATTTATGTCCCAATGTTACATTCCTTTCATGCAATGCCATAATCTTCAGTGAATGACTTCACATTATCCTCCTCAGAGTAATCTAGGAATGCAGATACAAAAAACATCAACCACCACCTTCCTAAGACTCTGCCTCTTAACTCTCAAGGGTTTAGGTGACTGATAAAAGAGTTTTAGGTATGAATAAAACTTTAAACATCCATACTCAGCTGCTACTACCCTTCAAGCACACAACGTTCTGCCAGAAGGTACCAACACTGAAGCCTTCATTGTAGTCCTTGAGCCAGTACCGCACGTTCAAACCTCCACACAGTTTTCAAAATCCCTGCTCACTCTGTCACACTTCAATTGCCAAAACATAGGAATGTGCTTTTCAAACTGCAATTTCCAGATCTGTCCTTTACCCCAAAAATAAATTCAGGGGTTTTGAAATGGATTGGCTGCACCAGAAACCTTTTTGTACAATACAAACGCAAGGACAAGAAGTGTTCAGGCTTAAATCCCCCCCTATGTCTCTCTCAGGCCACAAAATGAAACTTGGCTTTCATTACCCCAGTTGAATGCCTGTGCCCTTGTGGCGATGCCATCCATGCTTTGTCCAGCAATTTCAACAGCAGAGGCTCACTCAGGAGCTCCTGCCATCCAAGAGAGCAACATAACCAAATCAGTCCTCCAAATCAGCAAGATGACCTGAAGAGCAGCCTTTGAAAAAAGGGATCCTGACCAGGCATTTCATTCCAGGACAGCATTTGCAACTCCCAGTATGAATGGATCGACACTCTTACCCATATAGACCCAAGACCTAAGCCTCTATAGGAAGCTGACCTGCACAGCAGATCTCTCTTGCTCTCTCCATGTCTCCCTGGTCAGCTGAGGCACTCTGCTTGCTGTCTACCGAGGTGGCCAGAGGACACCTTGCATGACCTTTCCTGGCAGGTCCTACAGACAAGAGTAGCTGCGTGTCAGGCATCTGCACACTCCAGCCCCTAAGCTACCTTGGAATTTTTGGCTCCTCCTTCTGTCAACTGTACAAAAAGTACAGACGTGCTTGTTGGCGTTATTTACCTTCACTCAGCTTTCTAAAGATTCAGTGAAATTAGTCACGTGCAGCACTTGTATCTATTGTCCTAAAATAAATAAAACTCAAACACAGGATCTCTTTTTAGTATTCAAAGCACTTACACACGCTGGTGGAAGCGGGACCCATGAAAATGCTCCCCCGATGACCCCTCCACGGTTAAAAAACTCCTAACCCTATGGAACAGCTTGAACATCACATCTGACTTCATGGCTAGGGAAGGGGATTCCAGCTACAAAAGCAGCACTGAGAAAACAGCTTAGAAAAGTACAGCACCACTGTTGGAGCTCTAACTTTATAAGCAGATTTATAATTAAGAGTAAGAGCTATTAATTGGTTTTCAATGGTAACAGCAGAGAGCTAATGATCTATTAGGAATCACAGACACTAAATTTAACACTTAGTATTTCCCTCACTTCACACAAGGAAACAGATAGACTTATAAATCCAACATGCAACACAAGAGGTCTCAAGATACAAAAAATATTGCTGATACTAACCTCACCAGGAAACATATCCTTCAGAAAGTGAACATAATAGAAATTAATCTTCACATAGATCTTTCAATAGCAACCTCATACATAGCACTTCCACTCCCTGTATCCGTATGAGTTTTGGTTACAACAACACTATGCACAACAGCCATAAAGCAGGTAGCATGAATTTGAACATGGGCATATTAGATTCGGCTTTAAAATACGTTTTTTTTTTCTGGAGTGGGTCGTTATCTTCTGCAATCAACTTACTTAAACACAGCATCCTCCATCCAAACAGCTGGAGTTTAGAAGAGCTTACAGGAAAAAAAGAAAAGTGAGCCATTGTGTTTGACTCGCAGTAGACACAGAAGTAACCTTCAAGGTTACCTTGCCCTACATGCAGCCTCAGGAAGGAGAAAAACACAGTTTCAGCAAAGGAATTTCTTGCCTGGCTGGAGGCCACACCGGCCACAACAACTGATGGCAGGAAAGCATTTGGATTCACAACTTTACTTGTAGCACCCGGCCGGAGGCAAAGCAAAACTTTCTCATTTTTGGAGAAGAAAAGAAACTCTTGCTCAATAAGTAGCAATTATGCTGCAGAATTTATATGCTGAGCACGGCTGAATGTACGAACACCAGATCAGTCAACCATAGCTTTAGTGCTTTGAGTATGATTAACAGAAGGAACTTTCAAAGGTCAATTAAATGTCAACACATTTTAAAGAGATATTCTTCTTAAGTTGGGGCAATGTGTAACAGTACCTTCCAAGCCGCCATGCCCCTTTCACCTTAAAATTCTACCCATCCTGTACTTACATGTGCAGATATAAAGATGATGACTAATTAACCTGTGACAGAAAATAACAGCTACTTATGCTCCTGGTTTTCCTATTCCTAAGCTGTCTTTTATTGCTAAGGTACATAGAAACACTGCTCTCTCTCCCCAAAATTTCATTCAGCTCTGCAGTGTGTGAGCGAAGAGAGAAGAAAAGGAGCAAGAACAGTCTGAAAGTCTAATAACTTACTACATGAAAATGAGAAGTGGCTTTTGATATGCAACTGAGCTGCCTGGATGTAAATCTGGAGGAGGGAGGACTGTAACAGAATTAATTACGAATACATTAATCATTATTTTAGTCAGATACATCTTTTCACTTCTAAACACTTCTGGAAATCCGAATTTCAGGTAAGTAGCTCAAGATACCTCAGAACCAACACCGAAAAGCTGTACACTCTGTACAGATCCATTTAAACCATCTCTCAAACTGCACGCTCAAACCATTAGTTAGTTGAAAAAGAAAGGTCTCTTAGTACAAAGCGAAAGGATCAGAATCCCGACTGAGGCCTCATGGCGCTGCTCTAATCACTTCGACACGAGCGGTGTTTATCCGAGAACAGATGATTTGGGAGTTGGGGAGAGCCAGCAGAGCGAGCCAGGACTGGGGCTGAGCCCAGGAGGAGTGTGGAGTGCCCAAGAAGTTCCAAGGCACGGGGGAATCACAGCATCCCGCAAGCACAGAATCCTTAAAAATCCCACAATCGCTAGGTTGGAAAGGACCTTTGAGATCATCGAGTCCAACCATACCTGTTCACTGCTAAATCATATCCTGGAGCACTTAATCCACCCAGCTTCTAAACGCCTCCAGGGATGGAGACTCCACCACCTCTTTGAGCAGCTGTTCCAGCATATGAGAATCCTTTCGGTGAAGAAATTCCTAATATCCAACCTATAACCCTTTCAGTAAAGAATTTTTTCCAAATATCCAACCTAAACCTCTCAACTTCAGGCTATTCCCTCCCATCCCACCGCTTGTTACTTGGCAGAAGAGACCCAACACTCCCCACGCTACAACCTTTTTCCAGGCAGTTGCAGAAGGGGATAAGGTCCCCCATCAGCCTCCTCTTCTCCAGGACAAGCAACTCAGCTCCCTCAGCTGCTACTAAGAGACTTGTGCTCCATCCCTTTCTCCAGCTCCATTGCAGCCTCATCCCCATCCCTGTCCCGGTCTCCATCCCCGTCCCTATTCCTGTCCCCGTCCCTATTCTGGTCCATATCCCTTTCCCCGTCCCCATCCCCACCCCAGTCACTATTCCTATCCCCGACTCTATTCCTATTCCTCTCCCTGTCCCTATCCCAGTCCATATCCCTGTGCCCGTCCCTATCCCCATCCCGGTCCCCGCCTCCATTCCCTTCCCTATCCCCTTCCCCGGCCCCATCCCTGCTCCCTTCCCCACCCTTATCCCTGTCCCCGTCCCTATCCTGGTTCCCAACCCCGTCCCCCTCCCTAACACTATGCCCACCCCTGTCCCTATCCCCATCCCCATTCCCTTCCCTGTCCTTATCCCAGTCCATATCCCTCACGTCGTCCTAGTCCCCATCCCCGTCCCCTTCCCCGTCCCTATCCCTATCCCCATGCCCATCCAGGTCCCCGTCTCCATCCCCTTCCTTATCCCTTTCACGTTTCCCGTCCCCGTCTCCCACCCTAAACCTATCCCCGTCCCTATCCCTATCCTCTTTCCCGCCCCAGTCCCTCTCCCCATCCCCACCCCCATCCCCTCCCTCCTTACCTGCCCGCTCCCAACTTTCCGTGTCCCACACGAACTTGGTGCGGGCGGCGGCCCCGCCGGGCGCTGCGAGGAGGCGGGGGGTGGAGGGGGGGTGGGCAGCGAGGGGGGCGCCGCTGAGGCAGGGCGGGCATTGTCCGCCCCCCCCCCCCGGCTCCGCCCTCCCCCTCGCCACGCTCTTTGTTCCCCCGGCTCCCCCGGCTGCTCCCGCCCCCCTCCCGCTCCATCTCCCGCCGCGGCGGGGCCGGGGGAGCGCGGCCGCCCCACCCCCCGCGCTGCCGGAGTTGGAGGGGGGGGGAATCCTGCCCCGCTCCGCCAATCAGCGCCGGGGCGAAGGGGCGGTGCCGGCCAATGAGGAGGCGGGGAGTGCGGCGGCCCCCCCCGGGACAGCTAATGGGAGCGCGCGAGCGGCGCGAGGACCCACCCACCGCTCCCCCCCCCCATCGCCGCGCGGGGCCGGCGGGGTCAGCGGGGTCAGCGCGGGGGGAGCGCCCTGACAGCTGCCTCTGGCACCGGGAGGGGTGTCTGTTACACGAAGTGGCATATCTTTTATTCAAGCTTAAGTTCCATCTCAGTGACTGTCTTTGAAAGTTAAGAGTGTCCCTCTGATCGCGTCTTTTCTGTGAAACGGTGTTTTTCCACTTCATCCTTGGAACGTGACAAGGTCGTGTGTTCAGTGTGATCTGTGCCGATCAGGTGTGTCACCTGTGACCACCTCTGCTCGCAGCCTTTCCCCGTCTCAAACGCAAGGTCAGAGCTGGAGCCAAAGCTCCAAGTTAGCAAGAGATTTCACTCTTGCAAAGTTTCATAATAATATAAAAATTCGACCTTGGAAAGTAACAGAATATGCATAAGATTTCAGGGAAAATGTCCCCGAGCTGGAGGGCCGCCGAGCCCCCGGGTCCCTCTGCTGTCCCTGCACGCGTCAGGCCACACACCCTGTCCCAGCTCCGGTCTGGCCGCACAGGATCGATGGGGGTCCTCCCCGTGTTGTCCAGCCCTCATAAAAGTTGCCTGCTTTCTGAAATTCCAAAACGAGTTTTATTTGCCGGCATTTTTTGTATCACCTTGCCTCCCCAGATACCTTTCGTTGGAGGGGTAGAAGGCAAAAAGGGCTTGCGAAAAAGCAGAGTGACATCCCGGACCCGGGGTCCTGAGAGAGAGCATCCTAATAAACTGAGAAAAGTGTTGTCTGCAATTGTTGTCTCTGTCTTTGATTGTTGTCTTTAATTGTTGTCTCTGCCACAGACAAAAGCCTCCTCTGATTAGTCCTTGCCTCAGTTCACAGTTCACTCAGAACACAAAAGTCCCTTCTATTTCCAAGAAGCAAGCAGAAGAAATAAAAAACAATAATTCAGAGATGAAAGCCGCTGCCCTGGGGTCTCGTGTCCTTTCCAGTGTTGATGTTGTGCTCATTTGGTGACCCACAAGCACAGTCTACTCAATCCTACTGAGTAAATCACAGTTATACACCCCAAAATCAGGTGTATTTATTTTTTTAATCTCAAAATACATAACCTTGTTGCTTGTAGTTCCGTCACGTTATTACAGTCCTCAACTTCAGGCAAAGTTTCTTTTAGGCTATCCTGATCCTTCTTTCTCCTGGCTGTCCCCACCATCAGGAAACTGCACCAGTACACTCCATAATTTAGAGCCAAGTTTGTGGATGAACCTTCTAAGCTTTAAACAGGGGTAATGCCTGATCCTTCTGGAGCTTCCTTCTGCAGGGCAGTGTTCCCTGTGTGGCGTCTCCCCTTAGCCAATCTCTTACCCTCACTGCAACACCTCACCAACCCCTGTAACAGCTTTCTGCGAGATCATATACCAAACACTGAACAAAGTCTAGTCATGCTGGATCTTCTGCTTCCTCCTTTTTCAGGAACCTTACTTCTTAGAGAGGGTACTGGGTTTACCCTGCAAGATTTACCTTTGGCTAAGCCATGTTGTGTTTTATCCCACTTTCCAGGTACTTCTACCTGTTTCATTATGCTTTCCTTATTCATCAGCAAACAAGTTCTCTGCAGTTGCTTGCTGCTGAGTTTGAATGCTGGCAGTAAGAACACACTGGTGCCTGGCCCATGTGGGCTTCCCCCTGCCTGGGAAGAACATCTGTCACTCTACTCTTTGATGGGGTTTGCCATAGTAGGAGTCCCATGTCATAGATACAAGCATAATAGAGGCTAATTCCAGCTCGTACTACATACACTGTGTCTTGTGTTTGTAGGAGAGTCATCAATAGAATCATAGAATGGTTTGGGTTGGAAGGGACCTTAAAGATCATCCAGTTCCAACCCCCCTGACATGGTCAGGGACATCCCACTATATCAGGCTGCCCAAGGCCCCATCCAACCTGGCCTTGAACACCTCCATGGATGGGGCAGCCACAGCTTCCCTGGGCAACCTGTGCCAGGGCCTCACCGCTCTCATGGTGAAGAAATTCCTCCTTATGTCTAGTCTAATATTACAATGAATGAAAATATATTTGTCTGAACTTGGATTTTTCTCTTGTGTGTGACATAGAGGTCTCTCTTTATCAGCCTTTTCTCTTGAGAGCTGAATATCAGTGCATTGGTGCCAGCACCCTCTCCTGTGTATCTCAAAACATACCATTAGCTTAGGTTTGGGGTTTTTTTGCTGCATTTCTATTTCTCGATTAAGATCTGACCTACTGAGCCAGCTTGGTACCTTTCTGGTTTCTGGGGGTTTAAGCCCAGAAGTGCAAGCTTTATTATTATTTGTACAGAATATATTTCTGTCTCAGCCAGGCATAAGTCCAGGGACAGGGCTGAGCATACCATTGTGGTACAAACACCTCGCCAAGGACAGTCCTGGCCCCAACAACCGACAGCTCTGGTTGGGCAAGATGTAAGAGATGCTTAAGGAACAATGACATCTAATATTTATACATGGAATGGTTGTCTAAAGATTCAGCCATATCTCAGCAGCAGAGCAGAGCAACAATTTTTGAGTGACTCAGATCCATAGTCCACAAATCCCTCCTGCAAAAGCCATGCCCAACTTCCCAACGGGTGGGTAAAATAGGATGTCACAGCAGATACACGGATGATCTGCAAAGCTTTATGAGCTGCCACTGATTGAGCTGTGGTAATTAGCCATGTTTCTGCTCATAAACTATTTCAAATGTGAGAAAAACATTTCCTAAGCTGCTTTTGCAGGGTAGAAGTTTATGTTAGCATTGCATCTCACTTTTGCCATGGGCTAAAAGCAGGGATGGGCACTTCTGCGCAGCTGGTGTCTGGTAACTTCATCAATGTTGAGATCTCGGCAGGCTTTAATACTCAGATGGATTGATGAGAAGGCTGGGTTAGCACAATTTTGCCAATATTTGAAGAGCCAAACATTACCATTTTACACTTAAAATAGCTTGGTAAACACATAAAGTTCAATTATCTATTTTAAATGTGCAGGGTTATATTTACTAACTTTTTCAGTCACACTTTGTTACTGTAGTATCTGTGAGGGAAAGTTATGAGACTCTGCCAAGTGAAATGCTCTCTGAGTTAGGGGAAAAAAAATGTGTCTATTTTGTTACAGGCATGTTTCTCACAAATGCAGTAAGTCAATGGTGTCCTTGTAGTGATTAATAGAGCAGCTATTCAGAGTCCTTGGAGGGGTTTGGGGTTTTTTAATTACCAAGATAACTTCCTCATCAAATCCATTGCTCAAAGACAAAACAACTGTGTTTTACTCACTTTCATTGCTCTAGTGAGATGAGAAAGTGTTGATATATTCTCCCCGGAGGTCATTAGAACCACAAACAAGGTTGTGGACCTAATGTGTACACACAGACTGGCGGACAAAGCCTGGGTTTTATTGTACTGTAAGAGAAGCTGAGCAGAAGGGAAGGAGGAGACTAAACAAGACATTTGGAAAGAAGAGGTACCTACCCTACATGGCATCTGGTTTGCAGCAGAGCTGCTATGTGGGAGGCTAAGAGGAAGAAAAAGCACAGTCATTTTATTTTAGTTTTTAATGAAGGACAAACATACTGCAACATTAAGGGCAAAATCAGTAATATCTTCTTGCTTCTTCTCATCCAGACTCAAGAAATGTGGCTTAAATCCCTTTTGAGCCAATACTCATGGCCTCATGGATTATTCTGACCAGAAAACCAAGTCAAAGGTAGCGTTGGGAGTGGCACTAACAAATTTCTTCCCGGTAGATGAACATACCTTCTTTGATATGTATTCAGTACTCTTAGCTTTCTTCCAATGTTTTTCCTACTGGAAAGAAGAAGTCCTCATGTTTCTCTCAGGCTGGCATTTTCCATCCTTCCCTTGCAGCTGTGCCTGCTTGTCTCTGTCCGTTCTCTTGACTGTTTCCAGTCACAAAAAAGCAACGTGTTCTGGCTGAAATTCCATTTCTGAGTACCATGGCCTATATAGACTGAGCTTTTGGGTGAAATTAATATTACACCATTTTTCTTACTCAAAAAATGTTTGTACTAAAAAAATTACAAAGTTAGGCACTCCTCCAAGCCACACATTTCAGTGGTACAAAATGATTTTCTGCATAATCCAACCTGCAGTACAGCTCTTGGTTTTATGTCTAGCACAAGAGGATCTGATATGGGTTGGCTGATAGATACAATCAAAATGAAACTGCTTAATAAACAATACTAAGATTAGGCAGTTCTGCCACTTCGTTTCTGATTGAAAGTATAATTCCCGTTCCAGAATTTGTTTTCTTCTTCCTTTAAATGATATGTTCTCAGCTGCAGGAGGTGTAATGTGAACATATAATATTTGGACAAGAGGGGTTAGATCTTTGCCCTTCACTATTGTCTTCAGTGCTGGAACATAGCAATAAGTTTCTTTGAAAGCACAGCAGACAGCTTTTTAAAGTTGCCTTACTGGTAAAGAGGACAGCAGCAGGTGTCTAGTACTTTTACCGTGCACACGGTGAGTTACAGTTAGGGAGCTTTATGTAATGTTTAACCTTCAAAAAAGATGATCAGAGTAACTGGAATATTTTCTTGCATTTTTACTGCTCTGAACTTCAAAGTAAAATTAAAACAGCTTAGAAAGTACTATTTTGCAATTTAATCAAAAGTGACTTTTAGACTTCAGATCTCAACTATAACAAAATATTCCTCTTGACTGATATTAGTGCCTCACGGGGATGCCCATAATATCCCCAGTTATCCTTTTCTCTCCATAACTATTCAGAGCATGGTTTAACTCTGTAGAGCATAGTAAAAGTGTATGTTAACAAAGACCCAAATTCCCTGACAAAATGCATAAATATGATGTATTTATCATGATGGCGTGTGCTTGCTGCCTGTGGTGAGCTTCACTGGGCAGTGCAACAGCTAATACCACAGTAATGCTGTGGTTGAAAAGATTGTTTAAAAACCCCCCAAAGACCGCTACAGATCTCAAAAATCATAGAATCATAGAATAGATTGGGTTGGAAGGGACCTTAAAGCCCATCCACTTCCAACCCCACTGCCACGGGCAGGGACATCCCACCAGCCCAGGCTGCCCAAAGCCCCATCCAACCTGGCCTTGAACACCTCCAGGGATGGGGCAGCCACAACTGCCCTGGTCAACCTGTGCCAGTGCCTCACCACTCTCATAGTGAAGAAATCCTTCCTTATGTCTAGTCTAAATCTGCCTGTCTCCAGTTTATAGCCATTGATGCAGAAGCTCTGTCTGTTTTCAGGTTATGTTATCAAACCATTTGCAATTTATATTTAAAACAACAAAACTCTAAAGTGAGCAAATCTACATACAGCTCTAGGCCTGTTGGCTTCCATGTTTGTGTTTGCTTCGCAATAGGTATTACAGGTCCTCTTTTGTCCTAACCTGGCACCTTTGGAAGAGGGTAGAGATTTTTCCAGTAGTTGTGTTGAATTGCATTCTGCTATTGTCTGATACCATCATTAGCTGAAACCTTAGCCATGAAGTCAAAGTGAAACCAGGCATGAGAAAAATCTTTAGTTCTGAGGGCCAACAATAATAAGGGCAATGTGACTTTGAATCGTTGCTTAAAGAGCGAAGGGCCCAGTTTTGCCATTCCGGTATCAGAGTAGTTTTCTCCTTCAGATGTCTTCCTAAAGGCAGCAGAACGATTTAGTTAATACCTCTTGATATTAGTAAAGAGCAAAAAAAAATTTAATGTTCATAGACAAACAATTAGGTTATAACTAGAACTATTTCTAATAAATGTCTTTGAAGACACAGAGAGCAGTTCTCCTGGTATAAGATCTTACATATTTATTTAAATTTAAAACAAGTTACATTTGAAGTATTTTAACAGAACAATAAATGTCTGTATCTCTTGGCATGTTCTACCAGGAATAGAACAGAAAATATTAAATGTATAAATTCCTAGTAGATTAAGATTTGGACTAGAAGTGAGTGCAGAAACAAAAGAAGGGAGAACATAAAATTGCAAGCACTGGCATTTACTCATTTTTGGACAGTCTTGTGTTGGTAAATATGTATAACTTTAACAGATGTGCTGTGCATGTAATTTTAAGGATGACGGTCTGGTATATGCTGGGGACGTGTCATCAAACAGCACAAACTAACTGTTCAGTTATGCAATACAAGCTGCTCAATTTATACTTATCATATGATTTCATAAAGCTTGTCTCCTCTAGCTGAATATCTGGGATAAGAAAGCAAAGTCCCCATCCTTTGCTTGTTTTCCTAAGATAACTTTTCTCATTGACCAAGTCTCTTTTTTTTTTTTTTGCTGGAAGATGCTTTCAAGCTCCAGGCTTTCCATGCTATTCACTAAAAACACTTATACAGCAAGTATAGTCTAAGTAATGAACAGGCAATGCCACAATATTTTATCACATTATTACTTTGGTAATATTAAATCACTGAACATGTTGTTGATGTTTAGCATGTTATTTTCTTTGGTAAATTACCAGTAAAACTAAGCAGTAGTGTTTTTCTTCCAGTTTAGCTGGTGGACTGTAATTAAAGATTGTATCATGCAGGGACAAAAAAAAAAAAAAAAGGTTGAATTAAAAGGCATAACTGTAATTCTTACAGTTCCTGACATGTAAGTGCTTGATTTTATGGCTTTCTTTTTTTTTTTTTTCTAGCTTTTATAAGTGATTTTCTTGAACAGTTGGAGGAGAAAAACCCTGTAGTTACATAGTGATACCTGTATAACATTGGTGCATCAGGGCTGAAACCTTTAGGTTCTCAATGGTAATTGCAGGCACCTGAAGCAGTGTGTGTTTGCCTGTAGCAGTAGCTCATTCTCTGTGAGTGGACCAGCACAAGAACAGGTCTGCTTGGTGGATTTCAGTGGTAGTGGAAGCCACAGAGGATTTAGGGAGCTTGGGTGTCACTCCAGGACCTACCTTACTCTGTTTTCACATGACAGCTCTTCCACCTGCTCCTCTCAAGGATGATCTGTGGATCCACCATCCTTCCCTAACCACCCACCCCTGCCAACTGCCTCAAGTCTGCCTCATTCCTTCAATTTCTTTTCTTTTTGTAAAGTTCTTGGAGATCTGCCGATGCAAAATGGTACTGGAGAGGCAGGTGCTCTTCCGAAACACTGCCTGCAAGACAGATTGGAGGAACGGAAGAATGAACCAGAAATGAGAACAGCTTTGCCTGATCAAGTGACTAGCACCAAGAACAAGTGAAACCAAAGATACGAGATCCATATCCTCCCGCTACACCTGTAGAACTGGTAATAAACCTGTTTTTCAGGTCTGAGTAGCTGCAATAGCAGAGATACTACATTTCTGTGTCCTTCAGCTGTCCACGGTAGAAAATACGCTTTATGGGCAACCGCATGTTTTCAAGTTAATCATCAGAACAGTTCTGGAGCACGCCATTGCTTTCTAATTTAGCTAGTGTGATAGGTATCTGATGGCTCTCAGACACTAAAGAGCCTAGAAACCCACTGTGAAGAGGCAAGGTTGTGTGTCTGTGCTGAGAAGAAGGATGCAACTGGTGTTCGGTGAAAGACTTCTTTCACCTGGCCCACATGTCTGCTCAGGCTGTTATCCCACCCTCATCTTCACATCCACTCCTTGTCTCTTCATCCTGTCCTCTGCTGTATGCTAACGTATATAGCACTGCCTTAGCTCACACTCCCATCCCCTAGAAGCCAGAGTTTTGTTAAAACACACTACTCAAAATGTTAAATCTAGAAACATTGCAATACATTGGTTTGAATAGAATCTGCATTTTTTTCCATCAGCTGAATGATTTAATATCTGTGTTTATTCAGCAAATTTGTGAATGGCCTGCTATGGCAGTAACTTAAGGATGACAAATTCTGACTGTCAGGCAGTGCTGTTTATAGTAGGTCGCTGCTCTCCTCAGTGCTTTAAACAAATATTGGATTCACTGGGGGTCTTTCAGCAGGAGGATAATATGTTGAAAAGCAGTTCGATCAAAATGACTTTGCTGTTGAACATTTTCTAGCAATCACAGAACCTGAAATCTGACTTATTAATTAAATCTTATCAGCACATGCTCTGAAGAAAGCAGCATGGCTGAACTATTTCCCCGTTAAGTAAGATTAAAGGACAGAACAAAAGTTTGTATAGTATGCCTCAATCCGCATTTCCTGTAAAGGATACAGCTTGTTATTTTTCAAAATATGCTGAACATATTTTCTTTATATCTTGGTTTTCTATGACCCGTGGGAGCAATTGTAAAACTGAAGCATGCAAGAATGAAGGGGAAAAAAATAACTGGACTACGCAGGAGGAACTGGCATATCCTGACTGTATTATCTCTCCTATGAAGGAACAGATTGGAAGATATTTGGCCAGATTTCCTCTGAAAGGAACACATATTTAGAAGAATCTTTGCTTAAAAATTTGTCAAGTAATTTTTCAAAGAGATTTATCCAGCTAAATACACATAAAGAGAAATAAAGCCTACCTTCAAATGAACAAAGGAAAGGGAACAAAAAAACCTATTGAATAGTAACATGTAGCTGAGAGTATCATCCTATCACACTTCTGTGGGATCAGTGGAAAGCATGCCTAGTCCCACAGCATCTGACACTCATCTTGCAGTCTGCTCTGTGTTGAGTAATTATAATGCGCTGAGCCTGTATGTTCAAATTAGTCCTCAGTGTGAAAATGATTCCCTGAGCCCCAGCAGTTAACACTGTAGCCAGACGTAGGCAGGTTTGTGCCGTATCATCTGTGCTCTTCCAAGATTCCAAGCCCCAGGTAAACCCCTCTCTTGTCTTCCCATTTTTTCTTTTGCTGCTGTTGTGGTTTTGCACCAATCTGTCCTTCCTTCTGGGATCTGGGGCCATTAATGCACAGTGCTTTCTCCGCAGTTGGAGTTGGTCTTCATGGTCAGCTCTCTGCAGACCTTTGAAATGCATTGTAAGGCTTCACAGGGCTGACATCAAGACACAGGATGGTGGTGGGCCAGCAGTGTCTGAGGAGCTGAAGTGTTGGGTAAAGCTGCTTTTTCTTCTTGTTGATCTTTGCCTCCCTAAATCCCCAGCCTGGCCACAGAGATATCCCCTGGCATGGAGCAGGCTGGGGGCTGCTGTGCTCTGATCCTGCTAGGAGAGGAGCACCTGTGTCCTCCCACGTCTCCAGGAAATCTTGTCCCCAACACAACCACACCTTGCCCACTTCCACCCCAGCATCTCCCAATGCCTTTCCAGTCCTGCAGAGCCAGCAGCAGCCCTTTGTCCCCCGGCCTCCCACAGTCCTTATGCATGATGGGGGGATTGGAAAGTGTTGCACACAGAGCAGCAAGGTGGAGATAGCTGCATAAATCCTCAATTACTCATTCAGGCAATGGTATATAATAAAATCAGCATTGTTTGGTACTGCAGCTGTTTACTGGGTACTAGTGCTGTGCCTCACTCGACTTTGACCCAGCCTGTAGAGTTACTGTTGGAAGGGGACTTGTGGGCAGCTCATTGCAATCTTTCGTCTGCTGGAGAGCATTTTCTGGGCTGCTCCTACACATTTTTTCCTGATCCTTTTCTGCCATGCCAGTAGAAAAAGGCAAGGGTCTTCTCCTAAGTCCTTCTTTGTTACACCAAAGCATAAGTTTGTCTCTGGTTTAAGCTCCACTGCTACTCTACATCTGCACCTACTTCACACAGACTGTGTGGTGTGGTTCATTGGACTTGTGGTATCTATCACTTGCCAAGTCAACTGATGGCAGAAAGGCCATCTCCACCTTGCAACTGTGACCTGGCCTGTGACTGCTCACTCACTTGCTCCCTCATAGGAAGCACTGCCCTTGTTCTCCAGCTCCTTATTTGCTGTGTGGGATGGATGTCTCGCATCCAGAAAGAATCACTGCAATTTTTCACCACAGTTTCATCTGTTTTGCTTGGCTGTCACTGTTTCTGGTCATGCCTGCCTTTAAGCTTTGAGGGTGTAATGAGAAATTTGTTTGAATGTCACCCACTTTGGCACTGTATCAGTCGCAGAGGCTGCTGTCACATACCCTCTGAGAACAGCCCATCTACATCCTTCCTTGAGCATCCTCATGACAGTCCACCTTTGGAAACCACAGGCATATTGTGCAGCAATTGCATATCTCCTGGCATGAACCGCGAACGTGCTTGGTATGACATTTTGCCACTAGTGCCTGTGGGAGCAGATGACTTCCCTGTTTTCCTCAAGACATTAAGGCTCTGAAACCATGCCCCATCCATTCCTTAGATTCATAGAAAGCTGCGGAGGAACCGTCTCCTGTCAAATTTCTTCTCCTGCCTGGTGGCACCAGCTCCAAACTCAGCTATCCGCATTGGGTAGTTCATTTCTGAAAACTTCTGGTCCTGTAGAGTTTAAAACTAAATGCTGAAACTTTGGGGAAATAACCCAAGCGAACCACAGGATGTGTAATTAAACACAAGATGATAATCAATGGTCCCTGAGCACCGGAGAATCCCTTCTATTGGCTAGGGAACCTGAGTGTGGGCCCCATCAGTGGGCAGCAAAGGAACTAGCAAGGGGCTACATATGGACAGCCCAGAAATACCAAAGTCAGGGACAACTGTAACACCAGGGCTTTCCTCGAGTTTCTGAAATCCAAGCCTGTCTCTCATGCGTTGCGATACAGAAAAGATCCTGAATGACCATTTCCAGCTCCAACAGGAATTTTCTTCGCCTGTTTGACAACTACTTCCTGTATTGCCTCCCCAGCTAGAAAAATAGGGAGAATAGTTCCTTAACTTGATAGAAAGCTCAGTTTAAAATTTAGTAGCTACTTTTAGAAAATAATTCGTAATTCTTGGACAGGCAGCTTTGTACAAGCACTGCTGGCTATCACTGCCATCTCCTCAGGGATGAGGAAATGCTGTACCAAATACTAAGAATAAGAATAGCAACTGCAGACTGATACTGTGCTTGTGTGCAGGATGGGCGAGGTGAATGTCATCTTCCTCTTATTTGCGTCTGTAAGTCATCTCTCTCTTTTTATTCTTAGGAGTTTTCATAAGGAGTGGTGATTTGCAACTTATATAAAATCAGCCAAGTATCATCAGGGAAGTCCAGCTATTAAAACAAGCTGCTAAGAGTATTCATGTCCTTATTTCCTCTTGGCAGAAAGGACTTTCGATTTTATGCATAACAAAAGTTTTTGTCTACAATGGCAATAAGATTACTTAGCAATCTTCTTTATATTTGTTTCTATGGTGTTAAGCAATTTTCCTTTCTGGAAACACTATTCTGTACACGTAAATACACTTTGTCCCTAGTGGAGAACATCTAAAGACAAATATAATTTTACCTTAATAAAAAGGTAAGATAAGTTGGCTGTTTGGCAGATCCTTGCCCAGCAAGGCAGGAACGCTGCGGGTGCTTGGAATTCAGTCCTATTGTCTCTGGGCTGAATTGCTTTGAAAAAGGTCACATGAGGAGGAAAGGAAGTTTTGACTTTCACATGCCTGTTATTGCTAAGGAAACCACTTCCTTGGTATTCACATATTCAGCATGTCTCCAGTTTTGGCACTCTGACAAATGACATCGTGCTACTGCATGGAGTAACAAAGAAGGGTGGAGAAGGCTTTTAGATAACTCGACGTGTTTGAAACGCCAGTACAGCTTTTGTAGGTCTGCCAAACTTCAAGAAGGCTCCGTAAAAATAAGCGGTGTCCTTTGTTACCTGCAGATGTGATACCTGGAGTTCAGAAATGTGGAGAAATGTTCTGGTCTACATTTTCAGGAAGCTCATGTAGTTTGGAGGTTTCCTGAGTTGTAGCAATGTCAATATTCTTGCACCACTGTAGACAGTGGGAGACCAGTTTTCTACTACAAATAAACCTGAATTATTCTCTGTGTAGAATTTATTTCGTCTTTCAAGTACATACTTGCCTTTCCTTTGGCATTCAGATATCAGAAACCAAGTATCCTCAGGTGACATGGTGATTTCACTAGAAGTGCTTGGACTCGAACTTCGGGTCCATGGGACTTTTCCTGTTTTTCTGACTTTACTCAAACAAGGAACTAGAAAGAACAACAAGCAACAAGTTGGTTAGGACTGAGAATCTCTACCTATGTAGTTGGGTTTTTTTAAGAGGATTGAAGCAGAATTTCTTTGTATTTGCAGATCTCAATCTGACAAGAAAATGTATTGTAATTAGGCTTATTTCTACTCTAAGAGGAAAAAAAAAAAGTCCTGTATGCTTCAGGCCAGAAGTGGGTTTCACTGTAAATATATAATAGCTACTGAGATTACCAGCACCAAGTGCAAGGCACGCACAAATCACAGGAATTGAACAGCTAAAGCCCTGCTCAATTTACTGAGCTTTTGATATGTCAAGATCTATTTGTCTAAACGTTATCTGTAAAAACAACATAATGCAGAGAACTGAGCCTGGAACTGTGGAAGCCAGAAATCAATATTTTAATCTTGGCCCTGCCTCAGATGCATTTGGTGGCCCCAGAGTAGTTGTTTAATCTCCCTGCGTGCTCGACGGAGATAAAACAGTTCAAATATAATAAACTCCACTGAAGAGCTGCACAGATCAGTTCACAGCGTCTGTGTGCTTCTCTGAAGATCTGAATTGTTATATAAATACAGCTATTACATGCAGGACTTCAGGAAGTTTGTCTCTGGGAAAATACATGCCATAGAATCATAGAATCATTAGGTTGGAAAAGACCTTAGAGATCAAATCCAACCGTGCCTGTCCACTATTAAATCATGTCCCCAGGCGCCTCATCTACCCACCTTTTAAACACCTCCAGGGATGGTGACTCAGTCACCTCCCTGAGCAGTCTCTGCCAGTGCTTGAGAACCCTTTCCATGAAGAAATTTTTCCTAACGTCCAGTCTAAACTTCCCCTGACGTAGCTTGATGCCATTCCCTCTTGTCCTATCACATGTTACTTGGGAGAAGAGACCAACACCCACCTCTCTGCAACCTCCTTTTAGGTAGTTGTAGAGAGCAATAAGGTCTGCTCATGTATCTTTGGATCTGAAATTTCAGGTCTATTTTCTGGACAGATGCCCTCACCCTATGGAGACTTGAAGCACATCATGGTGGCAGCACACAGAGACCATCAGGGGATCTGCTGTGATAGTGACTTCTTTTTCTTCTTCTTTTTTTGCGTTTGAATGTGTTAAAACAACTATTTAAAATTTGTTTCAAGTGTTTTATCTTGGAGAGCATCCTCATTTTCATTCTATCCATGGCAAGAATAGACCATACTTCAACAGGAGTTACTTGCTTGATGCAGAAATAGCAGAGAGAAGGGCCTATGGCCTGTTTATTTAGGAAGTAAGACTAGCTAATAATTGTAATTCCTTCTGGCTTAAAATACTTGAAAACATTCTGGGTTTCATGTTCCACTCATTTTCCCTAATATCATCATTTCTGAGTGATTATCTTACTAGAGGCTTAGCTGAGCCACACTCATTCCCAGGAACCAAAAGGGTTACCTGAGGGGAGGCAAAAGATAGGTATAAACTCCTGAGTGAAGCCACAAGAACGCTTTTCAGGTTTTAAAAGAACAAAACCAATGAAACAAACAAACAAACAAATCAACGAACCAACAACACCAAAAATTATCTTTTATATTGAAGGAAAAGAGAGAAATACTGGCTGCATCCCTCTTCCATGCAGCAAATGAGTTTCAAGTACAGAGGAGAGGACAAGAGTACCTGAGAAGCTTGACGTGAGCGGCAATGTGCACTTGCAGCCCAGAAGTCCAACCATATTCCAAGCTGCATCAAAAGAAGTGTGGCCAGGAGGGCCACACTTCTATTCCTCTCTTGTGAGACCTCATCTGGAGTATTGTGTCCAGTTCTGGAATCCTCAGCATAAAAATGATATGGAGTTGTTGGAACGGGTCCAGAGGAGGCTACAAAGATGGTCAGAGGGCTGGAGAACCTTCCATACAAGGACAGGCTGAGAGAGTTGGGCTTGTTCAGCCTGGAGAAGAGAAGGCTCCGAGGAGACCTAATAGCGACCTTCCAGTACCTGAAGGGGCTACAGGAAAGCTGGGGTGGGGCTGTTTACAAAGGCTTGTGGGGATAGGATGAGGGGCAATGGGTATGAACTGGAGAGGGTCAGATTTAGACTAGACATAAGGAGGAATTTCTTCACTATGACAGTGGTGAGGCACTGGCACAGGTTGCCCAGGGAGGTTGTGGCTGCCCCATCCCTGGAGGTGTTCAAGGCCAGGTTGGATGGAGCCTTGGGCAGCCTGCTGTAGTGGGATGTCCCTGCCCATGGCAGGGGGAGTGGATTTTTAAGGTCCCTTCCAACCCAAACTATTCTATGATACTACGTCCCAGGTGTACACTTTTCCACACAAAAGAGCAGCAGTTTGTTAATTATTCTAGAAACTACTCACACTACAACAATAAAACAAGAGGGTCTACACTTACTGGTATGTATGTTTGGTTTACAGTAAGTTACCCTTGCAGAAATGAATCCAGCACCTCTAACAGCCCTGAGGTTTGTCTCCCGTATCAGTCAGCCCTTGTGGTCCTGTTGCAATACAGTTTTTAGCACAGCCTAAGGCTGGTAGGCGGTAGCTACACCCCAACATAGTTTGATGGTTTTGTGCACCATCAGAATAGCTTGAAATATTTGCTGTAATCAGTGGGGAGGCAGTAGGGAGAGCGGTGCACGGGGGTGATGCATTCACAGCAGCCTGGGTTGCTAAGCACGCAGCCTGCTATGCTGCTAAGTAGGCAGGACCAGGCAGAGCCATTAAGTCTGGAAGCAGCTGAGTGTTTAATAAGCTGCATGTTACCATGCATTTACATAGCTTAAGTTGTAGTAAAGCCCTAGCAGTAAAGGGTCAAAAGTGCAGGGCTGGAGGGCTAAAGCCCACGCAGACCCCATCGTAACCCATCCTTGTCCCCAGCAGAAAAGGACATAAGGAGGAACCATGAGAAAATGAGCGTCACTACAACCAAGGAGAATTTTAATGGCCAAAAAGCAAGAATGTTAATAATAATTGAAGTTAAAGCACATGCGACCAGATCTGGCAAAGCTCATTGACACAAAGGCTGCAGGGTATCTCTGTGCTCCCAATAAACCAAGCGTAAGCAGTGCAGTGGAAAGGAAAATGAGATTCCCCTCCTTCGTGGTTTACACATCTACAACAAAGTGAGTCTTTGCTCGCCCTGCCTGTGTGATCTTAAGATTCTTTTATGTGAGTCATTTGACACTTATTTAGTTCCCAGTGAGCATATTTAACTATTTCCTTGGGGCATCATCTTCACCCTGACACAGCTCGAGACCAGAGTCCTGTCTCGTGCACATGGTGACTCCTGGCAGCATGCACTCTGTCCTCTCTCTTTTCTATCCCTCGTTAGCAAAGGCTGTTTCAATACTCAGAGAGCTCCTGGCTTCAGACAGGCAAGACCATTTCAGATTTCACTTCCTCTAATGTAATCACAGACTTCAGCGACTGTGCTTTTCATTTATACTGATGTAACCAAGACTGAAATCTGTCCCACAGCAAATATTTATCAGAGCATATCAAAGGAAAAGTAGACCAGATGAGAAACAAGCAATACAGCGAGTGGCATTAAACTTTGCCAAGATAGATTTCAAAGTCAATGAAAACCACCCCAGAGACACAGAGCTAAAATGCAGGACAAAGTAGAACACTGAAAAAAATAAACCCAAATTTTAAAACACTGATGTCCTACAGAACAATCTTTAATTACTTAAAAGTTGCAAAGATTAAGAAGGAAAACCTGCACAGAACTAACAATATATGAGCAAAGATATTGACCAATGCTCTGCTGGTTTTGTTAACGCCTTAGATTTGATATATACCCATTGTGGGTACCTGCTCCGGTCAGGGACCCTTTCTGCATAGTAAGAAAGAAGCAGGATAACATCCACAACTGACTTTCTAAATTATATAAAATAACGGGATGCCACCATTTAATTAGATAATTAAAACTCTGTTGCTGCTTTGCTACATGCCAAGGACACCCAGTTTCTTGGCAACAGACCTCTAGTTTTCCTCCTTTGATATCCAGGTCACAGCCATTTGGATTAGAGACTTATTTCCAGCAGCAGTGCAAGGCAGTGGCACAAAACTTCCCATCCTACTGTCAGTATCCCCCTTAAGTTCAGCGGCTTTTGATCCTATTTATAAAACTTGTTAAATTAAAGCCCTTATAAAGGGTAATATCTCAGTATTCTCAAAGGTCAGGGGGCATGTAAGCATATTAGAAACTTAAGCAGCCCTGTGCAACGCCAGCAACTTCTTACATCAGGAGCAACAGTGTCTTGTCCTGTTCTAGCTGAAAAACATGACTGAAAGGGTAAAGAGAGAAGGAAAACAACAGCTTCATCCCCAGCTCTCCAGTTTCTTCACAAATTAGGACTACCCCACCCCTGACCTGTCATCCCACCTTCTTATGAGAAAGAACATTGTCCCAGAAGAGGTTTACCTGCTGCCCAGGTTACGTGTGGAAATCATATGTTTGTGAGGAGCATTGACTCAGTCAGCCAGATGGAAGAAAAACACCTGGCCCTGACCGCTGGTTACGAGTGCTTTGCCTGAGCTTCCATCATTTGAACTGTAGAGCAAACTCCACACAGCCTCAGGATTACATCCAAGTGTGATCAATCCATATGCAAGACACAGTTCCTCATTCCCAGCCCCACGTGAACTAGAAAGGCGGAACGGCGCATGTATGTTTTTGAAAACCATATACTTTTTTTCACAAGACAGGAATATAGAGTATGCTACCAGGGAGCGGGTGAGACAGAACAAATCATACAGACCAGATGGTAGTCACGCTGCTTAACGCGCTGTTGGAAGGTGCCCAGCAAGTCTGGTGATGAGCAACAGAAGAATGTATACAGGATGATACTCTTTGCTAAGCGCCACCAATTTATTACATTATATTCCCAAGAACAGCTGAGGTGAATTAACCACAGTAACCATTTACTATTTCTTCTGACAGCTCCGAGATCGTATCTGTACTGCTGCTGTGGTTGATGGTACCTTCTGGACAGATGTGAACTTGTTTAAAGCTAACAAAAAGTCAGCTGTGCAGGTTAGCATAGTGCCAAGCCCCAGCCAATAATCTACTCAGTGGGTGTCCTAACTATGTTTGCTGCCACACTAACTATCGCCTGAGTTTTGATCAACTTGGACCATGACCAGATCAGGCTTGCATCCACTCAGAAAATATTAGAAAACCAGAGCTTGTCAAAGATGATACACCAGGTGTTGAGGTAGTCCTGGGCTAAAAGCTCCTCTTTCCATCTAGTTCAAGCAAAGGAATGGTTACTAGGGACACACCCTCCAGCAAAGCACAGATAAGACAATATATTTGTATTATTCCTCTCTTGTGTACGGACTACAACTATGCCTATATATCTCCATGTAGCTCTTGAAAACATCCTTCAAGTAGGTTCTTTTTGGTTAAAAAAATAATTTAGCAATTTCATCCAAACTACACTGCAAAGTGAGATTTGGCAGAACTTGTGAAGATCATGTTTTCTATAGCCTGTGCTGAAATCCAGCACTAGCGACAGGTGAGGTAAACAAAGCAGAATCTTGACCACAAAAATCCAGATTGTCTTCATATGCTGCAAACAAAGCTAAGACAATACTGCTTATTTCCCTGGAGTACATTCTGGCCCTGTAAGATTGGTATCACAATCATAGAAGGGGAAATAATTTTTACTGAGAAGGTGACTACTTCTCTCTCTAGATAGACACATCTTAAATACTGTTCTTGTTTCCTAAACTTCTGATGATCAGATAGTAGCCATCTTCTACATTATCTCCTGTGAAAGAAAGTATGCAAAGACTCCACAGTTATGTTTTGCATGACCATCTACTCTCGAACCACTGCTGTCCACACCCAGCCATCTGCAACATCTAATAAACTGTGGATCAAAGTAAAGAGCGGGTTAGGCAGCCTTGGCAACCTTACCATTCTGTGTGAGCCAACTCAATAACTTGGCTTATTGTAGTTGGGACACATGTACGAGTAGTTTTGAAATATGATTTAAGATTTTTGCTATGTTTCACTTAGGTTATCTCATAAAGAGAACATTCCACAGTATGATGGGATGGCATGCAACTATAGTATATAAATCTGTCCTCTGAGGAAACCTAGTCATCAGCTAAAATCCATAGAATTATTATATTAACACAAAAATATTCTGTAGTTAAGTCAGAAAACAGGCAAAATAAATTTTGCTGATTTAAAAATACAAAATCTTAATGAACCAACTGCATTTGAGGTAATGTAGAACATAAATTCTTTTTTTCAAAAAAAAAAAAATCTCCAGAAAATATTTTGGACTTCACACAAGCAGCTTATTAACATGTAGTTTTATTTTAGTACAGCTTGCTTTTATCACTTCAATTTAGGTAATTATTTTTCCAGTTAATCATCATCTCTCTGTCTCAAGGTGCCTACCACCTTTGTATTTCAGTAAAGATTGCTGTTTTATTTATATTTGTTAAAACCATGACCTTCTTTATTAACCCAGATATTAAGTCAATAATAACCCACCTACACTTTGAAGTATTGCAGCCTACTTTGCTGTGGTCTCTGTTTTGTAATTGTATGTCTGATGCCAATGAATAGAATAAAATAGGACTCCTTAGAAAGCATCACATTTCCCATCTCTGGAGAAAAGTTATTTTCTTTACTTCACTATTATTTCCCTTGACAGTTACCTTAAGCCTGTGACAATGGCGTACTCTTAACTCTTCACTGCTGTTTGGTGGCGTTTCACTGACAGCACTTTGTAATCATGGGATGACTGCTCAAAAGACTGGAGAATGATGCATTTGTCAAAATTCAATTTCTAATTAGGTTTTAATAGGTATTCACCTCAAATCATCCTGGCAGCAGTCTCTGAGAACAGGCATGGGAAGGAATTCCTCTAATACTGAGGAATCAGGCTCCCTTTAATGTAAGATTAATCAATACTAACCAATAAACCTAATGCCTGTTCTCTTTCTTATCCAGAAAAGGAGGATCTCCTGAAGGTATTAATAAAACTATACATATATCCATGGCCACTGAAGAACTATGTCCAGATTTCATTTTGACTGTAATTGTGGCAACGCCAATTTGAACCAATCAAAAGAACAGAGATCCTTCAGAATGATGAAATTCCAGCAAAACCTAGAAACCTTCATTCTTCCTCGGTCAATGTTTCTTCGATATCAGAATCTCCCACTTTCAGATGCAAGTGCTTCATCAACAGGCTTTGTAAACCTCTCCCCAGCATGAATCCCATAATGCAGCTGGTCATCCTTCACAGTCGCCCACGACATCTGCTTGGTGGAGAACCTTGCTGCCCACTCCCCTGAATTGTTAACAACAATGACACCCCCTAGCCCCCCAACTCGTGTCTTCATGTAGTCTAATGCAGTGTCAGCAGCCATCTCTGGTGACATTCCTGTAAAGAACAACAAGATAACTTCAAGGTATCTGTCTTGAACTAAGTTATAAAATTTCCTTCAGGTTTGACCCCTCCCCATTCTACCAGCCAAATTAATTCCTTCTTCAACTAAATCAGCAAGAAGTTTCCAGTGTGGCAAAGGCACTTTTTATAGGAAGGCTCTGAGCAGTTGCTAATAACGGCTATGATATGGCGCTGCTACAAAGACAGGATTTAAATAGCTTCAGATTGTAATTCAGTTCCAGTGTTTGATACAGACCAACTCACAAACTCTATGTTCAAGACACAACATTTCTTACGCCATCAATTGAAAGGAAAAATACCAATCTGCAAGCTTTCCATCAAAGGCTTGTCACCAGCTGGGTCTAAAGGGTTTAAATTTGAAAAAAACAATGTGAAAACAATCCAAAATTTCAGTCATCACCTATGTTTGAAGTCCATTGAGTGCAGTGGGGCTCAAAGCACGTACTCACATTGTCATAATTTATCAAAGGCACACATCAGCATTACTTGTCCAGAAACTTCTGAGTGTATCAGGCAAGATGAGGACTCAATGTACTAGACATCAGAGAAAGGGCCAGCAAAGAAACCTTATCTTTTTTTTACACTTGATTCATATTAACATAAATATTTTCTGCATAAAACGAAGGTAATGTGTATATCATACACACAGGGCCGTAATAGCTGCAGAATATCTGTTCACTACAAGTTGGAATATATATTCAGGAATGCAGTTGGCTCGACCTAATCGTTCTAAGATATACAAGTAATGTTATGCAGCTTAAGTTGCAGAACAAAACCTGACCTTCATGCCTTCCCTGCAAATTTTGAGTTAAAATCAAACAAAACCATCAGAGTCAGAATTATTCACAGCACTGGTGACTGACAGGATAAAGCGCCTTTCTCTGACGTTACGGGTGACACTGTGACTATTCAAGTCAGTGGCACTGACTTCAAAGGGTCAGTATTTCACTGCTTGATTTTTCATCAAGACAACAGCTGCCACCATAAGACAGAGATTCCAGCAGCTGTTAAGACTGGCAAAGCAATTCACTCCTGAAATACGAAAGTAAATTTTGCAGCACTGGTTGAAAAGAAGATATTTACTACATGAATTACTGAACAGCTGAACAGAATTATGTAAGAGCTCTATAGTTGTTCTTAAAAACGCAACTTCAGTTGATCATTCAAGGACTCAAAAGTTTTATTGTAATTTGAGGGTTTGTTTTCAGTGCCTTCATGGAAACATGGGGGGCTGAAGGGTGCGGGCTGTGCAGGGGGAAGTCAGTCTATTGTTGACATATTTTCCTGGCAGCTGAGTTACACTTCTGCACAGGACGAATGAAGGTAGAGCAAGTACAGGCAGGGTGAGCAAGTGCAAACCCATTAAACACGCACACATGTGGGTTAACTTTTGTTTTTCTTTTTCTCTTTAAAAAAAAAATAGCCTCATTTCCCTTTCATACTGATTTATCACAAGCCTGATACCTTCCATCAATGCATAGATTTTGCAATGCAGTACACTTTAAGCCAGAGAAGAAACTGGTTTTACACAGTTTCGAGTAATTAGAGCTTAAAAGGCCATTCACAAATTGTATGGCCAGGGACATAATATAGAAAGGGGAGAACAATATGTTCTTCAGGAGATAACCTGTAGGTTGTATTTTATGCTGAAACTATCATGACAGCCAAGAGATTTACAGAGAAATGCACCCATTATATGCAAACAGCTCTTTAAAGCATAACAGAAACATTCTCAACTGTATCTTGTCCCCCTACTTACTACTTCTCCAATGAAAATGTAAATTGAAAGTTTTCCAACTATTTCCAGTTCGGCTGATCTCAAAGCTAGTTACACTGTACTGCCCAAAAGCTACAGCTTTCTAAAAATAATGGTGATATCTATATTAATGGCTCTTCAACTGCATGCAATACAAGTATGTTGTCTGGCTATGTTTACAGGCTGTAATATAATCAAGGGTTTAGATGACAGACTACTAACTCATGAAGGTAAAGCTCCAAAGGGTCATCCCACAGTCAGATTATGTTACAGTCACATAAGACATAGCGTGTCAGCTGTTTACCACATACCCACCCAGTTATCAGTTTAGCACTTTTTCCAAAACAAAGTGAAAATTTATATCATAGTTAAAATGTTGTAAAAGCATTTCTGTTGCTATAGTCAGAGTTGTTAAAATAAAAACTATTACAGTTTGCTAGAAAGGTGACATTCTATGTTTTCTTATTTCTGCTTTGATTATCTACCTCTAGCCTTCCTCTACTGCTTCCTTAAAATACCTTTTTTTTTTTTGTTTTTTTTCCACAACATTTTAGTTTAAAATTACGAAAAAATATTATATAGAACTTCAGTTAAACTAAGTAGGCAGTAATCAATAATGTCTTTCAATGTACATTGATCTAAAGTGTGATTAAACATCAAGCAGCATAGATATTTCTGTCCACTTAAGCCTATGTTAGCTTTATTAATACTTTAGTACTTTTTTCTGTTTTTAAAGAGAGGTGACCCATCCACATACCCCTGGGAGATGTGGATGATAGTACATAAACTGAAACCTGTCATTATGCAATGTTTCCTATCCTCGTTATTTCAGCTTACAGGAAGTTTGGAACATACCTTGCTCCATGTGATAGAGAATCAGTCGGGCTAAGACCACTTTCATAATGCTCTCCCCATGTCCTGTGGTTGAAGTGGCACCAGAACAGTTATCAGCATAACCTCCGCTTCCTTTTCAGAGGGAAAAAAAAAAAGAAGGTAATAATCTGTAATACAATTGACAAGCTCTGCATTGTTTAAAATAGTTACCAAACATTTCTAAGGTCTGGCATTTCGGTGCACTTCTGAGAGCAAAGTGCTGGTAACCAACTTCTTTCTCATTTCTGCCTCATTTTGAAAAGTAAAATAAATGATAACCAACAGTTGGATGAAGTCAGCTGTCATGTTATGAGAGCTAGAAGACTAGTGATCTGCTTGTGGCATAAGAAGCAGAAGCAGAGCAACGCTTCACAGGGATGGGCAAATAAAATTTCTGGAACAGAAAGGGACGGTATATTGGGGATCAGCAATCTTGCGATGTGATGCAGAATGCCAGGTCACACTACATTACCAACTAAGAACTTATGAAGGAAGATCTCATGAGGACACTGGTGAACTGACCAAAGTTTGAGGGGGACTTATCTGCAGGAGCAAAAGCAGGTAAGAGATTTGAAGAGCCTGGGCTCTAGTGAAGCATCACAAAGCACCCCTGAGGAATTTTGCAAGTCCACACCACTAGCAGAATGTTTCTTCTGTTAAACTCTCATTTCCTCCCGTTTTTTCTCCTCCCATTATCCTTGTTTTGCTGGCTCATTCCAAACTCTGTTCTCCACCAAGCTTCCGCTTGCTCAACACCCATGTTTCTAGCATATCTCCTAAGAAAAATATTTCCCAGGAACAGAGGTGGAGCATGCCACAGCATTATTAACAAGGTACCGAGGGAGGGGAAAGAGGCATGTAAGAGCAATGAAAGTTCCTTCCCTTCTGCACTTTCTTGATGAGATCACACCCTTTCAATTGACCCCAATTTACACGAGGAAAAATACTACCACAATCAGTCTGTCAAAGCCCCCTTTCAAAAGGCTCTAATATGTAAAAGGACAACTAGCATTTCTGTATCTAATCCTGCAGATGTCTAGTAAGAGCAGAAGTTGCAAGCAACAAGCTCAACAGTGCCAAGTTTCACTTGTCCTTCACAGCCCTACATCCCATATGACAGGAGACCTGAACAGGGTCTACATAAGAGAAGGGTATTTGCAGTCAGAAATGAAGCTGAAAATTACAGTCAAAACGCAGAGGGTACCGAAACATTAGCAACTCAGTCTGTGAGAGAAAGTTACTATTGGTTTTATAATAATCATGTACTGCCAACAGCAGTGCTATTTGAGTTTGGAACGTGTTTCACTAAAAATAATTCTTTTCCAAATCCCAGTTATGTGGTAGAACCCCGAAGCAATCAAATGGCAAGTCTGCCCCGTGGGAGGAACAAGTCTGGGGAAAGGATTTCAAGTGTCTCTTTATACTTGGATAAGAGATCTCTTAAAATATTTCCTTTATTCCACACTGCATCTATTAGGCTATGAGGCAGTCTTATCAGGGCTCTCTAAAAAGAGGAATTTACTCAAAGTTGCCAGTCATTTTTCAATTCCGGCTCACTGATATAACGAACAGTAATTACAATTACACCTAGTTCCTTAAGTATCAAGAAAATGGCATGTTAGTATGGAACAGGCTACATTTTTTAAACTTAACTGTAAGCATGGATGTACAAAAGGAGAGCATTATCAGAATGAACAGAAAGGAAACACATTTAAAAAAAAAAAAAGTTTGCATTCAGGAAAGGACAGAGAAAAAAAAAAATTCCGTCCCCATTTTCCAGATAGAAAAGTGTTGGATGATGATAATAATGGCAGCACTACATGTCTACTCCCAGTCCTTACTTGCAATCCCCATGCTATGTTAAGGAGCTTGAGCATTGATACATTTGAATGTTTGACCTCCATTTCAGATGTACCAGTATTTGAGTTTCCTAATGAAAAGGAGAACGTATAATACTTTTTTTCTTTTCCTTGTTTTTTCTTTCATTAATGAGAGGCAAGATCCCACACCCCATACCTACGCATGCTGTGTCACCAACGCGACCAATCAGTTTATTAGAGAGTCCTCCAGTGGATGTTGCGCAAGCTACATTTCCTTCACTGTCTATAGCAACAGCACCGACCGTTCCAAGGTCTCTGCCAAGAAATACAGTTCACAAAATTAGGTAGAATTAAAGCATACCTGCCAAAGCATGTTGCATTTATTTTCCAGGTAGCTTTAAAAAAAGATTGCTGAAAAAAAATTACTGCTCATCATAAAGCTACTTTTTACCATGCTTCTCATTACAAAAATAACAAGCAATACGCAACAATTCTCATAGCTTTATATGTAACAGGGCAGAAAACACTCATTTTTTTCCATCTTCCCCCATGACTTGTTTACCTTCATAGCATGGAAGCATCAACTTAGGAAATAAAAAAACCCCACAAAACACAAGCACGCAGGGCAGGTATATTCCTAGTCATCAATAGTTTTGGAGTAGTTTTTCACCTGTGACACGCCTGACACAACTTCCCCCTAACCAACAACTGAAAGACGCAAGAATTGTCTCCACTGTCTCAACAGGAGGTTAACTGGAATTATTAATGACAATGCAAGTAAACAAATGAATACAGAAAAGGAAAGTAATGTTATGAAGGCACTGAATCATTTCCTTCCTGTTCCTCCTCTTTCCTCTTCCTTATTCCTCTAAATGTTTGAATGCCACAAAAAGAAAGGTTATTTATGTGCCTTTCAGCAAGTATTGCTCACAATGCATCATTAATACATATCTTTGTCTTTGTACTCTGTAGCTAAGCAATCTTGAAGTTTAAATCACTTGGCCAGTAGAATCTGTTGAAGCCACATAACAGCTTAAAAATATTCATGCACTGAGGAAAATACAAGTCTCAACTACTGCTTTATTTCTTCAGCATGGAAAAGTCGTATAAATAGGTTGCTTAAAATATATATGTGTATTCATACTCGAGAGAAAAAAATGCTACTGTAACTTACAGTAACGGTTGCTGTGCTGAGAAGCAAGGCATTACTAAAAAGCAACTGTTCGAGTGTTCACATATTCTAATCTTGGCAATTCATGTAGGAACATAGAACAGTGTCTGCCTAGGAAAGGTAAATCCTGCCACACAGGAAAAGAATTTGTAACAATCCTTCAAGGAGCTGCCCAACAGGCAACTGGAACAAGAATACCTTTGGAAGTGGCCTAGGGACTGATGAGGGTCCCTCTATAACCCACCCAAAATCTAATTAAGTCAGACAAAGTCTTTGTGTACCATGAAACCCACAGTGAATTTCTCAGAGAACCAACTTCCTGCTCCCTCTTACTTATATAAAGTAACATACTGCCAGTCCTTACACTTCATTCACAGCAATTCAAAGTTGACTGATGAATCACTGGCCTCACAAAATGCTTTGACATTTATGTGGAGACGGACCTTATCTCAAACTGATATGATGGTGCAGATGGGGCTTCCTACCCATCCATTTGTTACAAATGATTTGCTGAAAAGAATATTAGTAAACTCAGTACTCCCTTGCATAGCATGTGGCACCCTTCACCCGACTAAAGTTATATCTTCCTGAGAAATTAAGAAAGCTGCATTTGGATGTAGTTTCCAGGGTATGTATTTACCTTCAGCAACTATGAGAACAGCAAAAGTAAACAGATCACACACAGAACAGCTATCTGTTTATGTACAAGAGCTCAATCAGCGATATAATTAATGTCTGACATACCCTACCCACAGTACAGCAAACAGATAACTACACTCTGTTTCTTATTGCCCCTTTAAACATTTTATTTCTTCAGTGTCATGTGTTTTCTTTGTTCATCTTCAGAACACGGGCAAAGAAAGTATTAACAATCTGTTGCACAGCTAGCTGACTCAAACACATCACCAAGGCAGGCAAAACTGGAGATATTGTATTATAATCATCTATCATTAGTTAGCGATAGCAGTAAGAATCTCAACAAGTAACTGCGTGTACCAGAGGACAGTATTAGTACTAATGGTTTTGTTCATTTAAGCATTATCTACTACATATACCGTGATAGAATGGATTGCTTGGATGTGTTCACTCCCCTTTGTCCAAATGTTTCATTACCCACAAAGTTAAATGTATTTTTCTGCCCTCCTCAACTAATAAAGCATCTGCTATTTTGTCTCTTAGCCCTGCAATAGAAGTAGGGTTTCCTGTCAATTGCTGTCAAGGTCCTTCTAGTTAATACCTTCTCAAGTTACTCTTGCACTGTGATTCAGAGAGACACTAGTAGCCCATCCACCACCTTATGGCCAGACTCAACTCTCTTCCCATGGGTTTTCAGGCAATCTCCAGCAATTCTTGACAAAGGTATGGTGAGAATTTTTGGAGTGAGAGATTTAAAACAAAACAAACCACACTTTATTCTTGGCAAGAGGTGTACAAGATGCCATGTTGCACATGCAATGGAACTATAGGCTTTTAACATAAATCAATGCAAGCCTTTAACCAGCAGAAAAGAAAGGTGTCTCTTCCCAAGACACCAAACTTTGCTTGGGAAGCTGTGAACTGCCAAGGTTTCCAACACCACTAGGACCAGAGGACTGGAGGTGGAGTATACACCAAGCTTCAAATTCCCAGTATGATCTGGTATTACATTGCCTCTGACTAATACTGTAATGCTTCATCTTCTGCCTGTTTGCCTCTGGCAAGCTTCTGCATAACCACTGTGGACATAACAGGGAAAAACAACATTCCACATACTGTACAGGAAAAAACAGACTTCCATTAAAAAAGACCTGTTTTCAGCTTTGTGAATTTGCACTGATCTTTAGGGCACTGCTTGTCAGAAAAAGGATGGCATGGCTAAGACAAGAAAAAGTCTTGAGTGCTTTAGAAATACGCAGGCCTTCAATTATCAGATATTTCAGAGCAAGACAACACTGAAACCGAAGATGCCTAACACTGTTATAAGAAAAAAAATATAAATTATGCAGTTACAGAGAATGAAAGGAGACTCTGATGCCGTGTCATTCCAACTTAATATTCAGGACACCAAGAAGGGGCTACAACATCCTCAAAATTCTTCACAATGAATTTTAATACCATCAAAATGGTCCTTGGAGAGGCCATGCGTCAAAAGAAAGCTTCTGCTGGATACAAGATGAACTATAACAGAGACCTTATGGTCAAGGAACAACTTCACTTTGTTTACAAGACCATATTTATACTTGCCTCATGAATTTGTTTTTTCTTCTACCAATTTAGTGAAAGTAACACATAGCTTGTAGCTTAGAGTCTCATTTAATGGACTTTAATTAACATGCCCACAGAAATTTCCTCCCCTTGATCTGCAAATTCTTCAGCCATACTTCCCTCATTACTCCTATTTCACAGAACAGATGAACTACATGTAACACAGCTTTTATGTAATGTAATAGCGTTTTCCTGTGCTGCAATCATTGACATACAAACAGAAGCTCAAAAGAATTTCTTATTTATACCTACCTCACAGACATAAAAACATTTTTGACACCTGATGGTCTTCCTTCCTTTCCTGTCCACCTCAACTTCTTCTCTACTTCATATAAGACTTATTTTTCAAGTGATCTTCATTTTTGTGGTTGTGTGATATTGTGTGATACCATCCAGTAGCATTATTTTCACACCTACCACTACACTGAACTTCTTGCTCAACTTTCCTATCTACAATAACCAGCAGCCACAATCAGCACTCAGGAGTTGTAACTGGTCAAAATCTGACGTTGTTTAACTACCTAATCCAGTTCAGAGGCAAATCTAATTATCTACTTAATCAAGATCATCTACTGTTTTTTGGGGTTTGTTTAGTTTGTTTCTTTGTTTGTTTTCACGGACTTGATTCAACAAGACCAAGTGCCGGGTCCTGCACATGGCTCACAACAACCCCATGGAATGCTACAGGGTTGGAGAGGAGTGGCTGGAGAGCTGCCTGGAGGAGAAGGTCCATGGGGTGTTGGTTGACAACTAGCTGAATATGAGAAAGCAGTATGCCCAGGTGGCCAAGAAGGCCAACGGCATCCTGGCCTGCATCAGGAATAGTATGGCCAGCAGGACTAGCGAAGCGATCCTTCCCCTGTACTCAGCACTGGTGAGGTCGGACCTTGAATACCGCGTCCAGTTTTGGGCCCCTCCTTTTAAGAAATACATTGAGATGCTCTAGTGTGTCCAGAGACGGGCAACAAAGCTGGTGAAGGATTTAAAGCACAAGCCTTATGAGGAACAGCTGAGGGAGCCAGGGTTGTTTGGTCTGGAGAAAAGGAGACTGAAGAGAGACCTTATCGCTTTCTACAGCTACCTAAAAGGAGGTTGTTGTGAGGTGGAGGTTGGTCTCCTCTACCTGGTAGCTAGTGACAGGACAAGGGAAAATAGCTTCAAGATGCATCAGGGGAGATTTAGGTTGGATATTAGAAGGAATTTCTCTGCTGAAAGGGTTGCCAAGCATTGAACTAGGCTGCCCAGGGAGGTGGTTGAGTCACCATTCCTGGAGGTGTTCAAAAGACAAGTAGATGCACTTGGGCACATGGTCTAGTGGCAGACTTAGCAGGGCTGGATTGATGGTTGGACTCTATGATCTTAAAGGTCTTTTCCAACTGAAACCATTCTATGATTCTGTGATTTTAAGAGCAATACCAAGTTCTAGGTTTATCCTCCATTAATGCCACAAAACCAATGCTATGTCAAAGTGACTGACAATCTTAAGCATTAAGTTTGTACCAGTCACTTACACTTGAGCAAATTCAGTGAAAGCTCGATTTTTCATGACTTTCATTGAGGCCATAATGTGAAGACTGTATCAAACCATATAGTACTCAGAACAGAAGTGTTATCAGTTCTGGAAACTGGCCCTCAAGCTTTGATTTTTGTTTGGTGGGGGTTTGTTTTTAACTGATAGCACAAACTAAATTACCTGAATTTAAGAAGAAAAAATATTTTACAAACCCCCTACTTCTGAAATTCCTCAGGGTTGGAATCTGGCTCGAGGTTCTTCTTCCATCTCTCCCGGGATCTCTCTGTTATGAGTTTCTCCCCTGGAGTCTCAGGAATACCCATGGCCTGAGCAAACAGGTGTGCACCATGGTCAGTCAGCAGCATGTGCTTCGTCTGCAGAAGACAGACAAGAGATACATTAACAATTCTTGTTTTGTCTTGTACTGAGCAGTTTTGTATAATCACTTTATTTTTAAAAGTATCCACACAAATGGAATTCCAAGTTTTACTTATTGTTTTATTTTTTTATGCCTGTATCTTCTTCCCCTAACTGAAAATGTTTTCAGCTCTCCAAAACACAGATACAAACTTTCATCATTAGCAGAAAAGAATTGCATTTATATATCTGAGAGTTATAATGGGAAAAGAAAAATCAGTAAATTTGGTCTTCTGCTAATTTGCATGCAACTTCTTTGTATTGTTCCCAGTCAGCCACCAAATCACAATTTAACTGTTTCATCCAGTTAATTAAGAGATCTAGAAGGATTCTACTCAGAAGGAAAGAATGGTAAATAAATTTCTGTTGTATTTGAAGGTACTTCACCTCAAAATAATCCAAAAATGTAAATATCATACACTAAAGTGTTTCTTAACATCAGTTGAACCATTTTATTTTAAATACTTCCTTCAACTAGCTGCTACTCGTACAGATCCAGAATTTCAAATTTAAGAACTGAATACTGTTCTCAGACATCTGACAGAATTGTTTGCTGTCTCCTAAACAACATTTGCAGAAGCTCTATTTCGATTCCTTTATTTAGCACAGCACTTAGGCCAGATTTTAAGTCAACAACCTTAGTTAATTCCACGCTTCAGAGTCTGTATAGCTTGGTTAATTCTTATTTTAGAGAAACCTGCCAAATGAACGTTTCATTAAATCCTTATACTTTAGTAGGAGCTCTAAAATTTGGGGGTTTGGTTTTTTTTTAATTTTAAATCTGTGTCTAAAAATAATCACCAACTTCTTGGACCACTACACAGCTGTTAATTGCTCATTAAGCCCAGGAAGGTTTTAGAGGAGCTGTCATCTGACAGTACAGCATGAAGTCATTTCAGAGCACAGCAGCTAACTTCAAGCAAGCTTTTATGTCCATGCAGTGGCACAACACAAGTACTAAAAGGTCCAAAAAGTAGAACCATGTGATGCTGGAGGCAGCAGACCTGTAGAGCCAAGTGGGAGACCACAGTGGTACACACTCTGCTCTCCAGACACCAGAAGTTGGGTATTTCTGTGTTATGCTGCATTTCACAGGACATTTACTGTCTCAAAGTTTCAGACTTAAGATATTGCAAACCATCAACTTAGTGCTGATTTCTAAAGCAATGACAAGCAATCACTACCATGACCAACCCATAGCACTGCATTGTTTGAAGGATTTGAGCTGAATCTTCTCCCAAACCACAGACAGAGCTCTGCTTTGCAGCCTCTGCACTAACCTTTCAGTTGCTTACACAAGCTGGAAACAACTACACTCCAGAAATGTTCTCAAACAGTCATTCACACATGTAGTGGCCCTGACATCAACCATTTTTGAGAATTTAAATGTCCTTTTACTGACAAATCAAGTCCTCACTTCGTGAAAGTATTGCTTTAGGGAAGAAACCTAAGGATTACAAGGAAGTCCACATAAGGGAAGGAGTGGACAATAGGCTTATGTGCTGAGTGATGTTACCAGCCAATAAAGACCTACCTACTTGTAACAGATCTCTGGCGTTCTTCAGACTTGAAAGAACTTCTTTGTGCAATACTGCCCCCCTCTGCCACTAAACCACTTTAATAATAAAACCATTTTAATAATTCAAAACTGGTTTTGGAGTTGGTTTTATTGTTAGGAAATATATTGAACTTTTCTTTGACTTTATTTGTATCCAAAGGCTATGCCTTCCATCACTTGCTTTCTTCAGCAATTAAGACTCTATATCACCCCTTAAATACATTTAAAAAGAATAAAGTTCTACTGTAAAGAAATAGCAGTTAATTTTCAAAACTTTTTCAAGGGGTCTCCTCCCATATGCAGATTTGGATAACACAACCACCTCCCGAGCTGCACAAATAAGAAATACTTGCCTATAGAAAAATAAGCTTCTATGACAGGGTTTGGGCAGTGTTTTGGTTTTTTTTTTCCTCCTAGTCCTCACTGAAAAGAAGGTAACTTAAGGAGAATTTGATTTGGTTTCCTCTTCAATGTATCTTGTTGATCAAAAGAGCTGGTAGAAGATTGCCAAACAACCCAAAAGCACAGTTTCATGAATATGTTTGCTAACTTTCTTAAGCGCCAAATTTTCCTGGGACACATTTATACAAAGTAATCCAAAAGGATAAAAAAAAAAAAAAAAGAAAGGGTTGCAAAGATCCTACTAACAAACAACAAATGTTGGCAAGTTTAGCTAATTTCATGGGAAACAGGGAAGAAAAAATCCTCCAAATCTCTGCAGCTGGCCTGAAATTCAGTCCATCATTGTTCCTCATTTAACAATGCTTGCAGTGCAGACTTGTACAGCAAAAGTTTGTACCTTTGCCTTAAGAAGTCTGTGTTCCAAACTAAATTCTCCTTTGTCTAATATAAAGGGTTGGATGATGGAGTAGGGGAAAACATATACACAGTTCCTAATGAATTAGCACTCTAATTTTCACAAGACGCCCATCGAATGAAGAGCTGAGGAGGACTACATATAGCATTTAAAAAAACATCCCCAAACTAAAAAACATTTCAATGTATCATTCTATTTTTATTCACTACAAACAGGAATAATTCTACAGGAATTTAACTGCTTTCTCAAGGATTTGTTGAATTAAATAATTAAAATACTAAAACCCTTCCATCTCTAGAGGCTGTTGTGTTCAATAGCATAGTATATCATGAATAGAAATTATTCTGGTGCCCTCCCTTCTTCTACCCCATTAATTTGGGAAAGTTTGAGCCCAGCGTGAATGCAACAGTGCACTGGACAAATGCGCACAACACCAATCCAGAAGAGCTACCCCGACCACCAGAAGGAGCCCCTATTGTTCCATAACAGGAATGGAAATACGGAAAATTACAAGCAAGAGGGAAGAGTTTTGTTGGTTGGTTGGTTGGTTGTTTTTTGGGAGCTGCATGTTTCCAAGTTCCTTAAAGCAGTGATGCATCTCAAAAGCGCCAGGAAACAAGCACCCTAACATGCTTAGGACAACAAAAAAATTAGTTATTCTGGAATATGAAGTGAACATACAACATTCTTCCCAACATGCTAGTTAGAAGACATCGCTCTCCCAGCCCTCAACCTACACTGTCAAATTCTGAAAACTTTTTTCTTGTGAAGCTGTCTACCAGCTACTTACTATTACACTTATTATTATGCTTGCATTATTTATTATTTAAACTTATAATTAAGGGCAAAAAAAAATCCTATCTTCTTTGGAGGACATTTTAATCATCATTATATATCATCAAAAGAGGATGTATTTCCACAAAAGTCACTTCAAAAGGCTGGAGAAACATAAATCCTCTCTGTTAATAAGTGTTTTTGCAAATATGAACCCTTTTCAACAACGGGGCAGCTGCAATAACCAGTGTAAACTCCAAAGACAGTAAAAACTTTTTGATCACTGTCTCAGTGTAAAACAGAAGCAAATATCACACAAATGATCTAAGCAATCCTGAACCACACTAGCTGCACCATTTCTAAAAAAATGAGAGAATTCTGCTGCTGCAGACATTAGAAGGATTTATTAGTGGAGAAAGGTGGGAACGATTTTATGTAGAAGGTCAAGTAATAATCACTTTGCTATTCCAATAAATTTGATTGTCTTGCAAAATCTGTCACCATCACATAGTTGTAATGCTATCTTCATCTGCTGGAAGACCCCAGCTTTGAACTAAGGCTAGCATCTGGTTAGGTCATAATGGAGAAGGCTTCCTAGAACAACGTGAGACTATGCTAAAAGGCCAAATATTATGTCATTGCAAGGTCAACAGTACATTATCTGCCTCTAATCTTACACAATCAAGCAGAAGACTCAGTGACAGCACAAAGCTCTCCCCCCAAAAAAACAACAAGTGGACAAAAAAAACCCTCTAAGATCTTAACACCAGCTGAGCTACAGAAGATCAACACGTATAGGTCAATTTCTCCCTGAGCCTCCAAGTGCATGAAAGGACTTTGGTTTCCTTAAAGGTATCAAAAACAGCATTCTCAGAAACCCTTAAAATAGAAGTTCTTCATGGTCATGACCATAGTTTCCAAACACTACCATCCACTTCTCCCTTCCTTCTTTAAAGCACTACACAAACATCATCATCGAAACATATCAACATGCTGTTCTAAGCAAAAAAATGCTTTATACTCAAGTACATATTCAGCATACCTTTTCCATGACAAGTCGAGCAAGCTTTATGGGGTTTGCTATACATTTAACTGCAGACACTGCTCCAGAGTCTAAATTTTTTCCATCCATAATAATAGCATCCATTTCTACTTCACCTTTTTCATTTAGAACAGATCCACAGCCTAAAGACCAAAGGAAAAAAAAAAAAAAAAAGTCATTGAGCACTAACCATCAGGTGATTCAATTATTAGAATTTTAGATTTCATGAAGCAAACTTTCTCTTTCCCAGTTTGTTGTCTGACTTATTGAAAGCATCTCCTGAATACAAACAAAACAGCAAAACCACTGCTGAGTATAACAACAAAGACTAACCATTACCAGAAGTCTCACAGGGTGCAACTTTGAGGTCTACTTTAAAACTGAGTTTTATTTTTCTAAGATAAAAACCACTTCCAATCCCATCCAAAATGATGTACTAGGTGCGAAAGTTAAAATGACAAACAATCATGAACAGAATTCTTTATCCCCTAGATCACTTCATGTGCACATAAAACTATTTTACCTTTACCGTTCTTCCAAAGGAGGATAAAACATAACCCAACAAAATAGTACAGTGTTCAATCCTATCAACAGATTGATCTCACACAGCAGTCCAAGAAACTGCCAAAATTTATGGACCAGAATAAAAGTGTCCACTCACTATTGTAACAAAAGCTTGAAATAATGAGTTCTTCATTACCTAATAAAAAAAAGTAGATAAAGGAATTAAAAAAAAAAAGGTAGTAATAAAATGTTGGGTAGTTATTTTCTTCTGTAATTACCAGTGCTATCACTAACCTAATTGAAAATTAATGAGATACAAAATGAGACAATGCAAATAGGGTTTTTTTTTTAATAATGCCAATAACTGTATCACAGGGAGATAATCAGTTTTAAGTCATCAAGTGCACAAACGTTGCTAATAAGGATGGAGAAGACTAAAATGAAGTAAAAAAAGCCAAACAAAACCACTGCAGACTTACACAATAGCTCAGATGGAGACTCGAGCATTGTACAGAGCTAAACCACGTTTAATTCTGTTACACCAATATTAAAGCAGGTAAGAAACCACTGTTAATAGCTGTTGACATAAGACTCCTACACCAATGTACTTCAAACCTGAATATATGAAGCTAAATCCTCTGTTACAAAAGGCAACAAAATCCTGTAATCCTCCTCCCGTAATCCCCAAAACTCCCCCTGCTACACACAGACATGCCCCCAAAAAGTTATTTTTTGGCCTCTCTCTGACTGCATAAGCTATCCCAGATTTCAGCCCTGCATCATTCACAATGTATTAAATTCTAGACTACACTGATCTGTAAAGAGCTTACAGGTAACTGCCTTGTGCCACCCCTATTAACATAATTCTTCCAGCTTCTCCTTTATGCTGGTATAAGGAATAAGTCTTTGTTTTCTTAGATACCCTGCCAAACTCTTTTAGCTTCCTTTGAGAAGGTAGGCTCTCTAGGTCCTGGTGACAAAATTTCCACTAGAACTAGGATAACCCCTTCTAAAGTATCAGTGATCAGAACCGTGGTTCCAAGGGAAGCTCTATCAGCTCCCTTCATCACTTCATTAATAGTACCCTGTGCCTACTGGACACCTCTCGTGGGACGTATTTTATTTTTCCGAAAAATTCCTGAGCAGAAAACAGTTGCAGGCAGTTCCTGTAGTCCTGTAGTCGAAGGCAGCTTCCTACAAAAGCCTTCTTCTACAGCTGGTGAAGAGAGGCACACGCCCTCTGAGAACAATTCATCCTGCTTGCCTCAGAGAGCTGTACAGCCATCCCTTCTCGTTCCACTGAGCACTGTGAGACCCTGTACCCCACAGCAAGGCTAGAAACTAAACCTGAGGTTATCTGAGGCAAGATCAATACTTTCTCTAGTTACAGACTGCCTTTTCACCTGCCTTCCAGCACGATGGGTAGGGACCACCTGCCTCTGAGGCCATGGGATCCACTGGCAGCAGCACTGAAAAAATAAAAGGTTTGGCTCACTTGTGAAGCAACGGGCTAGGAAAAAAAAACAGAGAGAGAACAGAAAACAGAAAACCTCAGGGGACAAATAACAAACGAGTCTGACATTAGCCAAATCACAGCAGTGGTACTGAGAGGAGCACTCCAATTCCATTTATCTACAGATAGAGCGATCAGCTCTCTGTCCTGCTGAGGCTAAGGAGCAATGTGCAAGGATCACTACAATGACAGTTCTTGCATCTGGAGTATTCGCACCAAACTAGCTAATACTCGTAGTCAAGAGATCACATGAGGGAAATATAACCAAGGTTGCTTCTTCGTTCCTCCTCATATCTGGAACTTGATGACTACATTATGCAGCACAAGTCACTAAAATGGTACTTTGAGACAACAGTGTAGCTTCTGAGTCCCTTCACCAAGACTACATCAAGATCTATCTACACAGCATGGCTAAATCTTATCATTCGAAAAAAGGACACAACTTCATCCTTATGACCCTTTCTCCCAACCTCTATGGTTGTCTCTTAGGAATATCTCTGTTTTCCTAGAAAATATTACAGTAAAACTGATTTCTTGTAGAAAAATAAATAACATATGTTGAGTCTTAAACAGCCACTGCAATCAAGGCCCTCTTCACATAGCTTTCAGCTCATTTTTGCCAGCTACTGAGAACAGCTGTATATACTAAGTGTTAACACAATTAGATGTATCTGTAAGGGATTACCAGACTGCTTGCCATTTAAATCAGCATAGTTGAAACTGAACAAGGGCTTACAGCTCAAGTCTAGTTTGAGCAAATTTTGCTAAAAATTGCTCATTTATTATATGACAAACAAGGCATAAATATTGTTAGAACAAACTGAAGTAAACACCTCCAGACAAAAAAAAATTAAACATATATTTAACTAGGTATAATATGTGACCTCGGACCATGCAAAAGTGTATCACAAACACATACGGTGCTTTGTATGTTAAGCAAAATGTTGTATTAATTGTGTATCAGTCATTGGATATGGTAGAGTTTAAGGTCACGGAACTGCTTGGTTGGAAAAGACCCTTGAGATCACTGAGTCCAACCGTACCTGTACACTACTGAACCATGTCCATTCAGGACCTATCCTCAAAGGTTATGATCATTCTTAGAGGACACCTGCGAGCAGTGTATGCTCAGGTCAATGACAGCATGCTGTGAGACAGCTCAGGAAAAGCAGTATTAGTGATAAATTTCCACATACAGGTTAAAAAAAAACTTGTATGCAAAACACAGAATATTGCTAGTTATTGTGATCCTACTTAGGGTAAGCACACAAATGCTTCAGACTGTTGTGTAGTTAAATACATGTAGTAAGTTAAATACATGTAGTAAGTTAAATAAATGAGTCTAAACAGATCATTAAAAAGTAAGCTTTCATCACCGAGAGTCACACTAAGCTACAATATATTTCCCATCCAAATAATTTGGATTTACAGAACCATCAAAACTAATGTCTAAGAAATCAAGAAAGCATGCAATTGTTTACATAGAGCGATTAAGAAAGAGATGCAAACAATCTTTAAGCTCAAATTTATACTGAAGTTGCTTATCCATTAACAATGGACACCTAATGTCAGGCAGAACATGACTGAAGAGATGCTTCTCAAGAATTAGGATTCTTTTGTGCCATGAAGTAGCTGGCATTTTTTAAGCAGCAAGTCTGAATTCTCTCACAGGGGGCAATATTTTCAGACATGACCCAGAAGCATAAAGAGAGACAAACGCCAAAGAGATACAGATTGACCATTGACCTGACCAGAGCAAAACAAAGTCTTAAATGTTAGTCACTGATTTAGAGAACAGCTGAAGAAAAGTAAAAATTAAATGAATGCCATCATGATGTTAATTATATAATAGTATACACCACACCTCTGGATCTGCTTAGTGATTTCAGCTTGAACCCTCTAAAAATCAAGATGTTCAACCCAAGTCAATAAAAGAAACCTGAAAGTTTCATATAAAATAAAAGCTCTCCCTCACTCTCAGGTACAAGGTGAAAAGTAACAAGTGAACATCTGCAAACTAAGTGTGCACATAACTAACAGCTATGCTACCTGAAACACTGAACTCTAACAGCTCTTCCTTTCCAGGTTCATTCCTGGCATACCTTTGTGGTGGTGGTGAAATATTTTCACTGTAATTCATCAAAATAATAAATTCGAGGTCATATTAAGGGGAGGAAAATATTTAACTATTAACATTAATTTACATTAATTGTTAGGAAACCCAGTTATGAACTCGTACTGAATAAATTCATGACTCATATACCAATTGCATTACTTCTGTAATATTATTTACCAAAGCACTAATTGCAATCATTAACTAAGAGAAAAACACCATAAATCCCTGAGAATAGTATTCCTCTGGCAATAGGTACAAGGCAAGTGTTAAGGATTAAATATTGCTGTAAGCTTTGTTCAAGTGCCTTAAACATGAATATTAACTACACGCATACTCCATTAAGAAGTGAGTACATATCTTAAAACTGAAGCCGCAGCACAGTAACAGAAGATTTACAGAACAGCAATGCTGCAGCACAGAAGTGAAACAGCAGATATAAACAACTGAAAAATGAGAAATGCATAACTCATCTGCCTAAGTATGCTCACAAGAAACTGTGGTATGTACTGTGCTATTTTATGATTCAGAGAAATAAACTATTTTGTGAACCAGTATTTACTCCACTGCAATGTGAAGAAAATGCAAACCAGCACTTTTAAGAAGCATCAGGGCAGAATACTTGAAATACATGATTCTCAACCCACTTAATTCTTAAAAAATTACCAGCGTTAAAATGAGGATCATCTTCCATTGATCGTACTGCCTCCTCAACTGCGTCCAAGGCACTGCCTCCCTGTTTCAGGATACCATAACCTCGCAGTGCAGCTCTGACAACACCAGCACGACTTCCCTCTTCTCGTTCTTTAAAGATCCGGCCAGCTCCACCATGCACCACAATGACGGGCTTCATCCTGCCAAATTCCTCCCAAGGCTTTCAGCTCCGCACACAGGTTACTCGTAATTAGCCTGCTTTGGAAAGAAAAGTCTTTAGCATGTGCTCCCTTCCACGTGGAGAGAGACCTGCAGGTTAGTGAACAGACATGGTCAGTTTGACTGCTGACATTCTACCTTTCAGGAAGCGCGTACCCATGCAAAGGAGCTCCTAATTCAAGTCTGGACTGGAGGAGGCCCCAGGCAACTTGGCACAGCTTAGAGGTCAGCCCTGCTTTGAGCAGGGGGCTGGACCAGGTGGCCTCCAAAGGCTCCTTCCAGCCCAAGTTACCCTACAGGCTGATGATTTAGCTTGACCCTGTCTTGTGATATTACAAGTTAAGTGGGAACAAGGAGTCTGAGTAACCCTTGATCCCACTAACTGCTATTCATACCAGCTGGATAGCTGTGTTGGTCGAGTGCAGTAATATAACCAGAGACAAGAAAAGCAACTGACCTGACGTGAGTTAACTGTTTCACCAGCTCTGCTGCCTGGATTTACACCTCTGACCTGTTGTGAAACTTTGTACTTTGAGCAGAAAAACAAGGCACTCAAACCTGGCGGCCAACAGTTCCTTGTCACTGCTCACAGCCTCCTGTGAGTGAGAAAAGAGTGCTGCTACATGTCCTTGGTGATGGCCAACATGTTTTGCTTCCAAGAAAAGTTAAAGGAGAAGGAGCCTCACCTCCCACTGAAATCCAGGGCACCTCACAGAGGAAACTCTGCATGAAAACTGCTCTCAGGGCCAGCAATTTTCAGAGGCTGTGAAAAACAAAACCCAGTGGCCTTTCATTCATCCTACTGACAACCCCTTGGGCAGAGCATCCCCAACACCTTGCGCTTCTGCAGCCTGTGTTGGCTGGGCTCAAGTTGCGCCAAGGGAGGTTCAGACTGGATACCAGGAAAAAATTCTACACCAAAAGGGTTTTCAGGCACTGGAACGGCTGCACAGAGAGGTGGCGGAGTCCCCCTCCCTGGAGGGGTTGGGGAGATGGGCAGATGAGGTGCTTGGGGATGTGATTTAGTAGAGGACAGGAATGGTTGGGCTTGATTATCATAGAATAGTTTGGGTTAAAAGGGACTTTAAAGATCATCTTGTTCCAACTCCCCTGCCATGGGCAGGGCCATCTCCCACTAGATCAGGCTGCCCAAAGCCCCATCCAACCTGGGCTTGAACACCTCCAGGGATGGGCAGCCACAGCTTCCCTGGGCAACCTGTGCCAGTGCCTCACCACTAGTGAAGAAATTCTTCCTTATATCTAGTCTAAACTTGCCCCCCTCCAAGTTAAAGCCATTACCCCTCATCCTATCACTCTGAGGCTTTGTAAACAGTCCCTCCCCAGCTTTCCTGTGGCCCCTTCAGGTACTGGAAGGTCACTATAAGATCTCGGAGACTTCTCTTCTCCAGGCTGAACAAGCCCAACTCTCTCAGCCTGTCCTTGTATGGGAGGTGCTCCAGCCCTCTGATCATCTTTGTAGCCTCCTGTGGACCCCTTCCAACAGCTCCATATCCTTCTTATGCTGAGGATTCCAGAACTGGACACAGTATTCCAGATGAGGTCTCATGAGAGTGGAGTGGAGGGGCAGAATCCCCTCCCTCACCCTGCTGGCCACGCTGCTTTTGATGCAGCCCAGGACACTGTTGGCCTTCTGTTGGCACATTGTCGAGCTTCTCATCAACCAGCACCCCAAGTCCTTCTCTGCAGGGCTGCTCTCAACCACATCATCCCCCAAAAGCATGATCTCAGAGGTCTTTTCCAAACTAGCAATCCTATGACTGGGGTTGGCACTAGATGGTCTTTAATGCCCCTTCCAACCCATACCGTTCAGTGATTCCCGGCTGCAGGGCCCTCCCGCAAACCCAGCCCGGGCTGCCCATTCATTGCCAGCCCCGCCCCCGCCCTAAACCTCGCCCCCTCACCGACCCCGCCCAACCCCACGGCCTAAGCACCGCCCATTCATTGTACGCCCCGCCCTAAGCCCCGCCCCTCACGAAACCCCGCCCAATCCCACGACCTAAACCCCGCCCATTCACTGTACGCCCCCGCCCTGACCCCGCCCACTCCCCAACACTCATTGCACGCCCGCCCGCGCCCAGCTCGCTACCCTGCTATGCCCCGCCCTGAGCCCCGCCCTTTCCCCTGTGCCGCCCTGAGATCCGCCCACTTTCGGCCCACCCCGCCCACTCGCAGCTCCCTCCCCTGCCCTCGCCATTCGCCCCGCTCACTCCCCTGTCCCGCCTTAGCCCCGCCCCGTCCGCTCTCCTGCCCTTGCTCCTCACCCCGCCCATTACCCGGCCCTCTCCATGAACACCCCCCCACTCTCTGTCCCCATAGCCCCGCCCACTCACCTGTCCCGCCTTAGCCCCGCCCACTCCCGCTATACCCACGATCCTGCCCTCGCCTAGCCCCGCCTACTGCTCTGTCCCGCCTTAGCTCCGCCCACTCACCGATACACCCACAATCCTGCCCTCGCCTTATCCCCGCCCATTCCCCCCGCTGTCGCAATCAGCCCCGCCACTGCCTGCCCCGCCTTAGCCCCGCCCACTCATCTATCCCGGCTTAGCCCCGCCCCCGCTCGCTCCCACCGCCCCCGCGCCCACCTACCCACCTGCTGGGAGCGTGCCCTTCCCCGGAGCTGCCCGTCCCCACCGCCACCCGCCACCTGCTACCCGCCGCAGCCGAGCGGCGGCCTGGCCGCGCTCCCGGGGAAGGCCGGAACGGAGGCCGGAACGGAGGGACCCGGCCGCAGGGCACACGCACAACGGCGGGCGGGCAGCTCCCCAGCGGCGCCCTCAGCAAACATGGCGGCAGGCGCCCTCAACAAACATGGCGGCCCCGCCCGCGCGGAGGGGTGCCCACAACCAAGATGGCGGCCCGCTGTCTTGTTCGCTTGGGCAGGGCCCCGCCCGGCCCCGGGCGGGGAGCGCGGCTACATCGCGCGCTTCCCGGCTTCCTTTAGCCCTGGGGCGCGCTCCCGCGGAGTGTCCGGGGCGGAGGTGCCTGCGGTGTGACGTCACAGAGCCACGGAGCGTGACGTCACAGAAACCCAGATTATGACAACACAGAGCAACAGTGTGATGTCACAAACCCCAGAATGTGTCGTCACAGAATTCCAGAGTATGACGTCAAACAACCGTAGAGTGTTACATCACAGGACACCAGAGTGACCTGAGTTGGAAGGGACCAACAAGGATCATGCAGTCCGACTCCTGTCCCTGCCATGCAAGCAGGAGTTACTGTTACAAGAAGTGGAATAGCTTTGATTTAAGCTGAATTGGAGTGAAGTTTCATCTAAATAGTTATATTTTTGAAAGTTAGACAGAGTGTCCCTCTGGTGGCATTGGTTGTTTTTATCAAACTGTTTTTCCAGACATCGTTCATTCTTTGGAGATGACAGCGCTTTGCGTTCAGTGTGATCTGTGCTGAACAGATGTCTCTTCTGCAGTCACCTCTGTTTGCAGCCTTTCCCTGTCTCAGATGCAAGGTCAGGGCTGGAGCCAAAGCTTCAAATTAGCAAGAGATTTGACTGTTGTGAAGTTCATAACAACGTCAAAATTAGTTTGTAACCAGCTCTTGTCTCACTGCACAGGATCAATGAAGATCACTCCCTTGTATTGCCCAGGCCTGATAAAGGGTGGGTGCTTTCTAAAACTCCAAAATGAGTCTTAGAGATCTTTTTTTTTTTGGTCAACATTTTCAGTATCACCTGTATAGGACAACCCCAACATTCACAGCATGTGTCTGAGGGCATTGTCCAGATGCTTCTTGACTATTGTCAGGTTTGGTGCTGTGACTGCTTTCCTGGGGATCTGTTCTAGTGCTCCAGCACCCTCTGGGTGAAGAACCTTGTCCTAACGTCCAACTTAAACTTGCCACTCATTCTCTCAGATCCTGTCATTGGTCATCAGAGAGAAGAGCTCAGCTCCTGCTCCTCCTCCTTCCCTTGTGAGGAAGCAGTAAACTGCAGTGAGGTCCCCCCTCAGTCTCCTCCAGACTGAACACACCAAGTGACTTCAGCTGCTCCTCATACAACTTCCCCTCTAGACCCTTCTCCAAATTGGTGTCCCTCCTCTGGATACTCCATTAGCTTGGCTCAGTTTCACCTCCAGTTACATTAGAGAAACGTCTCTTCTCTCCCAAACTGGAACGCAACAGAACATTCCATGTGCTGCCCTGCCCTTCCCCACTGAGCAGGCTGGGTTATTCCCATTCCCAAGGCTCAGACTGCAGAGTGCAAGCTGGAAGGGGCTGTAGGTGCAGGAGCAGCTCGGGCTGTGGCACTCATGGTGCATCGCTGTCTGCCCTCGGGTCGGCACAGAGCTGGTGAGCTAGTTGTGGCCGTTCTAATCCCAAAGAGAAAAGAAATAAGCTTGCTTTTGATTATTGCTAATTTTTGAATAATAGGCTGTTGGTGGAACAAACAGCTGTTGGCTATAGAAAGAGCTACTAAAACCAAGTTTTTCCTACAAAGGAAAATTAGAGCTCATTAAAAAATAATTCCAAAGTTCTTATCTTTATAGTAAAACATCTAAAGAAAAGTTTTTCAAAATTTATACAAACTGTACCTGGAAGCAGCTGCCCTCCTTCCTTGACTTCCTCCTTATCTCACCACGTCTTGGCAAATATTTCTCAAAATTATACAAACTGTGTGTGGTGAGCATTTCTGCTGAGCTCGCTGACTCTTGGCTGCCTTGTCCTCAGTTTTGTTGCTCCAGGCTGGGCTACAGGAGGACCAGCAAATGCCGACTGCTGTGGGAACATGAGGAGTAATGACACAACTCTATGAAAGGACAAGGATTTATGGCAATGTGCAGTCACTCAATTTATGATCTTTTTTGATCCTGAAGGTTGGTTTAAAATGGATTACTGTGGTTTAATTAAAAGGAACTGCTCTGGATGGTTTTTCATTGTCAATAATAGGATTAACAAAGAGGAATTTAAATTTTGTATGTGAATTGTTTGAGTACACTGCTTTTTTTTTAATAGAATATTTGTCTTGCTTTCAGATGTATCAAAACAGGAGACTGATACTAGTGAAATAGTTTAGAAGAGTTACTTCAGTTGTTTGCATGGACAAATTTGTGTAGTTACCTTAAGCTGAAGTTTTAATATCAGTATAATGTTATTAGAATTCAACAAGTATGTGACTTGAAAGAAGTGGAGAAGAGGAGGCTGAGGGGAGACCTTATTGCTCTCTACAACTACCTGAAAGGAGGTTGTGGAGAGGAGGGAGCTGGCCTCTTCTCCCAAGTGACAGGGGACAGGACAAGAGGGAATGGCCTCAAGCTGCGCCAGGGGAGGTTCAGGCTGGACATCAGGAAAAGATTGTTCATGGAAAGGGTCATTGGGCACTGGAACAGGCTGCCCAGGGAGGTGTTTAAGGGACGGGTGGATGAGATGCTGAGGGGCAGGGTTTAGGGATTGTTAGGAATGGTTGGACTCAATGATCTGGTAGTTTCTTTCCAACCTAGTGATTCTGTGATTCTATGAAGTGGAATAATCTGTTGAAAATCATTTTTCAACCTTCAGTCCTCTTCAGCCACTGCCTTTGCCGTTGTACTGAAATCATTACGTGTTCTTTTAAAAATGCTGTAAAGCTTCTCAGAACTTACTGCAAAGTATTATTTTTAGTTTTATAACTATCATGTAGTTTTTAAAAATCAACATATTGGATTGCATATCAAGAATCTGTCCTAAAGCTATGTAAACTGTTAGGGTAAGTTTTAAGTAATTGCTAGAGAAACCTATTGATTTCATTCTTGCTAATTATCTTAAGAGAGCTTTGCATATTATAATTGCCGCAGAAGCAAATTTAAAAATATACAGAATAAATTAGTTGTTTTGCATGTGCAGCCTTGTGGAGATTAGCTTTGCAGCTGTACGTGCTGTACTTGAGAGGAGTGGGAGTGTGTTAGCTCAGGTGAGTAAGGACAGAGGACTGGAGCAGGGAAGTAAGCAACCTCAACACATGTGGATGTGGAATGTGTGTGTGTGTGTATGACAACAGTCTGATATCATAGGGTCTGTTCGGCATCTCGGATTAGTAAAATCCAACTATAATTGTGCCTTATCTGTTTTCCTGCAGAACCCATCTCATTAAGGACATGCCCTCCTGCTTCTAGACAAAGAATTCCCTTGGAATCTCCTTCAAAATTTACTTATAGGAACCAACAAAGAAAGTAAAATATATTGCAGAAGTAACTCTTCTAAAGCATATGCATAATAATTTTTCAATTTTTTTTTAGTAAATATGTATGTAGCAACTTGTCTGATATCCATAAACTATTTAAAACCTTCAAAACATGATGTGGAACAGAAAGCAGTGCTCTGTATTTTGTTACTTGAATTGTAGGAGCATGCAAAGTTGATCAAGGCTGAGGCTGCTTGAGCAAGTGCCATAAGCATGCAGAAACATAATACTAATTCGAAAGGTCTACAAAGTTAGATCTTTTTATATTAGGAAGAACTGTCACATGGAGATTACTGCGGCATTAGTGTGCTCAGGTCATGCTCTGGAAAAACTTATGCATGTTGAATAACTTCGTCCATGTGCACAATTTGATTAAGTCTGTAAACCACTTCTTACCATATTGTTATTGCAGATAGTATGCTACCATTTAGAGAAGCTGGAAAACCCAGCTCCTCTGAGAATCAGTTTAATTTAATGTAAATTGCAAAATTTCTTAAACTTATTTTCAAGTAAAATCATCAGTGGAATGCGCAGCATTAAGACAGAAAATGGCTAATTGTATTCGCAAAAATACAAATGTGATCAGCTAAAATTCATTAATCAATTGTATGTTGAATAGTGCATCTGGAAATATTTTCCTGTGGCAAGAGGCTACAGTCACCAATGGCAATGATGTTTTCTCCCCTTCCGCCCATAAGTGAGATTAAATTGGAGATGTGTTCCTTTTCCCGCTTTGAGGAGATTTTAACCCTCTGAATAAAGGTGACCTTCATGTTGGCAGTTGTCCCAAACAAGAAGTTGACAGCATATTTTCGCTTCCTGTATTTAGTTATTTCTTGCACAGTGGGATGATCCTACCAGAGGGACAGAAGTGGGCACCTCTCTGAGAAACCTGTGTGCTGGGAGATAAGGTGGAACAGCACATGATGCAGTACTGGTCATGGGAGTCCCAGGTCAGGTCCTAGTTTCCAATCGAGCACAGAGTGGGTCTGACCAGTTTTCAAAGCCTATTGTTTAAAAATGGTTCTGGTGGTTCCTGTTTCTGCATCATGTGTATTTGCTGAGAATTTATCAGTATTTATCATCCTCGTGCTCTGCTGAAGGTGCATTCGAGGTGATGGTCCTAAGCACGAGGCAATCAAACTGCAACACGAATGACTGGCAGAGACTAAAATTAGACCTTTTTGTTTTCCTTTTCTTCCTGTTGTTATAAAAGACCTGAAACTAAACTGAATTTTTCTCACTGCAGGTCTGAAAAAACACGTTTATCTAACACATCTTTGCTTTTGAAGTCCCTCCCACACAGTCTATAAATCCCTGCCTGCTCTATTCTAATCACTTTGACTTCAAAGAAGGCAGATCAAGTTCGATTTTCAATTTTCTGTTTATTCCAAGCTTCACATTCCCTCTATAAAACTTACAGACATTCTTGTTTTGGCTAATCTGCATAGTACGTATGTGCAGCATGTTGGAAAACCTGTCTGTACGTCTGACAGAACCTTACAGCTTCAGAGCAACTGCAGGGGACTTCTGCATCCATCTCTTCAGAGAAGATGACAGCTTCAGAGCCAGCAAGAGTCGTATTGGCTTTGGTTCAACTCTGTGCCCCTAGCTGAAAACACTTGCAAACTCTAGAGCTGTCACAACAATTGGTAGCACTTAAACCCCCTAAGATGTAAGAATTATTTATCTTACATGCATCTCATGTTTATTTTGTCTTTAAATTTTGATTACATTAGGAAGAACTCAGTTCTCGTTCTTAATGATATACAATTAACATGCTAAAGGCTATAATTAAAACAGAGATTTTAGCTTAACCCATGGTTTAGGTGAAACTATCATTCCTTTTAAAAATATATTAAAACAAGTTTGCTTAAATATTCATTGAGATAAGGCCTCAAACTTACAAACAGACCAGGAATTTCCAGGAAAATTCATAGTACACCTTAGCAGTAATTAAGGCTCAGTGCTAAGTATTTTGTCATGTGTGTAACATAATCTTACTGAGGGTGGCAGGGAGTTTCCATGGCAAAGATTTTAGATGACCTTCTCAATAAATAGAACTCCTTAGGGAGAAAAGTTAGCACAAAATAATTCAAAATAATTCATAGAGGATTTTCCCATTGGAGCAGAAAGGAAATTAATAAAATGACAAATGAAAATTCTTTCTCTGCAGCTTCTTGTCACTCAGATGTATGGATGTGTAGTGACCCTAAATGTACTGTATCACAGAATACAGGAAATAAAATGAGCATCAGCAGGGCAGATGCGTACTAAATGTTTGTATGATACTTGAGAGATGCTTCAGATCCTCTTCAAATATGACAGTGGAAATAAGAATCAACTGAAACTAAGCTGGGGCACAACCATGGAATTAAAAGAATTAATTTTTAGTAACCTCAAGGCTGAACCAAGGTTCCAGGCATTGGAGAGAATCCTGGGGCTCCTGTATGAGATTGAAGAGTTCTTCTCATGATTTGAAATGGGGTTCAAATCATAAAAACTTAGCAAATGCAACTGCAGGGGGGTGGGGAGTGGGGTCATCACCTTTACTTGCCATTAACCTTGTGGAGGTGGTTTAATTTCGCAGAAAGGTGAGCAGGGAAAAATTAAGCTGTAGAAGTTTGCTGGGTGTAAGTGCTTTACATTGCAGGTATGCTTATATATAGCAGTTACTGTTACCTGGAGGATTGTAATGATAATATTGCTTAGTTTAAATGTTTGGTGTATTTTTTAGACTTATTTTGTACACAATGAAGTACAAAGCTGAGATGTAACAGTAGCAGAACCATGAAAATTTAAGTGATTAAGTTAGTCTGATGAAAAGTATTTATGAAGCCAATAAAATTATATCCTAATGTAGTAATTAATGTTCAGAACTGCCCAGAAAACCTGTAGTTAATGTACGTAAAACAAGATTCAAATGGCATGTTTAGAAAGGTGATTCTCCAGAGTTTTTCCTCAATTTATTTCTTAAGATTTCAGTGTTTTTTACATAAGCCTTTGCTACTGCCAGGATGGCTTTGAGCAAACATCTGATTTTGGTTTTTTAATAATAAAGTATTGAATTCCTCTCTGTTTATTTCCATTTGAGTATAAACTAATATAGTATCTCTAATACTGTGATAACAATTGATCAAAAATTAAACAGGAAAAACTTAGAGTTAAGACATGGTTGTGGTTGTAGTTTTTAATAAGGAAAATAACTACAAAGGAAATACCAGGAACTAAGATTTTTTAATTTGGATATTTGACCTTTTATTTTTCTTCTATCGCTGAGTTAGGACCCCAATTCTAGTGAAGTAACTAAAGACCGTGTTATTGCACATCGATCTAAAAGTCTGATTTAAGGCTGTTTCTGTTTAGGATGTTGACCAAATTATTTACAAAATGCAAGACTACTACACAAAGTAGGCCACAAATAGTAGACTAAACAGAAAAGTCTCCAGTATAAATCAAATATATCAGTCATAAGGCTGGTGGCAGGGAAAACAAATCAAGAAGAGAAAAAAGAAAAGAGAAAAGAGGAAAGACAAAAGAGAAAAGAGAAAAGAGAAAAGAGAGGTGTATTTTATAATGAGAATGCTAAATGAGATAGCTAATTGATGGCTGCCTTATAGGCATCAATCTATTATAAAGAGAATTCACAGTCGGACTTGATGATCTTAAAGGTCTTTTCCAACCTAAACAATGCTGTGAGTTGATGTTAGATTGCTCGAAGATGATGCTGTGAGTGCAGTGTAATAATGAGATTTGTGGGGGATCTTGGGGAATGCTATGCAAGGATTCTGGAACTGAAAAGCACTTTTTAATTGGTTGTCATATGAGTGGGCAACCAGTGGATTTGGTTCAAAGTGGGAGCCTTGTGGTGACTTTCCCCTCAGTCATGAGAACAAAAGCAGTGACGTTCACTCCCAGCTACAGTACTGAAAGTGATCATTTCATGAGAGCTTGGAGAAGAATTCAAGTCTGGAAGTACAGATGATTCCATACTGTCACTTGTGCTGATCACAAGTAGGGTATATTGTTAATTTTCATATTGTTATATGAAATACTCCTTAAAGTTACTGCAAGCAGACTTCATTTACCATATAGTAAGCAAAAATGCAGCTTACACATGCATGCTAGGCTGCTAAATGCCTGCAAAACTAGATGTCTTCCTGAAGATTTGATCATATTGCTGGTGCTAGCAAACTTATAAATAAGCTCATGTGAAAAGAAAATTCAGGATTTGGTGTTATTCTAAAGTTAAAGAAGGAGGCAATTTGTTAACTGATCTTTAAGGAAAGATAAATGAATGGGAGTGGGTCCACAGTATATTTTACTGAAGGTACTACAGCTTTTTCAGTTCTAAACGCATGAACAAACAAAAGAACAAATGTTATGAGGACTGGTGTAAGATGAGTGTAGAAAAGAAAATTGCTAAGGATCAAAATGTTGGTACCATTCTATTGATAACATTTTCAGCACTGAGATAAGGCAAACACTAACATGACACCTTGTATTATTTTTTTTTAGTGAGATTTGGGTGGAATTTTAAGCTTCAAATAAATTATTTTATGAACCAAAAAGTCTCCTTTTTCCTTGCTTCTTCTACCTGTGAAAAGCCTCTGATACTATTGGAAAAGTCTCCATTTTAATATTAGTTTATAATGTGGTCTCAATTAAAAATGTTTTTAAGGAAACTTTGAAATATTCCTAAAATTTGGTGGAAATGTAGTTAGAGTCATTATCTTTTTGCTGCTTTTGTTCCTTCTCTAGCTTGTACATTTGTAAAGAAAAAATTTCAATACTGTTTACTCATAAGTACTTGGAAATTCAATTTTTCCTCATGCGTAAAAAAATAAAGATTTTTATGATTACAATATTGTGGATTAATGATGTCTATAACCAGTAGAAATGCTTCAAAGCAGGTTGAAGGGAGGACTAGGCTTTCTGAAATGCTCTGTGATTGAATATGAGATAAGGGAGCATCCAACTTGTTTTAACAATGAAAAGTCTTTTTTTGTCCCCCCTGTTTAAAAATAGATCACAGTGCAGTGACCCTAAAGGGAGAGAAAGAATGAAAAAGATGCGTGTTTCTCTCAAACTCCTGACTATATTGTTACAATCTGTCTCAAAGGATGACAAATCCGGATTGCACTGCTTCCTGCATTCTTTGAATTAGAGCTTGGTGTGTGCTACACTATTTTGACCTCTTCAAAATTTTGTGATTTAATTAGCAGATTTCTTTTTCCCTATCCAGCCCATTTTGAAGGGGAAAAAAGAGTAGATATAGACCACTGTGATAATACTTTATTCTTTTCTGAGTTTAATTGCATATTTGGAATGCAATGTGAAAGCATTCTTGTGTAAGTTTAAATCAGAAGGATATAAAAACTATAAATGGTATTAACAAGCAAGGATTAAAGACTACCTGAAAAAATTTACTTCCCAGTCACTAATTTATAGGTTTGGTGCATATCAAGGTATCTGCCCAGCTGCACCTGCTGCATCAACGTGCTCGAATGTGTATTAGTTAGCACAGAAAGTTGGCAGAGGAATAGGGAATTTTTCACCTTAAGGTCAGAATGAAAGCAGGCTGCTAATGATTTAACGCCGTTATGGTCTGATAGTTCAGCAAGAACGTGTCTCTCTCTATTGCTGTCAGTTGACACGTGTCTTCATTGGAAGAAACACTCTTCTCAGTGACATCCTTTTTACAGGACCACTAGGTAGCAGGCATCTGCCTTAGCTGGCTGAAAGTTAGGTGTCCTGGATAAGCCGGTTGCTGGGCTTCCTCTGTAAGCCATGGGGAGAGGGATTTTCAGAGTGATTCATGCTGTTCTAAGATATGTGTCTAAAATAGATGAGATGACTCATCCTCTGGAAGTACCTGCCACTCTGCTGACGGTGGAGGGAGACCTAGATGACTAACTTACCCTAGATAGCTAAATTCTGGGCTGGTAAGTGATAACAGAGAGAGCTGAACACCACTGTCTTTTTCTTTGAATGGAAAGAGGCTCAATTAGGTAGTCATGAAAAAGTCTGTAAGACCATCGGGCGGGCATGCAGTATATTCTGAAAAAGAGGTGGACCTGCATTGCTGTTCCTCTGCATCTTTCATAAATATGTTGATTTTATTTTTTGCTAAATTAATCTATGTCAAGGTGAGGAAAAGAAGATGTTTCTTCACCTTAAAAATCCCACTGGAAAGCGATAACTGTTATCTGCATTACACAGAAGTATGAAGCAATGGGCATGTTATTTATTCTGCATCAATTTCCATTATTGAAAATGCTTTGTATTTGTACCGGTGGAACTGGATGTAAAATCCATTACACTTTGTGTTTATATACTAAAAGGTTGTTACCATGTATCTGCTTAAGCAGAGCATGGACTTTGAAGAGCAGGGGAACCTACACAACGTTAACTTTGCTATCTATTGGTTACTGCTTCAGGTGCACTTTTTTGCAGAGCTCACAAAAATTAAACTTTGAATTCATCAATATTTAATTAAAGCCCATCACTTTGGCCAATTTGAAAATTATGAAGTCTCAATGAATGTTCAAGTGGTATTCGCAACATCTGATTTTAGATACTGAACTAGGTTTCTAAATAAGGAGTCTAGCACCTTCTATAATCAGCGCAGAAGAGTTGGCACCTCCAGGGAACAATCCAGAGCTGTGAAGGTAAGCAGGAAGTTAGCACTCTGGTTGCCCTCCAAAGGACTTACAGTGATGCCTCGCAGGAGTGAAATAACCTCTGAGATACTTATCCCTATTTATTTACTGTGGAGAAAGTCTAGCCTGCTTTCATCGTGGTTAAAGTGGGCAACATGAATACTTCCCATATTTCCTGCCATAAATTTTAGGTCAGTAATGCATTGTCAACTCAGAGCGGAATATTTTTCTGAATACCTTTAGAATGTATTTCTAAATGTCAGGCTTTGCTTGCATTTAAGGTGGCTGCTGCACGGTTAATGTATGTAGTATGCTCAATAATGTCAACATAGTAGGATGTAGTGTTTTAGGAGCATCGTAGAATCATAGAATAATAGAATCATAGAATGGTTTGGGTCGGAAGGGACCTTAAAGCCCATCCAGTTCCAGCTCCCCTGCGTGGACAGGGACACGTCCCACCCAACCAGGCTGCTCAGTCAGGGAAGAGTCAAGAGAAGTCACAGAACAAAGACCAGCCTTGATCAATCTTCATTGCACACAGAGAGAAAACAGCACAATAGAGGATATTCTGTTACCACCTGGGAGGGGGGTGGGGTGGGGTTGTGAGGAGTTTCCAGAGTTTCAGGGAGAAAGGGAGCTATGTTACAAAAGGCAAACAACAATTCTAAGTGCTGTACACCAGGTATTGTCTTACAGAATTGCCTTAATATTGTAACCGTAACAAATACTGAAGGAGTTCACTGAAGACAACAAACAACCTTGAGTCTGTTGGATGAGTTCAAAATCTATTCTTTTGGTAAGTTTTGTTTTGAAGACAAAGGAAGGTAAAATTGCAAAGGACACAAGGGTATATCCAGGGGAACAAGAACATCATTTATAGTCACCAGAGTTGTTTGATGAGGCTCACTTGCTAGATACCTGATAACAAGCAAGACCAATCTGTCACTGTATGCTCCCATAAAAAAGATTTGTCTATAATAGGGAGCATTAAGCAGGGTAATGGAAATTACTTGAGCAGCTACTGAATTAATTTTCATTTTAAACAGTCTTTTATTTAAAGATAACAACTGACTGGACAGCATGGTAAGTTTTATATCTGAGTGCATCTCTTAAAAAGGACTCTGAGAAGTTTGCTGGTTTAGCATGCAAACCTGACTGTGCTGTCAGCTAACATCTCACTTACGTGGGACAACACTTCAAGTCTTGCATAGTGCAGGTAGGACTCCATTGTGGACTCATGAAATCATTAGCTCATACAAGCAGCTGTTATTTAATAGAGAAATGTAATTGTTTCTCCAGAGGGTGATGAATGTGATTCCTTATATTTGATCTTTTTTGTACCAGACGAATACTGCTGTTTCTAGCTCAGAAGACTTTTTGGCAAATCAAAAGGAAACTGCTAGTTTGGAGCATTTCTGTCAGTTTGAAATCCCCAAGCTGTAGCTTTGAGCTCAGCAGTGAGTGCTCTGCAGTAGTACCAAGAGAGCTGAAATAATCAACAATGGAAACCTTTTATCTCATGTCTGAAATCCATAGCTAGAAAGAGAATGTATATATAAATATTTCTCTTTAATATTTCACATAGTGCTTCCACTTAAGAAGTTTGCAGTCCTTTCACCAACAGTGGACATAAGCCAAACCAAGCCACAGGATTAATCATAAATAATTTACATGAAATCCCTCTACTAAGATATCCCACAATTTCATAAAGAATGAACACATGTTCTGAGAATTCATAAGGATTGCTAAAATTAGCTTGCTTTAACACGCCTGGGAAGAACACACGAAGCTGCTGTTGCAGTTTTTCTGACATAGCTGATCATGTTGCTCGCTGTCACAACAATTTAACGCTCTTTTTATTTTCTTTTTTTTTTTCTTTTCTTAGAGCCACTTCCAGATTAAGAAAAAAAATATGCTAAAAATTCTGAACAATGTTGACTGATAAAGGCGTAGAACAACTATTGCTGCAATAAACAGGATTAGTTTTGGATTACTTTCTCGACAAAGACTCTGCAGCAGTGCCTTACTCCTCCTTGCTGAGAAACGTCAACCCTTTCGGGTCTCCATGGTTATCTCACAGACTGAAAAGTAAAAGCATTCTGGGATGATTATATAAAAACTTGTAAAGGGTAAGTGCAAACTAAAAAAACAGTGTTTGAGGGCTAAACAGTGCATTTTCAGTGGCCAAGTCTGTATGTGTAGATTGCTGGAGAGATGAATCGGAGCCTTAAACTGTGCAGCATGGGGTGGACCCTGGTTTGGGGAAGGTATAGAACAAATTCATTAGTGTATCTTTGAATGTGAACTTACCAATTTGATTAAAGCAACAAGAAATAATAATTAGGTGGATTGTATTTGGAAACTACACCAGTGGTTTAATTATTAAATTTAAACATCAGTAAAGCACAAAATAATCAATATTCCTAAAACACCTGTACAAAGAAGATTTAAGAACATAGTTCAGACTAGGATTGCGTATGACTGAGCATACCATTAAAAGCTGTGGAAGGGTGGATTTTTGCCATGTTCTGTAAGTGTAAGATACATAAATTAGAATTGCTTAGGGACAGTGTTGCTTACATGAATCACGTCTCTGCTGTGTTTTGTTTATGAATAAATATACTTGGTGTGACTACTCTTGTCTCACAGTGATCTCAAATAGCTGAAAATACCTTGTATGCAATGACTTGCAGATATATAATATCCATAATCTGTGTTTCTCAATATTGATTATAGGTATTTTATGTTAACAGATAACTCAAAGCAGGGAGGATGGAAGTACACTGAAGAAAGGCTTAATATTGATGTGGACAAATAGGATCAGTTCAGGGGCAAATTCATCGTACTGCTCTGTTTAGATGATATTTCTTATCTAAAACATAGTATGAGGAATGGATAGTGGTACTTAGGTTAAGCATGAGTCAACAATGTTTTGTTACTATGAAAAAGTAAACATGCTGCCAAGACATGAAATTTCAAATATTTAAAAGACTTAAAAATAGAAAGAGAATGACCTGTCCTCTGGGCTAATGGGAGTAGGAAAATATAAAATGGGTTTAAATCATAGGAAAATTTCAGGCTAAATAATATCATGATGTTATTTTTGCTAGGCATATTGAAAGCAGTGGGACTGTGGAGGCTTCTCTGCCTGCCTGTTTATGAGCTGGTCAGGCAAATATCTGTCAGATATAATAGATGCTGCCTTGGGACTAGATACATCTTTCGGTTCCTACCAGTTCTGGACTCTATTATTCAATATGGTAATAAAACTTCCCAAGTAGTTTCATGCAAATATGCATAAAGCTACGATTGAAAGGGAGTGAAAAGTCTTAGACACTGAGCACTGCATGAGATATGCAATTTTCCTCCAACATAAAATCTACTTCTCTTTTCAATGAAGTAAATAGTCAAGCTTCTAATTTAGCTTTGATTTCATATTGTCATCTCTCCTTTCACTCCTTCACAATATCTCATCCAACCCACACATTCCTGTATCAGAAAAATACTTCGCCACCTTCCTCCTCCTCGGTAGGTTGGGACAACACAGAAATGGAAACAGACATTGCCATGGACTGCAAATTCAATTCAAGTTGACAATATGATGCTGCTGTTGAAAAGGCAAAGCTTGTTCTGTAGTATATTAAATAAACGTCATATGTAAAACACTGGATGCAATTGATCTACCCTGACTGGCCTCAGCTGGGCTATACAGGGCAACACACCATTAGAGAAAATCCAGCAGACAACCAAAGTACAAACATTTCAGAAAATACAACCTGTAAGAGACAGCAGGATGTGGTATAGAAAGGGGGAGTGGGGAACTCTCCCTCTCATTTAGGTGTCTGACTCACACTTTAGCTGTATTTGTTTAGTGAAGAGTATATAGTGTTCAATGAGATATATGAAATGTATATCTATGTATATAAAGAATGCTCAAAAGAGAAGGACATTAACTCTTCTGGTCTGTAAGGAGCTGTTGGAAAAGCAGGAGATGTCACTAAAGGTAGAAGGGTAGCAATGTACTTCTTTATCAAAACCTACATTCATAGAATCATAGAATCACAGAACCATAGAGTCATAGAATCATAGAATTATAGAATGGTTTGAGTTAAAACGGACCTTAAAGATCATCTAGTTCCAACACCCCTGCCATGGGCAGGGACACCTTCCACTAGATCAGGCTGCCCAAGGCTCAGGAGAAGGGCTTCTGTGCGAAGCAAGGCAAGCTCCATTGTGTTGCTTCTTCCTTAACATTTCTATAGGAAAGTTTTAGAATTAGATTACCTGAATATCTTTCAGAGTTGGTCTTGATATGCTGAATATTGTTCTCAACAGATCCATCCCAATTTTGGGACATTTCCAAACCTGAATTTCTGCACTTTCTGTTATTTAATAAAGTTTGCTCTTGGTGTTTGCAATCAACTTTTTTTTCCCTTGCTTTTGTTCTCTCACTGTGTCTAGAATATCTAAAGCAGTGGAAAAGAAGCCTCCAGAAAGTTGGTGCCAGCACTGCTGTATAGTGCTCTTATACTTGATTGCTATCAGAAAATGTAGCAGAGCATCTCACACACAGAAGTTTTGTGGAAGAGTTTCCCTGATAGGATGCCATATGCTGCTATTATTAGGAGTGGCTGGATGCATGCACTGTTTTCTTCACCTGGGACTTGGTGAAGGGTTGTTGCCCCTGTTACACACAAACCAGGAGGTTTCCTAAGGCAGTTCATACTTCACTTCTTTCATTTATGGCCCCAGTATGCCTATGATTAGACTGCAAAATGAGAGTATGCATGAAATATATACTTCTACACTAGCTCACTGGTCCAAGATACTTTTACCAAGTCACAGTCGAGATGAAAAAGAACCTGAGGGACAATTTAAAGAGGGGCTGTTTAAGGAAGGTCAAATGTGTTTTATATTGCTGAGCCTTCAGTCAGGATAGGCTGAATTTTGCTGGGTGTCATAGAAGCACATAAGTCTTAATTTCCATCTCAAAGTGCCTGAGTTTTGTCTGACTCTAATCTCTGCTTATCTGATGATAATGCCATTTGCTAAAAAGAAAGGCACCGAGAAATCATAGAATCATAGAATCACCAGGTTGGAAAGGACCTACTGGATCATTGAGTCCAACCATTCCTAACACTCCCTTAAACCATGTCCCTAAGCGCATTATCAACCCGTTCCTTAAACACCTCCAGGGAAGGTGACTCGACCACCTCCCTGGGCAACTGTTCCAGTGCCCAGTGACTCTTTCTGTGAAGAATTTTTTTCTGATATCCAGCCTGAACCTCCCCTGGCGGAGCTTCAGGCCATTCCCCTTGTCCTGTTCCCTGTCACTGGGGAGAAGAGGCCAGCTCCCTCCTCTCCACAACCTCCTTTCAGGCAGTTGTAGAGAGTAATAAGGTCTCCCCTCAGCCTCCTCTTCTCCAGGCTAAACAACCCCAGCTCTCTCAGCCGATCCTCAGAAGACTCATTCTCCAGCCCCCTCACCAGCTTCGTTGCTCTCCTCTGGACACGCTCCAGAGCCTCAACATCCTTCTTGTGGTGAGGGGCCCAGAAATGAACACAGTACTCAAGGTGCGGTCTCACCAGTGCCGAGTACAGAGGGAAAATCACCTCCCTGGACCTGCTGGTCACACCATTTCTGATACAAGCCAAGATGCCATTGGCCTTCTTGGCTCATGTTCAGTCAGCTGTCAACCATTACCCCCAGGTCCTTCTCCTCTGTACAGCTCTCCAGCCACTCTTCCCCCGGTCTGTAGCACTGCATAGGGTTGTTGTGCCCCAAGTGCAGGACCCGCATTTGGTCTTGTTGAACCTCATGCCATTGGTCTCGGCCCAGCAGTCCAGCCTGTTCAGATCCCTTTGCAGAGCCTCCCTACCCTCCAGCAGATCCATGCTTCCACCCAGCTTAGTGTCATCTGCAAACTTGCTGAGGGTGCACTCAATGCCTTCATCCAGGTCATTGATAAAGACATTGAACAAAGCTGGACCCAGTACTGAGCCCTGAGGAACTCCACTTGTGACTGGCCTCCAGCTGGAGTTAACTCCATTGACCACCACTCTCTGGGCCCGGCCATCCAACCAGTTTTCAACCCAGGAGAGTGTACGCCTGTCCAGGGCAGAGGCTGACAGTTTCTGAAGCAGAGTGCTGTGAGAAACTGTGTCAAAGGCTTTACTGAAGTCCAAGAAGACCACATCCACAGCCTTTCCCCCATCCAGTAGTCGAGTCACTTTGTCATAGAAGGCGATCAGGTTAGTTTGGCAAGATCTGCCTTCTGTAAACCCATGTTGACTGGGCCTGATCACCCAAATGCCTATTGGATGTTATATATATACTAATAGAGAGGTGTTGCAGTGTAGAAGCTGTCTCCAAACAAAAGGGAATAGAACTGACCTCATATGATATCTTTCAGATCCAATGCAGTTTCCACATACCTCACACCACTAACACTCCCTTAATCCACTCGGTAAAGATCCTTCCAGACCAAAATGACTCAGGATTTTGCACAGCTCTTCAGTGTAATCAGAGGAGTTTTGAGAGCATTGAAAACCACTGCAGAATGAAAGGTTTGGGTTATTAGCATTCTATAGATTGGGGAGCAGGTTTGGAGGTTGCTTTTTGTGTGAACTTTGTTTCCCCTAATAAATAAGCTATATTTATTTACATAAGCTGTATTTATATAAACTAACACCTACTATTTTTTTTTCAAAGTTCATTTTACCAGCATATATGTTATATAGGACATTAAAGTGGATTTGCGTTCCTTTATTAAGGAAGGATGTTGGATTACCAAATGTTACACTTTAAGTGTCCCCTTCCTATTCTAAGCAATGTAGGGGTTGTTTCTATTTGAACAGCAGTATCTCAAGGAACTCTTTTGTACAAGGAATAAATATTTGAATTAAAGGCTGAAGTATGTGCAGTCAGTGATGTCTGTGAAACAGTATTGGAAACCTGTCATTAGTAAAAAGTTTTCAAATTTGAGAATTTTAATTGCTTTTCTCAATTTCCTGTGAAACAAAAGGAAAAAAATCTATGTGTAAGTGACAGTGAACTCATCTTTTAAAATAATCATCAATTTTCTCGTTAGAAGTTCTTGCCTGGATTTTTAGAGGATTCTTCTGAAAATATCATTTATCTCCTATTGAACAGTAGATTCCTCGAAATAATTGCATTCTGCCTGAATTTGCATCTTTCTCATCTAATCTATCAAGAAGCATCTTTCCATTATTCTCAATCTCAATTTCATCTGGATTTTAATTTCACAATAATAATAATAATTAAAAAAAATCATTCTTCTTGTTAACTTTAAGTAGCTGCTGTCTGATGTCTGAAGATAAACAAAACGTCCACAGATAAATTTGTAAATCTGGTTTCTGGTGTTTGTTCCTTTTTATTTTCTGATCCATCAGTGGCTTTGTTTGTGCATACTTTATAAACCTCAATTCAACATGCTGTCTAAAGGAAAATGAGATTTGCATTTTCTTCTCCCAGTTTTTTTCTGTTCTCTGCTTCATGACTGTTACTTCAGAAACTTTTGAATCTAGTGCCCCTTGTGAACCAAATTTGAGAAAGGAAAAAAATTTGAGGTAATTTTCTACAAGTTTCAGGAATGAAGATGCTCAGGGAGGGCAGCTGTCTTGAGTTACTATGAAGGAAAGGGTGTGTATAAGAGGATTCTTTAATTGGAGAAGCCACATGAGACCTCAGACCTGAGAGACATATCTGAAGGATACCGGACTCCATGGATTCCAGTAGATTTCATGACATGGTTATTTATTTCAGTGGAACTCTTCAAAATGTTTGAAAGACAATACTCCAAGTAATATACAAGTGAGAAGACTGTAAAATAATATGAAACTATGGCACAGCCTCTAACAAAAACTGTGATACAAATTGTAAGTCCTTTATCATTTATGTCTTATATTGAACTAGTGTACCAACACTAAAGGGACAGTAGAACTAAATAGGGCTATTGCCATCAGTGGCTTACAGAGGTGGAAATTTAATGGAAGTGTGTAGTCCTGAGTCATAGTTACAGTTTGCAGTGATAGAATATGGGATCCTATCATTCTCTTGGATGTTAAGTGGATCTGGTGAATTTTGAAAGACATACTGCATTATTCTCAGTAATTCATTTAATGGATAAGAAAAATATATGTCAGCTCTTCTAAATGTGTTCTCCTGCAGAGCACTTCTAAATGCTAGAGTTTAGGAATTCCTTATCTGTGGCCTGGAGCTGCAAAATTTGATGTATCTTTGCTCTTGGTTATGAGACCAGGAGTATTGATCCAAGATGGGAATCCTTGTGACATGCAGCCAAATTCAGTGAAAGTTGTTGCAGAGACCTGCAAGTTACGAGATATGTATGAGGAAACAACACAGAGCAGCAAAAGAGTTCTGTAGTGTTGATGGTATAACTGGACATGATATAGTGTGTTTAGGTCTCGGTGAGTCAATGTCCTGAAGGTCTTGACAAGTTGGAGGGTATGCAACAGCTTGGAAGTGGAAGAAAGACAGTAGAAGATTGTACTTTTACAGTTTGGCTATTTAATGGCCAAAACTCCGTGAAGGCATGATAACAATTATAAATACTTAAATGGTGTACAGAAAGAGAATTAATAGCATCTAGGATCTAGGATCTAGGATCTAGGATCTAGGATATAGAATTGAGAATGAGATGAAGAAAAATTAAATTGATCAGTTCTAGAACTCGATTCCTGTGATGTTAAATTTCCTTCCTGCAACATCCCCCTCAGGGAAGAGGAGGAAGCCTCCTTCTATGGAAAAACACCAGTAAATGGCCATTAGTGAACAATCCTATAAAAATGTAAGGTGTAACTCATAACAAATTCCTAGTTTAACAACAGGTAACCTAGAAGGAACTAAAGTGACAATATTGTTTGCTCTACTCTGTAGTGGACAGGACATTCTTGAAGCAATTCAATCACAGAATCACAGAATCACAAGGTTGGAAAGGACCCATTGGATCATCGAGTCCAACCATTCCTAACACTCCCTAAACCATGTCCCTAAGCACTTCATCCACCCGTTCCTTAAACACCTCCAGGGAAGGCGACTTGACCACCTCCCTGGGCAGCCTGTTCCAGTGCCCAATGACTCTTACTGTGAAGAGGATGATTGGATTAAATTTCATTCTTCTACATTTCTTCTATGATATGATTTTTTTCTTAAGTGTGAACTCACGGACAGATTAATGTGTTGCTTTCTCCTCAAATATCTAAATATCCTCTCCATCCTAACTGCAATTCACTTTCATGTCTCAGTAGCCCTAATGTGGAGCTGCATTTGCCTAGACGTGGGTGCTCAATTCTACTCTATTTGGGATACATACATTTGCTTGAACCTAACCCACATCTTTCCCCTCCTTTAAACAGGTCTGTGAAGAATGTTGCTGTGGCACCTATGAAAAATTGAAGCGACAATAGCTAAATTGTGTAACAACAGATGCACTTTTCAAAAAAAAACTTTTAAGCTTATCACTAAATGTCCACTTTATGTACTTATCTCTTTTTAACCATTCTTGTCCCCTGTCAATTTACTCCTCACACACGCCTACTGCTCCTGTTTCAAATTACCATTTAGAAACAAATTGAATTTTACATGCATGGAGGTGCAGAGCCCTGCAGTAATGCTTGCAGTGTGAAAGGCAAGGCCCGACTGAGAGGCTCTCTAACATACCAGGAGAAATTTGCAAAATAAAAAAGATTTCAGGATTGAAAACAGAGGTGATAAATTATTTGAAGGAAAGGCTCCAAGCACCATGTGTTTGTGCAGCATCCAGTAAGGTATCACCTCGATTATGCCCGGAGCTCTTGAGTCCTGTTATTGTATGTGACAACCTTAGGATGTATTATTTTATTTATAAAAGATACAATTTTTCCCTTTTTCACTTTCTTGCCATGAACATCTTTCTTTTATCTTTCCTCAACCTAACTAAAGTTTTCTTCGCCTTCTATGAATATGTATCTTCCTACATATCATATATTAATTTGGAAAAGGAAAAGATAATTATAAAGAATTAAATAAACAAAAGACCCTAGTTTTGAATCAACAAAGCCATAATACTCAGTATTCCAGGGTTGAACCCAACAATTCATCTTCAGTAGCTCCTAGGACTTACACCAGCTCTAAAATAAATGGGCACAGTCCCAAATACTGAGGCTGACTTGTTATCTCTATATGTACTTTTCAGATAACAGACATTAAATAATTCACTATACAAAGTCTTATTTCAATTAAAATGGTAAAACTGATAAAGAAGTTTTCTTTACTTTTGGGAACACATCTCTGGCTTGTAATTGCATTAATTACAAATACACAGTTGAAAAGTTATTCAAATGCAAATTTTCTTAATGAGAAGAAAGCAACTGGGAGTATAATTTTTAGTTGTTGCAGTTAATGAAAGTATTTGATTTTGTTTTAATTGCACTTTTAATAAAATAAAGTGCTCTCACGCTGATGAGATTTCACTAATACAGCATCATCTAACAGCAGTGCTAGAACTTCCAAAGGTTGCTGATGGTGGATAGACCAGCCAGCACTGGGCTCTCTGGAGATAAGTGAAGCAAACAGCACGTTCCTGGGCTGAGCTGTACGTGGTGAGGTGCTGATCTCTGGCTAACAGCAGTGTACCAAAGAATGGCACTGAATTTAAGCACTGGGAAAGCAATTTATGCCTTAAAAATAAAAGCAGATGAGTAAATATAGTGATGTCTGGGCCCCGCTGTTTTCATAACTTCGAAACGCTAAGGAGGGAATTGGGAGAACCATTTGGAGAATGTCTGGTCCAGAGTGTCTTCATTGTTTTCAGTGCAAGTATTATGAAAATATCTACACACGAGATCTGTAAGTGTGACCAAGTTTTAATTAAAAACGAAATAGAAATTAAGCATAAGTAGGAGACAAATCTTTGCCTTATTCTGTTTGCTTGCTTGTTTTGAAATACATTTGTGGACTGCAAGAAAGTAATTTCATAGCAAGTGATGTACTCTCATATGAGCAGCTAGTGTTTACAGCTCACATATTGAAGAATACCAACGCAGTCCACCCCTCTGTGCATGAGACAGGGTCAGCTATGCCTAAGCCATTCCTTATAGAAGATTGTTCCACCTTATCTTTAGAAACCTTTGGTGATGGTGGCTTTCATGCATGGAGTGAAGCTTGGTGCACTCCCATTCTCAACGAAGTTATCATGATACAAAAAGTAAGGAAAGCTTTCTAAAACACTTTTCAACCTTATGGAAAGAATTTACATCTTGTAGGCTATGCCAAGAAAAGCTGGGGATGTTTTGTTTCCTTGAAGAGAAGTTGATTTGAGTTTTTTTAACCTTCAAGTGGCTGATACTACAAAAGTGCTTAGACTTCCCTAAAGATTTCCTAATATTTTACCCTACACTGTTAAGTAATTGCAGTAACTTCTCTTCAAAAGTATCAAAATGGATTTCCCTCCTTCCCCAAGCTTCATACATCAGTTTTGTTTCTATTCTAAATTATTATAAAAAATAACCAAGTATATAAATATTAGTGGATTACTCTTTAACTTTTCAATCTAGCACATGAGAGTGTATCTCTGAGGAAGGGTGATCACTTGGAAAAACAGGAACCAAAACCCTGGTGGCTTGGAGACAGCATCCTGCCCCTCTTCACCCTTCAGTCTGGGAGGGTTGGAGGAAAAAGGATGGTTTATGTTTAGCAAATTCCACCACTGCAAGAGCCTCCTGGTACCCATGAGAGTTACCCATGAAATGCCAGTGGGTTACATTTCCTCACCTGTGAATTCAGAATGCCAAGCTTTCAAACTGATTTTGCAAGTTAAAGAAAGAGTGAGTTCCAGAAAGGCTTGGGCTATTTGCAGGTAATTTAGGAATGGTAAAAAGACAAGATGAATCAAATAAACAGGAATGTTTTTATTTAACTCTAATTATAATTAACGTAGTTGAAGGTGTGATAAAAGGTTCCTATAATAAATCTCAGCTGTTTGCATCATATATAATGAAGAAATCTAGTTAATTTTAGCATATTAATAGAGTATAATTTGTTATAAAGCCAGAGTATTAATTTTATAATTTTTTTTCAAAGAAGCAAGTATTTCAGAGGTACATACATGGCAAATTAATTTTTCATAGATATTATGCATAAATGCAATCTAAAGAAAGAACATGCATATTTAAAGTGAATAGATTCACCATAGAATTGTGCTAAGCTTTCACCTGCTGTTAGTTTTCCTCTGAGATAAATACACTACTAAGTAACCAAACAAGCACATCTAAGCACATCTTCTCAGGATGGAAAAGAGGATTTTAAGATTAAAACTTGACGGATTTTGAGGCTAAGCAGCAACTTATAGAAGCCCACAGAGATCTCTCAGATAAATTAAACAGAATCCAATATGTGAGGCCACTCACAAGACAATCTCCATGTTTTACAAAGGAAAGATAAGGGTTATGGGAGCAAAGTAGAGGGTGAGGTGAAAGCAGGAAGGATGGGATATCATCCTGGGAAAGGAAAGAGGATATAGTGAAGTTCAGGTCAGAGAGGAATGAAAGGACTGAGCAGGAAGAGGTATAGGGCGCAACAGGTGTGGGGTCTTCCCATTTTCTTCCCATGCGTGTGAATAAAGGAAATCTAGGCAGCATTTCACCTTTATCCCACAGAAACTTATGGAAAGGGGCTATCTGTGACTTCCTCCACCCATACTGAGGGACACAGCTAAAGGTGGTTTTTTTTCAGGTTGTTTCTGCTCCAGGAGCACCTACACTCACTTGATAGTGTTTGGATGAATGGCCCAGAGAACCTTTCCATGTGCAAAGGATAACTGATTTAACTAAGTGCTCTAAAGTCTGCATGCTTGCTTCACTTTGAGCGCATTGTAGTGATGGAGGCCCACAGATACGCTCCTGGGAATTGGTCAGGTGGGGTTCTGCGGCAGTAGACTTTGGAGGAGGCAAGAACAAGCTTTTCTTACAACTGTCAAATGCTGTAATGGGATGGAAAAAAAGGAACAGAATCTGGTTGGTCAGGATGATGGGAGTGACTTGTGCACTCCAGAACAGTGAAGGAAATAAGGACAGAAGGAGACATCAATTTACTTTTAAATGCTTACTATTACTGTTAGCAGTCATGTTATGAAAGATCATTGACATCTTGAACTATAGAGCCAAGTTTCTCTTTTCAAATATAGTATTTCAGACATAACCATAATCTCCATTGTGCTGTATCAGAGCAGAAGCTCCAGGATGGGAACTGTGTTTTTCTAGCATCCATGAAGCTATTGAAGAGTAATGTTGGATACCTAGAACCACTGACTGGCCTTGGGGAGATGCTTGTGACCATGCCTTGTGAGCTGACCCTTTCCTTCTCTGTGAAATATTGACAGAGGTGTTCCCCCTCCAGTAAATGCCAAGGAAAACATTGGCTGGTTTTGCGTACCTGAATTTCATCACTAAACCTATAGATAGATATATGCACTGCTTAAAAGTCCGCTTGCATGTACAAACCCAAAGCAAATGCTTTCTCTTCAAGAAAGAAAGTAATGCACTGCTGAAAAATTCTGCTAAGGCAGGAAATGTATCCCAGGCATATCTTATGCCCTTTCCAAGTGGGGAAGTCAACAAATATTACACTCTAGAAAACCATGAAATAAAGAATTATTTTAAGTTCTCAAATAACCTTAATTCTACCTTATTTGAACGATGACCCAATAAACACACAACTTCTCTCTGTCTCAAAAGGTGTACTGAAAGAGAAGCTGGTTATGTTTTCTCTGTGCTCAGACTTGCCCTAGTCCAAAAAACTACACCCTTCCTGCTAAATTTTACAGCTACCTCACCCCTCTCTCTCCACCCCTTTATCCTGATGCAAATGTGCGATATAACACTCTATTTTTTTTCACTTTCCCATTAGTGTCAACACAAATTGTATGAATCTCCAGCTTTGGTACTGGAAATCTTTACCACAAAAAGATATATAAGGTGACTATACTCCATGGAAGTGCCTAAATGCAGTATATCATATCTCTTAAGGCACTAGCAGATCTCTTCTTTTTGTTCTTTGATCACATGGCAAGGACTGAGACAGGGGGTCCTCCTGTGCAGAACATCCCCTGCTGCCTCCTCTTGGACCCACAGCTCACCCATGCTGCTCTCAGCACGCGCTGCAGTTACTCCCATTGAAAGCAGGACACCGGGGCTTTTCCCAGCCTTCCTAGGGTTCCTGTCCCCAAGGGGAGAGGAGGCAGGACAGAATTAACCTTGTCTGCATTGTTTTCTCAGCTTTCTTACAAGTTTCAGTTCTGCTGAATTCAAAGTTATACAAAGGTGCTGTCAGGTGGCCATAATTATTCTCAGTAAATTTTCAAGTAAACCCAGATTAAATTACTTGTCAGCATACACAAAGGGACTCAGCGGCAGAAGAAGGAATAAAATCTCAGTTTTAGTCTTCTGCAGCGTTTATCTAAATAGCTCACTTGCTTGTCTCAAGTGGCCATTAGTTGTTCATCTTACACTCCGTAGTACATTTGGCTTCACAGCACCCAGAGTGGTACAAGGTGACGGCAGTCTGGATTTCCTGCAGCCTGAAATTCCAGCTATAATCAGGAGAAGCATATTGCCTGAAACATTGGGGCCAAATTTATGAACCTGAAATGTAAGGAGTAGGAGAGAACTCCAGAGATCATGCAGTCCTTTTTTACATTAAGGGACAAGGAGAACTATACACGGGCCATCATGATCCACGGCAATCAGTCAAAAGGCTCCATACAGCTAAGTGATTGCATCCAGCAATCCAGCATCTACTGCTGTCACCTTGGGTTTAAAGGTGAGCGAGGAGAACAGCTGTTCCTGGCCACGGGAAGGTCTGGAGTAGCTGGGAAGGATCCTGGTAATCTCCGTATGTCCATGTATGCATTCCTGCAGTCTGCTGACATGCTCACCAAGGAGGAGGGCATTGCTGTCCTGTGACTGGGGGGGAGGAAAGGAGCGTTTTCTGTATTCAACCTACACAGCTACCCCAGACTGGAATTCAAGGGAGAGAGTTGAACAGGGGGGAGCACATGTTGGCACAGCCCATCTCTGAGAGGTGTGCATGTGATTTATATGCTCTGTCTGGGCCCCTCGCTACAAGAAGGACATTGAGGCTCTGGAGCATGTCCAGAGAAGAGCAACGAAGCTGGTGAAGGGGCTGGAGAACAAGCCTTATGAGGAGCAGCTGAGAGAGCTGGGGTTGTTTAGCCTGGAGAAGAGGAGGCTGAGGGGAGACCTTATTGCTCTCTACAACTGCCTGAAAGGAGGTTGCAGAGAGGTGGGCGTTGGTCTCTTCTCCCAAGTGACAGGTGATAGTACGAGAGGGAGTGGCCTCAAGCTGTGCCAGGGGAAGTTTAGATTGGACATTAGGAAAAATTTCTTCAAGGAAAGGGTTCTCAAGCCCTGGCAGAGGCTGCCCGGGGAGGTGGCTGAGTCACCGTCCGTGGAGGTGTTCAAAAGCCGGGCAGATGAGGTGCTCAGGGGCATGGTTTAGTGGCAGATAGGAATGGTTGGACTCAATGATCCAAGAGGTCTTTTTCAACCTGGTGATTCTATGATTCTGTGATTCTATGATTGCACTGGGATGGCAGGGATTCCACCACCTCCCTGGCTAACCTCTTTGAAGGCCTATAATTAGAAGGCAAACTGTTGATTAACACTCCCTTAAGCACGATTGAAAAATCATGCTTGCTGAAAAGTAATTGTGTAGTATTTCCATCTTTTTGATAGAAAGGAATCATCTTGCCTAAGGGTAAATATCTGAAAGTTGGTTGTCGATGTCTAGACTCATCAACCTAGATTCCCTTTATAGCCAGCTGAAAGAAACAGGCACCTCCAGGGCATGATTCATCTGTCAGTCTTAGAAGAGATGTTAAGTGGAAAAGGATTGCTTTCTGAAATATATGCCACAAAAATTATTATTAAAGTTGTACAGAAGATAGTATTCATATTATGTGGGAAATGGATTTTTTAAAATATGTTTTCTTCAATACTAGAAGGAAGAGAAAAATCTTTCAGAATTTCAAGAAAATTACCTATTTCAAAATTCACTCTCATTCAGTACACTATTTTCTGATGTTTTCTTCTTTTTCTATGTTTTGTCATTCATAATGGAAAACATTACATTTGGAGGTGAAAAGCAATTTTAATAAGAAAAACTGAAATGTGATGAAGTCAAACTGGAACATTTTTATCTGACTGGGATGCTTCAACTTGGATTGTTTTTTAGTGTCTCATGAGAGGTCATTAAAATTTGCCATAAAAACATCATTAAAAATTATATTTTCAAAGAAAAATGTGACAACAGATTTTTTTCAACTAGCTATTAAAGTTATGTATGAGTAGACAGACCTGTGTAAAATTAACTTTTCTTAATCTCAAGACTCTCCTTATAAAAATATTCTGCTTTCAATTAGAAGTTATTTTAAATTTCCTTAAGCTAAGAGGTAGCTCTCGTTTAGGAAAGAACTAACTGTGGCATAGCATTGTGATATGTCTTATAAAGGCACGTTTCTAATAAAAGTAAAATAATTAGGCGTATAAGCTTACTTTGTGCTAATTTGTTGTCACAGTTTTCTTGAAGGACATGACCAATAGACTGAAGTATCATATAAAATTACAATTCTCCACTTTCACTTGAGGAAGTCTGAAAAAAAGAAGATAAACAGAATGAGTCTGTAATAAGAATTTGTGTTGGTCTCCCCCCATCCAAAATTAGCCAGGAATTTGAATTTTGTTACAGATGAATGATGGATATCAAGCTATCTGAGCCTGCGAAGCTAATACATTGAGCTACAGTATGACAGTAATGAGCTCTGACAGCCTAACTGAGTAAGGGAAAGTTTCACAGAACTGGGTTTCTGGAAGGAAGACATCAAAGTTGATAAATGACTTCTAGCTAACTTGCTTCCTTCTCCGAGACATGTTCTAGTGATGCTGAGGGACAGATGTTAAATGGAGCTAGACAGAACTGAACACACTTCTGTAAATATCTTGCTGATAGAATTATTTACACACCAGGAAAGAGAACAAAAATTTTTAGGGAAATCCGAACAATATCTTAGACTTTGTTCAGACATACAGTGTGGGATTCATCACACCTAATAGTGAACTGTCTAGTGTGCAGCATTTGCACAGGACAGCAGCAAGCACGCATTATAGTCAGCGGAGAGGAGTGCATGTTTCTAAGGCACATTTTATATAGATGCCTTAGGATGAACACACCTAAGAAGCATTTATTTGTCTTGCCAGATTCAAAAGGAAGTCTAGGGTAACTAGCTTAGATGCCAGTGCTTACAATGGACCTATCACAAATTCTCGGTGGAGTCTCAGGATGTGATAAGCTAAACCACTACCTACAGAATAGGTTATGATTATTTTTCCATTTTTATTATATTCATTTTTTTCATCACCCACCTGGATTTAATTCAGTACCAGATGTTTTCTGTAGACTAATTAGCTAAGTGTTTGAGGGAGTAATGAAAACTGAAATATATATGTGATATTCTAGTTAGGAAGAATCTGACTGCTACACATCTAGACCAACCAGAAGAGGAAAAAATATTATCTGCTTGTAAGCTCTATTAAATTTTTGCCAGGAATAAAACCAAATTAAGTTAACAAGAACATACTAATTAAAAAAAATAGTTCCTGTCATACTGCTGTATTGTTCTTTCCCTATGGCATCTCCATTTTCCATGGTCAGTACTGCGTTATTTGGTGGATACAAAGATAACGCCTGTGTTGATCTGTAGTGCCATGGCCCCAAGCACACCAGCTGGCTGGAATGTTGTATCCTGACCTGGCTTGTATCAGAAACAGCATGGCCAGCAGGTCCAGGGAGGTTATTCTGCCCCTGGACTTGGCACTGGTGAGACTGCATCGTGAATACTGTGTTCAGTTCTGCCCCCTCGCCACAAGAAGGATGTTGAGGCTCTGGAGCGTGTCCAGAGAAGAGCAACGAAGCTGGTGAGGGGGCTGGAGAACAACTGTTAAGAGGAGCGGCTGAGAGAGCTGGGGTTGTTTAGCCTGGAGAAGAGGAGGCTGAGGGGAGACCTTATTGCTCTCTACAACTGCCTGAAAGGAGGTGGCAGAGAGGAGGATCCACGGGGGGGCGCCTGGACCAGGTGCATTGCTTGATGTGCCACGGGCTTTTGAGGGACACTGCTGCCAGTCCCACCTCTGCCCAACGTGCTCAGCCCCTGCGGGACAGCACCCCATGAACAAGGGCAGAGCCTGTATTGGGGTCCCCTCGCAGCCAGCCCCATGCCACTCCTGACACATCATCTTTTCCCGTGTACTCTGAGAGGTAAAACATTGCTAATCGCTGCTCACCACTGATACATGTAGGCCATTTGTACAAGCAAGGGTTGATCTTCTCTTTCAGAACAAGTAGACAGACTGGTTATTTTCACCTGAAATAGCAGAAGAAGACCCTCACAAGCCCGGGCTAGGACATGCTCTCATCTTCCTCGTAGATGCAAAACGGCTCTTCACTGAAGTGACATCAGAGGTGCCTGAAAAGTGGAGACAAAGAGATTAGATGAGCACTGGGTGCTGATCCATATGCAAAATTGGGAACAGCATTATGCCAGTAGGCGGAAACTTGGTCCTGGCTTAACCTTACCCCTTTGGCTTCCAGAAGGGAACAGAGTTTCAGACACACTGCCACACTGTCGGTGTTCAGTGTGAACAGGTCACACCAAGTACCACTGAGATTTCACAAAGGTATGACTTTCAGCAGATAAAGACTGTACAGTGAAGATAATAAAGACCTTTTTATGTTTTGAAAATTCTAGGGAATAGGTTCCTGTTTTGGCAGCTGTATTGAAGTAAAGTGGGGGCAACACAGCAGAAACCTCTGTGGCACAACTGTGTTAGAAACAGCAGTGTTAATGAGCAAGTTTACTCGAATAAAACTACTAAATCAACACCAAAAATGCTGAATAGCTGACATAGAGAACCAGATGGGACAACAGATTAATCTGATGGAGTAAGCAAAAATACAGTCTTAAAAATAACTGTACAAACTGGATTATATTTTTCAATGCCTGTGAGTAGAAGGTTTAAATTATGAGAATATATAGTAGCATGCCAATGAGAAGGAAGTTTCTTAATTGAGGAGGAAGTCCTTAGACTAAAAGAAGATAAAAACAGGCATAGCAAAAATGGCCAAAGCTCACTCTGGCTATCATTCTTGTATCCAATAGCATTCATAAGCAAGTAGAGAAAAATATAAGAACAAAGTAGTACTTACAGCTGATTCTCTACTACCTTCCAACCATTTGGGGACTTTCTATGCTTCATGTTGTTTCTGCTTAACCTTCAGAGCATTTATCTTCAATTAACTTGTATCGTAGTTCTTTGAATTAATGGAAACATTCAGGACCCTTTGGCAAAATATTCCCTGCTTGGGGTTGTCTTGCACCAATAAAACCCCCATCTTTTTTTTGCACCAGGTTTTTACTCTCTGTGCTGGTTTAGGCAGGGGTGGAGTTAATTATTTTTTTTTTTAAATAGTAGCTAGTATGAGGCTACCGTTGGGATTTGTGCTGGAAACCGTGTTGATAACACAGGGATGTTTTAGTTACTCCCAAGTAGTACTTACAGAGTGTCAAGGCCTTTTCTGCTACTCACCCCACCCCACCAGTGAGTAGGCTGCGGATGCACAAGGACCTGGGAGGGGACACAGCTGGGACAGCTAATCCCAACTGACTAAAGGGATATTCCATACCGTATGATGTCATGCTCAGCATACAAAGCTTGGAAAAGAAGGAGGAAGGGGAGGATGTTTGGAGTCATGGAGTTTGTCTTCCGATGTGACATTTATGCATGATGAGTCCCTGCTTTCCTGAACATGGCTGCACACCAGCCTTCTCATGGAAGTGGTGAGTTATTGCCTTCTTTTGCTTTGCTTATGTGCGTGGCTTTTTCTTCACCTATTAAACTGTCTTTATCTCAACCCAAGGGTTTTCTCACTTTCACTCTTCCCATTCTCTTCCCCATCCCACCAGGGGGGAGTGAGCAAGTGGCTCTGTGGGGCTTAGCTGCTGTCTGGACTTAAATCATGACAGTCATTTAAGTTTCTATTCTTGTATTGAAAGAGATATCGAACAGTCCGTCAGCGGTTAAATGAAAGCATGTAGATATGTTTGATTATTTAGTGCGATAAGATTGCTTTCGGAATAGTATTCACTGAAGCATCAACCTTGTAAGCCGTTTGGACAGCAAGTTTTAAATATTTGGCCATTTCCATGCTTTCAACGTCAGTCGTTGTTTGGCTTTGAAAGTATCTCATTACTCAGCGTTTCAGAAAGAAGACATATTTATTAGCACACCCTACTCCAGTCTTGAAAAATCTTAAGCACCTATGTTGTAAAAGAGTTTTCTCAATCACTTCCATCTTACTTTACCATTTTTTTCCTTTCCTCTTTCTCACTTTCATTCTTTTTAATGAGAGTCTGGTTTAGACAAAGTAAATAACTCTGTTATTAGGCAGCACCATTTGGGTTTCAAGCAATGCATTAATCAATTGATATTTCAGAATGGCCAGAAACCTCAGATCCCATCCCTAACATTTTCTATCAGTGAATCAGATGGTGATGAGGAGAAATCAAAGCTGCATTTCCTTTTTCTATGTGCTTTATCTAAAAGACAACACAGTCAGTTTTGAACAATGATCCAAGAAAATCTAAAGTCTTCTTTCCATGTAAGACAGCAAAATAAATCTAATGATCCAGAAAGTAAACTTTTTTTTTAATACATCCAACATGTAAATAAAATTAAAATAATGAAAATTAAGTCCTATTTGTTTACATAATATTTATCCTTTCTTACTTATACATTTAATGACAAGTTAAAAGCACAAGGTAAAGCTGTCTTTATAATGAAGTTATTTAAAGATAACCTGACAACAGACCTCCTCTGTTTAGCATAACTGAAACGAGCAAATTTGCATCTTAGCTTTTGTTGGGCCCGAAATACCCTTCACCAAAGGAACACTTCCAGTTTTGTTTCCATGACAATATGTGTGACTTCTGTGAAACCTGTGAATCTTTTTGCCTAAGAGATATGGCTGAACCAGCCACATTTCATTTGCCCATAAGTCTGCTTTTTTTATCCTCAGACATGAGAAGACCTTATTCAAGACATTTATTTCCAAGAAGCTTTGCAGTCTTAGACTTCAGTAATGATGAATATTTTGTTATATTTCTCTTTTACTAATTCTTAGCATCTTGAGTGTCAGAATGTCCTTTTCATTAATTTTTTCCATTTATTTTTCTATAGTATCCATTTATTTTCTATAGAATTTCAACTAATCAATTTGGTTTTTAATCTTAACACTTCCATTTCAACTCCTTCAGAGCTTCACTGTCTTAGTTCCATCTACACTGAAGATTTTTGTCTCCTCTCGTCTGAGTTACATAAACATAATAGAATCTGTTCTTTTAAAACAATATTTTGATACTTGTCTTCACTCCCTGTATTATCATTCTCTAATCAGCCTGGTCTTGATCAGGTAAAAAGTTTCTTCTTTAATACAGGGTCTATCCTTAAACTTTTTTTTTTCCCACGCATAATATTACTTCATCTCTCTGATTTCTTCAAGAACAATTTAAAAAAATATTTGCTTTCCTATAACCTAATATCAAATTTCCACATAAGCAGATGTTTGGTGACATGAGGATCAAAAGATAATTTCTTTACAAATTATTTTAAGACTATTTAGTTTTCTTCTTTTGGTTTCCTTTTCTTTCCTTTTTCCATTCTTTTCATTCTTTCCTTATTCTAGCAATAAAAGATTCTTATTGCTTCAGTACAGTATCTTACCAAGGTCTGTGAAATTGTTATTTGCTACCATTTGATGTTTGTTAGGGACGACAAGAAGAGGAACCCATTAATGCATTGTCACATGTACGTAATTAGCCCACAGACATAACTGCTTCAAACCAATGGCTTCAAGATCTCACCAGAATTCAAAAAATTTTGATAACTGAACAGAAATTATTAGACTATAAAGTCTAGCAATCTTTGCCTTCCAATGAGAAAACCATCTGACTAGTATTCAATGAAAATCCATGGCAAGTAGATTTTTTTCTCTTTGGCAGTCCTAAGAATTTTTTCGTCAGCCCCTGAAGCTTTGCCTGTTACTGGTGACTTGTTAGGACGCTGTTCTGACCCAGCAAGGTGATATTATCTTTGCATTTTTTTGCAGCCGAATCAAATCTCCCAAAAGCTGAGAGGGGAGTATTTATATCACTGAAGACTATAAAATAGGCTAAATATTATGTCATTTGGTGCATAATATTTATTTCCACTTATCTAGTTCATCCTGGCCTTTTTGAAAAATTAATTAAAATGCATTTTGTGTGGCACAAATGAGGTACATATACTTAGGTATTTCTGTATTATTTATGCATTGATTTTTGTATTGCTGCCTACTCCGTCTCAAAAGGCTAACTTCTTACAGAGGCATGTACTGGAAAGGATGGAACAAGTATAAAATGGATTGGATGTGGTTCAAGTAGAAATGTCAGCTGTGATATAAATGGTGTATCATGAATCAGCAGCAAGTAACTAGAGCTACTGTGATGATACAGTGGAGACCAACAACTGGACCCTTACCTTTTTAAGGGATTGACAGACATGAAAATATTTTATCTAAATGTCTCACTATCTTTTCCCACACCTTCTGAACACTGAACACTGCAGACCTCCTTATGCAGATATGCTGATTTGTAGAGATAGCTCCTGTACTGTGAAGACCCTGACAGCCTTCCTTTCGAGCAGCTTTTACTGTGTCCGGCAAAAATATTGTCAATGTCTATTAATAGGCAGATGTGATGCTGAGGATTTCACACAGAATCACACAGAATGGTTGAGGTTTGAAGTGACCTCTGGAGACCATTTAGTCCACCCCCGCTCCTAAAGCAGGTTCGCCTACAGCAGGTTGCACAGAAATGTGTCTCGGTGGGTTTTGAATATGTCTGTAGAAGGACATTCCACAGCCTCTCTGGGCAGCCTGTTCCAGTGCTCTGTTACCCTCACAGGAAAGTATTTCCCCGTGTTCAGTTCATGTTTCTTTGTAATTTCAGTTAAAGGTATTTCAGTTTTTCAGTATTTCAGTAAAATGAAGGAAAGGTAATTTCCATTTTGTGCTACACCCTGTTCTTAACTACTAATTTTTTGAGTCTTCTTATGTGTGTCGTGGTCATGAAGTTGGTTTGCTTTACACTCAGCATTTCCTCCTCTCAGAAATGTTCAACCATTTGACCACCTCAGTACTGGTGAAGGGGAGCTCTTTTCTGGTGCTAAATCAAATCTTTATTCTGTGCACAAGAAAATAGATTTTATTCAGTTGCCATTGTTATCCTTTATTATATTCATTTAGTACACACAGTGCAATATCAAATACCCCTGAGGAGGGCACCAGCAGCAATCACTTGGGATCCAAAGTATGTGTAATTGGATGCATTTCTGACTCTTGATGAGCCTAATGTGTATTGGACATCGTCTCTAGAAGCCCTGTTTAGTTTTGAAACAGGTGTGGCTATCGTATATATTCTAGATAAGGAGACTATAGCCTTCTTGCCTACATCTCTGGAAAAATCTGCACCAACTTTGCTTTTCCTGATCTGCAAATATTAATGCAATTTTAGAATAGCTTGGTGAGTTTTCATGCAGGATACCTTATACAGTCCTGTTAATCCATTTCCAAAAGAAGACGGAATGCGTTTTTTAAACAGTTAACAGGACAATTAGGGGAATGGAGAGCCTATGGGAGATTGACTCTCTGTACACTAAATCAAGAGCTGGAAGGAGATATGATCACTACCTATAAATATAAAGATCAATGTAGGAGAAGAGCTTTTTAAACTAAGGGGCAGCAGTACAGCAGAGATGAAGAGTATTTGATATGAATTAATTCTAGGCTTGAAATTCAGAGAAGGATTTTTGTCTTCAAAACATTCAGGTTCTGGAATAATCTTCTGACAGTAATAAAGTAAAAAGGTAATAGTTTGGTGCTTGATCAAATTATAATAGAGATTGTGTTAGGTGAGTACCTGAAGCAGTTGCAGTTGGATTTGTTACCTGGGAAGTTCTTTTCATTTTTACTTCCTATTTTTATGGTGTATGATCTATCAAACAGGCCTGCTCCATTAACAGATTCAGAAAGCAGTACCCATGACAATGTGATTGCAATAGGAACAAAACTATTTATAGTAAGGAGTGTTTACAAGAATCTTGTTCTCCTCCAGGCAGAATAATACAATCCATGCCTGTTGGACAGCACTGGAAAGACTTATCACATATATGCTATCTTGGCTGGTACAAAAAGGGGTGCTCTTAACGAGACAGGGAAACAAATTCAAGTCAATGTTTCTAAACACTAAATCCATATTGAGTAATAGGTAACGTCTCACTTTGAAAAGAAGTTACTGCTTTGCTGCAGACATTCACCGAGCATTCAGCTGTCAAAACGTTAGGTCTCCAAAAGACAATCAATCTCATTTGGACCTGATGGAGTCCCAGCAAGCGTAAGAGATTTCAGTGAGCAGAGTTGAAGTATTCTGCTGTGAAGAAAAGTGAGTCTCATCTCATGTAACTTTAGATGTCTACAATACAGAAATTGACTGCTGGGCTAATCACCCTGAGCTCCCTCGTTGTCAATAGAGAGGAAATAAGTATTTATTATATATAAACCAAAAAAAAACCAAACCCAAAAGCATCAAGGCACAGTACACCCTCTAATTCTGTGGCCTTTATTTTCAAATGGCACTATTCCAAGCATCAGAAATTGGAAAGCGCCTTAACTGAATGGTTTAGAACTCCTTTTTAGTTAGATTATTTTTCAACCTGCTTGAAGTAATGAAGTAGACAGCAAGAGATAAAAGAACTAGTAATGTTATTGCCATTGAGAAACAAATAAGACAATTAAAATACATACCCATGCAGAGCTGCTGTGCTTTATGTGGACAGCGTTCTGGAAAGTTTAGCTTCTCTAAAAGTATTTACCAAGGAAATTTCTTGCAACGCCCCAAGAATTTCAAATTGGAAATTGTGGTTGCCAAGTTATCAAGAGTGACTTCAGCCTGCAAAAAAAGCAAGATGATCTGAAAATAACTACCACTGAGTGCAAAGTAAACCACTTATTTTCTTTTTAAGTCTGAGCTTTTCTTAGGCATGTGGAGCTAAACCCCTCCATGTTATTTTCCCATCATAAGACGCCAGTGCGTTGAAGTATTGTTTCAAAATTAAGCTAATAATACAAGATGAAGTGTTGTCCCATTTATCCGCAGGTCAAAAAATGTTCTGGTGTACAGCAGAACACCTGCATAGCTTGTTTCTACAGGAATTCTTACCTCTTGTATTTTGGCAATCATCTCAGATGGATTTTTATAATTTAGTTTCTCTAGCAGAAGAGATAAGGGACGGAGTGAAAACATGGATTTTGAAGAGGGGGAGAAGGAAGGCTATTTGCACAGACAGAGGACGTTTGATAGCAGTACTGTTTGGCAAAAGAAGTCTTAAATCTTGGACATGTGGCCTGCAGGACTTGCCTATGAGGCTTACCAAATGCAAAAGGCAATCTCTACTGATGAACTTAGAATAAAACCACCATCACCATTTTGAAAAAAAAACCAATTCTTTCTGTGTTGTTTTCTCGACTAACTAACCAGACAGGATACCTGCCAGATGTATCAATAATGGTATGAATATTTATGATTCTTTTGGACAGTGAGCATCATGCAGTATACATTACTATCCTGATCTTGCTCTTTTTGAAGTCTGCAAAAAAACATCAGTAACTTCAGAGAACTTCTAAGAACACAGAAACCCACCAAATGAAGAGATTTTTCACTGGCTACTGAGAACAATTCCATATCCTCATGGATCTTCTGTCAGGATTCCTCCAGTAATATGATAACCGTCGTTGAGATATTCATGGGCACTGATTAACTGAGGAAAGAGAAGGATGAAAAGATGAGTTCTAGGGGATGCAGTGGTAGAAATTAGTATGTAGTACATGCAAGACTTTTATTATGAGGACATGTTTTATGTGCATGGTCAAAGCACATGAGAAAGTGGAGCCACTCAACTTTGCAACCCCAGTTAACCCATCATAACTTTTGTGAGGGACTTTTGGTCCTCGGAAAGTGCCTTATGAAATTTTCCTAATAAGCTTTAAGGATGATAAGAATTACTCTAGGACATCTCTAAGCAGCAATGAAGCTCACCTGGAAAGAAAAAAAATACATCTCCTTAAAATCCTAGTCCACCCTGACTTTGAAATACAGTGTCCACAAAGTCCAAGCCAAATACTTTTGAAATATTTGAATGTTAAGATACCTTAAAAAATACACTTTTGCCTATTTATATGGCTAGTTAGTATGAGTTTTGCACTGTTTGTGCCCCGATAATGAAAATTGATGTTAAATATCTGGCAGCTTTCAAGAATTTGTCTCAGGCTCAGTTTTCTAATGAATAAAAATGCACTCTTATCCAGAGAGCTACTGCATTCAATACACTTATTAATGTAAAAAGTTGGTGTGGCAGTGTATGAGTAATCCAGACTGCAGTAGCTGTGTTTGTATACAGCATTGTCTAGTTCAACGTAAATTGCAAAGCTAGTAGACAGAGAGGTGTGGTGAAGAACATTTTAAATCAAACAAGAATCATCTGGGCCTTATTTCCTGATTTAAACAATTACATAGCTGAATAACCTATACTTAAAAACACAAAACCTAATGAATAAGCAATAAGACTACTTGACCTATTTTCAAAGCAATTGCTAGCTTCTATCCTTCGTGTTCAAGTTGAGTTCTGCTTCATTCAGCTGTAGAAGAGTAGAATTCCTTCTGAAGCAGCCAGCTCTACTCACAGAGGTAGAGTAGCTTCTCCAGGATAACCCCATTGAGCAGCAAGGGACAGAACATCACCCTTGCCATTTCTGCTCTGCATTTTGTCAAACAATTCCTCTAACTGAGAAAAATTAAAGTAAAATAAAATGAAAAAGTACTGTTTGCCTTCGCTGTCTACTGAGGCTTCCTGACTGGGATAGGTTTAGTCCTAAACACGTATGCTGGACCTTCTTTCAACACGCCCAGTGCCCAAAGGAGCAAGAAAACCCACATTCAGATGTGCAATAGTAGTCTGCTATTTTTCCTTCTCTCCTTTCTGTTGTTTTTTCCTTATAAGTACCATTGCCTTGAAACAATAGGCCCATCAGCTGCACAGTACTTTTGGGCAGTATCAAAAAAGGTTGATACAGAATGCAATCAGCAAGGAAGTAAATGAAAGTGTTTAGCTAATGGCAATCAACATGGCTTTGTTGAATGTGTCTTAAAAAACAAATCTGCTATTGCTTGTAGTTGGATTAAAAGCATGGTTTATACAATCAATTGTATATATATTTATATATATACAATTTATGTATACAATTTATATATATACAATTTATATCTAAATATATTTATATCTAAATATATATTTTATATATTTTTAGATTCATGAAATTCTGATAAAAATTAAGAATATACAAAATCAATACAACCTACTTCAAAGAAATTAAAATCTAGCCAAGTAATAGATTGCAAGATGTAATTGTATATGTAAACTGCAATCATCCATTGGAGTGTTTTTAGCAGGTGTTGCAAAGATCTGCTCTTTCCCTAATGTTCAATGTCTTAATTATTTTATATAGTATCAGCCAATGAGGTGGATTCAATCCCTACAAGACTGAGGGACTGGAAGGATCAATGGAAATTAAAACCTAATATATCCTACTAAGTGGAAAACTGTTCTTCATTCTGTTGGCAGAAGGGCAGCATGGATGAACATGGAACTCCCAATTAAGTTTACACATCAAAAAGAAGTACATGAAACAAGGAGGGAGGGAGGAATGGACTTCTTGGGTGCATGTAGAGATGGTGCCCAAGCATCCAGGGATGGAGCTGAGAAAGCCAAAGCTCATCTGGAGCTGAGACTGGCAGGGAACATGAAGCGCAAAAAAAAGGGCTTCTCTTAGTACATCAGCAGCAAAATGAAAGCAGAGGAGATTCGTTATGTGGATTTTAAGTACTGGAAAATACCAGCACTGGTATTTGTCAGATGGATCTGTTAATGTTATGTGGATCTGGCGCACTTTTTGTTACAAATATTACACTAATTATAAAGATGCAGTGAGCGATATCCTGAGTACTTGAGTATTTTTGTCGGTATTTGGACAATAAAAGAGGTCAACAGAAAGTAGACAGTCCTGGTAGCTGTTCCCAAGGTTCTCAAATATATGGATGAAAGCTGCCTACATACCTTACATACTTAGAAGATATAAAGTGCTCCACCCCTCTGAACAGTGCAAAGTGTAGGGCCAAATCTAAATTTTTTATTACTGATAAAGCCCAAGAAGCAATGAGAAAACCGCAAGTCATTCCACTAAGGGCAGCAGAATAACAACAGTCCTCCTCCATCCTCCATGTTTTGCAGACAGACAAATATAAAGCAGTGAAATAAATATCGAACTTTAATAAAGGCTGGATTATAGAAAAGAATTCAGACCCATAAGAGTTATTAAAACTATAATAGTTTTTGGCAGGAGTATTTTCAGATCAAAAATTTTCTTGACAAACTAAAAATCAAGGAACAATGAACCTTCCAAGCTGCTATGTCTGGCCCAAAAATATTGAAATGCAGTGGCTGCCTCCAAGAGGTTGCTGGCAGAGTTTCAGAAAAGAAAATAGGAAAGCCCAAAAAACCAATGAGATGATTTGTCAGGAGTCATGGACTGCCTAGCTATTACTAAATTCTCTGTAGACAGTCTAACTGGAAAGGAGGATTTGTAGCACTATAATTCATGCTATCTTCTTTTTTGATTCTTTTTTCCACCTTACTTACTTCAGAGATGACCGGGATCCATAGGAATCATGCGGTATGCTGATCAGCTGGAGATTAGGCAAAGAAATGAATATTTGTGTATATAGTAGCAGATACCAAACTTGTAAATTTTGACTAAACTTTTCCTTTATGAGATCTAAAGAATGGCTATTACTATGGCAAGGTCCAAATCAACCTAAATAAAGATAATGAACAAGTAAAAGGCCTGGGTCTAGGGAAGAAGAGACTTTTCCTATTTTGGTAGAAATCAGTATCAGAAATTTCTACCTATTGCCCTTTTTCAGTCAGAGCTCTGCTGCTTCTGGAGCAGCAACAGAGAAGGGCATTCCTTTCCTGCTAGCTCCAAGGAGGCTTAAAAGAAGAAGTTTGTCTTCCTCTCCCAAAAGAAAATATCCCATGAGTGAAGAAGTGAAGATGTGAATAATAGACCAGAGAAGTTTGACTGAGATAGAAAAACCAGAAGATTTTGAGAAAGGACACAGTGGATAGGAGCAGTGAAACAGGAAAAATAATAGTACAGTTGGAACAAACCATTGTCCTCTTCTCCCAAGTGACAGGGGACAGGACAAGGGAGAATGGCCTGAAGCTCTGCCAGGGGAGGTTCAGGCTGGATATCAGAAAAAAATTCTTCACGGAAAGAGTCATCGGGCACTGGCAGAGGCTGCCCAGGGGGGTGGTCGAGTCGCCTTCCCTGGAGGTGTTTAAGGAACGGGTGGATGAAGTGCTTAGGGATGTGGTTTAAGGGAGTATTAGGAATGGTTGGACTCGATGATCCAGTGGGTCTTTTCCAACCTGGTAGTGATTCTATGATTAGAAAACAAACTAAAATCTATATAAAAAGCTAGCATGGAATAAAGAGGAATGGCTAATGGGAAAGATAAGACAGCAACAAGAACACACACTTTATATTGCAGTACAGACAATCCTGTACCAAATTCTGCATTCTAATAATCAGTATAATTTCACAGGAACTTGTGAGACAAAACTGAGTGAACTGGAAAGTGCTCAGGGTATGTGGTTTTAGATTGGACCTCTATGCCTGATATGTACATGAGACAACTGGGAGAACGTGGTTAGCAATAGTGCTTGTGGTTTTGAGCAATGCTGCTTTTTTATAAAACTTGCTTATGCTAATTGATAGAAAAATGTCAAAGGAATCTTTTTTTCCATTTCTGGACTTTAAAATTTTCTAAAATGTTAGGCATTACCTCAGAAATTTTTGAACATTCTGGAATTTGTAATTTTTTTTCCTGTCAGCTCAAGTCCATCTTTTTCAGGTGAGTGAAAACAATAATCTCCATGCACCCATTTTCTCTGTTCTGCTACGCACAGCACCTTCCATTGTGCATACACCAGGGAACTTGCTGACCTGACAAGGGTTTGTTAAGGACAAGTGCTCTTTTCAGAAACCTCCTCTTGACTCTCTTCACTCCAGCTGTTCAAATGTCTTTCCCTTTGCTCACAACATGATAATAATGCAATAGTAAGAGAACCGGTAGAGGTGAAAAAAGCAGGTGTAAACCTGCTATCTTAATTTTAGATGTATACTAAGATTCAGACTCCTCCCCCCCAAAAAATCTATCAAGGCTGTAATGGGTGTTTTTACATGGGACAAGTCAAGAACTGCAAAGTTTTATTTGATTAGCATCTAAATGCCAGTTTCCCAGCTTTCATTATTGTCGTGTCCCTTCTGTCTGACACTGTGTTTGAAGCTACTTCATGTCAGTTTTTCTCAATGGCATTAACAGGAGGTGGCCCAGTTCTTCTGGTTTGGGTTCAACAGACTTATCTAGAGATAAAGATGTTTAAAAGTATATGTTAATGGTAGGAGTGATGGAAATCTGATGATAACGCCCCTTGAAGAGATGCCATGTGATTTGACTCGTGCATCTTCTGTGTAGTGGCCAAATTCTGTGCAATCCATACATAAGGTATAATACGTTTTTGGAAGAACAAAACTACTCTACAATGATAAACTCTCCTGTTGTAATGACATATTAGTTTGGTCTCTTTATGACACAAATTCTATTTATGACTATTAAAATGATAGTTAAATACCTTTTAATTCAGCCACTGCAGACTAAAAAAACCCTGTTAAAATCACAAAGTTCACTAGAAGCAGAATTTTGGATCCAGAATTGCCTTTTATTTTTCTGTGTTAAAGTCACAAGAAACAGTGAGGCTTTTTAGTTTGCATGATGTGATTTCATTTTGTCTGAGAAAAAATAATTGTTGGATATTGATGTTATTTTCATTAGTCTGCTTGTTTGGAAGGAATTTGATTGACTTGTTAGTAGACTATTGTCTATGAGTATAATGGAGAATATATGGATGACATTATAAATATGGGTCTGACATTTATGTTGGTATAAGTCTGGGTTTGTACATCTGAAATTAATGGAGCTGCACCAATATAAATTCTAGGCAAATTAGGTCAAAGGAATCCGAAGTGGTAAACAGAGCTGGACCAAGCCAGTCTCTGATACATGAAAAGTCTCTAAAAACAAAGCAGAATTACAGATCTGGCATTTACAACTGCTTAAATCTAGAGCACATGTCATAACTGTGAAGAAACAGTGGTGTGGTATTCCATGCACTCTTCTACCTGTAATACAAACTCCCTCCAGATCTTGGGTGCACATTTGAAAGTTTATGAAGCTGCATGTTCCTTACAACAGTTGGTTAGATCAATCTAACAGGGATTTGCTGTCACATGCTGTACTCACCTCTGTTATCAAGAATATCCATACTTTTTAAGAGGTCTACCTTATCGATGGTGAGAAATATTTCATTTCCAAGTGCTTTGAGTCTTTATAGTTTTTCATGTGTTTGAAAATTAGTGAAGCAGCAGTCTATATTTTCTTTGTGCATCTGCCAGTAGTTATCCAACGTACAAAGCAGAGGCAATTAAGTCAAAGAGGACAAGAAATGAAATCTAGCCCCGTTCCCCTCTAACTTTGGGTGCTTTAAATCTGGAATAAGTCATGAGACCTTGTGGAATCAAGGCAAATGAAAAGGATGGATTTGCTTTGGTCTCAGACAGTGTGAGCCAAGTTCTCTTTTCTCTAATCCTAGGAGGTGTTTCCTGCCATCTAAAAAAACTACTGAGCCCTTGCCCAACAGATTGACCTGTTCCCCAGCTAGTTTCTTTAGCTCAGGTTTGACATTATGTGTAAGTCATAAATGGCAAGGTTTCGGTAGTGGGGGGCTTGCAGGGGTGATCTCTGTAGGAAGAGATCAGGAACTGCCTTGTGCCAGTCACAGCCAGTTCAAGCCAGCTCAGCAATGGGTCCACTGCATGCCAAAGCTAAGCAAATCAAAGGAATCAGTGGTGTCTCTGTGAGGATATATTTAAGAAAATGTGGAAAACACCAAGGGCGATGGAATAAATGAACAACAGAGGGAACAAGGCCATAGCAGCAGGAGGTTTCTTCAGTTGCAGCCCTGAAGAAACTAGTCTATGGAGGACCTACAGTGGAGAAGGTACTTCTCCAAGAGACTGTGGCCTGTGGGTAAGCTCATGCCAAAGCAAGGGCTTCTGGAAAGGACTACAGCCTGGGGAAGACTCACACTGGAGCAGATCATAGAATCATAGAATAGTTTAGGTTGGAAGGGACCTTAAAGGTCATCCAGTTTCAGCCCCCTGCCATGGGCAGGGACATGTCCCACTAGATCAGTCTGCCCAAGGCCCCATCCAACCTGGCCTTGAACACCTTCAGGGATGGGGCAGCCACAACTTCCCTGGGCAACCTGTGCCAGTGCCTCGCCACTCTCATGATGAAGAAATTCTTCCTTATGTCAAGCCTAAATCTGCCCCTCTCCAGTTTATACCCATTTCTCTTGTCCTGTCACTACAAGCCTTTACAAATAGTCCCTCTCCAGCATTCTTGTAGGCCCTTTTCAGGTACTGGAAAGTCACTATAAGATCTCCTTGGACCCTTCTCTTCTCCAGGCTGAACAAGCCAAACTCTCTCAGCCTGTCCTCATATGAGAGGTGCTCCATTCCTCAGATCATCTTTGTAGCCTCCTCTGGACCCGTTCTAACAGTTCCATATCCTTTTTATGTTGAGAATTCCAGAACTGGACACATGTTGATGTGTCACTGGACACACTCAAGATGCTCCAGATGAGGTCTGTGTAGGGAGTGCAGCCCATGAACAAGCTTGCACTGCAGAAAGTACCCACCTGTGGGTACTATGGCCTGTGGAGGAACCCACACTGCAGCAGAGGAAATGGTAAGAAGGAAGGGACAGTGGAAGGAAAAACGAACAATGTAGCAGAAAGAATAGCTATGCACTGACCCCAAACTCCTACACCATTGCTTGCCCTACTGATGGGAATGAGTGTAAGCTAGAGATATAGGAAGGGAAGCGGAGATTGGGAAACAGGAAGGAGAAGTGTCTGGAGTGAAGCTGAACCTGGGAGTGAGAAAGAAAAGGTGTTTTCCCTAAGTGTTTCTCTGTTTGTCATTTTTGCTTCCCAGTAGCCAAATCAGTAATTAAATGTTTTAAATTAAATTACCCAAGTTGAGTCTGTTTTGCCAACTGCAGTAACTGGTGAGTGATTTCCTCATTTTTGTTTTTATCCTTGAGTTTTCTTCTTGTTCTCCCTATTTTCATCCAATTCCCACTGTGAGAGGGGAAATGAGGAAAGAGTGAGCAAATGGCTCTGTGAGGGCTTGGCTGATGGCCGGGGCCATCCCACCACACATGAGACTTGGCAATGCATCTTGTCAGTAGTGTTTACCAGCAGAACAAGGTTTTTCACTTGTACGTTGTTGTTTGCAGTTTGATTGCATTTACTGTGCATCTATGCATCTTAATGACTTAGAAAACAAACACTCAGTTTGCTTGTTATTAATCTGAGTTCTCCAGAAGAGTGACAAAGCTGGTGAAGGGGCTGGAGAACAAGTCTTATGAGGAGCGGCTGAGGGAACTGGGATTGTTTAGCCTGGAAAAGAGGAGGCTGAGGGGAGACCTTATTGCTATCTGCAACTACTTAAAAGTAGGTTGTAGAGAGGTGAGTGTTGGTCCCTTCTCCCAAGTGACAGGTGATATGACAAGAGGGAATGGCTTTAAGCTGCATCAGGGGAAGTTTAGCTTGGACATTAGGAAAAATTTCTTCACAGAAAGGGTTATCAGGCACTGGAACAGGCTGCCCAGGGAAATGGTGGAGTCACCATCCCTAGAGGTATTTAAAAGGCAGGTAGATGAAGTAGTTAGAGATATGATTTAGTAGTGGACAGGTACAGTTGGAATTGATGATCTCAAAGGTCTTTTTCAACCTAATGATTCTATGGAAGGTCATAGAATGATAGAATCATAGAATGGTTTGGGTTGGAAGGAACCTTAAAGATTTTCCAGTTCCAACCCCCCTGCCATGGGCACGGACACTTCCCACCAGCCCAGGCTGCTCAAGGCCCATCCAACCTGGCCTTGAACACTTCTAGGGAAGAGGACATCCACCACTTCCCTGGGCAACCTGTTCAAGTGCCTCACCATCCTCATCGTGAATAATTTCTTCTTAATTCTAGTCTAAATCCCCTCGAATTTAAAGCCATTAACCAAGATAACCGAACTAACCCACCGAATCTTGTAGATGAGCAGTGTTTGTCCCCAGGGCTGAGCTGCCGGGGATGGGGGCGCGGGAGGACCATGCCGGGAGAGGGCGGCGCTGGCCGTGGTGCTGAACCAGCTCCTGCTGAAACCAGCTCCTCCAGTTCTTGCACAAAGGGTGTCATCTTCCTTGGGAATAACAGGTAGTTCAAAACCCAAGGACTTTATATAAATCTCTGAAACTGTAGACAGATAAACAGTGGTACAAAACCGTGATTATTATCACCTATGAATATGTCATTTTTTTTCCACTTTCTATACTCTACGATCCATATTAATACCATTACACACAGATAACAGCATCTGCCCACTCAGCTCCAGATGATACAAATATAAACATTTACACTTAATATTTGCAGATTTTCTATATTAATTAACATTTTTTTTTATTTGAAAGTGCCAGTGTTTTTTGGAAAGAAGTCGGATTAACACTTACTACAATTAGATCTAGTTGTGGAACAAACAAATTAATCTATGTATCATAGATTCATGGTGTTTAGGATCAGAAAGGGTGCTAGATTATTCAGATTGTCACTCTGCCTTTTATAAATCCCCACACTTCACCCACTTACCCTTGTCTTGGACTTGGACATTTGTGTGGTTAAAACTTCCTTCTGAAAGGAAGATAGTCCTGAACTAAAGAAATGAAATAAATATTTGCTTCCCTGTCCCCCAATATTACTGCTTTCTCTATTAGACAGTAGAACATGGTATTTTATGCAACACAACATATCCAAGTCACTTCTTAATGTTCTCTTTGCTAAAAATAATCACTGAGCCCTTTAAGTCTTTCATGATATATTTGAAGTTCTTCCCTGCTTTTTCCTCTAATTTTTCAGCACCAGTTTTAAGATGTATATGCCACACCTAGAGGTGGCACACCAGTCTCACCAATGCCCCATGCAAAGTAAAAAACATTTCCCTATTTCTATTCACTACTTCTGTTTGCACATTCACAATTTGTGCTGCCTCTTTGTGCCATAGAATCACAATGAGGACTCAGATTCTTGTCCACTGTGACTGCAAAAGTTATTTTATAGTCACTATTTTCCAGTTTAGAATTCAATAATCTGCAGGGAGAGATGTATATTGCTGTATTAAATTACAGTTTGTTTGAATAGACAATTCTACCAGCTGACCCAAATCACACTGACTTATCTATATTCACTGTTAGTTACCACTCTGCAAACCCTCATGTCACCTGCAGCTTTTATTAATGCTGATTTTATATCTAGTTTTAGATCACTGAGGAGAATGTTGAATACTGTAAAAATTAGTCATAAGGAAATCCATCAGAGACACACTGCCCAGGGACGATTCCATATTGACAGATAACCCTGCAAACTATCATTTCTGAGTCCACTTTTCATGTGCTTCACAGATATTGTGTGGTCCTAATTGTTTAACAGAATATCATGAGGTGCTAAGTCATACACTTTACTAAATTCTACATTAAATCATCTCAGTTCCTTTAGCAAAGGACTTCTTATGTCAAAGATGTAAAATGACCTACTTCTGTGTTAACTGAAATTTGTATCTTCCTGCCTTTTAATTCCCATTAAAGATGGTATGTCAAAGATTTCATTGCAAATGTTCTACGATTTTGTTCTGCACTGTTCTCACCCTAAATTAACATTGTAAAATACTCTTCCAGTCTTATTTTCAGTATATATTCGCATGCTTTAACTTTCCCTTTAAGCAAATACCCTACAATATCCTTTTTATTGTGATGAGCTATCTTCAACACTGTATTATTCAGAGCAGCCAAAGCTGACTCACAAAAGACTCATTATTTGTTGTCCCCAAACTGCTGCTATTTACATACATTTCCTATGGGATGTTTCCACTCTTCAAACCACACAGAATTCACAGAGTGTATATGTAAACTGGGTGCTGAAAGATAAGAGGTGAAACGAGGACTGGACTGCTACAGCCATGAAGAAAGCCACATCTAGAGGTGTGTACTGGTGGGGAGTAAGGTGGAGAAAAGATTTAGGCAAGGAAGTTAATAATGCTTAGACTGCAATATCAGAACATAAACCTTTCTTCATAGCCTCTGAATGTCAAATAGTTGCTTGTTGTTGTCTGGTAGAAATAAAGCTTGGTAATTCAGGCCAAAATTATACATGCTGTAGCATTTTAAAACTGAACATGAATATTTACAGTTTAAAAGTTCTAAGCTAGATGTAAAGCAGTAAATCAAGGACATTTTGAGAAAAAGCATCCAGTCAATCTTTAAAACGCCCCTGAACTACCCGAGACTTCTGTCAGCACATATGGTTGTCTAACAGGGCACCTCAGAACAGTGAGTGATATCATGCACCATATGTGCTGCTATCCTGAAGAATGATTGGGTTCCTGGTAATACTATAGCAAAAGCTGAAACCCTAAAATTAACTAGCTCTTCTTAATCAATATCAGCATCATCCTATTTAATCTATATTTAATTGCGTTCTTAGTGGGCTAAAATAATGCCTTTCAGCTGTCAGGAGAAAATATGAAGAGGAATGGTTTACTGAAATAAACCAAAATTTTCAAAGTGGATTATTATCTTGTGATTCATTTGCTTATCTGAAACTCATTAGGGCAACAATTATACTTCACTGAAACAAAACTAAAAAATGAGACTAATAAAGCAATCCATACACATGTTCTGATATTTTTGTCATATAAACTTCATAGAAAGGCATAGAACTTATCTGCAATACCCATAGAGGTGTGATAATATGGTAAGGAATATTTTCCTATCCAGGACTAATTTGATATCTTATACTTAGAAATTCACACACTCATATAGCTCCAAGTTCCATCAGATCTCTGAATAATCCTTTTCAATAATGAACTTCATTGTGTGTGATGCACTACTCATTTAAAACTTGGCCTAAAATTTCAGGAAGTCATTTGATTTGTGTACTTAACTCAAAATAACTTGTGGAATCTGACTTCCAAATAGAAGGTTTTCAGTCACTGTGAAATTGAAACACATTTCAGGCATCTCAGTTTTAATAGTTTATGGTGAAATACCTACATCAACAGCCCCTTTTGATATTTTAGGTGAGGAAGTCTTTAAAGGCTAGAGCTAGTACTTCTTAACCCAATACTTGCTACTAAGTTGTCTCCACTGTAAGCAATTTCAGTTATTGTCACTTAAAAAGCAGCTTTTGCCCCCATAGTAATTTTCATTACCTCTCTGTGAATTTTTGTGTTTAGGAACTCTCCAGGCAAGTTTGACCTTTAGCTGTTGGATGCAGACAAAATTCTACTGGAAACCATAGTTCAGTTTAAGATTTGGCTCCACAGCCAAATACAGAAATCAATGGGATTTTCTGGACTGAGTGCAATTTTCAAAGTAAACACATTAATGTGAGTGCGCCATCATATCTGCGCTCTCCATCCAACCTCTGCTTTAAAAAATAAAATATTCTATACAGAAATGTACTTTACAGACTAAGCTCTAAGAACAAGTGGGAAGTCATATAAAAAGATTTGAAAATGTCCTCTGAATGTCTGAGGACAATACAGAGTGGGTCTTTGTAGGTGTTGGTGTGCCCTTTGCTATCAATCAGCTCTGCTAGTAAAACAAACAGGTCATACCCTCACCCCTTTCAGCTGGCACATCAGAAGACCGAAAGAAGAGCAGTCTACGTGAAATGGCCTCATATAAACAGATAAAATGCTATGTCGTCCCTGACTCCTGCTCTCTGATAGATCCTATCAGACTAGCTTTTATTTTTTCTGATTCTTAACACCAGCTGGTGTTCGGTTATTCAAATGCACTTATTCAAATCCAGCACCCGTTACAAGCATGAGCGAGATAACCAACATCTCTTGCTTTTCTAAAAACCTCATTGCGGTGTGCAGACACTCTCACAGAACTGTCCAACACCAAGGTTAGACGATTTTGTCATGAGGTAAGATCTCTTTCAGGAGACACCACCATACAGAGGTTTCCTTTATTGTTTTTGCCAATGCAGATTACCTTTCAGGAAATACATGTGCTTTTTGGTCTAGGAGGTGACCTTTGTCAAAAGATTTGTTTTGCTACTACTTATATATTAAGAAGGCTGTTGTAACTATAGCATCACATTAATTAAAATTGCAAATAATTAGAAAAACATTAAGGAAACTCTTGAAATGTTGTAAAAACAAAGCAGTTCATACATTTAATGAAAAACTGTGTCACTTCAAGACAAGTAATGATAGCAATGCTTAAGATTTCTCTTGAAAGACACTTGGAACAGGAAATACAGTGTATTGTGCCCATGGCCCGAATCCACCAATTAGATTTGATTGCCTTGAAAACATCTGGGACCTCCACCTACACATCCTCCACCTCTGGTCTAATAGCTCCATTTAAGCTCAGGCCCAGCCCTTAGGCCTTTTCTGAGCTATGCTGTACATAGATATGTGTCCAGCTCTGTTCCTTGATGATCCTGATTCCGACTGGATTTCTTGGATTGACCTTGAACCTAACATCACTTTGTGTACGTCTGAACTGTTGACTGACTCTGTTACTGTCACCAATCCTGTTCTGTTTTTCTTGCTTGGATACTGTGGGACTGTGTCCTTGTCAGTGGTGCCACTGCTCCTACCTACCTGTGTTGTGGTCAGTTCCTCATCTTCTCTCCCAAAGTGTCTCCATTCTTATTGCTCCTTGCCATAACATATAGTTTGCTAACTATAACAGAGGTCTGGGAATCAAGATTTTTATTCCATTCACTATTTTACCATTGGGTCCCAATTTTCCAGGCGGTATAAACAGGCATTGTAGTTAGCTATGGAGATCTTTAACTTCTTTTCTTTTCAAGGGAGGTTGTAGTTTAGGAAGCTTTAACTCATTTTCTTTCTGGATTAGAGATCTAAACTACCAAAATGTCTTAATCCAATCTTTAACTGCCTGAGGCTTAATTCTTCAGTGTACATCATACTCTCCAAATGACTCAGCATTGACACTGGAAAAAAAGATACTGATAGTCTTCTGTCAAATCCTATCCACAAGCCATTTTTTTCCCACCTGAAATGCCAGTGCAAAATGCTGCACAAAGCAGGTTGCACTCCTGTTTCAGGTCTCCTTTGGTGAATGCTCCATGTGTTTTTCAACTTAAAGAGCAGGCACAGTAGTTGTGTCTCTAGGTGCTGAATGCTAAATTAATACTGGGTAGAGAGGGTATGAGTCTTAATTTTACTCCTACTTCTTGCTTTTGCAGTGAAAAATATGAAACTTGGAAACATGGAAGATCTTCCTGAGCCAGGACGTATCCTTCAGAAGAGAAAGAAACGGTGCTATTTCTAGACTGGAAAAAGCTCTTGGTACCAGTCTGATCAGACTGCCTTCTCCAGTTATGAGCTGTGTATTGGGAAGACAAGAACTCTTAAGGGTGACTTTAGGTATACCTTCTCCATATGTACAGGCTAAACAGGGAGAGGTTCTGTATTGGGACCTTGAGGCCAGATAGAGCAGTTAGGCCCTGTCTATACTTTTGAAACAACTCCAAGCCAGCACAGTATTATTTAAGTTCATTGCAGGAACTGGTTGGCTTGTACTGTCTTGAACCAAGAAAGGGATTTTTTTGGCAAAGGCAATAGCTGGTGTAGGAGGAAACCTCGCTGCAAACTAAAAACTAGAGACAATTGACCTCCAATGTCGATGTGCATATTATGATACTCTAACATATTAATACAGATGTAGCTTATGATGACGCTGGGCAAATGCACTTCAAACTTAGTTATACTGTTTGGATCTTCTGGTATAGTGGGTTAGAATGAGCAAAACCATGTTGGTCAAAATAAACAGGTATTTTCTTCAGGTACCATCTTAGTATACTGGAAAGAGGTGCCATAAGCTTGTGCTGTGACTAGTAACATGATCTTCTATCTTCTGTCTTTCACAAGCAGTGGGAGGGTTGACAATATAACAGTTAGGGCAGAATTCATCAACAAATACGTGTAATGTCAACTAGATGTCAACGGATGTTCTGCCTCGGGTAAGTGCTTTAGACATGTCTCTAAAGCCCATGCAAGTGTCTACAGCATCTACAGGGTTTGCAAATGGCAGTAGGTGCCTCTGTTTAGGTAGCTAATCTGTTTTAATTCTACTAGTACCGTTGATCAACTAAAATAATTCTTATGATATAAATAGGACTGTTCACACCTCTGTGCTCTTGGTTCTCTGCATGCAACTCCAAGGATTACCTGGTATAAGTCTTCTTGTTAATCAACAGCCTATTTCAGGACACTGATAGATGCTTAATAAAAAATATTAATAAATCCTTACAACATAAGACCTGCTAAGTAGTTTTGGATAATTATTTTTTGTCACAACTACTGCAACTAAATATATTGTGCTTAGTCACTAATGGCATGTTTATGTATAAATACTACTGAACAATTTCAGTGATAATGGCTATCTTTACTCTTTCATTTAATACTGAAGCATGAATGACAGTAGTTTTGCTAGCTCAAGACAATGTCAGGCACAACAAAACCTTGCCAGTCTGTGCAAGCTTAAACTGGTACAAAATCAGGCATGCAGTCTCCCCTTATAGCAGTTCTTTGTAAAGCAGGCATCTAGTATTAATTCTTCTTACGTTGTTAGGTCTTCCTGTTTTTGTTTGGTTTGTTTTGCTTTCAAATAAGATATTACTAGGAACTGGTTGAAGTTTGGAGGACTCCATAGTAGCAAGTTACAGAGCTGTTTGATGCACATGCGTTGTATAATGTAAGCTCACACATGCAGTTCCTAACACTTAACGGGTTAGTGAATGTCAGGTGAGCTGTAGCAGTTTTACAGCAACTGTGTACATGTTTGAAGATCTGGATTCATAGGCTGATGGGAGGTTAATTCCACCAAAATCACTGACTAAGCTCTTTGGGGCCCAGGCCAGCAATTTCAAAAGCATTTCCATTTAATTTTGATTACTCTTCCCATGATGTGTTGCCCCACATCCACTGAAAGTTAAAAGTGCACCCAATAAGGAGAAATGCTTGAATCATGGCAACTCCACTGTAAGCTACAGACCTACTGACTGGGGGCCTTTGAAATGGACTGAGATACTGATGTGATAACTTCCTTTAATTCTAACTGTTAAGATCAGGCTTTTATTGACATAGACAAGAAGCGATAACAGCATGACCCTTAAAAAGAAAAATGCTATTTTTCAATATATTTTCTGAGATCTTAGAAAAATAAGTCGTTAAAATATAACTAACATTACTAAAAAACAGACTTTCTTTCTTATTTTTTTCCTTGTCTGTGCTAATTCCACTGGGTCTACCAGTTTTGAGAAAGGTAAAGTGAGTTAATTTTCTCACATTTAAAGATATATTTGCATTCGCATATCTCACTTTCCTAATTACTTTAAGTTTTTTAAGCACTGCTTAGGAGATACCAAGTCAAATAGCTCCTGCACTGACCTTGTCTTGCCTTTTTGTCTTTGTCCAGCAGGAACGTTGTCACTGCCATAGAGATCACTAGAAATGGGGCAAGATGTTTCACACTGCCATTCCAAAGAAAGTTTCCTTTGATACAGGTACTAAAAAAAATTAAATCCCTCATCCTCAGCCTGACCAGCTTTTGCTTCCCAACCTCTGTTTCCATGGCATTCTCAGCTGGCAGAAGGCAGAGAGCTAGTACAGTAAAAGAGGCAGACCAGCTTGTGCAGTACTTTCCTAGCAACACCTACAGCCTGCAGGATCCTGATGCCTTAACTTTAACAAGAATAGAAACAGAATCTCTTTCTACCTTTTTTCTTTTTCCCTTTCAAGGGTATAAATGGAGGAGAGAGTTTGAATAGGGTGTAGCAATTGCTGACCCTTGCGTTTATAGTGCTACAGCACAGCGGTAACCTTCAGCAGCAAGACAGGCTCCTGGTCTAATAAGCTGCATTTGTAATCATAATGAGAAATAAATATCTCATCAGAATGCTAGTCTTTCCTAGTTTCGAGTGAAATTTGTAACTATATGGTTTTTGCTTATGTTACTCTAAGGCATGGTTCTACTACTTGTTTTTTAAAGTATTTCTTGGTTTATGTCTAAGAAATTATTTATGCTTTATTTTTCTAGGTAACAGTTATAACAATAAATCATAACAATTTGTTATAGTACTAATTCTTGTAATGTCATACTTAAATGATAATTCGGTGGAGCTACTTCAATTGCAAATCAGCACACCTACAGCCTCTGAAAGGGACCGTACAGACAAATCATTACATTTCCAAGAGGACCTAATACATTTATCTTAGTTCCATCAATACAGATCAGACTGTAATACAAAGGACCTAAAATCATAATCTGAATCCACTTCTCAGAATCGAAGTATGCTTAAATGCATTGTGATATTAGAATACTGAAGCTTTGTTTTAAGAAATGGACAGGTAACAATTGTTGTAAGCTGTTACACTTGCCCATGACTTTCACATTACTTTCTTTCAGGTGATTCTAAAGGATTGTGTAGCCCTGTCCATCATGATAGCATTAAGAATAAAATTTACACACGTGTAGGAAGTAAAGGAGAAGGGAGTCAAGAAAGCTATTTTGATTCTAAAAGTTTGGTTGTTTGGAAATCTGAAATTGCCAGGGTGGGAACACTGCAGAAGAGAATAATGAGAAAAGATGTGATAGCAATCTTCAGATGCGTTAAAGGCTGCTGCAAAGAGGATGAGAATGTATCCTGCGTACAAAACAGGAAAAAATGGGCTAAATTTGCAGCAGACTTAGTTTTGACACTAAGGGTAGCTTTGTAAGAGTAAAAATAGCCTATTTCTGGAATAGTTTAGTTTTCCTGAGGAACAGGGTAGGCAAATGTCTACCAGCAATGATGATTGATCATAAATGAATAATTGATCCTTCTTTGGATGGGAGGATGGATGAGGTGACCTCCTGAAGCCTCTTCTCACCTGTTTTTCTGTGATTCTTTATACCTAAGATACTAAAGGCACTGATATTTACCACACTTAGCACTTTCAAAACCACTTGAAATAGGCAAGACAAAGCACCTATGAGAAACAGTGACATGTTAATTACTCTCTTTAGGCATTTTGTTCTACCCCTACCTTTCTTTGGCCCCTTATACTCAGTTAGCATTTTTTCTCCTCTTCTCATGCTCTTGCAAGTCTGATACTCCAGTACTTCAATGGAAGACAAGATGTTTGGCAAAGGGACCTCTGCCTCTCCTCACTTGTACCTCCTCTGAGATCTCAAAAGATGAGTGAAAAATTGTGCATGAGTGAATTTTGATCTTTTGTAAGCTCTCAGTCCAATGATTTTCTCTCTCCTTCACTCTTATTCTACCCAATCTCCAGGTAAGTGCAAATCTTCAAAAGCAAAATAGCAACACTTCCACTTTTTGAACATTTTGTAAGATAGGAGTTTTGAAAATGTAGAAGCTGGTTATTCAACTAGATAAAAATATCCAAATTGATTGATACCTCCTGTTTGGTACCTCTGATATGTTTACTCATAGTTTGGAAGGCATGTTTAAGAACATCCAATGAACAGATTCACAGATATGTACTCAAACAAGTCCTTCTTATTACTAATAGATACATTTGGAAAGGAGGAAATCCTTGCATTAGATCATTCAGTTCACTAGTCATAGGTTCTGTGAATGCCATCTGACAGAATAAAGGCTAAAAGAAAGTTCTAAGGCTTCTTAGTTAGTGGCTACAAGAGTAGCTGGTAGCCAAAGTTGTGCTGTTTTGGTACCTTGTCTCACATGAAACTTCCAGATACAGGAAGATTTCCTGGGAAATAAAATAATGCAAATAGATCTCTTCAATATTTGAGGAATAACAATAATGCTCCATTCCACTTGGCCTTCCATCAAAAGATACTAAGCTATGTCTTCCAAATAGCAGTTTTGGACTCAGCCTTTCATTTTTTCTATTCAACCAATTTGCCAGTTTCTTCTTTCTATCTATTATATTTAAAAAAAAACATAACCAAAGACCACGTTTAGTCTCTCTTCTTTCCTACCTTTCTCATCAAAGGAAAATTCTGTAAATAGCCACAAAACTACCTCGTTCACTCCTTTTAAGTGTGTGCTTACACTCTCCTTTACCACACTGGCAGCAGCCCATGGCAGACTATCACCTCTCATGCCTACAGACACTGAGAATTCTTTCTTTATATACTCTCTCTCCCAGTAATCAGCTGTTCCCTCTGGCTTCATGCTTAAATGACACACTCTTCAGGGAAGGAATTAACTTTGGAATGGTTCATGGAGGAATGTGGTACTAGCCTTGGTTCAGTGGCAATGCTCAGTGCCGAAAGTCAGTCTTAAGCTTCAGGTAAAGTGAGATTCTGAGGTCTGAAAAGATGGGCATGAGACAGAAGTAAGGGTCTCAAGAAAATAATAGGATCTCTGAGCCTGACGGGTTGCATGCCAGGAGTGTTTCACTTGAAAGACAGCCAACAGAGTGAAAAGTCAGAATGAAGCATGTTTCTGACCTCTGAGGAAAAACCACTAAGAAGCCGAGACAGAGATCTTTACTACACCTTAGTACAGCAATATAGTATTCATCTTTTCTGTGGCTTGTAGTGCAGCTGTTTCAGGGCACAAAGTGCCATTAATGCTGAACTCTCTTGGGTTTGTGCCACTCTTCCTAACAAAGCACAGCAGACTTATGTAGGCCAAGAATGACTTGTCCTGCCAGCTTTTCTCAGAAAGTAGCTTGCTACCATAAATGCCTGCTGGCATGCCACTTCTAAGGGAGGCACAAAGGAGGTCTATCCTTGCAATTCCAGCACCATGACTCTGGGCAAACTACGGGTACTGGCAGAAATCCAACAAGCTATCTGCAAATAGCTGATCTGCAAATTTCCACCTGCAACTCCTCGGGTAAAGAACTCTCACAGAACTTCAGCTTAAACCTGTGCTTCTAGGATTTGGCCATAATCACCCTACAGGAAGTCAGAAGACTTAGCAGGGTTCTGTGAGGACACAAGGTTCTGCAAGAACCATGTGACCTAAAACACTACTATGCCTGAAGACATTCAGCTGCTGTGCTGTGTCTCAGGGGATGTTCTTTTCAGCAGCAGCACCTCTATAGAAGCTGTTGCCTTTACAGGAAACACCTAAGCAGAGAACTCCCCTTGCTAGGATGCAGTATTATAGAATGGAAATCCTGTTTCAATGAAACCCTTAGAGGTAAAATGATAGAGTTGCAGAAGGGGCAATGCCTGCCCTTCCCTGAAAGGGAAATACTTTGCAATAATAAGAATTAAAGCCTAAGTCAGTATAGTGTATATAAGACTGTAATGCACCATGGCCAACCATTACATCTTTTCTACAGGTATGTTCCAGAACAGCTACATAAATTAAGCTGTGGTGGGTGGGGAGTTATTAATACTGAGACAGCTTTAGTATACACTCTATGATTTCCTTGGGCCTCTCGCCTTTATCACCAACATTTTTCTGCTTTGTGATGCCCCTGAGTGTCAGAAGAATTCCCTGAGGACAGCTGAACTGGTCAACTCTGGTAACACAAATGAATTTACCTTTGCTTGGACAACTATCTCTGTCCCTCAGAAGGAAGTTATTTTAGTTTGAAGTCTAAAAGCTTCATCTTCTATTTTCTTGACTTTTCTTTTGTGATACAGCCACTAGATTGAAAACAATATGGTTTTTTTAATCAAGCTGGAAAGAATATAGATTCCTTAACACAAGGTGAGAAGGCCAGCAACAATCCTTTCCAAAGATCTGAAATTTATATTTGCTGTCTCCGTGCTCACCAAAGATTTTCTCTAATAAAAGTCTCTCATCAGCCTATGTATGTGCTATAGCACTACCAGGTAAAGAACAAAGATCAATATATGCCTTTTAACCCTCTCCTGTTGCAAAGTATAAGGAGCTATTTAGTCTGACATCTGTTTGGTTAGTTTCTACCAGCAGCAGTTGGTAGATTTCTCTAGGGTTTTCTTTAGAGCATCTGGCTTGAGTCAGGTCGCTATAAAAAATTTAACAAACAGCCTTTATAGGACTGGCTTGAGCTTTTTTAAATAAGGAAATCTCATCTATCTCAAATCTAACAAGCTTTTGCTTCCATTTTGTCAACACAGAAGACATATTAAGCATTGCATTTAATGAGATATTGAACATCACTTTGTTTCTACTGTATATGGGAGCAGCCTGTTAGAAAACATATCGCTTGGGTTTTTTTTTTATTCTGTGGTTGGAGTAAAAGCTGCTGGGTGATAAAATATGAATTTCTTCATTTTGGACAGCAATGACATGAGCTAGACTCTAGGCTGCATCTAAGCTAATATTGGAATAGAACAACGCAGGCTGCATAACTGTGTACTCCCTGAAATGCAGGGCTAATTTTGAGGATAATTATTTAAGAAAAGAAAAAAAAAAGAAAAAGCCAAGTAGTAAGAACATAAGAACTTCCATATTGATTCAAAATAAAGGTCTCTTTAGCTAATATTCTGTCTCTAGCAACAATCACAAGTTGACATTTAGGGAAGAATAAGAACACTAACTCTCCTAACACTCTTCCAGCTTGTTACTCTTTTAAGCTTAGATGATTTCTTGAGTCTTTTATCGCTGGTTTATTTGGCAAGTCTTCGTGAATCATTCTTCTAAGTACTTCTTCTGTACAAAATTCTTGCATTCACTGTGTCTTTTGCAAGGGTTGCCACAGGTTAGGTATTCAATGTGTGAAGAAACACCATCACAAGCCTTATTTGATGATTCCTACTGTCTCTGAAAGGGTCAGTGAATAGTTGATCTCTGTCCACTTCAGTCATGCTACTTAAGATTTGTGGATCTCTGTCACATCCCCACAAATTATTCTTTTTTTTTTTTTCAGAATCCCAGTCCACTGAATCATTCATTGTACAGAAGCCATTCTGTACTATTTGATCATTGATGTGTCCTTCTCTGAACCTCTTCTAAGCTCTAATGTATCCGTTCTTAAATGAGAAGACTAGAACTGCAGATAGTATTCAAGGTATAAGAAATGTGCATTTATCCAGAGATTTGTGATTTATGTCTTGTTCCTTACTGCTTTCCTGATAGTTCCTAGTATTTGATTTATTTTTTGACTGCTGCTGAGCACCAAGATGGTGCTTTCTTGGAACTATTTATTTTAAATCTAGAGTCTCTCGCTTCTGAGTGGTACTGGTCAGGTCACAGTCTACTATTTAATATATGAAGCTAAAACGGTTTTCCACCACAGCATTTCTCAAAATGTCTTATTGCTTGTCATGAAGCCATTTTATTGATGTCATGAAGCCTTATAAGATCTTCCAGTGATTCCATGCTGAACCCTTGTCCTTATTACGTTGATAATTGTATCATCAGAAAACTTTGAAATCTCACTCTCATCCCCTTTGCCACATCATTTGTAGCTATTGCCAAAGCATATGGGTGCCCATACAGAATTTTGTATGGGCAAATTTTGTATCTTCTTTCTTTACTGAGAGTTTTGACTATTAGTTCCTATTGTGTTTGACTTCCAGCTGTGTTTGTTCAGCTTGAAGAGAACGCTAAAAAGAACCTTAATTGCTTTGTTTGGCTTCTTAAGATGAGATTAGAGAGAACACAGAGGTAGACTCTTCTCATTGGTTCACAGTGAGAGGAGAAGAGTCAGCAGACATGAGCTGCTGCAAAGGAAACTCTGATTAGAAATAAGTAAGACTTTTTTCACACTACACTAAGATACCCAAAGACCTTGTGGGATTTCTGTCCTTCAGGGTATTCAAAGCTTAACTGTTCGTGACCCCAAGCCACTCTATCTAAGGTGTAAGCTGGTATGACTGAGTTGGACTGTGTGACTTTCAGAAGTCCATTCAAGCCTAAATTATTACATGATTCTATGCATTTAAGGCAGGGTTTTCCCTCTTCTGCCATGGCTATTCAGTATCTTTTCTTGAAGGATATCGTCAAGGTCTTTTGGAAATCCCAGTAAAATGTATCAACAGGATCACACAGAACCACATACTTGTTGACCGCTTCAGAGAACTCCATGAGGTTTAATAGGTAGAACCGTGTTTTCTGTTTTCAAGATCATAGTCCTCACCAGATATACACATTGCTGCTGAATCAGCCATTCCCTCTTGAAGTTTTTAGCTGAATACCACTTGGCCCTGGTGATTTGTGTTTTTTACCCTTCATTCTATTTCTTTGAATCATAATCCTTTACAAATTTGCTTCAATTTTCAGACATGATTCACTAAATTCCTCTTAAAAAATGATGGTTGTGTTGTAATCTCCCATCTTTCCTATAATGAGCCTGGATGCCAATAGTGTATTTAGCTTCTCTGCCATGGTCTTGTCCTCTCTGATTGCTCCTTTTCTACTCCAGTTAAGGTAGGACCACAAAATGCTTGCCAGGTATTTCGCTCCTGGTGTTCTTAGAGAAGAATTCGGTACTAATTTTAGTTTCTTTGGGAAGATACCCTTCTGATTCTTTTTGGACTGCTTGATTATATTTTCACATTTCATCTACTTAAATTTATGATCCTTTTAATTTTGTTTGAATGCAACTTCAGATATTTAATGAATGATGCTTTCTTAATTCTAACAACCCAGCTTAGCTATTCTGTCTTCCTTTTGCCAGTCTCCAAGCCTCCCATAATACACAGTATGCAATGTTGTTGTGCTTCCACTCTGGTGTCCTTCAGCCTCCACACCACCTTTAACTTAATTCTCAGTTGCTGCCCAACTGATGGCACAATTGATGGTGAAGTTTTTGGCCTTTTGCCTTTTTTTTGTGTCATGGATGATGGATCTGAGTAACAATTATTGTTACAGAGCTGTGCTTCCAGAGGAAATTTTGAAACGTCTTTGTCATTATTTTGTCAAAGGCTGCATTTCCTCTCGTGGGGTTGCTAGCCAGCTGATCCATGAATGAATCGTCGACAGTTTCATCTATGGTTTATGACCCTGAGTGAAGTTTCCCTCTTCTACATGGAGGTAACTGAAGTGACCCAATACTTTCTATCCTTACCAACTCTCTGGCTTCTTACTGCTTAACTCAGCCTGTCTCAGCTCCTTGCTGGGAGGCTGGTAGTATTGACCCCGTTCTAAAAAACCCATTTGGGTCTAGCATTTCAGTCCAGTTTCTGTGCTACTTGTTAAGGTGGTTAGTTTGTTGATTCGATTTGATCCCAAGCTCTAACTAAACATGTAATTCTGTTGTAGCAGTAGGGCAATTTTTTTCTCATCCCATTATATTTTGTACACTAGTATTACAGTGTCCCACTGGCTATCTTTCTTCTGTCAGAAAGCTTTACTTCGTTCTTGTTCAGTCGCACCATCAGTACTTTTTGATCCCATCCCTTTGCTGTCAGGACTGCAGCAGACCTTATGCTGTTGTGTTTTGCCCCTGAAGCCTGTTACTCACTCTACCAATACCTACATCTGAGACCCATCTTCTGCTTCTCTACTACTCTGCTGAGCCCAAATGCTTTCACCTTCATTGCAGATTCATTAATTCTACTCCATTTTCCTCATTCTGATAATCTTCTGTTCTGGCACTTTGATTTTGTCTTTAGCCCAGAAGGCTACAATATTGACTGAAGACAGTCTTACACTCGTAAAAATCTTCTCGTCTCTAATTGTGCCTTAACCTCAAAAAGTATTTCAACAGATATAATTCTGATTCTATTTTTAACACAAAACTACACTCACATAGATAACCCTTTCCAAGCTGAATCTCAGGTATTGACCTGAGACCACAGACCTCTCCTTTATGAGTTTAGTACATAATTTCATACACCCTGAGAAGGGGAATCAAAGCTAGGTAGTGTTTTATCTTTTCGTTCAGCACTTCATTTTTTAAAGGTGACTTGCAAAAGAACCTGAGAATATAATTCTTTGACAACAAAGTGACTATTGGAGACTACTGAGAAATAATTTCAGGAACATAAACTCCAGGCATTAGTGAATTATTTACCTCAAACCCCTTCATCAGCATTTCATTTAGGAAACATTGGACTTTATATATGCTGTTGCATTGTTAGAATGTTGAAACAAGATTATTCAGAGCAAAGGCACACATTTTGGTGCCACAGTTCTGAATTTTCTCCTTCTACAGTTTGGCGCTTCCTTATGCATAAAAAACGTATGCGTGAACCTAAAGACTTTGAACAAATAGAGAGGATTTTATACATAAGATATAGATGTTTATCACATAAATAAGAACATTACGTTTCATCTTTTGGTTAAAAAACCCAACATTTTGAAAGAGAAAAGGAAATAACTGGTTTCCAAATCCATATTGAAACAAGTACTTTAAGCTCAGCTGTTCTACACTGTATTGTGATGGACTACAAGCACCCAGTCTTTGTTGTGACTCAGACTACAGCAACTAAGAGAAAACTGAGGGAAATAACTTCTTCTATTATTCAGCTTGATTGTAAGAGCACCCTAAGATGTGGGAGGCAGATGAATAGTTAGGCCACAGGAACTAGATGTGACCCTTTACTATTTTCTCTTCATTTCCAATGACTCACTTGATGAGTGGGGTAATGCCAGTTATTCAATCTGTGCCTCAGCTTCCTGACATCAGTCTGTATCTCAGCTTCCCAATCATAGAAATGGTACTACTGGCTGAGAACAGGGTTATCTCTGATGTCATTTTTTTTTTACCTCTCTTTTTAGGGTACTACATTGAAATGGCAAAAATCCCAATTATTTGCAAAACAAGTTTTCCAAAAAATGTTGATTTGGGATTATCACAACTTATTCTTTCATGCTTTCTCCTTAATACAGTTGTGTCTCGTATATTGAAGTATTTAACTTCTTAAATACAATATATATGTCACATTTTTTTCATTAGCAGTTGCTCTTTCAAGAATTTAGTATAATATAAAGTTCCAACAAAATGAATCAAAACAGTATTTTCAAAATGTGTAAATACTACGCCACAGAAACAAAACTGTTTTTTCTCCAGTTAGACAATGCAGTAGATGCTGACACATTTCTGACGAATGCTTTCATTCTGATGAAACTACATTTCGTTTGAAATCATTAACTCAGAACTCATATTGGGTTTATGACATATGGTTGTTCTCACATCTCATATGACATCTTCCTCTTTCACGGGTAATAATTATCTTTCTGTCTCTCTTTCCTTCTGTTTCCTTATTTTTTCCCACAAATGCATCACTCCTCTTACAAATATTGTCTCTATTCCACATATTTCAAGCACTCTTTTCACCCAGGCTGTCTAGCTGACTAAAAAATAAAGTTCAAAGCCACTGTTCCCAGGCTGTGCTTAGCTCGAATTTTGCTGTTTCTTTTGAACCTAAAAGGGTTTGTGTGCCTTAAAGTTTGTTCATCTTTTCTGATTATACCCATAGGATAATTAAAGGTATTTTCACCTACAAACTTTTCCTCACTGCTGCTGAAGGCACTCTGTTCCATGAAAACTACTGTGCCTGTTTTAGTAATAATACTGACTTTTAAAGTATCTTGCAATTTATGAATAGAGATGCTTGAGGCTGTGATGAGGTTGTGAGTGATTGTAAGCCAGAACTTGTCATAGCACATCCTCCACTGTAGGAACGGGTCTGGAGAATAACACCACCCTCCCCTCACTGCAATCCCCTTACCTGCTGCTTCTTTACAGCCTTTCTGGGGAATCAGGTGTTTACTGCCAATTAGGCTTGATAAAACAGCAGGAGTTTTTTGCATTTTCCTGACTACAGTGTTTCTGGGCTGCTGGCAGCTCTTGGAGGGCTTCTAGCTTCATGGACATCAGTGTACTAAGCCATTTAGATCCTACCCTTACTGCACTCTCTGCTGCAGTCATAGTGTAAAACGTTCAAGACTTTACTGAAGATTTTCTTTTGGAGCACTGATAATGGTAAGATACCATTTAATTGGCAGTAAATAAATTTAAAAAAAAAACTTTCTATATTATAATGCAAAGTACATATTCATTATACCTATAGGCTACTTTACTAATTATATTAGAACTGTTCAGCAAAACCACTGAAGCAATAGTAAAATTCTTATTCCAAAAAGATGTGGTGCATAATTACAGAAAATGTTGTGTTACTTCAGTGCTTGGACTGAATCATTTCTTTTCCAACTGCCAGCTTGCTGACTAACAGCATCGGGCTTCAGTTTCTTCTGTCTGAGCCATCACACTTCTCAACCATCCTGACATGTAAAAAGATATTGCAGACTTTGGGTCTTTCTGTGCAATGGCCTTAGGCAGGGTTCCCCTGATCTGAACGGGGTTGAATCAGCCTGTGCCATCAACTTCACACAATAGGTCCAGAAGATAAACAAAAAGCAGATGATGACTTTTAGAGGTGAAGGGTGGTGTCAGTTCCATCATTTTTACGCTTTTTTTCTAGTTAAAGGAGAAAATATAGAAACTGATCTCAGTACTTTGGAATATGATGTTGTGCTTAAAACCTTGAAAGTGTTCCTAGGTTAAAAAAATAATTATTGACAAACATATTTGCAAAGTAGTCAGACTGAAATAAGGATCAGCTCATAACAGATTCAAATCAGATAGCGGTTTGCAAATGCACTGTTGCAGCTAAAAGGGTGTATGATTTGGAGCTGCCCGTACAGAAGCATCATGTCATGGAGGAGGAAGGTGACAGTTCCTGTTTATGCATTTTTGGCAAGCTGCACCTGAAGGATGGGATGATTTTCTGGAAACTGCCATGCCAGAAATACACAGCTAAGGGAGGGAACTGAGAAGAGCAAAGAGAATAATTAGAGACCTATGGGGGTGGGACAGGGTTTCTAGTCTAGTTTTTTAAGGAAACCAAGCTATGCAATCACACTGTTTTTCTGTCAGTAATCCAGCAATAACATTTGAATCTCTTGACCAATTTCAAAGAATTATGACAAACAGGGAAAGATCTAAAAACACTGAGCTCCTGTGGGTTTTTATGAAAATCAGCAGTGATACAGGAGACTCAGATTTGTGCACCCCCTAAAGAACAGGTGGAAGTGTGAACTCAGCTGCATTATTTGACACAAGAGAATCCAAAGCTGTTGTGGAAAACCAGGCTCCATAAGGCTTGCTGCTGATGGAACTGCTACTTTGTTGTTTAGAGGTTTTTTTTTTCCCTATTTTTTAAAATGAAATATATTTACAAGAGAACCAAGACTTCTGTCTGAGTGCGTTTTGTGACGCTAATCACTGCAGGATGTATGCACTCATCATAAAATTATGCATAATAACAGATCTTGTCCAGAACAGGCTCAGATATTCCTACCTGAAACGAACTCCCTTTGTGCCAGTGTTTTTTGTTTGCCTGTTTCCAAGGACTGTTTCCATTTCTTCTCATCCTAGAGCTAGCTGTGACCTCCCTCTCTCCCTTAAAATACTTCAGTACCACCAAACGAAAGAAATGAAAATTCCTGAGTCAGATGCCAAACCAGAAACTACTCTTGAGAATCACGATATGTTAATAAAAGATGTTTTACTGTGAATTTGGTCTGCCTTTAAAATTTTTCAATTTATTCAACTTCTTGAATGATGGAGAAGTCACAGTGTCCAACTTTTGCTAGCCTATTGTAAGAAATTACTTTGAGCCCTTGATGCCAGAGGGTATTTCATCCTTCATGACTGTCCCTCAAACAGCAAACTCCCTCAGACTGAAAACTCCTCCACAACTTTCACTACATCCAGTCTCCCATGAGTCTGAGAAAGAGCTCAGCTCTTCTAGGGAACAAACCTACAGGCAAACATTCTAAATTGTTTGTTTCCAGTTTCTTCTTTCTGTTTGCCTCAAGCAAGTAAAGAGGCAAGCATGACTGCTCATAGCTAGAGACAGCCTGAAAAAGTAGTATTGCTGGAATTGAGAAATTTAGAGTGTTGCCTGGACAATCTGAAACAAAGATATGGGAGAGATGGGAAGTTCTTAAGTTTGAGAGAAGATCTGGAATCATAATTAAAAGTGTTATATTAAAGAGGCATATGTGGGTATTGGTTATGAACTGAGAAGAAAAGATCACAGAGTCCGTTATAATGATTTGCTTTTCAAGTTTAAAAAAGTAATTTACCTGTTATGTTACAATAGCTATATTGATATTCTATTTCCAGATTTCACAGCAGTCTTCCCTAGATGAACTTCAGAGAAATGGAGTTAATAGGATGCCTGCTAGGGACTAGACTTTGGATGTTACTAAGCAGGGGGCATTCTTACTAACCAGGCAATGCAATACTCTTCAAGGCTCTCCTGTATCATTCTAGCTTCAGGATATAATGTATTATACTAGACTGGGCTTTCCATGCATTGTTGGTTGGATGACAATGTCAGATATTTCATCTTTACAAAGCAAATATGAGCAAATCAGAAAAAGACCACTAAAGGTTTGAAGTACTGACAATAAGAGCTGAGTCTCTTCATGTAGCCCTATGAAAAATGAGATAATTTTTATGGGTTCTTCTATATTTCTCTCTGGTAAATTCTACTGTCTTTGTGTAAAAATAACGTGAAATAATTTCTCATGGCTAATGTAGGCATTTGGAAAGGCATTGCCAGAAGGTTGAGAGAAGTGAACCTTCCCATCTACTTGGCACTGGTGAAGCCATATCTGGAGTTCGAAGTCTGGTTCATGGCTCCCCAGAAAGAGAAAGACATGGACATACTGGAGCAGGTCAAGTGAAGAGCAATGAAGGTCCTATGAGAAAAGGCTGAGAGATGGGACTGTTTAGCCTAAAGAACAGAAGGCTCAGAAGAATCTTATCACTGTACATAAATATCTGATAGGAAGGTGTGAGCAAGACTGCGTCAAGCTCTTTTCAGGGGTGCCCAAAGAGAGAACAAGAGGCAATGGGCACGAATTAAAATACAGTGTCTCATCTGAACAGGAGAAAATACTTTTACTCTGGTATTTTACATTGGCACAATCAAAAGCCATCTGGATGTGGATCTGGGCAACCTGCTCTAGCTGACCCTGCCTGACCAAGAAGGCTGGACCAGATGACCTCCAGAGGTCCCTTCCAACCTACATGATTCTGTGATTCTGTGTTTTTCAGTAGAACAGTTTTATTCACAATATCAGCTTGATCCCAGTCTACACTTCAACTTCCACAATTTTTTTAACCATTACTCTGCATGGGCTTTCAGCTTTCCTTTTTAAGTTATAAGAAACTATATATAAAATCCTCTCGTACTCTTTGTATTCACTTTGTATTTCACATGCAGCAGTAAGAATTCATGTGCTTGACCCAGCATATAACAATTGACACAATAATACAGAACAGGCATGTACGTGATTGTGTCAGTAATTAATAAGCAGAAATGTGAGTGGGATAACTTAACCTCATGCAATATTGTCTTCATAAAATTATCTTGGAGACCCTTGGGTCTTATGGTCTTAGATCTCTAATGTTTTGTTTAGGTTGGGCTTAAAGCAGAGACTCTTCAACACTAGGGCCACTGCTGTAGTGAAATAGTTCTTGAAGTTTGTCACAGTTTAGCCCCAGCCCAGCCAATTTCAGCAGCAGTTGGACTCCCAATTCTGCGCTCCCCTCCCACCCCTCCTGGGAAAGAGAAATGAGGGGAAAAGACTTGCAGGTTGTAAACCAAAACTACGGTTTTAATGACATAATAATAATATACAAATATATGAAATCACGTACCCATGCCTCAATGACTTTATGTCACCACAAATGCTGCAGAGCAGACACAAGGGAAAGGGTCTGAGGCTAGAGGGGAGTTGAGTTCAGGAACTAGATTCAGGAATCTAGAACACACAGATCTGGGATCGGGGGCAAACAGACTAACAAGATCCTCACTGGAGGTTGGCCATAGAAGAAGAGGAGAGAGACTCGCATGATCTCTCAGTTTCATATTGAGTCTGATATATACGGGATGGAATACTCTGTTGGTCAGTTTGGGGTCACCTCCCCGCGGGTGTGACCTTTTTTGCCTCTCTGACTTACAGCCACCTACGAGCTCAAGGATGGACTTGGTACTATAGGAATAAGTATAAGCAATGGCCTTTCTGCATAGCAGTGAACCATGTTATCAGTTCTAGAGAGGAACACTGTCTGAAAACCATGCAGTTAACTTTCAGAAAATGAAGTTACTTAGGCGAGACTTAACTAAGTCACGTTAGCTCAAACCACAACACAGTTACTTAGGCTATGTCTTTTACTTGGCATGGGCAGTCCTAAATTATCTGAAGGGGGATGGACTATCTATGGATACTTATAACAACACAATCATGGCATCTATCATTATCATTCTGGTCATGCCATGTTTTAGTTGTTTCTGACACTAAACATATGGTGGTTTCTCTCTGTCTTCTCTTCTTTTCAGTCTTGAATCCTTAAATTTTGAGGTGGCTGCCATACTTTTGCCTGTTGGTAATGAATGGATAAATTCTTTAGCCTGTAACATGAAGGCTACCTTCCCTACTGGTCGCAGATGGCAGGAAGTGATTTTATTGATTTGTTAGTACTTAGCTAGAAGAATTAAATCTAGCAGTAATAATGTGGCCAGGCCCTGGGACGAATCACCACACAAGTTAGTGGAGGGTCTGTGTCTTTAACTGAATGTTACATTATCATATTTAACAGCCCTTCATAGTGCTTTGCTTATTAGCACCACTTTAATCTCCTCTGAGCCATCTGTCGGTCATTCAAGTTTCAGTTTCCTTCATGTGCTGGAAGAGTTGAGAGACTTCACTTTCTGAGCTGAACTTGGACATCGCCACCGAAAAGTTCTGGTGGTCAGAGTTGTGCTCATTATTTTTTTTCTTTTAAATTCATGTTATCACATTGTGCCCTGTGTCTCTTGGGGGGACACAAGCAGATGGCTGCAGTAATTCCTCTCAAATTCAAAGGGTCACAAATGTTCATAGCTCTCAGAATTTGTGTGAGAGGTATTAGTGTGGCTGTGTCCCTCTCCCTACTCCAAACCTGGCAAATTTGGCAGCAAGAAGCATTGAATGCTGCCAGCATAGATTTTTTTTTTTTTCCTTTGGTTCATGCCCATCAGACGATCTCTCTAGAAACCAGAGCTGTTTCCATGCTGTGACCCTGGCAGAAGTGTGACTGAGAGGTGTCAGCGTGTGTTAGTGGTACTTCACATTTTATTTGGAAGTGCAGTTCTCTCCGTATTTTGGCTTCGCATTTCTAAGTAGCCTGGATAACTTCATGCACTGACACGCGTGCATTTACAGCAAGGGACCCTTCAGAGATACAGGCACGAGTTTCTGGTCAGTAGATCACATGCAGATGATCTCCTGTGGAGAAGGGCTGTTGTGTTCATTACCGGCTCCCCAAAATCAAGTTGCTCAGAGCTGGTAGATGAGACATTGATAGGGAAGCTCTCTCTGGAAGCGATGTTTTGTTTCATTGTGCGTTGGCCCCTCAGTTGAGCAGTTGGCACTGTGGCATCCTTCATGGCCAGTCTTGGTGGGGCAGAGCAGTGAAACGAGAGGGTCTGACAGATGAGGAGAGCTAAAGAGGCCTCGCCCCCCAGTGGGAGGTGTGGGAGCACCAAGGCACGGATGCCACTGCCTGGGTGTGAAAAGCAGGAGCTGGAACAGGGGCTGGAGCTGGAGCAGGGCCTGGGCTGGGATGGGCAGGGCTGGGGGTGGGCAGAGCTGGGGCTGGGCTGGGCTGGGCTGGGGCTGGGCTGGGGCTGGGCTGGGCTGGGCGGGGGAGGGCTGGGCGGGGCTGGGCTGGGGCTGGGGCGGGGCTGGGCTGGGGCTGGGGCTGGGCTGGGGCTGGGCTGGGCTGGGCTGGGCTGGGGCTGGGCTGGGGCCGGGCCTGGAGCTGGAGCAGGGGCTAGGGCTGACGTTGGATCAGGGGCTGAAGCTGGATCTCTGGCTGGGGGCTGAAGCACAGGCTGAGGCAGGGACTGAAGCTGGATCAGGGGCAGGGGCTAAGGCTGGGGCTAGGCAGGGGGTGGGCAGAACTGGGGCTGGGCAGGGCTGGGCTGGGCTGGGCTGGGCAGGGCTGGGCTGGGCTGGGCTGGGCTGAGCTGGGGCAGGGCTGGGCTGGGCTGGGCTGGGGCAGGGCTGGGCTGGGCTGGGCTGGGCTGGGCTGAGCTGGGGTAGGGCTGGGCTGGGCTGGGGCTGGGCTGGGCTGGGGCGGGGGCTGGGCTGGGCTGGGCTGGGGCAGGGCTGGGCTGGGCTGGGCTGGGCTGGGGCGGGGGCTGGGCTGGGCTGGGCTGGGGCAGGGCTGGGCTGGGCTGGGCTGGGCTGGGGCGGGGCTGGGCTGGGGCTGGGCTGGGCTGGGCTGGGCTGGGCTGGGGCAGGGCAGGGCAGGGCTGGGGCTGGGCAGGGCAGGGCTGGGGCCGGGCCTGGAGCTGGAGCAGGAGCTTGGGCTGACGTTGGATCAGGGACTGAAGCTGGATCTCGGGCTGGGGCTGAAGCACAGGCTGAGGCAGGGGCTGAAGCTGGATCAGGATCAGGGGCAGAGGCAAGGGTTGGGGCTAAGGCTGGAGCAGGGGCAGGGGCTGGGGCAGCGGCTGGTTCAGGGTTTAGGGCTGGATCGGGGCAGGGGCAGGTGCTGAGCTGCGGCAGGGTCTGGAGCTGGAGCAGATCTGGAAGAGGGACTGGGGCTGGATCAGGCTCTAGGGCTGGATCAGGGGCCGGGGCAGGCAGCGCTGCCGACCGTGCGGCGTCGGCGAAGCCCCTTGGACTCCGCCTCAACGGCACGGAACCGTGGGTCCCTCCCCCTCCCCGCGCCAGGCTCGCCGCGCGGAGCCCCCGCCCCGCCCCCGCGGCCACCGGAGCCCTGGGCGCCGGCGGGATGGGCTGCGGGCGGCGGCGCGGCACCCCCCGAGCTCGCTGAGCCGCGCAGACAAAGGGAGCGGCGGCGGCCGGGCCGGGGGGATGCGAGCGACCATGCGAGGCTGGGTCTCCGCCTCCTCCGCTGCTGCCAGAGAGCTGCCGGCTGCCGCTCGGAGGACTACACTGTGAAGGGGCGGGGGAGAGGCTGGCTGGCTTGTTTTTTGCTTTTTTTTTTTTTATTATTTTATTTTTATTTTTTTTTTCCGCCGTGCAAAGGCGTAAAGGAGAGGAGGGGAGAAAATGTCTTCTTCGGTGGGGCCCCGCGGCCCTCGGCCGCCCACGGTGCCCCCCCCGATGCAGGAGCTGCCCGACCTGAGCCACCTGACAGAGGAGGAGAGGAACATCATCATGGCAGTGATGGACCGGCAGAAAGAAGAGGAAGAGAAAGAAGAGGCCATGCTCAAGTAAGCAGCCACCAGCCGTTCATTCTTTCGGGCGCCCATTCGCGCGCCGCGGGCGGGACCGGGCGCTGCCCCCGGGACCCTTCGCCGCTCCCGACCCGTAACTTCGTCCTGAGCCCCCGGGGGAGCCGGGCAGAAACCCGGCCGTGGGGGTGAGGGGCGAGGTGGCATTCCTTTGGGGGGTCCCCAGAACCCCGCCTCTGCCAGGAGGGGCCGCTGGGTGGGGTTTCCCCTGCCGTGCGGGAGCCTCGGCGGGTGCCGTGCCGCTGCCCGGCCCCGATCGGGCTGCGCTGCCGCCCGCCGCGGGGATGCAGCGGCTGCCCCCATCCGAGCGCCGAGCCCCCCGACCCATCCTCCCCGCGATCCATCCTCGCTCCGAGCCCTCCCCACCCATCCTTCTGCCCGTTCTCTCTCCGAGCCCCTCGATCCATCCTACCCCCTATCCTTCCTCTCTCCGAGCCCCGCGACCCATCCTCCCCCCGATCCATCCTCCCTCCGAGCCCTCCCCACCCATCCTCCTGCCCGTCCTCCCTCCGAGCCCTCCCCACCCATCCTCCTGCCCGTCCTCCCTCCGAGCCCCCCGACCCATCCTCCCTCGGAACCCTTGGTCCATCCTCCTGCCGAGCCCCCCGACTCAGCCTCCCCCCGATCCATCCTTCTGACGAGCTCCCCGATCCATCCTCCTGCCGCCCCATCCTCCCGAACTATCCTCCCGCCGCGCCCCCCGGTCCATCCGTCCCCCCGGTCCATCCATCCCCCGGTCCATCCCCTCACTCTATCCATCCCCCGACTCCATCCATCCCCCCGATCCATCCCCTCACTCTATCCATCCTCCGACTCCATCCATCCCCCCGATCCATCCCCTCACTCCATCCATCCCCCCGATCCATCCTCCCGGCACCGGCTCCCGGGAGGGCAGCTCCTGGCAGGCATCTCGCTGCGGGCACAGCAGGGCGGTCTTAATTAGGGAATGAATGTAATTAGTCGCACTGCTCGTTACAGAGAGGAAGCGTGTGTGCGTGGTGGCGGGACGGAGGGATGCGAGGCTCATCCCGCTGGATGGATGCGGGGAGTTCGGGGTGTGGGGAGGTGACATGGTTGGAAACTGTGTCTCTACAGCCTCTTTTGAACCTTTTCTCGCTCCCCCAATCCTTGCCGAACGGCGCATGTGACCACGTTTCCAAACCTCCTCGTCAATAGGGAGGCTTCAAATGTAACGCTGCCAAATTGCCTGCTGCGAGTGATGGGAATAAACAGATTGAAGCCGTGGCCTGTGGAGGAGAACCAGGGTTTCTCCTGTTCGTCAGGCCTGTTCGCTCCAGGGGGGAGCGGTGGGAGAAGTGGTTGGAATAGTGCAAGCCTCTGACGTTACGCAGACCCTCCCTCCCACGGGAGGTTTATCCTTACCTCACTGTCTTCCCATGGCATACACCTGTGCTTGGAAGGGATGCTCTGAGGGTGTGACGCGAGCTGGGTGTTTCTTTTGGCAGCATCGAGCGATGCAGGGGCCAGCTCTTCGCTGTGGCTTTCTCCGACCGATGGAGAAACGAAACCCCCTCAAGGCTCTCCGGCTTCGGCCCCACGCGCTGCGCGTGGTTAAGCTGGGACAGCATTTCAGTATAGGAGGATTTTGCTGTCTCTGTCCCTTCCCAGCGGTGCCTGGCTCTGAATTTTTACAGGGGCTGCTAGAGGCGATTGCACCGGTGGGTGCTCAGGCCCAGCTGCTGGCATTGCGTAGTGCCGACGAGCCGGCCGGGAGCGTGGCGTCTGGATCTCAGTCCAAGAGGAAGAGTTCAGTTTGCTGTTGCTGTTCATTTCGTGGGGGGTGTGGCTCGTCCTGGAGGTGGTGTGACTGAGAAGAGAAATGTTTTGTGAAAACGCATTGTGTTAGTTATGTGGGGAAACATAGGTGAAGGTTCCCTCTCTCTTTCTGTTTAGCAGAAGAAAATTAAATAAAGGAGTAGCTCAAAGGTTCGGAACTACATTTATCCTTCTCCCATTCCTCCAGTACAGCTACTTCCCAGTAAATATTTAGCTTTTATTCTGTGAAGAAGACAGCTGCTTCTATGATGATGTTGTAGAGCCATACTATAAATCTTACAGTCACTGCAAGAATGAACTTTTATTGGCAGAGATAGTAATTTCTCAGCCCTGTTCTTGCTTATGTGGGGTAGAGGATAAATTTTTCTCCTCTGCCTGCCCCTATTCCCCCCCCTTTTTTTTCTTCTGCTCTCTTTTTGCATTGGCACTTCTGAATTCTGGACTGCTACTTCCTTTTCTGTGAGATTATGGGAATCTTCAGCAGTTTTACTAAATGAATTTAGGACACTTTAAATACAATTTGTAGAAGAGGTAAAATATTGTGCTTTGTGAATTCAAGTTGAAATTACTTTGTATTAACTTCAAAGGTCTGTGATACCCTAAGTTAAAAGTTTGTTTCCTTACAACAGTTCTTTCAAATCATGAGAATTAACAGTCTAGGCTTTCCGTTGGTCTGAGAAGTTGTGATTTTAAGTAGATTTTTTTTTCTTTAACTAAAGAGACGGAAATTAATAGAAAATACACAAATAAACTCACAAACCTGTATACTCACTTTAGCCATATCATTGGTCTTCAAAAATTAGGTCACAGCAAATAGTTTTTAGATGGATTATGATTCAATTCTGTATTACAGATAGCCAGTAGATTTTTATGCCAAGCACCTACTCTTATAAGATAGGATTTTGAGACAATAATTTACTTCCATGATTTTCTAGAGGTTTGTTAAAAATATACAGTGGTGCTATCCAGATGACACATCTATATTCTAAAAGTTATATATCATCACCATCCCTTCCTATTATCTTCAGTAAAACTCTTTTGGATTATCCCAGTGTCTCAGCAAAACAGTCACCAGCTTTCATTTAGAACCACCTGGCAGAGAAATGTTTCCCTCTGTAACACCCACGTGCAAATCTGTAAGGTCCCCTGGAAGTGAAGCTGATCTGTGTTCCAAACTAGGCTATATTCAATCCTGGGCTGATCAGAGGCCGGATATGTGCTGCCTCATGAATCATAAGGGCTAAAAAGGGTGCAGCGTTTCTCTCTTGTTCTGGATGTCCTGATAGCAATAAAAGTTTCTAAAACAGTACCTGTAATTTTCGTTTCCAGCACTCATGGCAGAAAACCATGGGAAGAATTATTGGTTAAACTGCTGTATTCTTCACATGATGATCATAAAATTGTGGATCCAAGGGAATTTGAGGTGTCTCTGTGAGTAGACTAGATGGATTTCAGGAGGAGTGAAAGAGATTAGGGCCATCGGTAGAGAGGCAGTGTCCCTCTCCTCCAGGTCTGTACATCTCTGTCTTCCTGAGCCCTGTTTCTTACTCTGCTAAAAACCTTCACGTAAAACCTCTCTGCCAGTTCGTGCTGAC